>NC_091016.1:63629496-64255496 GCF_041296385.1 Aphelocoma coerulescens
AAGCAAGAGTGCCTGCAGTACAAGCAGATTGGTGGCAATACTCTTTGTGAACTGCCAATTAGCTCCCTGATCCAATAAGGCTTATAAGTAGCTACTACTCTCCTCCCTTGACAGAGTACAGAAGATATCCATCTCACTTGTCCTACCTTGCAAAGGGAATGTGTGTTATGACCAGGGGAAAACCAAAGAGGGACAGGAATCAGAGCTGAGCCACCAGGAAAAGCAGAAGAGGTGGCAAGAGCAGAATTCCATCTCTGTGGCAAAAAGGCAGGAGTGAACCTGCCTTCCTGCTGCTCTTTGGGCTTTACAGCTAATGAAAGCTCATATTATGTTTGATTCCCTTTTCTTCTCTTTTTTTTAAAATGTAGAGACAGCAGAAAGCCCTGAGGCTGCTACACAAGCTATGAATTCTCACCCTACTTTTCCTGTGCAATATAACCCTGTGAGCTGGGCTCTGTGCCGTGTATGGACAGACCCTGTCACAGACCCTACCTGAGTTGCATCAGCTCTGACAGCAGAGAGGGGCTGCTGCTACAGCAGGAAGACCCTCCTACTTGCAGAAAGTGAACTGATTTGCTCAGCAGTGGAAGATGGGAGTGGTTCTGAATTAAACACAAGGGGAAAAGACTGACATAAAGCTTTGGGAAAGGAGCCAAATATGTGAAGGGAAACATATCCTTTACGTCTGTATAGTAAAAGCCTAAATTTTGTTGTTGATTGCAGCAGACACTTCTTAAAACTCATCTAGTCAATCACTCTTTCCCTCCTTTGCCTTTTCCTTACTTTGAACTGAAGACAGACTATTCTCAAGTAAACAGAAACTCATTCCTAGTTGAACATCTCTAAAGAGGACCCTCACTGTACCTCACAGATGCTACAAAACCACCCACTTTGTCCATGTCCCCACATAGTGGTGAGGCCTGGCACTCAACACCATGGAAGAGGGATGCAGCAGAGCAGAACCCCACTGCCAATTATTTCACCATTCATCTTGCATGCTAGCCTGGAAAATATGACAGACTCTGTATCTCCTTCCAGCTATCAGCTGCAACTTGGCAACACCAGAAGATAGTCAGGAGAACAGAAACATGAAGCCAAGGGGGGTGACCTTGTGGTTCCATGAGCCATTGCTGTTCTTTCCAGTGAATGGATATCCATTTTAATTAAATAAATACCCTCCTTTAAAGTTTTCTGCCTTGCTGACATTGTAACTTCTTCACAGCAATCCTTCCTACAGACAGATATGATTACCTTTCTTACAAATGAGGTGCACGCCTGAATTTACTTGAGCTAGACTTGGTTGCGTTACAACTCCTATCGAAGTGAGAGTCAGGGCTAAACTTGTTTTATTAATACTAAGTGGCTGGCAGGAAAGTACTTTGACATGAATCCTGCAGATCATGCAAAGGAAGCGCAAACTGATTCTGTAATAGCAACCAATTTACTCAAAGCATCACTTGCTGTGTATCTGGGTGTTCAAGATCAGTTTAACTCTTTGCAACAAATACACTTTGTCAAAGTTTGGGAGGTTTTTTGGGGTGGGTGGAAAGGGGGAAGTAGGGAAGTCATGTTGCTACTAATTTGATATTGTAGTGAGCACTAGATACATGACCACACAGGCTTGAACAGTTTAATGAACTGGAGCTATCCCACTACCTTTTGCAGTAAGTACAAAGTTAACTCTCTCTACTGGTCACCAGCATCAATTTTAATCTGACATTTAAGATGCCCCAGAACTCGTTAACAAAAATGAAGGTGGGAAATTCCTGCTTTTACCCAGCAAATTTTCTATGTGCTTATATTCTAACACGAGGCAACAAAACAGTTCGTATTTCATGTTATGGTGAACCAGGATTAAGAAAGTTCAGATTTACCAGTTTTAGGGTTTCATTTTTATATGTTAAGATTCACTTTTTCAAATCAGATTCAGAGCAGAAGGAAAACCGTTAAGAATTTTGCATTCTGTATTTTTCCACTATACATCTCAAATGATGCTGCTTTTCAGCAGTGTGGCAGCAAGCTCTAAAATGACAGTATAATCTGAAAACTTTTCACAGCTTACAGAAGGTAAGAAGTGTTTCTTACTGTGTGAGCTTTCAGGTTGTCATGCTTTATAAAATGGGTGCAATTTTCTTCTAAAATGAAATGTTAACTTTAGAAGAATGCACTGCAGGGAAGAATGCTATTCCTCAAGAGTAAAGATCTTTTTCTCTTCTCTATTTTTATAAATGTAAACGTACAAAAATGACAGATTTGCGCAAGCTAGTCTACACACAAACAAACTGCAGTTTCACATGGGCAGGTTCAGCTGGAAGCCTAAATTCACCTATAAATATTAAATATTAACCCTTATAAAGCGAGAGTTTATAAGAAAAAGACCCCATTGTTAACTAAAATGAGCACATCCCAGGCAATGCTGGAAGAACACTGATCATGACCTTTTCTTCTGTTAAGTATGTTGATAATTTTGGTGACAGAAGAATGCTAGTGCAAGCCTGTGGGCACATATCTTTACTGATTTAGTTGTATCCTACTCTGCCCACAATCCCCAGCACTCTTCCACAATATACTGGCAGTATTTAAATGGGTGATTAAAAAAACTCCATCAAAGTATATGGATACCAAAGCCAATTCCCATATTAAATCTGTTGAACCCCATACTTTCTTTTCAATACACCTACCCACTATTAGAACTGTATTATACACCGACCCTTGTATGGTGAGTCTGCAGAATTCTTCAGAGCAATACAAATTTCTGTAGGAGTTATTTTCACATGAAAGGCAGTGGGTAGTTGCTTCTGTACAAATCTTTAAGGATCTATATTTATAGAATTACCTACTGTTCACTTCCCCCACTTCAATGAAGAATTTGCCAATATTACATGTATTACACAGACCTCTTTTACTACAGAACAGAGTGTGCATACACAGGCAGCAAAAACTGCCAAAGTCCAATCCGTGGCAGAGGCTTGTGTAGGACACAATCCTCTGTCAAGATTTTCTCCTGAAGGACTCTGGAGACCCCTCCCAGCTAGCACCATGGAGGTGTAGCACTGTTCAGGTGTATTCACTGTCATGTTCATGGGTACCTATGGACAGTGAACAGCTTTTTTCAAGGTTTTCGTAAGCTACTGTTTTACTCATGTTGCAGTAACCCAGCGTAGTTTACACCCACACTTGAAATGTTTCTTTTAAAGAATTTTAAAACTACCTCACCAGTGTCAGGGATGCACATTATATGCAAAATTGGCATAGCAGAAGTGTCCTTTTCCTGATATACCCAAAGAGGCCTCAAAACCTAATGTTCAGAAGTTCTTTCTCCCCATTTTCTCATGCCTCACTTCCACACAAAGCAGCTGAAAGTAGGATCCACTTAGTAGGATCACAGGGATACCTTGAAGTGAATCACAGACCATTCACCCCTGCTTTTATCCTCTACTGGAATGGACAAGTTGTAGCACATGAAGCAGCTTTGGGATTTAATGAACCAATTCAGGCTGTTTTCAAGTGTAACGAAATGCCTGCAATCAATCGTTCCAGGCTATGTCAGGCTGCTGTTAAAATCGATGAAGTTATCCAATCCACTGGCCTTCATAGGTAAAAAGGGATCAGCTCATCTGCAGCACTTATTTTGCTATCATTCCAAAGCACTGTATTTATCCATGTCTAACTAAAACTTTTGGAGAGAAGGACATCCAGAAGAAATTGAAAGCACAAACTTTCCTCATGTATTTTTTCCAATGTTATACTCTGGCAATAACCTATAGTTTATTTACATGAAAAAATCTCCACATGTGTTCCCGATGATTCCAGGATTTGCTACACAGTTTATGCAATGAGCTCAGGAATGCATTATTGTTTGGTTGTAGAGGAAGCACTCGATGTGTTAGACAGCCTGTGCTATAACTCTCTTGCCTTCCTCCAGAAAACAGCCCCAAAGCAAGACCCCAAACATTACTACAAAGAAAACTAACAGAATTTTTGATATCACACTTTCACAAATGCTGTTAAGAAAAACATGAGACTTTGTGGGATCAAGTAACATCAGCTGCCTTCTGAGACTCAAAGTTGCTGTCAAATAAACATCCAAAGATTTAAGTGGTGCATTTCATGCCATGCTGCCCCCTTGCTCAGGGGATTCAGTAAATGTCTGGTTTTTTGGATGGTTAGATCTCTTCCCCTCTGACTGGCCTTCCTCTGTTTGCCCTGAGACACACTCTTTAACATATCACTTTGTAAAAATTGTTGTCAAAGAATTATTGCTAATTTAAGTGCACTTTAACATTAGGGAAAACCCCCTTTATATTCTGCATAAGAATATGTTTCACTATTTTTCTACAGAGAAATTACCATCATTTCTGCTTTTGATAAAAATGAATAAGAGAGGAACAACATATACATTCTTAATTATTAAAAAAAAAAAAAACAAAGCAAAAATGACCAAGTGGACATTTGCTCCCCATAGACCGACCACATCATCTTATGTCTGCATTCTCTTTTCTATATATGTATATAGATTTTCTAGGTGTGTGCATATATAGAGATAGAAAGATAGATGATGCAATTTGGTTTTAGCTCCACACATCTCTCTCAGGTTTTTCTTTACAACCTGTATGAGAATGATTAAACATTACTCATCTAAAAAAATAGTTTTCTAAAAATGTACATGCATCAGGGTCTTTTCACCTCATAATCTGGGTTATTTCAAAATAACCAAATGAAGCAAATTAGAAACAATTTTGGTTTAAACTGTGCCCTGACAGCCTAATGGCTGTTATTTCCAAATACACAATTCGAAATTAAAAATCTTTCAAGAATATAAATGGGAGTTTTTTTGTGGTGCTGAGTCTGTAATTTAACTTTTGATGGGTATTAGTTTCAATAGGGGAGAATACTTCTCTTTTTTGTTTGTTTGTTTTTGTTTGTTTTTTTTTTTTTTTTCCTAAATAATCCTAGTAAAGACAAGTGCAGCAACCAGAGTGAAGTCAGTTGTGTGAAGGAGTTTGGGCCCAGGAACAGAAATGGAATTGTCCTTAACAACACAGTAGGCATGCTTGGAAGCTGATGCATTACAGGAAGGATGTTTTCTCCACAACAACTGCTGTTTTACCAGACAGCACACTTGCAATGATGCACACAATTTTACTCTTTCTTATTTCCAAGTACTGTTGGGACAAATTTTGCCCTTGGATAAGCATGCTCAGGCCCCACTGAAGCCAGGCAGTGGAACTTACAGTCATGTGTCCGAGAGCAGAATTTGTACCCAGTGTTATAAAGAAAGAAAACTGTTTAGTGGATAAATAATAAAGAAAAGGAATTTACAAAACAAACAAGCAAGCATTAAAATATAATTAATTACAAAAAATAAACGAAAACCAAAATAACCAGAGCCACTTACAGGGCTTGATGGAGTCTTTGGCCAGCCTGGGCTGCTAATGCTATCACTTTCATCTCCATGAAATGAGGAGATGCTAGCAGAGCTTGGGGACATTGGGGAAGGGACTGGCAGGTTGCCTGGGGTTGGGGGCTGAGAAATACCCTGAGAGCTGTAGCTATCCTGTGGTAGAGGAATAAAAAAAAAAAATATGACAAAGGCAGGGCAAACTTTATTAAAAACAAAAAAAATACATCCAGTTTAACAGACTGACCAATTTTTATATATAAAATATATATAAACAGAGAGACACATACAGAAAACACACACATACAGAAATATATTTATATATATATAAAAGGTATTAAAACAACATTGTTAATTAGTATGATTTGGAAAGTTTGCTGGATGCTTGGCTAAAGTCACTAAGCCACCATGCTTACTTCAAGCTCACATGAAATGCTAAGCATGGGTTTCCCATTATGAAAGAAAGAAACAAAAACAAGCCGTTCACCTTATTTAATCAAATAAGGCAGGAAAGCAAAATATTAATGTATGTTGCTGCTGCTGAGGTGGCCAAAACAGGAAGCTATAACTGAAGGCAGAGAAAAATGGCTGCAAGGATTGCAATCAGGCAAGACCCTTCTTTCCCACCCACCTGGCACAGCCAAATCCCCACGCAACTTTTGGCTTGGGATGCTTTGCCCCCACAAGTTAAAATGCCGTAAGAACTAGTAACTTTCAGATCCACACAATGAAGGAAAAAAAGAAAAAAAAGAAACAAACAAAGAAATTGCACGTGAACGGAAAGGCATGCAGGAAAGAACAGAAGTGGGTAGGCCAAAACCAGGAGATGAAGGACAAGACAGCAGACTTCTGCGGGCGGAACCAACACCACGTGCGGAGGTGGTAAATACCTTTGACTTGCTCTCGGGTTGGGGGGCTCCTTCTTCTTTGCCATCTGCTTTGAGAGGAAGGGGTAGTTTGGACTCACCAGGTGTCATCATATCTGCAAGACCCATAGGTGCTAATCGAAAACAGGAGAAACAGTTAAGCATGACTATGTTTGGCTTTGTAGGAAAAAACACGCTTCCTGCTGCAAGGTTGTAGTGCCACGTGAAGGAGAGGTTTTCCCACCTCTGTCCTGTTATTCCAGCATCTGGAAACCTGGAAACCTCCTCAGTTGAATTGAGGAAACAAAGGAGAATGAACAAGAAGAGAATACAAGCACCATGCAACAACAACCACCACCACTTTACAGAGTAGAATTCATTCTTCCTGCTGCTGGTGCTCTTCAACTGTCTCTGCATTTGACCACAACATTTTAACAAAAGTCTATTTGAATTACTGCTCTCTCCCTTTAGCAATAGACAAATGTAAGTGAAAACAATGTACATTTTGCTTGCTATGCTGAATCCAAGAAAAAGGCTGAATTTTCCGATTACATCTGTATTAAGGCTGGTGTCCAGCAGATAATTCCTGCCCCTACTGACTTCAAAATGAATGGCTCAGCCACTGTGAGCCTTAACTACAGAATTACAAGCTGTAAACTGCGCTCTGTTGGAGAACCAGCACTCAGCTTCCTCCTCCTGCCAAAATGAGGTGGGACTGTAACGAACACACAAATGTCTTTCTCTGATAATGGTATGCAGTTGCTTCCCAGGGGTACAAGGAGTTTAAGGGTTTTTTTTATTTGAAGATGCAAGTGCCAAGTACAGTATTACTGCTGCAGAGCTGCTGGGTTCCTGCATTTCTAGAAAGATGCAAGAAGAAACATTCAGGCAAATAGACAGAAAATACTGGGTAGAGTAGATGCTAGGAGGTGCCATGACATTGAATCAATGCAAATAACCAGAAAACAGCAGCAAGACATCAGGTGATTCTTTGCCTGCTGAAAAGCATGTGCACAGCATTTGTGAAAGACTGGATTACCTTCCCTTTCTCTCTTTTTAATCCCCCTCATGCCCTTCTTTCAAAGGATATGAGTTAAGAAAAACATACAGAATAACCTAAAAGACAATAAAAAGGAAAAAATATATATTGCAAATGTAAAAATTTAAGAATCAGCAAAGCATCATTGTCTTTTTCAGAGTAGTGTGGCTCTCGCAAAATGACAGCGCTGGCTTGCACCAGGCAGCAGGCACACTGCACAGCGAGCCAAAGATAGGAGGGGGAAAAGAAGCTTTAAAAATACTTCACAGATTGCCCACTACAAAATGATTATTGCACATATTCATGTATTACTATGTTTTAGAAAATAATTAGTTTTAATTACAGCAGTGAGAGCATGAGCAGGACTCTAGCGAATACGCTGGCAAGCTTTGCAGTGCTAATTTGCTAATATCTTTAGCATCACTGCAGGTTGAGACTCTGGCTCTGCCAAAAAAACCTACCCAGCCATGTGCCATGTGAGTTTACAACTGTATGCTCAATATTCAGCTTTGAACTGCCGGTGTTTTTCATGGGCACATTTTCTTGTTTTTTCAAAGCACATTTGTAGCCCAATCAAGCCCTTAAAGTCATCACAACACATAAATCATAATTGAGATTAAAAAAAAAAATTACTTGCAATACTTCAGACTTCAAGAATTGGAACAAAAAGGCTTTTACAAGTGATGCAGCTGCAGAGAAAAATCTATTTGGATCAGCTAAAAATGCTGTTATTTTTATGTATGTGTGTGAAATCTCAACAAAACAGCCAGTCAATATGCTACTGGGAAGTCAGCATCCACTAAGCATTTGATTAGTATGCATTTTGCCCTTATATTCTGCTTGAGGAGCTGGGGCAGCTTGTGACCATTCTCAAGTTAAGGATGGCAGCCTAACATGTTCTAGTTTCAAATTCACAATTAAAAAAAAAATTATTTTTCTGTCAGAGATTTTAAAAAAGTTCTATGTACAAAATGGTCAAATATATGCCACAGTGTGCTTTCAAACTGGGATGCAGAACTGTTATACAAAATCCATTTTAACAGTTAACACATTTCATGCTGTGAAAAGTGCTAAAAAAGAAGTCTTGGGTATTAGTTTCAAAGCAAGCAAAGCTGACCCTTTCCCTATAAAGCAATTTTAGAGAGGTCGAACAAAGTGAAGTTAACGATGACACTTCTTCACCAGAATTCTGCATAGCTAAATCCTCTGCTGATATCTCACTTTTATGTAGTTGGCACATCATACTTCTATTACAAAGAATTTAAAAATTGTTTCCACTTCTGGCAGTCCTGTTTCCATCAGAACTCCCTTATGAAATCTCTGTTCCAGAGGGGCTTAAGTTAACACCTCATATAAAGGGCTAGTAACTCCAGTCTGCAGATTATCACAAACATTCTGACTCTATTAATCATGCTTAGAAATGTAAAAATACAGGTTTTTGACTATTTCTTTTTGGCACATGCAAATGTAACTATCAGAAGTTGGAGACAATTATGAAAAATATAATAAAGTTACCCAAATTCTGTTTCACTTTTAGTTTTGAATTATTTGGTTCATCTACATTCTTTCTTTCTACCTCTAAGAGAAGAACTGCAAGCATTTTACTGGCAAACTGCAAGGTTGTCTATTATCCCTATAGCTTTTACCCAAGATGTTTCCACAGCTATTTTTCTATCTGCTGTTGAAATGCTGTTTCATAACTTCTTGCAAACATACTCTCCAGCGATTTGTGAGAAGACATTCTTTCAATTTTTTTAGCTAAGCGGTACAGCAAGAACATTGTTTTGACCCTTTCTGAGCAGTGAAATACTGTTATTGTCACGAAACTGCTAAAATAAGACACAGTCTCTTTCTACACAGGTACTAATAATTCTGCCTGTGAAGTGCAGACCAAAGGATAAAACATTGTAGAGAGGAGGATAACAGGGAAAATCTTGACTCGAAAAGTGTTGTGGCGTACTGTGAATAGGTTTCAAGTACTAGCCTCTGGCTTATTATAAGAATGTAAGAGGTAGAATGATTTCAAAAAGCAAGTATAGGTCAAGGTCCTGAATTAACTATTCCACATTGAATTTAAGGTACTCAAAGGCAGATATTGACATGAGTAAAACTGCAGCAAAGAATTCTTTTTTGCTAAAGGCTGCTCTACCAGTCCCAGCAGACGATGAAATACTGTAGAAGCAGCAATATACAAACATTGTTTTTCTCTTTATTGCTAGTGCAATAACAAATCATGCTCTACAAAACAGAATACTCCCTCCTTTGTAAGACATTCCTCTCCCCCTTCCAACCCTAGCACTCTCCCTCTGCAAAAAAAAAGAGAAGAAAAAGCAAAAGCAGAGAATTAGTGACTGTGGAGTTGATGAGAGGATCTCCACTGCTTTGATGCCCACAGGAAAAACAGAATAGGGACAACAGTAGTGCTCAATGTCCTGCCATGAATGACCCTCCAGCTCTGGGGACAAGGGCAGCCCAGGGTGGTTGGAAACTTTTCTGAAAAGGATGAGTGGGCCACCAGGGATATTAGTGCTACACCGCCTTTCTGCTGACCAAGTCTTGTCCAAGGAATGACAAGTCCAAGCAGTCTGGGATGTGGGCATCCCTGTGCCAGGTGCCGGCTTGATTTACAGTCACACAATGATCACTGGATCACAGTCATCACTTGTCTGGAGTATAGGTGATTGGACACTTCAGCTGTTACCACCTACTGACAACCTCCAGAAAGTTTATCTAAATGTGCATTAATAGCACCTACAAAGCTATGCATTGGAGAAAAAAAAGAGTGGAATAAATTGAGGTTTCCATTCTTCAGAAAAATGCAACCAAGGTGCAAAACAGAAAACAATGAAGTTTCTAAAAAATATTTCACTTGCATAAATATGATTCCTTTTCCTGTTAGAAGTTCATCCAAATAAATATGAAGTCAAATATAGAATATATATGATTTTTGTTATTATTTTAAAGAACGTCCCTTTAATTCCTTTAGCACAAAAAATTTTTCCTAGAATTTCACGTTTTATGTAAAGTATTATGATGTTAAAAATTAATTGGGAATAATAATACCCAGAAAAATAAAGGTTTCAGTGAGACAGAGGTACTGAAATAAGGAAAGTATCCTTGAGCAGTAAGGAGATTAATGCCTTTTTATTGGTTTGTCCATCTCCAGAGGTAGCAGAGATTGTGAATGCCAGTTTCTGTGCAAGAAAAATATGGAAACCTGTGAGATATAAACTTCATATTGCTTCTTTTTAAAGATAATTTTCACTAGAATTAACAAAGCTCACAGCATGACCTATACTGGGGGTTGTAAGTTTCCTGTTTATTATATGCATTTTTACAGCTGGAACTTGAAAAATAGGGGGGAAAAGTCTGAAGTATATATGGGTAATGTGAACTCATATAACAAAAGGACAGTGGAGGTTATACAGTTTTTCTGAATGGCAGTTTGTTCCATAATTGTGAAGGGATTCTGACACCTTTTTCCTGAAGCTTTTGTTATTGTTATGAATGGAATACTCTATTAGAAGCATCTGTCTTCTTTGATCTCGTAATTTCTGTGTTCCTAAACCACTCTGCATCAGCAGAAGCTGGTGATCTGCTGTTTGATCCACAGTCACTGCTGAAGTATGAGGATGCATAACTGCAGCATGATTTTCCTTTCAATTGTGACATTAATTAAAAAAACTAAAGACAAAAGGATCAACTGGTAATGAGGAGTTATAAATACTACTAAAAATGGGTGACAAAACCAGTGTTAGACATAGCTGTACTGAGGCTCCAACACCATATGAAAACAATTCCATCAGTTATCAGCAATCTTCTTCTATTTTAGAGTAAAACCTAAAAGTGCATTTGATTGAAATGAAAGACTCACCTTCATCCCTCATATCAGGCAACACAACTGCACCCTCCAAAACCCAGACAACCAAGAAACAAACTTCTCCTTATTACTTGCCTTCGGTTTTCATTGGCCTCTAAACTGAAACCACAGTTGTTCATGCCCAGTGTATGTAAGCAAGTTAACCAGTGCCTTCACTCCAGCAGCAGCCACTCAGCTGTACTCTGTTTTGGCCCTCCATGTGGACTGAACCCTGGTTTATCTGACAGATGTATGATTTTACACTAATGGGGCAGGAAGGAAGGGGAAGCTAAGGAGCCAGATAGCTGAACTGGTCTTCCTGCCACAGAAAATCCTGTTTCCAAACCCCTAAATAGATATAATGTGTAGGTTCTCCACGTCATCAAATGCAGGGCCAGAGCTGATCCTAAAGTGCACCCCCAGCTCAAGGAATTATCACTGAAAATACGGTATTTACACTTGGCTTAAGCTTTCATTTTTTTGACCAAATCAGAAGGATGAGTCAGGATAGGGAGAAATTAGCATTCCCACTGCATTTGCCCTCAGCAGTGTATCCACACCTAATTTTCTTTATTTGGTGTTGTGTGTGTCCATTTCCTCCCCAACAGTGTCTCTTGGAGGCCTGTAAAGCAATTCTAGACGTGTGTCTGCTCCCACACGGACTGAAAGAGGTGCACTGAACTCCTCTAGTTCATCTCATACTTACTTTCCATTGGGTAATCTCTGAATTAATAAAACTGGAACAAAAGAAAACCTCACAAATGCACTGGCAGAAAAAGCCCTGATAAATGTTTAAATTATTAAAAATCCAATATTTCAGAATGCATAACACAATAAAAAGAGTATGACTACCCCATACAAAAGACTGCTAGGATAAATGGTCTTGCATTGAACAGATTTCCACTGTATGAAATAACGAATGGCTGAATTATCTGAACAAAAAAACCTCTGTGAATCTTCCTTTAAACTGGTTATTCCTTAGGAATACATAAATCTTCTTAGGCAGGGCACTCTGCCATCTGTTTGCTGTTGGTTATTTTTGCAGCTCTGGGGGCCAACGGAAAAGGGTGGAAAAATTACTTCTGCTAATAGCAAAACAGAATTTATAGCACAGTTTCAATGCTCAGAAGTAATTTTATTTCAGCAAGCCAGACAAAACACATAACTAGACAAACAAAACATAATATTACCTGGGACAGCTCTGGTGGGGAAAAAGCAAGCTATTATCTAATGCTCTTTTCAATAGCTTGTCCCTCTTCATCCAGATGGTGCAGTGTGCTGTCTGGGCTAGCCAACAGCTTCCAGGCCAGCACTGGAAAAAGCCTTTTTTTTTTTTTGTTAATTTCTCTCTCTCTTTTTTTTTTAATATCTTACTGATGTGCAGCTTCCTTTCTGTTTCTTCAGCTAACCAAAATGGTAACATAATGTTCTTGAAATATAAGACACTGTTCAGTGTCTCAGCAGCTCCTATGTAGAGGAAAAAAACTCTCTGGACATACTAGACACTAGCATCTCACTGTGGCCATTTTCTTCCAAAGAAGCAGGAACATAATAGAATTTACAGGGAGAAAAGACAGGGAAAGATGCAAAGGATGAAGGAAATACACAGGCTAAAAGGGGTAGAGAAAAAGATACCAAAGGCAAGGCTCTTGGTAAGACACAATTTAGGTAGTAAAGCATTTCTACAGAAATAAACAGAAGTAGAAACAAAAACAACTAAGAAACATCATATTACCTTAGCACAACCTATTCAGCTTTCAGAAAAAAACTTCAAAACCCCCAACATTTCTAAAAGGGATAATGTAATCAGTAAAGCATGCACAGAAACTCCATAACTGGAATAAGTATTTGGGAGGATCTGCTTCAGGGTCATTGAAACTCCATCCAAACACAGCCCAATCAAAGAACTGATCTTTGCTGAAGTATTATCTTGAAGGAGGTAATTGTTAGGAATTCAAGCTGAATATGGACCATGAAACACATTTGCACAGAACTACATTCACCTGTCTTCAGAGACACACACAAAGCTACAAGCAATTCTGAACTCGTAAGTCATGATATGAAGGATAAATCCAGGAGCTACATTGAATATGCCCTTTTTCTTTTTTTTTTTTTTTTTTTAGAAGGAAGTTATGATAAAATTTTATAAACTGATACTTAAAGAAGTAAATGAGGAAACCCTATATGAATTTTGGAAACAGTAAATATGGCCTATGTTTTTCAAACAGAATAATTATGTTGTGCTCAACTTACAGCACCTTCAAGTCAGAGCAAGTGCTCATCTGTTTTTTTAAATGACTACCACATTAAATATCTGAAATTGCAACTTTAGCAAGTAAGATGCTGAAAAACAAAAGCAACCTCTTAAAAGAAGAAGTTATTCTCCTTCCCTTTCCTGCAGACACATACACACAAATATACATACTGGCTAGTCAACACCTATGTCAGGCCGAGTCTGAGTGACGCTGGACTCTGTGTGCATCAGCACTGTATGCATCTATGTGCTGTGCAGAAGGACTTAATGAAAAATGTATGAGTTACTGTACAAAAAAAAGGCATGTACCTTAGCCTAATTTCAAATCACTCCAAACTACCCAACTGGGGTGAATCAAATGAAGAAGGATGTTCCCCTGCCACCAGCCCTGGGCTGATACTGTTAAGCAGGTTTATGGAGAAAGGTCACTGCTGGAAGGTTACTCACCATTACCTGTTGAACTGTTCACCATGTTAGGTGCCATGCTGTAAGGAGGAGCCTGCGGGTTCATCAGGCCAGAGCTGTTGTTCATCGGCTGAGTGTAGGGGGAGCTGGATCCCATAATGCTGCTCTGATTCATGGCAGGAAAATTGCCTTGCCTAGGAGAGGAAAGCACACATACAATATCTCATTACATACCTCATTGCTGAAGATGCTGTGGTTTGTCACAGAGCACATCACCTATTGTTTGTAAGGAGAAAGCAGGCAATTAGTTCATTTTACCTACTTGGGGAGTTTGAATTAGTCTTGAGCTAGTTACCATACATGTGAAATAGAACTGGACTGAAGACTAATTTCAAGAGAGGTATACAGAGTCTTTCTGTGTCACCACCAATTGAAAGAAAAATACAGCTCACATTATATATCCTATGAGTAGACACCAATGTGATCAGGAGTCAAAATTAGAACCTAGCACTGGCATAAAAAAAAAATCCAGCTCATCGCCATTCTCACCATTTTAACCATGTAACAGCAATCCTCACCTGCCTGAGCTTAATAAAAAGCAAAATGGCCAAAAGAAAAATGGGTACCATGGACTCAGTTTCTGATTTTTGTATCTGTTGTTATTGCATTGGGGAGTGTTCATCTGTATGTGTCATCTATGTCCAATCTTTCAAAAAACTCCATACATATCCTACTTTGCTGAAACAAGAAACCTCAGCAGGACTATTTTGCTTTTGAAAATTTAATCCCGTATTTGTTTAACGCTTTTATAACTGACACTTAAATGTGTCTCAAAAACGGCCCTAAATGAAGCCCTTGTATAATTCTCCACACATTCAGATTCTCCACATACTCAGACCAAGTATTTTTAAAGACTAAAACTTATCTACTTTCAAGTTCTAAAAAGTATCTAAGTATGCTTGGTACCTGATTTGTCAAACTCTGTAGATAAACTGAGGCACAAGGAAGAAAATAATCCAATCCAAGTAAGCACAGTAACCCAATGTAATGCATGATTCACTTAAAAAGTAACCTTTTATTCTTTTAATCCATAAAACAATTACCTACCTTTTCTTAGTATAGTTGAAGACTGCATGTATTATCATATGTATATGAGTTATACTTAAACATATAATATCATATCTATAAATAAGAACACACGGAAAAAATACCTACTCTTATATTCATAGGAAAATACAAAACTCAGACCTGTTTCTTCAGTGTGCCCCCTGTAAATTTATGCTGTTTTTCCAAATAAAAGAAACAAGAAAGCAACCACCCTTTTACACAGCTTTAGTACCTGTCAACTTTTATTTCCTTACAAAAACGAAGCACTTAATTTCATCCTACACAAAGGGAAAGCTGAATGTCTGGGTACCAAGATGAGAGTTTTAGTAGAAATTCTGCTTTTAATTATTATACAGTATTCAAATGATAAAAGACAATTCCAAAATTAAGAACCCTGAGTAACTTCAGTGGCTTCTTGTCTTCTCCAAACTCATGGCAGATTCTTAACACAATTGGCAGAAGCAGATTTCTTTTTTAGGAGGTACAGGAGGAAGACCATTAAAGTACTATTTGGCCTAATTTTTCTTGACACATTGTGAATTTCTTCAAAGGAAAAGAGAACGTGTTATCTAAATAAAGCATCTTTTTCCAAGTCAGTTTTGTCCTTTGCTCTCTGAAGACAAACTTTTCTTCACTCTTGCAAAGAGGCAAAGGCTTTCTTTTGATATGAAGGAGATAACTGCCATACAATGTCATTTCCCAGATGAAGCTTGCAAGGAGAAGTGGAGGGAAAAGATTTAAAATGCACAGTGGAGCAATGCTCCAAGGGAGAATTACAAAGGGAAAAGAGAAGAGCAGAACCATTTGGCAACAACTTTAAATTATTTCAGTCACACAATCAAGCTTTTCTTATGTAAATACTGTATCTTAACCATCCCCACCCTCCTTTTTTAGCTGAAAAAAACTATATTTCAACAAATGCAGTTAACTGAAAAATGCTTTCTACACTGGATAAGCAAGATCCTTTCTGTTACTGGGTAAAGTTACTAGTGAAGATGAAAAAAATGTGCAAGTGTATTTTCACAGTTTAAAAAAGAAGTAATAGATTTTGAGAGGGTCTTTTACGGAGTAAGGCTAGGATTCTGGAAAAGGCAAGTCTCTACAGGTATCTATCTCCTTAATGTGCTTCTTTTACTTTAAAAATACACAGGAGACACACACCTTGCAGGTAAGCTGAAATTGGTCCTTACCTACTAATATTTCAACACTATTACTTCCTACAGCATGTGTATCTTCTAAGCTGTGGGGCTGTTCATTGTCTCAAACCGAGGTACAACCTGTTTCATGTTACCCACTATGGACATCAATCTCAATTGCAGCTCATGCAAGCATATTGCTGTACAACAGCTTTAAATCAAAAAGTAGGAAACTATTTCCAGTTTAGACGGAGAGTGGAAATTAAATAAAAAAGAATATACTGGCTTTGGCCAGGGCATCAAGAAAACAACTGAAGTCTAAAAAAATTGCTTCTGTACTCAGAAGAACCTGAATGGCAGAGCCTAATTCTGAAATTTCATCTGGCAAGGCAATACCTTTCCCTTTCATCCTCCTATGTAATGCTGCACTTGGAACAGACACAGCTCTCCATCTCTGGAAAGAGCCCAGCAAGTGAAAAGACTCAGCACCATCCCTGGCAGGACTTTGTCCTTTCCCGGCCCCCTGTCAAAGCCCTGACGGCAGCACGCGTGAGCTAATTCAGTAATGCTGAAAGGACATCCTGCCAGAGTAAATGCTGTTTTATTCTGAGATTGGGTGCAGTGAGCAGTACAGAGCTCCTCCACATATTATTTTGCTCTATGATGGCTTGGAATGGAAAGTTTTCTTTAGGGAGAAATAATCAGGTATTACTTCAGCCTTTAATTCTCACTCCACAGTAGGCCTCCTTTGAGTAAAGACTGCCGACTGTGACAAATTGTGCTGCATCAGTGCTATAATATGAAGTGGAGTCCATTAAGAACTGAGCTGAGATCACCAAACTCATTTTGATTAACCTCCAGGTCACTAAACACTTATAAATATGTTACACAGCAGCTGCTAAACATATTTATATATGCTTAAGGTCACAGCATCATCTGTTGGTTGTTGGAGTTAAGTCAAAAATCTTATGTTTCCTTCTGTGCTGCTTTTAGTTAAGGCATATCCAACATACTACAGTACCAGACTCTCTCCTACATCTCCCAATTCCCTCCTCCATTTTTCTGGGATGCTAAATAAAAATCAAGCCTTTTAAAAACAGTCTGCTGTACATGTAGTGACATCTAATGGCAAAAATTCAACTGTCCAGCTATGAATTTTATAGCAGAACAAACCCATCTAAGTAAACAATTTTACAGTATTTGCCACATAAACACCAAGGGCTGGGTTGTTTAGGGACAATGCAATTAGGAATAATAGGAAGAAACTAAGAAAAGAAACACTTAAGTTTAGTATAATGAAAAGATGTCTTCATGGTGAGATACAGTTACCCTCCAAGGGAATGAAGGAAACGTCAGCACCTGACGTCTGCATGCAGGCAACATGTTAGAAAACACATTGGTCAGAGAAACCCTGCATTGTGTATGAGCTAGAGTATCTGCTCTTGCAATACCTTGATCCCAGATCATGTATTTTTCCTCATTTAGAAGAAAAAGCAGCCAGGCCAATAGAAATTTGGGATTATCCTATCAATTTAAACTCAGTCCCTAAGCCTACAAGTTTTTTTTCCTGCTCTACTGCTACAAGTAGATCTTCAAGAATTCAGCAGTTGTAAGAGATTTAAAGTGGGAAGAGAGGATCTGCTTGCTTTCTATGGCTTATTTACTCTGTTGACAATTTAGCAATGCATAATGCCAGAGCCAGTTGTTATGCTTGAGGAAAGGGCTGCCACCTCAGGGGACCTGGACAAGCCCCCTGCAGTGGTGCCAGCTGGGACTTGACTAGAGGGAGCAGCTTTGCTGAAAAGTCCCTGGGCATCTTGGCAGATAAAGCTGAGCATAAGCCAGCAGACTGTCCTGGCAGCAAAGAGGGCCAACAACATCCTGGGCTGTGTGATGAGGTGCAGAGTTGGGAGATGGAAGAAACTCTTGGAAGGGATGGAAGGGATCATCCCCTCCTTCCTCAGCACTCGCTGGACTCCATCTAGAGTATCAAGTTCAGTTTTGGATTCCCCAGAAAAGAAAAGATGATAATAAACTAGAGTGAGCAGTGAACTAACCCCTTAGATGGCCAGGGCTTGAGCACTCACCCTGGAGGGGCTGAAGGATAAGGCCTCATTCAGCCTGGGGCAGACAACTGTCAAGAGGGACCTACTGCAGCTCTATAGCACCTTAAAGAAGGACAGCAAGAAGAGGAAACTGGCCTTTTCACAGTGGGCATGGTGGGGGGACAAGACACACTGGGCAAGAGTGAAAACACATTAAGTTCAGACTGGATGCAAGGAAACCATTTTCCCAGTGAAAACAGCAAGAGACTAGATCTGGAGGCCCAAATGGACTGGGCAATCTCTGTCTTTGGAGATTCTGAAGACTCAACAGGATAACACCCTAAGTTCTAAGCTGAGCCTGATGAGGAGAAGGTTGGACTAAATGTTCCTCCTGAGGTTGCTTTCCAGCTTGAATGATCCTATGATTTTAGCTTGTCAGCTTCACTGTGCTGTTGACAGTCTGGTGTACTCCTGGGTCCATAGTACAACTGCTCAAATTCAAACCATTCCCTTTTAAGAGGTTCTTCTTCTGATCTTTTGCTTTCCTTCATTTGCAATCTACCCAAAGCCTAATCTGCACTTAATCTCTTTTCTCTGCAAAACAAGTAGCATCAGATCTAATTGTGTCTTCTGAGCTAATGCAGAAGTCCGTGTATTTAAGAAGAGGAGTTGACATGCAAGATCTGGTCATCGTTAAAAAGCAGAACAAAGAAATTGTTAGAAAGAGCAGCACTGACAATACACAGAAGCACGAGTGATCACAGCTGCTGAGCAGTCTCTTACACTGAAATGCCTTCCTTCAACTGGACCTGAAATCCTCACTAAGTTTACATGTTGTATCCAACTGCTACACAGAAGTCACTCTACAGCCCTTGTGCTTAATACTTCCTGATACGTGATTTAGTACCTCCTCAGATTTGTCACCTTATGCAAGACTTATACTGTCATCTTCCTTCTTTCTTCTTACTGAACTAGTATGAATTCACTACAAAATTGAGTTCAGACATATATGTGGTTTAGCTATGGACAATGACAGAAGTGGATTATGCTTCACAACAAGACAAGAAATGAAGACACAACTTTTCATATGGAAACATGTCAAAGCTCAGGTTGTTCCTGTATACAGAGAGATGAAGTTCTAAAACTTTCTGTGGATTTCCTAAGAGGCATCTGATGCCTTGTACTGTTCTCTCAATCTGCAACACTGGAGCAAAGCCCTTTGTACAGCCAGAAAAAAATGATCCAGCTTCTCTAATGAGCCTTGTGGCAACCTGAGCACAGGAGGTGAGTCCAACATGGAAATGTCTAGGGAACAGAAGAAAGCTTCAGAGGCGGAGAGTTTAGAAGTGATGGAAGTGAGGAGATTCTGGGCCATAAAAAATGGAAATGAAGGAGACAGTAGAAGGAAATTAAGAAGGAAAAAGGACTGGGAGCATCCTCACTAGGTGCCAAAGATTTTTAGGGCCAGGAGGTTGGTAGGTACACAGGAGAAAGCAGACGAAACAGAGATGCAGGAGGAGCAGGGAGAGATGCACAGAATGCTGCTACTCCTAGGGCATACACAGGTTATGGTCCCTCTAGCACAAGTGGAGCCTCTCAGCCAGATACGCCTGAAGGAAGGAAGGGATTCACAGGGAAGCTTCCAAGGCAGGGTGCTACCAGACATGTGCCTTCCCTCAGCTGCTCAGCTCGTGCACCCTGCCCTGAGTTAGGCCAGGCTCTGATGTGGCCACATTGGCCAAACGCTGGGGGAGCCCCAATCCAAATGTGGCACAATGGGGTGATGCTGAAGGAGCAGTGCAACAGGGACAAGAGCAGAGATGGGGCACACAGCCCAGGTAGGGACTGAGTCACACTGCACAAATCCTGGTGGTCACAAACTCGTATCAGTTGTTAGTCAGGCACTTGGCCACTGTGCTTCCTGACACTTGCCACACAGTGCACCTAATGTAGGATTTCGCCCAGTTATGTTGCCCTAGGTGTGAGACCTGAGGAATTATCCTGTTACTGTGACCTGGCCACCTGAGCAATTGGCTCATGAAAAAAAAATGGCCCACAAGTTTGCCATTTCTGCTCCAGATCTTTAACCTACATCAGTTTTGCAGTCAATGCACTGCAGCACCTCAGGGGAGTAATTTGTGTAAACATTTTAAAAGGAACATTTTTTCTTTTAATGCTGACACACTGCTAAGGTGGCTACTTGATTACAAACTGTGAAAATGACTGCGTTAGGCTGCACTCACAAATCACAGCGTACTGACCAAATTGCCCTGTGCTTATCTGTGCCAGGTCTGCAGCATGACAATATTTCCTCTCTCTTTTAAATGTCAAAGTATGATTTGGGGGGCTGTTATTTAAACACACTGACCTGCACAATAACCAGAAGTACTTTATTTAAATCTGTCTTGAGCTGGGACTAGCCTTAAGCGCTTATAATCTGTCACACTTTGACACCAAATGGGTTATTATAATGAGAGTAATTCAGGAGTGAGACCTGTGAATGCTTTCTCCCTGGAGAATTTACACATAAACATGTGCAGGCAGATACATATGCTTTTTTGTTATGGATTTTCCTTCTTGCTACATTATGGGCTTCCTTGGAGAAGTGAAACCATTTCTGTTGTCAGTGGATATGGGAGAACTGAAGGAGGGAGAAGAGAGCAAGGGAAAATAAACCCCAACATTGCTTACTTTGTTCTGCCTGGAGGTTCATAGTACTCTTAGCAAAGGCCAAGACAAATGAAGCCTGAATATTGGCTTGAGCAGCTATAAAGTGGCATTGAAGGCAGTTCCCATGTGAACAAAACAAACAAATTTAACATCACTATATCTGAAAACAAAGTATCATCTTCTAGTTAGCTGCTACTAACTATACTGCAAGTATACTAACCTGGACTTATATGTCCTCCTCTGTTCAGTGGGGAAGCTCAGCAATTGTATTAACAAAGTTTTAGAAAAACAACCACAAAAGCTGCTGATGTGACAGGTATTAGGGCTGCCACAAGACTTTTTGCCATTTTTCAAGTTAGAAGGAAAGAGAAAATTTTAGATTTGTGCATGTGTACTTGTGTGCAAATGGAAGGCCAAAGTTCTGAAATACACTTACACTGACAAAGCACTGGCACACACAAATGAAAAAGCATCCAGATTTGTACTGAGGTGTGTGTGTGTATGTGTGTCTGCTGACAGGAGGTACACAGAACTAACACAAAACCGTTCTTCTCAACAATCAGGCCTAAATGGCAATGCTAAAATGGGGGAGTATTTTCAGCACTGTAATTATGTGATAGTGCAAATTGTCATCTACTGCAGTTGGACCGAGTACACTGACTGTTTTCTTCGTCTGGCTGATCCAAAGATTATTGTGCAAGATACTTTTAGAAAGAGTAACAGAAATAGCCTTTCTAAATATATTATTTTTCTTCTGATTTACACAAATACTTGTGCCTTTAGCATCATCTCCATTGCTTAGATTTTACTATTGAACAATCAAGGGAGGGGGAGAAACTTAAAAATTAGTTGTTCCTACCACACTGATTCAATGCTGAGCTGCTTAGCAAAACAGTCACAAAAACTTATTGTTTGTTTACAAGCTCTTGTCATCACATTAACCATTTTTCCAGTGAAAACATCTGCCTGACAGGCTACCTACTTGGTAGCCATTTAAAGCCCAACAGAACAGGAGTGTCATACCACATCAAACTCTTGAAGAGCAACATAAGAGGCACAATGTAATTCACGAGTAATGATGCTAATAACACAACTACCCAACATTTGCACAGCTGAATGCATGTTGAGATCAGAATAAATCTCCCTACCCCATTTTACAGATAATAAAAACTGAGGAAGAGATCCAAGATTAATAATGATCTAAAATATGGCCAGAAGAATAATATAGTAGTTGAATACAGTGAGGAAAACACAGCACAAGTCTGTTAAAAATAAATCCTTAACTTCATTTGATCCTAATGACAGAAGGGTGTGTGACTGAAAAGCATTCAGTGATAGTGAAATATTGTAGGGTTTTGTTTGTTTGTTTGCAGGTTGCAGCCATTTGATTTTCTTTTTATAAAGTTCCATTTGGGTTAATTAAAGTGGTTTTGGTCTGAATTTCATGGTGACCACAGCATTTGGTCACCACTCTTCAAACCCACAGGGAACCCCTGAAATGCCTTTACTGCACAGCATTCTTGCAAGTGCAGCAACACTTCCATATTTGAATTTATTTGTGTAAGAACAAACTAAGCTCTTGGTATTCAGTGCAACCTGTACTGGATAAACAGAATATAATGCTGTGTGACAGAAAGCGGAGAATGACTGAAAAGTGGGCCAAGTCAAATGGCTTGTAAACCCATCAGAGCTCTGCTCTTGGTAACCTCTGCCGACCTTCCCCACACATGGATTTGTATAGCAGCTCTAACAGCAACTTGCTTGCACAACTGTCCCCATCAGATGTGATACCTGAGCACTGAGGGGATACATTTCTTAGCCCAAGCTGAGTGCGTGATGCATAAAAGAGGGCTGCTTTAATCTGTCCAGCAAGCAGGAGCATGCATTAACGGGTTTATAGGAAAAAAAAGAAATTTGCCCTGTATGGCATGATGCTGTCAATCTGAACCAGAATGTCAAGAAGGGTGATTTAGTCTAGTGTGACTTGATATCAAAATGAGAATGACTCATACGACTCTCACTATGCACCTTCTATTTCTGTGCATGTTTATAAATAGCTGCATTAAAAAGTCGGAAGGCCCTATGAACTCTCTCCCAGAAAGATTACTTGAATGTGGCAAGAGTCTGTTCCCAGCACATAAACAGCCAGAAGGTCACCTAAGTGTGGTGCTAAAAAGCTACAGAAAATTAAAGACATGCTTTGTGTTTCACTCATTCAGTTTCCTCTGGTGGGACACTGTCTTGGGAGAGGCTCAACCCCTGAGCTCCCTCATCTTTCACCCGGGGATGCTGTCTCCCACCACCGTGTTCAGTCACATCCTTGCCCTGCTTTTGAGCACCTTGGACTGCACTGTGCTAGCAAACAACTGAAAATCTAATAAAATCCTCATCATTTCATGCCAGCTCTTCAGTGTATCTTTTCATAGTAAAATGTCATCCAGCTGACAGCAGCACACTGAATGCAACTGTGCATGTGCAGCAGCATGGTGAGGAAGTTCTCCAGAGGGATTTCCCAGCAGACACATTTTCACTCACCTACCTTTGCCCAATGGCTTGGAGCAGTTATATGTTTATCAATATTATTACCAGCACTGTTACCATCAGTCTCAGCTCTCTGGCATACCGGGCAGTTTCACAAGTGCACATGTCAGCATGATTTCAGTTGGCTCTCTTCTTCATCTTTGTCTCAATAGATGCCTGAAACCTACTGCAACCACTGCAACAGGTATTTAACGTGTTGGTAAGATTGACAGCCATCATTAAAAAAATCTCATGCTGTTAGGTTATTATTTAATATGATTCTTACAAGGCTACTTATATGTCCACTAGAACGGGTGCTCCGATCTGAACTCATCAACAAAGTGAAGGGCTCTTCCCACTCATATTTCCCCAGGCAGCATTGCTAAAAAAAATTGTTTATTTTTCTCTCAAATACCACCACTGTAAAAGAACCTAAAACCTTAAACCCCCTTTAAAACCAGAAACCCTCCTACCATTTTTTATGTCTCTCCCTTTCTGTCACAAGAATCTTAGGCTGTTCAATCACAGTCTTGTACTTGCACAGTGTTATGTGCCAAATCACACAGCGCAGTCACAGAATTAGCTTTCTTCATGAGTCCCATTAAACAGATGGCTATTATTCTATTTTGTTTTGGCTTTTTTTTTCTAACCACTTCTGTGATTTAAACTAGTAGATCTTCTGACAGACTGTGTAAACTGTTTCCTCATCTGAAATAGTTTTTGTTGCCTAAGAAAGAGTACTCAATCTAAGATGCTCCCTTTATACAATATCAATTCATGAAGTACTGCATTCTTAATTCCCTGAAGATCATATTTTAAGGTACACAATTTCTGTGTAACATCTGACCCTGAGGCAGAATGTCAATTAACTACACAAAGTCCTACACTGCAATTCTGTTTCAAAATATTTACTCTTTCTACAGAGGGCAGTGAATCTCCTACACAACCAAATCAAGCCAAAAATAATCTTGACACAATACTAATCGAATTAGAAGTGTCTCTGAGGTAAGTGAAAATTCTCATTCATGACTGAAAATCATGCTTCCTTCTCAACACACTCCTGCTTTTACAATTTAAGAATGGTTACTCTCTGAAGGAGGAAAAGAGTAGGACTCTTGAGGTCTGTGGTTAATCTCTAATGGCATGAACAGCATACAGCAGTCGACTTGATTGATGAGTCCAAAGAAGAAAAAAATGCTTCCCCAAATCACTGGTTGCCTGCAAGAGCTCTGCAGCATGGTGACAACCAGGGCTCCAAAATGATGGATTTACCTTTTAGTAAAACAAAATTCCAGATAAAAATGTATTTCTCTTAGTCTCCCACAAGAAATGGCTATGGTTAGCTCAGCATGTAAAGTTTCTTCCAATCCTTACATGATTTTATCAGCAATTTTGAGCTGATCCATAAAATGCATCTCCATTTAAATAAAATAATCACAGAAGATTTCTAGCTTTCCCCGTACAATAATAAATACATATAAGCTGAGCTGAACTTCCTCGTTCCTAATACATTATAGAAAAAAGTCATACATGATTCTGCTTTGAAAAGTAAAACACGAGGGAAAGAAAAAAAGAAATAATAAAAAAATCAGCTTGATACAAATGACTATTTCTCATGAAGAGGAAAGAAGCACGGGTCCTTTAGAAGAGAAATATGTCAATACTGGTTAATAGCTTCCTTAGAAATTACAGTTACAGTAAGCATTAGTATTTGGACTTTTAACCCCTCAAATCACATGGAAGCCGAGCTTGGAGAGAAGATATTCCAGCTATTACTGAATCTCCTCCAGCCTAAGGTGGAGCCAGCACAGGAGTATTTGGGGTTCACAGAGACAATACAGCCATTTAGGCCAAGAAGCAAAACCACTTCACCCTGCTGAAACTACAAGTGGGGCTCATTTCAGGGTGACCCATCAGGATCTCTAAAGGAAATTTGTGAATGTTTGGAGGAGCAGAGCAGAGCGGAAATGACCAGACAGCTTGAGCCTGGAGAACTGTGAATGGCCTGAATTTGAACAGGAGCAACTCCTTCCCTGTGACTGAATGTTAAATAAAAGACCGGGCAGAAAGAGCCTTTCTTGCCAGGGGCTTATTTCAAAGGCAACAGATAACGCAGGCACTGGCTCCAATTATGGCTACCAGTCCTATCTTAGCCTAGTTTACTTTGGGGATTTCACAGTTGGCAGCCTTTCATCTGGAAGTAGCCTGGTTTGAATAAGCAAAGAAACTTGAATGAGTACTTAACCTTCCTGCACTCCACCGAACTTCCCAGCAGAGAAGAACAGCACCTCCAAGCTTAAGGGGAAAAGGGAAAACAATGGAAAATATATACTCTCTCCAAGGATTAAAGACGGTAAGTTTTACTGGAGCGCTTCAAGACTTCCTGCTACAAAACTGCAGCTTTCAAAATCACAATTAGAATTTTAAACTCAAGTCTGAAGATCAAAAGGGCCAGACTGGAAAATACTGCACAAAACTGACAGGCACTAGAATGTAAAACAACTAAAACAGTTCTGCGTTTTATTTATATTATTATTCTTGTTAAAAAATTTATCCCCCATTTCCACCTCCTTCTTTTGCCTTTTGACATTTTAATGCACCATGTCCATTACTATATTTCCTCACCGGTACCTTCTAGTCCATCAGCAGTGCTGCATTACCCTGCTGCTGGAGAAAATAATACGGAAAAAGTGCTTTGCTGGCACCAGCAACACGGATTATGAATTATACATACATAGCAGGAGAGAAATAGCTGATGGAAGGTTAGTGTGACTGTGTGTGTGCAAGTGTGCATGTGCATGTATACACATGCCCAGACTAAGAAGAAGACATCTAGAATGCACTTTTTAAACTAATTTACGCTAACTGTGTTTCTCTGTACAACAGAAATTCTCTAATATCAGTGCAGCTTTTCTAGATCAGTATTATGACTGATTTAAAAACTTACTAAATTCTTCTCACCACACTACAATGAGGCTGTGGTATCTAACCAGTTGCTAAGTAATTTAGAACCAGAACCACATTCTAGAATGCCTAAAAGTATATCAAAGCAATGCCACATCACACATTATTTTAGAGACTGAACACCACTTCTCAGGCGGCATGGGGATCAGCGGGAGATAATGTAAATATCCACCTCAATTTAGCAACCCAATGGCCAGGATTTAAAGTGACCAGAGGTTGCAAATAGCAAAGCTGGTTTCCAATTCCTCAGTTTAATAAACTACTATGTCTGAATCGTCACCTCTAAAATCAATGGCACTGAATTCTAAATTCACTCAATCTATAAAAAAAAATTGCTTTAATTTACAAAATTGCAACATGCAATCCTGAGAATCATATTAAGGTACATTGAGGTCAAAGGGGTTGCCTTCAAAGATAGGATTGCTCCTCATGTGGGCACATCAAAACTCATTTTGTTGTAATTAGTTCAGGTATTGATAACTGTAGACGCACCAGCAAAAGGCTCATTTTAGCATCCAGTTGGATGCACATTTTACAGCCACCTAGCACTGAATAACATCTTCTAAGGCCACAATTCTAACAGCATGCAAGCCAGCTGTTTTACAACTATATTTTTACCTTTCCATATACTACAGTCACACTTTCAACTACTAAGAAGACATGCTCAGAACGACACTCACTGCTAGAATGAGAGACGCTGAAAGTGATGGTGAAAAGCATCTAGCTCTAAAGATGTCTTTTGACTTCAGGTGCCAACCTGATAATCAGTTTTAAACTAGGAACTTGCTGTAGGAAGCAAAAGCCCAGAGACAGTGCACACATATTCCTGCAAAGATTCAAGCTGGGCATCTACAAACTGAGGAGATCAAAATTGGCTGGTACTAGAAGATATTGGCTAAATTTGCTGCCTTTCACATAAACAGGGAAAACACAATCTCATATGCTTAAAACTGTTTGTTTTTACTGAAGGCTTACTGTGTTGCAGTTTTGTGCACACAGGAATATTTATCTATCACTATAATAGATACATGTATGGTTCTAAAAAGAACCACAGTGTGATAAAAGACTTGATCTTTTGGAGCCACCTGGTCCTTGAAGGTCTCCTCTGGGTTCCAGTCTCCAGCAGCAGAACCAGCCCTTGGGGTTTCAGTCAATGTCAATCTAAGTTATGAAGAGTCTTTTCTTACATGGATATATTAGGTCTTTAACATACAGTCCTCACCAGTCGATGCTTATGCTGAGACCAGGACAAGACAAATATAAAAAGGAAAACACTATTTTGTAGTTCCTTCACATTCTCCTGCTGAAAATGAAGGGATTTACTACACAGGGTACTAGAGAGTTATTTAACATTGCCTGCTGTGAACTTTCACTCAGAGCAAGCTTGAACACCCTGGGCAGCATGAAACAATGAAGAGGTTCAATGAAGAGGTTTTAAAAACACCTTTCTTTTCTAGCCTGACATGCTAGTTATCATTTGGGAAACAGTGGCCTGCATGCAGAGGACAGACTAGCACACCGTAAGATTTTAGGTTACAGGGAAGGTATTACGTAGCGGTAGAAATTAATCTAAGCTTAACATAAAGCAGACCTCAAGATGAGGTCAAAGGCTAATTCAAATGGTGTAAACCTAGTATCTTCCACAGCCACCACTTTCATTAATATGATTTTTATCTTTTCTAATGAAAAGGGTGGTGGTCTGCTCTGAGGATGATACCTAGGTATAACTGGCTGACACTCAGATCTTGATCATCCTGCCCTGGTTAATGAACATCAATTTTGTGTCCCAGTGGAAGAGATTTTTTTCTGATGCATGCCATTTAAATTCATTTTAAACAGCTGCTTAGTGTGGCTTGGCAAGGCAGAGGCAAACCAGTGTTCTATGTCTAAATGAGACTCCTGAGCTGGTGAAGGACAGATCGTGTCTGTGGATTAACAGCTGAAGATAAATTTCTCTCCCCTATTGATACTTGGCTACTGAGTCAACAAGTTGACCTTGAAGAGGATCACGACCAACTTGTACAGAAATACTGCTGTGTAACCATGACTATGACACAACCTTTTAATTTTATTCTGAATTCTACACAGAGGAGGATGTTCTATAGTAATAAAAATCCAACAGTTTTTGAGGTCCACAGCCGAATCTTATAAACTCAACACATTCAAAGAAAAAGGCTGGGCACTGCTCATGCTTGTTGGCATATAGCAGTGGATGTCTTCCCAGTCAGGCAAAGCAGTATGGTGGGAGTGCTCTCCCATTCACTAAGTTTTGTTTTTTGAGCAGGATAACCAGTAGACTTGTGTTCTAATTTTTTGGTTTTCTTTCCGCTTTTTCTGTGCACATATATGAACAATGTTATTAAGGAAAAAACCTAACTAGCAGCTACAGAAAACTGGTAATTAAAACTTGTTAATTGCTGTGACAGCAGCAATAATTTGGGTATTACAGATTTCCTACAGAGGCAACAGCTGAATTAACATGATGGCAGGGAAGTCCTTAAAGGTTAAATCTCAAATGAAGATGGACTTGTTTGCAAGGGAGCAACAGGCTGGGAGCCAACACAGATACTTTCTCCCAGTTCTGTAATTTATGATACGGTTACAGAAAACAGTGTGAAGGACTCTGGTGAGAAAACAGTACCTGCGCTTCAGGCAAATGTTTTGCAAAGGATACTTAGTGCTCCTAAAAATCTTCTAGACACTAGTTTTTCAAATACATGCACACTCAACTACAGGGTACTACAACTTCCTTGAAAATCCCATTAGGAAACGCTGTAATCACTCCTGCAGTACATCATCTCTCAGAAAGAGATCATACTTTGGGGGTTGCAGTTCTCTGCCTAGGCAGCAGTGAAAATACCACCAAGTCCAGAAAATGTGGCAGCACCGCTGCAGACAAGAACACCAACAATGAAGAGAGAAAGATGATGCCTGGGTCAGGGGAAGGAGACATCTCATCAGCCATGATGAGGTTCTTCATTTCCCTTTTAGTCACAAGGAAATGGAGCTGTGCCAAAAGCCATGCAGGTGTGTGAGTGACATGCAGATTTGTACTGTCACAGTGATGTTAGTAAAAAGAAAACAAAAAACTAAAATCCCCTCTACAATGCAAGTATTTCTGTATCTTTCATGTGATTTCTATACTCCTTCAGCAGCCAGATGGCATGATCATAAACATTTTTAAAGAATGCCAAGGTCCCACAGCAAGTCCAGTTTACACTGCTACCTACCCGTACTGGTCAGGCTGGTGCACTGAGGAGCCTGAGTGCTGCCATAGTTTGGGTGCTGTGAAGAAAATAGCCCCAGACTAGATGGGATAAGTGGGTGACCTAATGTGTGGTGGCCTAAAGCAGAATGAAGCAACAGCCTCTCTGGATTTGATCTGTATCACAAGTCCGAGTCACTATCAAGTATATGTCAAGTCATTCCTTCCATATGCGAGTCTGGAGGACTTGCAGGAATAGCCAAAAGCCATTATGCTTTCTCCCCTACAGTTGACTTGAGATCAAAGAGGAAAACAGTGTGCTTGCAATCCCCTGACATGAGAGCAGTGTGACAAGTTCCTCCCAATTTGCAGTTTATAAACAACCCTTTTGCCAGTATTTGTGACAGAAATTCAGTGACTGCTCTTCCATAGGTGCTGGATCACTGGAATGGGAAGTATGTGAGAGGAAGGCTCCAAAATGGTGCAGTTTTGTCCAGTCAGAGCTAGAAAGAAAAAGCAGTTCTACAAAACTGACTTGGGAGGAAGGTGTGAGATAGAAATGGTAATCATTTAACCGAGTTTTTGATCAAACACCACACACTATGCCCAACGTGTAAGTTGAATCACAATCAAATGCTTTCCACTTAATACAAAGTCTTTTCTTGCTGTCAAGACCAACAAATGTGAGCTTTTCCTTTCATTCTATGATTATAAAGAAATCCTGTTCCTGCAGCTGCAGTGATGGCCTATTTATTCCTTTGTGCCTGACCTATCAGCTTATAGCCTAAACCAGACAGACAGAAGCAGACTTCCATAAATCCTACTAGACAGGTCTGTTAAAACAAGCAACAGAAGAAAGGGACTGCTGGTTCACAGATATCTGCTGGAGTATGGTCTATTTTAAGGGAACCTGTTTCTATTTTACTAAGGAAGAACATGAAGCACACTAAATTTACTGTTATTGTTTTAGAAGTTTGCTGCTGCTTATCATTAGTAGCCACCTGCCTTTCAAGTTCTCAAAACAAGAAAGCAACAAATACAGGGACACATTAGCTTCCTATTTCTTGTTTAACATTGCATCTTGGAATAAGAGCAACTCTAGTGTCCACAAACACTGGTCTTTAATGATAAATACCTGGATGAATGTATGGGCATCTGTGTACGTATATGCGTAAGTGCAGTGAGCAACACACACACATAAAAACATGCTCACCAGAAGAGTGCAACTAGATTTCTGTAATTCTCAAACATTATGGACCTTCTTGCAACAGAAAAAGGTAATAAATATGCCAGGAATTATTTGAGTCCAGGGACATGTGGATGTTACTTAATCTGAAATATTCCACTAAAAAAAAAAAAAAAAGGTTTAACTCCAAATATTCAGGCATCTTAAGAATGACATGAAAAGAAAAATGCCTTTTACCAAAACCCATATACAAATGGCAACATGTAGCTATGCTGGCCAAAGGGGAGACAAGAAGACATACAATGGCTCCAAACTCTGCAGTTCTGTTTGCAGGTTCTCTGTTATGGATGCACAATGGCAGGAATCAACTCCAGATACCTACAGATTGTTTGTATGTCTCCTTCTGCCTCTCCCCTCCAGCTGTTCCCCTCAGCCTTCCCTCCTCTCCCCCTCTGCAGGCCGGCTCAGGAGCAAGAACATCCTGCAGAAGAGAACTGCCATCAGCACTGCTGCCCAAAATGTGGGCAGTAGATGCAAGAGTTGATGGGCAGCTTCATAGGCTTCCTTACTCCCTGGCAGGGGCAAGCTGCTGAGGACATGTTAGCCCTCTCTTTACTGGAGATAAAAAAAGTATAATCAGCTGATCAGTTTAAAGTTGCAGAGGGCTTGTCGAATGTCACTGCAATCCTGTGGGTTTTCCTAAAGCCTATAGTGCCAAGAACCAAACTAGAAGTGGCCATCATCTCCATTGTCACAACTGCTTTTTGAGAGGATAATTCAAACAGGCAACAGCATGCTTTCTCCTTAAGAAAAGGAGATGATTAAGAATAAGTATTCTTCGGACACACCATCTCCTCCCAGAGATAAGGGCACAGCTAGAACATCTATAAATGCACATTCACACACCTCTACAGTGCTGTTACTTCAGAAATTACAAGGAAAACATTCCTACTTATTTAAATTTCTTTCACCTGAGCGCATACCTGCTCTGAGCGGAGTTTGCAGCAGCCTGCATCACTGCAGCAGCCGCCTCCTGTGCCTTACGGTTCACAGTTGGCATGGGTGGGCCCATCCCAGGGCCTCCCTGCTGAGACATGCCAGGAGAATTGGGGGTCATACTGCTCATGTTTCCAGGAAATGGTCTGCTCTGCATCCCAGCTGATGGCATCCGTCCCAGGGGCATGGTACCACAAGGCTGGCTTGGCCCTTGTCCATGCATCTGACTGTTGGCATTTATACCCATGCCGGGTCCTGGGCCACTGTAACTTGTGTTGGGCACACCGCTGTATGTCGGTGGTCTGGAGTAGTTTCCTGAACAAAATGATAAAAAGCACAAAGAAAAACATTAAAACTTTTGAGCACATATTTCTATTTAGGAAGTTAGCAGCTGCAGAACTTACACATGTGAACTGAAGTGACCTATGCTGGCCTCAAAGTCAGGACGTTTTTACATATGAGGACAGAGAAGCAGCAGAACAAATTGCCCAAGGAGGTTATGCAGACTCTCTGCATGGAGGTTTTCAAAATCCAGTTGGATAAAGCCAAGACTAACCTGGTCTGATTCTTTATCTGACCCTGATATGAGTACAAGGTCAGTTAAGAACAGCTCTTGAGCACTCTTCCAACCTGAATGATCCTATGAACCCGATTTTCATGTGCCCTCAAACATTTTCTAATATATGTTATGAGGCATCATGAAATAACGAAAAGCACAGCCTCCAGAGGGTTGTCAGCACAGCACACAGTACACGACTGTCTTACACAGTAAAGAGAGATGTGGCACGTAAAAAGCCCATTACATAAGATCAAGGAAGACTCTTATTTTGTAATTTCATGTTCTCATTCCTTTGTCTTTCTGCAGTTTCAGCAACAGGCTTCTTGCTCCTAACTGCTCTGCCCATTTGAGTCAGAGATGATTTGGAGTAGACTGGTGAGGATAACTGCTGGGGTCTGAGAAAGATTCCTGCTCCCTCCTGCCCCACCCTGCTTTCCTAGTAAGTTCAGTTTGGCTATGCCCAGCAGAAGAGGTGGTAGCTTACAGTACACCTCCTCTGAGAAAACTAGTTTTACACAAGTAAGCAGCAATAGTACAAAGATGCTAATGTAAGCAGGTGCCTTATGAAGGATGGCATGAAAACCTGGCTGAACTCAATCTATGTTGTCACTGGAGTCAAGTGCTCCGCTTGCAGCAGCTTAACTCATTTGAGTGCTGATTTTCCTGTCATGTTGAAATCTCAAGAAAAAGCAAGTATACAGCATGCAGTGTTACAGAAACAAACCCAAGCAGCATGAGAAAGAGGAAAAAAAAAAGAAAGCTAAAGATATGATAGAAAACTATTTTAGGAAACGTATCACATTGCACTACTTCAGTCATCAGTTTTGACTTGTCTTCATTTCCATCTCATCCAGATTAGTGGAAACATGACCCATTCCCTCCCTGTGGGATGCCACACAGCAGAGTTTCCTGATTACTCTCAGATATTCCCACGCTTACTCGAAGGCAGAAGCCCTTGGACTCTTGCTCTGAATGTGGAGATCAGCCATGCCTCTCCTCAGGCCTCAGCTACCAGGCAGAGGAGTTGGTGGCATCCAACCCCCGTTTGTATTTAAAATAAACATATTCATCCATCATTTGAATGCACACATAATTAATTCATATGCTCCTGCTGCTGTGCTTTCACTAATCTTCTCCTCTCCACCCTGCAACTGACTCACTCTACTACAAGATCTCCTCGGCAAGAATGTGTGAGACCTACACTTCCCAAGGAAATGAAGCAACCATTCTCTCCTGTTTTAAAATCCAAGTTTCTGCCTGGGGGTCCTCATGGAAGTATGTGGTTCAGCAGAGATGAAAGGCTCCAGATTCAGCTTTATGCTGGTTTAAGACTGCCCTGTCACTTCTCCTCCTTCTCTAGGCTTGGCTGCTGGCAGCTGACTGTTCTCTGTTCAGTGAGCCATCGCCCCCAGCCGGAGTTTTGGTTGCTGAGACCTGCTCAAGCCATGCATCTGATCCAGCATATGTGACTACAAACTGAAGGGCTGACTAGTTTCACACTGCTCTGCTATGTGTTACAGGCAACAACACCCAACTTGGATGTTGCTCTGGGTTTCCAGCTGCTTTGTGCAAGAAAAATGTAATACAGCAGGATAGTGTATATGTGCACTCAAAGATTATGCACAGCAGTTAGCACATCTTATGTACATGCTATTAGTAACACTCCTTCCCAAAGTGAAGCAAATTCCCTCCCCAGACTAGCAGACCTGATATCCATGATCACTGGGAGCTACTGTCAGTCCAATTTACATAAAGCCAATTTGTTTTGTCATTTAGGGTCTACGAAGCACATTCAGCAGCACGCGTGGAGGAGCAAACACCAATGCTAAAACATTACTGCTGTTTTGATGCTATTTTGAATTGGGACAAAAAAATGTAATCTTTTGTGCTTTGGCTTTTCCAGCATATGCACAACACAGAAAAAAATGTGGAATCTTCTCCATAAAAATATGTGGTTCAGTTAAAATAGCTTCTAATCGTTCATCTCCAGGGATACACATCCAAGAGCACCGGGAAGTCGTATCTTTTTAGTAAGGAAAACAAGTTTCAATGGTTTTTTCCATGTTTTTTTTTTTTCCCCTAAGCATTTCCTCAATACCTCAAGTACTAGCTATTCTTATACCTTTCCCAGACCATAAAAAAAAGAGGCAAAATAAAAGCCAAACAAAATACAAGAGGAATTGCCAGGAATGAGGAGTGCAATCTTATTTCCATGTTTCTCTAATAGATTAGTAATTTGTTGGCAGTGGCTTTGACAGAAAACAGATGGATGCAGCATTAAACACAATGAATGCAGCAGATGCTAGGCCAGCCCACATCAGCTGGACGTGTCAGGCAGCCAAGTTCAAGAGCCCACACTTTTCAAGTGGGTACAAGCCTGGCAACAGCGGCTGCACAATACTACTGAACAACTCCTCCCCTCCATATCTGAGGGATTTGTGATTTCAACTCCCCCTTGGCAGACTAGAATTGTACCCAGAGAGACTACATCTCTAATGCATGAGAAAAAACAATGCTGTAACAGGAATCAGGAGGAAAAAAAAAAGTGTAATGAAGATAAAGTATAAAAAAGCTGACTAACAACCTGCCAAAGACAGATGTTCATACTTACTGCTGAAACCCTGGTCCACTTTGTTCAGGTTTGCTGAACAAAGTGCTCTGAGATCTTGCCATCTCTAGGCAAACAGAAAAGAGGGAAATTTGAGAACTACCTGTTAGCTTTGCTCTCTGCTTTAGAGACATAGATCAGATGCACCGTATTAAAAATAGCATCTTAGGATAGTTCTAGAATTTTTTACATGTGCACTTAACCATCAAGCTTTTCTTCTACAGACAATTTAAATGTGTTGTTCTGAATTCCTCTAAACTATTTTACCCAGGGGACTTCAGTAAGATACAGCTGATATTTAAGTCTTAGCTCCACAGGCTCTTGCATACAAGGGTTTGGATTCAGAGGTCCAGACTCTCAAGATACTCAGGGCATCTCATCCTTAAGATGCTACCAATTTTAATTAAAATTGAGGATTAAAATCAGTGGGAGCTAGACAGCAAAGTGCTTTTGTGAAATGAGTCCAACATTAAAGGTTACAAGGCACAAATACTCAATTCATACTACTTTATCACGAGCAAAAGGGGGTTTAACTTATAGTGAAGCTCTGGTGAAACATATTCAGTAGTGATTTCCCTCTTTGTTATATCCCCACAGAACAGCTTTACTGCTGAATTGAGTAGGAAATGTTAGGAAGATAGGATGTATTTCTGAGACATTTTACTGATCCACAGGAAGCTTTTCCCTGCCCCGGTCTTAAAAGATCCAACTGACTACGGCATCCGACTGCTCTCCAGAGTGCATTTAGTGGACATTTTGCTGTGACAGCAGTCTGACGCTCGGGTCATAGACCAGGGCTTCATTAGCCCCCAAGCTAGATGTTGTCCAAATACAAACCAAAGAGATTCTTTCAGTAACAACTTCCATCCTTGCTCTGCTTTTTTTTTTTTTTTTTTATTTATTCTTGGGGACAGGAAAATGCTGGGATTTAATAAAAAATTAAAATTAATGTTCTGTACTGCATGCTCCTGTGTTGTACCCCAGACACACACAGAAGTGTGGAGCCAAAGCCATTTATTATTTTTGTAGGAAATGGTTTCACAGAATTGGACTAGGACCCAGTACAGAGCTGCTTCCTGGGAAAATACATTCTGCTCTTATTATAGATCTAAGTGTCATGCAAACACACAAAAATCAAATAAATCAATCATAGGCATGAAATGGATCATTCTGCTCTTATGAACTGGGGGCTAATACTTCCAATCCAAACTTAATGGTGTAGTCTTTACAATGGTGAGCAATTCCACTGCACACAGGACACTAGCCTTAAGCAATGGTTTTCAGGACAGCACATAGTGAAATCCAGTATTCAAAGCTGGATCAAAAGCTTAGTGCCGAGACTGCTTTGATGCATATATGAAAATACAAGTAGTCCTGTCAAATCCAGCCTAAGCTTAACAATATTCTGGAAGAAGGCCTATGTGAACAAAACATGGAAAACAAATCAGATCTGTGAGAATTACTTTAGTTTAATAATTTAAGAACTTGGTTTCAACCCAGGTAATTTTTAGTATATTTCCTATTTTGGCAGTAAAAGGCAAATAGGATAACATTATTATATATTCATCATTGCTGGCATATGATTATGCTTTGTAATAGGGTATGTTAAGAGTTGCAATTACAGATTACTTTTATTTAAAATGAAAAAACGCTATTAAAACCTTAAATCCAGGTAAACACATAACTTGGAATATATCACTATCTCCATACCTGGATTTTATTAATGATTAGATTAGCCTAGTGAAAATGTAGTATTTTTCTGGTCTGTTACCTATAGAGCTGACAGTCTGCAAGGCCCTAATTTTATGATGATCAGCGCACAGAACCACTGGTACTTTCCAAACACTGGCAGAAGAACATGGTTTTCATCCATCACACTATTCACCAAACCCTTCTGAAACGGCCTGTTAATGACAATGATGCTCATTTTCTTCCTGTCCCTCAAGTTCACTTTTTAATAGCAGTTTCTTCCTGACCATGACCCATAAAATCATTACATAGGCACTTTCATCTACAGAGGGAGGAAAAGAACTGCTGAACTCAAGCAAAAAAAGAAAGTAGTATTTGGCGTGTTACTTAAATGCATTGATTTAGTACAAAAACCTTTCCATTCAATCAGTGTGGATGGCTAATGTTTTACTGCACTTGACACCCACTATTCCCATGGTTCGGAATCTCAGCAGCAGCAGTACAGCTGGAAGTCAGGATAGCACATCATAAATCCACTGGATTTTTTTACCAGTTAAGCTAGTTGCTCACTGTGCAGATAAAAATAAGCACTTGGACAGCATTTTATGGCCACAAAATGCTTTCCAAATAAAAGGAAAGCACCAGTCAACTGGAGTTAGGTAATTAATCTTCGCACATGGCTGTAAGGCATTACTAGCCCCATTTTATAGTTAAGGAAAGCAAAGCAGAGAAATGAATCTACTTGCCTAAGTTGAAAGATGATGTAAAAGGCAGAGCCAGAATTAGAAACTGGGAAATCTTGGCTTGTAGCCCTGTGCTCAGAACACTAAACCAAATGCTACCCCGGGATGAAACAGAAAGGAACATTGCATAGGGCAGCAAGGCTCCTTGCAAACAAACATCAGAACTAGCTCTCAGAAACTGTAGAGACTAAAATAACCATCCTTACTAGCATGGGCCAGTCATTGAGCCCTACAGAAATTCCCATTGTTGGCTCAAGTCCTTTTTGAGGCTTTTAAGTAAGAAAGCAATAGTAAGAAGTGCTGAAATAGAAAAGCTTCTTTATGTACCTCTAAAGAAAATACTGACCCTTATATATTCTGTGGCTTGACTTCAACTTCATTAAACCCCTAAACAGATGCATACTTTATAAAGGTTATCCATTAAAGGCAAAACAATAGACAAGTTCAAGGTTGTCCAGGGGCAGAAATTGTGTATTCTATTTTTGTTTTACTCCCCCACCAATTTTGTCAAACAAGCAAAATAAAAAGAACTGTCTCTCTCAGTCTAAAGGGTTAGTTAAGATTCACAAACCATATGCATTAGAGCTCAATATTCTATTTCCACAGTAGCCACTGTATTATTATGCTTGTTAGAAGACTTTACCCTCAAAGTCACCACGCAATTTCAGGTTGGCCTTGGGATTTCATCCAAGAAAAAAAGACTTATTTTGGGATTGGTGTTGTGACCCTTATTCCATGCTTGCTCAAATGCAGCCTCATCACAGAGATGACATACTTGGGCTCCTAAACAATAGACCTGGCAATGCCACAGATTCATCATTTCCTTGCCTAATTTAGGTCACTATTTTTACACAGAGAAAGGTGCTAATAACAGAAAAAGCTTCTTCCACAAGGTGCAGCTCCACCTTTGGATAACAGCTTTATTTGTTTAGCCTTTTTTTTTTTTTTTAGGGAGAGTGTTGTGTGTGTGCTTCTGTTGTTTTTAACATACCTATCCACATATACGATACACACATATATAGTAAAAAAAATTAAAAATATTACTGTATCTATTACCAGCAAGCATTTTACCTTGTGGTCCATACTGGCTCATCTGAGGCCCATAAGTACCACTTGAATTACTCTGCTGAAAGCTACCAATTCCAGGATGCACTTGACCTCCAGGTGATGGGTGTGGTGACATGGAAGGTCCAGTTTGTTGAGGTCCATACTGTGACATTTGGGGGTTCCTCTGTATGCCTGCCATGAAACCTAAAGGGAGAAAAGTGCCAAAGCAAAAATTAATATTCAGGTAACGGTTCTTTATTTTTAAAAAATCTTTGGCATTAAAGTAAACAAACCCTCTTTAGTTATCTCAGACTAAGAATACTCAGAAAACTGCTGTTGGTCATACAAACAAAACCAAACACATCTCTCTCTAAGTCAGTAAAGATGTCTCAACCACCAAAACCTACACATAAGGTTTGAAATCCTTTACTTGTCAAATAAAGACAGGGCAGTACTGCTTAGTTACAAATGGGTGTTAATTTTAAAATTAAAACACCTTTTAGGAAAAAAAAATTAAAGGCAATTATATGCATTACCTAATTAGCGGTACTAGGGAATTTGCCTGATGACTTACGGTAGGAGTATCACATCTTCCAAAATTATATGTTGCTACCAAAATGCCTCACTTCAGCATATAGAAACCTACTGTAAATACTCCTCTGTTGCCAACAAACTCACCAGAGCTAAAATTTACCTCTGTGTGAAGACTAGTCTTACCAGCCAGAAATAACAGTTGTTCTGTTAGGTGTTTGTGCTCTAGGTCCTTCTTCTACTCTTTCCCCAGCACATTCTATGGCATTCTCTCATTTTTCTTTTTTGTAAATGTATTAATGAATCCCAATTTAATTTAAGGTTCAAAAGCTACAGCAAGAGGCCTAGTGAAACGGTATAAAATTTAGAGGCTTCACATAAAGGAACAGAACTTAGCCTATTAAATGAAGGAAGAAGAGGGTTTTGTGGTGGGGTTTTTGAAGTTTTCATGAACTGGGAAAAATGCTGCAATCCTGCCTGTGAAATGTCCATGTAGGGGTGATGGTTTTCTAATGTTTTATACCTTGAATGGTTTTAGTGCTGCTTCCAATGTTGAAGAGGATGTGCTGGAAAAGTTTAGGGATTTTTTTTTTTTTATTTCTGGAGGAAATCCACTTTCTTTCCTGTACTGCTTGCATATTAAATTTCATCTTTCCATTTCCCTGCGGGGCAAAACCCATGCGTACCACAGGCCAGCGCTGGCTGTGCTGCCCTCGTGCCAAGTGAGGAGGGAGCCCCGGTGTGTGGCTGCCCAGCGGGATCAGGGCCCTGGCACTGCTGCATTCCGGCCCATCCAGCTGCCAGCCCAGGATCCCGCTGGGGCCACAGAGAGCTGAAGCCTTACGTATCAAAGTTGCCCCTTTCCAATCTGCCCCGTTCCTTTTAGTGGCATGTGTGTGGGGAGGTGTGAAGTTGAAAGCCAAGAGACACCTTGCCTGGCAGCACTAGTTACACCTTTCCCTACATGAGGGAGGGAATAATAGAAAGGTAGAACAACCAGAAGCTGCTGATGGGAGGATCAGAAAAAGAAGGGAAAAGGGGAGAGAGAGGCAAAGGTAAGTTGTGAGGACAGACAGACATGGGTGACCAGGAGGAGGCAGAGGAGACAAAAGGATGATTCTCCCACAGGACCGGGGTGTCCTCCCACTGGTTAGCACCAAACATCACCACCCCCCTCCCCAAACACTCAATGCCTGATTAATGAAAAGAGGTAATTTTTTTGGAGCCATAACCAGATGTGTGATCAAACTCGTAACTGAAAACACTGAGGTGCAGGTCATAAGGAGAAAAACCAGGAGATGAGATGACTCTGCACCCCTTGTGCCCAGTTCTTTCGTGCAATGAACAGCTCAACCCTTATTGTGCTAGAACTCCAACTGCAACATTTGGCAGAATATGCATCAAGTTCTCCTGATCTTTGTGCAAGACGCAAGACAAGGAACTTGATCACACCTGAACTACAAAGTCAGAGCCTGGCACTTGCTCTGGAGGTAGAACAGGCATTGACACACGGCACAGAAAAAACTGAATGCGAAATGGCAGCTCAGAAACTGGTCTGTACTGGTTGGAAAACTCCACACTTCTGCAAAGGAAAACCTGGATGATCTTCTCCATTTAGCTGTATTTTGAAACAGACCCTTTGATTTTTAAAACAGTTCTACCCTGGGTACAACTCTTATTACAAAGCCTGTGTCTTCTGCTGACAGTGTTGTAAGTAATTTAGAAACCTAATACAATCGTGTGTCTGTACGAAATAAATGCCCATGTTCCTGACAGACATACACCATATATATCACACTTGTGGGATCCAGTTGAATGAAAAAATTTGTACTGGTCACACTAAGATTTTTATTACAAAGACAGTGAAGTTACTCCTGTGTCAGGTACAGAAGTGAGGCGGGGTTTTTTCTGTTCACCTTTAAATCTATATGAGGCAACTTTCCAAACACTGTGCTAGTAATGAAGGTTTTTCAGCCCCATTATTATTGCAAGCAGTACTTTTCTTAATACCACAAGGAAGGGTGATACACTGAAAAGCTACTGGTACGGTAATTTCCAGTAGTGATGCAGAAGGACTGCTGGTTGTTGAAGCTAATGGAGAACATGGACTAATGTCTAATGAAAAGCACGGAGATTCTCAGTTTTAACCAGCTCTGCTGTTGTCAAAAGGGCTTCTCAAGGCACCAGAGTAATAAGTAAAATAAGTGTTTCTACTCAAATAGAGGTTACTCTTCTTCAGTAACCTCCTTCTCATTCATTTCAGATGCTGTGGAAATGGACTGGGCAGCTATGTGTACAGTCATAAATAAAACATGCCAGGAAGAGAGTGGGGCCACTTGTGTCCATCCAGATAAACCTTCCCACTCAATCCTGGTAATCTTATCTGTATGACTTTTGTGCACAGTCCCTTGTCCTGCCTTATCCATGCTCTGGGCTGTGGATCAGGGAGTGCTAATGGGCATTGGCCAAAACTAAGCTGAGGGCATGCCAGTAACTCAAGAGCACAGATAACTGTGTGATACTACTCAAACTCATGCTCTAGCCTTAGTTTAATAAAGATGTTGATTAACACAACAAAAAGGAACACACTCCTAAACTGCTTCTGACGTGAGGCATTGGTTTCATCATCTCAGACGGTGTAAGATTCCTCTCAAATCAAGGCTGGCTTTGCTATCTTTCCTTGAAAGAAGATGAAGCATTAAGACAGGTAAAGAATTAAGGAAAAGGAATCCTGAAATTCAGGAAGAGTATCTATGCTATACTGTGTTCTGTTACTGTCTGTACGGTACATGGAAGCATGGCGTCAAAACAGGACATGCTCTAATTTCCTTCCAGAGAGCAGAGGAGTCCTTTTAGCTACAGCTATGATGTAGAGAAGCTAAGAACAGTTCTTAGTGTGATCTGGATTCCATTACAACACAGAGGAGTCTATCCTCATCAACCTCCATGAGAGCCCAGTCAACATTCAGAGATCAGTGCATGAGTTTGAAGTATTTCAAATATTTGCAGACAGCTCAGATGTCTTAGAGAGAAAAGGGTTCCTGGTCAATACATTAACATGCATGCATCATAAAGAAAGAACAACATCAATTCTAAAAATCTTATCAGAAATGAAAGGGAGCAGCTGGCATACATTCATTTTTCCTTATTTACACACATTTTCCCTAGTGTTCAACTTCATTTTATAGCCGATACAAAAACAAATAAATTTTCTTCCACAAAATTAGATCTAAGATAAAGTTTTCTTCTGTAAAGAATGGAAGTAGAATTACATTAGAGGTGCACTGGAGTAATGGCAGTGGAGTGATTCAACAGCCAGACTGCATCTGACATGTCAACCCCTGTGACAACAAGGTGAATTGTTCTGTCTTTTAAACTGCTAGGAAACAGCTATGAGTTAAGCCTTTAAAAACTGCAGTGACAACATACTCATCAGTGAACAAATCTACTCCCTTCCCTTAATATTAGTGATAAAAAGAGGTAGCGGTGATGCTTTACATGCCATCACAACAAAAGATTACTTATTGAAAAAACACTTGAGTGGGTTTTGGCAAACTAAGCTATTTCAGAAGTAGCTGAATAAAGTGACCCTGTCAGAGGCATTCTCCTCATTTAGTTAGCTGTTATACTACATTTACATACGTGAAGAATGACTGTATTAAAAACATTTTAACAATGAAGAATCATTTTGGCAATTTTTTTTTGTTCTCAGTGGAAGAGTAGCATACTATTAACAATTATCACACCATAGCAACAATAAAATATGTTTGCATTCTCAAATAGAACATACATACAGGGTTTAAAAATGGTCAGGTAGCATTTTATTTTTCTTCTTTCTTTTTAGCAAAATATAGAGAAAAAATATAAACCGAGCAATGCTTATGATAAAAGAGTTTCTGCTCCTTTGATGATGGAAAATACAAAAACGAAGCTTCTGTTGTCCTAAACAGCACTAACACCTGGTAATACACCATATATATATATAGTTATACACTATATATATATATATATATAGCTATATATAATATAGCTAATACCACTTATGATGCCATTTTAAAAACATTTAAAAACTTGTCTTTCCCCCAGGCATATATATACACAGAACAGATACACAACAGTAAATTACTAAAGCTTCATGAAATTATGCACTAAGGTTGTCTTAATTACATTTGTACGTTGACCAAGACAAAACCATCTGTTTCTTGAATACTATCTCCTTAGCACTACCCATGAAAAACACCTACTGAACGTGCTGGGTGCCGCTGTAAAATCTCAGACGGATTCTTCTGACATTTTAAAATCCTGGCTTGAATATGAAAAAACCTTACAGAAAAGTAGAAGCTCAAACAAAAAGGAAGTGACTACAAAGGAACAGGTTATTGCATATCAGTTGACAGACAGCAACTGTCCACTGGCACACACTTAACCCACGGTCAATGAGAGGTCTTTTGATTTAGCCAGGAGTAGTGCATTGATTTTCATGAATGAATTAAACCTGAAAACATGTGGAACACTTACTCATTTTAAGCTCACAAAAACGTTGGAGTTTACAGCGATAGCAGATCATCATTAACTTACACATCTGATAAATAAAAAATGAGGAAAGGTACAACGTGCAACAGTATATTGTAAAAATGAACTTACCTAAGTAAAAAATACACAGGGCTATGGCTCTTTCTAGAGGGGCATGCTTAGTGACAGAACTTGGGACGAAAACAACTGAGGAACCTTTCCGAATAAGGAACAAGGAAGTTCCCCTTGTTCAAGGGCAGAGGCTGAAGAAAGGGCTAGGCAGGCTTATTACTCTGAAAATCATGGAATAAGAGAAGTAAAACCAGATTGGATGCATACACTGATCATCAACTAATTAGAGAAAAATAACATAAAATCTTGTACTTATGAATCAGCTCAAAAAAATTAAGTACGTGAAGAGATATTTTCCACTACCTCTAAAGGAAAAACTTGTTTGTGGGGAGAATCACAGAAATTTCCAATGCTTGGTATTTCAGCAAGGCACTGGTCAGTACCCTTGAGAAAAAAGAGCAAATGTTTGCACACCCATGACACAAGTTTTTGGCAGACCTTCCTTCCTCAGACAGCAGTTTGGGTTGTATCCACTCTCTCAGGATTTTCACCAGAGAATACGACAGAACTGCAATGGATCTAAAGCAGTGACTCCCATATCTAGCTCATCTGTGGACAAACAACACTGAGATAGATGTGTCAGGGTAAAACTAAACAAATGAAAAGCATTATTCTGTGATTTGGCACCCTGTTAGCATGGCAGGATGCTGAGGAACATCACAGTCAGACTGAAACACTGCCTAGCCCGCCCATTTCAGATGGCAAGGACAGCTCAGGAAGGCTATGAACCATGTCTGGGTTTTTGCCCAGCTAAACATGTCCACAGTCAGCACCTCAGAGCACTGCAAGGAAACATCCAACAGAACACAATGCACACATTAATTGTTTTACTAATTGAAAGAGTTGGTTATATTCACATAAGCCTGTGATACCAGAACCCTAAATATGCAACCAGATTGTCTGCAGACTGCTGATGGTACTTGAATGAACATCTTCAAATGGTGTGGTCAAACCCGGAGATGTGTGGCTTACAGACAGCAGGAGCTAAGAAAATACTATTGTGCCATTTCTTATGGGGGGCCAGCTCTACCTGGCCATAAACTACTTACTGTCACAGGCAAAGAATGGTATGGTACCTACCCCTAAGGTGATACTTAAAATAAACACTGAAAAGGACACAGTGAGAGAGATTTAGGTACTGGAAAAAACCTAAGCAGACAAAAATGTTATACAGGTCTAAACAAATAACAGCAATTAAGAAACTGGTGAAGGTTTGACCCATGTATCAGAATACAAACCAAGTAAATCAAGTGAAATCATGTGGGCGGCATAAAAAAAACTGGTATCTAGAGCAAGCAGGCACAAGATTTCTTTACATTTGAGATACCCCATCTTACTTTCATTTTCCAGAAAGCAACTTTAATAATATATGCCCAGCTAGCCCTATGTTTGACACACACAAAGCATCTGACTTAGCAATATGCACCACAGGGTGATGGGTTGGTGAGCATGAGTGGCTGAGCCTGCAGTGTCAATCTCATTTAGACACTGTAAATACTAATTTTCAATATTCCTGCCCAGTTAATAGGCAGGTAAAAGAAATAAGAAATCAAAAAAATAAAACACCTGCACTGCACCGATGCAATATCTTCACATATAATATATATATATATATACATATAATATATATTATATTATATTATATTATATTATATTATATTATATTATATTATATTATATTATATTATATTATATTTGTATTATATATAATATATATATACTATAAAAGATTAAAAAAATATATATTTAAAATTTCTTCTTTCTTCTCCAATCGCATTCTATTTTTAACAAAAAGTACCAAAATGTTTTTAGGAGAAAGTTCTTCTTTGAGAAAAAAGAGCAAATGTTTGCAAACCCATGATACAGTTTTTGGCAGACTTTCCTTCCTCAGACATTCTCTCTCTCAGTTCTTCTGAGAACTGTTCTTCTTCTAATGAACTGCTCTTCTTCTAATTAGAGATTCTTCTAATTTTTCTCCATTAACCATGAAAAAACATAATCAAGTTTCTACACTGAGCTCTTTTTTTCAGCCCACATAAAATCCCACATAAACCATGTCATCTTCTCCAAGTCCATCAGAGCACCACTAAAACCATGCTGAGGTTCTCTAGGCTAGAGTAACAGTGACATGATTTCCCTCTGGTATCTGGACAATTTATTTTCACAGTGGCATCTGCTAATATCTGCAGTACAACCACCACATTTCTTCACATCCATTCAACAAAGAATGTTTCTTTGCTTATGTGAAACAGCAATGGAAAACATCACCACAGCAAAATTAGTTCTTCCTGCAAAGATCACTGCAGTATTTCTTGTTTCCACAAAAAGACCAATGTTCTGTTTAAGAAAAAGTGCTGGACTGGTTTTATTTTTCTTTGAAATTATTTTCTTATTATGCTTTAATATCTATCTTACAGTCTCCTCACTGTTTATTTGTCTGACTGCTTCTCTTCACAATGTGAATAGCTTTGGGGAAGATGGAAACTAATGACCTAGCTAAGGTTTTAACCCAGACCCCCTAGTGTTTTACCAGCTGTGCTATTAGGTTAACTGGCTGAATCTCCTCTGCTTCTCTCTCTGATATTACAAAACCCCAGTCTATGTATAGCATGCAATAATGTTTAAATTTTTCCCACCCCTAAACCTCCCTCTGCTACTGCCTAGCCTTGAAATTCATATAATCTATCATTGATAAATTAGAATCTGGGGAAGGATCAGACAGATTACCCAGATGGTAGCCAGGGAAGAAATATCCAACCTTTCCTAATGCAAACCTTGCATAACGCTCTCTGATGCAAATTTTAAGTGCTATACTGAGGACAAAGAAGGAAAGACATCTGTGGAGATGTTCATGCACAGACTAAACTAAAACCACATTGCTCATCCCCCATTTTTCACATAATTTGTTACTGTAATATACCTTACACAAGATGCTTTTACTATGGTTCTTGAAAAATCAGGGTCACAGTGACTTGCAGTACAAAAGCGCCCATCCTGCCCTCCCAATTGCCCCCAAAGGGAATCCTGAATTTCAGTAGGTAGCTTGGGCTGCTAGAATTAATCTCAGCAGCAACATGAAAAATCTGAGGAGTCTGTCTGCTTTGCACAATCAACATTTGTTTAAGTTTTGCTAGTAACATGCACACTTAGGAAAATCATGGAGGAGAGTAAAGAAGGAACAGCATTCTATAATGTGCAATGTGCAAAGCCTGCAGGCTTAATGGTCTATATCTCAGGTTTGAAAAATTTACCCTCCCCAGAGACTGCTGTTCAAAGGTTCCTTGGATCAACTCAGATCTTCCTTTTCATGAAGTAAATATATTGAAGACCACTATATATATATTTTGTGGACAAGACTAAAATATATGTGATGTGTCTTTTCTGTTGCACACATGTAAAATAAATCATAATGTTTCTTTCAAAAACACAAAATGAGTGTGTTGTCCCCAGTCCCAAAATGCCTTTGCCTCAGTCTTATTTTTACCATGATTTATGATTTGACTGATTTTTCTCTTCCTTGATTTGCAGCTGTTCCCTGATGAGTGTTTATTCTTTTGGGATCCTTTGGGATGGTAGGAATTATCCAGTGTTAGCTATAAATATATACATTATATAGACTTCAACTCAGTGTCCTGTATATTAATTTAAAAAGACATAAAGGGTCTTAGATCAGAGGTTGTTTATCATTACAGAAGCTTTATAAAAAGGTTAAGTTAGGTACCGAGGAAGCAGAGTCCTGACAACCATGGTGCTGCTGAACAGGCAGACCACAGGCAGCTCCCAGTTTATAGGCCACGGTGGGAAGCTCTCCCAGGGACAGGGATCATACCCAGTAACTTTACATCAAGCGTGTGACACCAACATTGACTGTCACTCTGTCAAGTTCTTCATCAGTAGCTGCTGTAGCTTATCTTGCTCCCTGAGCCCAGAGGCAGGGAATTTGATGGCTGCCTAATGAAGTCACTGGAAACTTTTCTATTGAGAAGTCTCTCTGCTGGCAACTATATAAACTCTCTCAGAATAAGCCAATTCTGCTCCCTAATTTCAGAACGAGAATCCCCAATTTAGTTTAAAAAATGAAATAAAGATTTATCTCCAAGTATAACGAGATTTAACATCAGCAAAAAGAGTGCAATGACCAGCTGCTAGTATACAAAATTTATTTGAGACCTCACTCTGGGTTTTGATTGTACAGATATTATTACCTACTTCACATCCTACTTCTGCAGTCTTGCTGTCTCCCAGCATGGCTTATCATATGTAAATCATACTCTTTTGTCCTCTGATTCTTCTTGCATATGGCCTGCTGTATATTTAGTGTAGGCCACAACTAATCAGATCAACCTAAAGCTGAGACTGGCTAGTGTATGTCTTAAATCCAAGTATAGTCTGAAACCAGCATCCTGAAATGGCGATCGACTTCTTTAAGAATTAATCTGTTTTGGCAGAGTTAACGTAATTTCTAATACTTTTTGGCCAAGAAAACCAGGTCTTCCTGAAACACTTGAGAGACAAACAGACACAAAACTATGCACTCCACAGCTCAGGGAGAAAAACAGTAACTTTTCATCCAGTGATGTTGATTACTAACCAAAGTAGACATATTGTAAGCTTTTTTGCTGTGCATTGCTAATCAAAATAGCAAAGAAAAATAGTATGTACACATTTAAAAAACCTGCTCATCACATTGACACTATATTTCAGTGCACTTCCACTTTTACAGTCAAATTAAAAATACAGAGGTAAAAAGGCCGGATCTTTTTTAAAGACTGTCGCTAAATTCAGCACTCACTAAGTTGAGAAACTAATGTAGCTTTTTGAGTCACCAAAGAAGCTTAGTGCCTGGCTCTACTGCATGGCTCTGCCTTCACACACAGACCCTGCTCCGTGTACTCCTATGCATTGTGTTCCTACTTCAACAACTGACTTGAGATAAAAAAAGGATCTTTTACAGAGTTAGTGTTTCAGTTTTAACTAAAACCTGCTTTTCCTCCCTATGCGATGCACTTTTTCTGCTTATTGAGGGCACAATTCCTCTAACCCCAGTTTTCTGGGCATGAAGATTTCCTCCCAGCCTGGCAATGTTCCTGCATACCAGACAGAGCTCAGCTCCCCTGCACTGACCCACTTGGAGAACGCTGTGTGCAGAAGAGGCACTCAAACATACCTGTGGCTTTGCACTCTATGCATGTCTCAAGCATCTTTCCTTAAGAGCCTGAAACACTTCAGTCTACATCAAGTAAACTTATTACCAAGTCTGATTTAACCTTAAGTGGTGTCATCGTTAACATGGCAAGCAGAAGAATGTTAATGACAAGAATCGTTTTATTCTCTAGCTCCTCAGTGCTCTGAATAGATCCCAAATCCCCAAATGTGAGCAAAAAACGTATTCTCAGGGAAAAAGTCTTTTTAAGATCTAAAAGCAAACTACAGTATCTTTTTTGTTGCAGTAAGAATTCTTTGATCTATTTTCTTCCTTCTGGTTTCTCTTTACAAGAAGAAAATAGATTTCAGGGGAAAGAATCTCTACCATCAAATGTCAGTATTAGGCCACAAATCTGATCAGGAATTGTAGGTGCAAAACACCTGATTGGTATTCTGTATCTTCCACACAAGCAAAAACATTTATATTTTGTTAGAAGAAAATGCATGACAGTGGAATTTATGTGATGACTGTGTATAAATAAGTATGCCCAGAAAACAGTTAAAGGGGAGAAAAATACCTGTATGAAATCTAATGGGTAAATTAGGAAATTTTAGTTACATGAATTCAGTTGCTACTACTTAGTGTTTGTAGGGAAGCACAAAGAGAACATCAGAATGCCTGATCACATCCCATCTGTTACAACCTCTTACTGGATAACATCTTGACTGCCAAAAAAGCTATTTAAATTTACTACATTGCAGCTACTGATAAATATCACTTCTGTGAAGATCTAATACTAAATAAGGACAAGATCTGAGGATAAACCTTACAAGCAGTAGTGTCAGAAAGATCCAAATTTTGCTTAGTCTAACACCTGTACTCTTAAAATCGTGCAGTTTCTTACTCCTTGTCCCTGTCTGTGACATGTTTTTAATAGAGCACACAACTGTACAACACTCCTCAAAAGCTGGATGTCAACATGGAATGAAATAAAGGTACAACAGAAAGAATGAAATAAAAAAGAAAAAAATGGAACGGTACTAGGAGAAGGTGATGGAGAAGGCAGCAACTTCTATTCAACAATTTTGGAGGTGCTTACTCCAGGCACTGTCCACATAGATCTGACAGGCACAGAATGCTGCCATGAAACTGCCTCCAGCAATGGAATACATTTTCCAGCACATCACAGCAGCTGCAACGGCATCAATTCTGCTTGCAATCCATGTCCAAAAAGAAAAGTTCTCAGTGGTCCTATTTCAGCATATCTCAAGGACTAATTAAATCCTCATTACTATCTTCTAATTATTCCAGTGCTCTGGGATTTCACTCAGCAAGTCCCCAATGGTGCATTAGATGAAAAGGGTTAAATAACCTGTGTTGATTTTGAGACTCCAGATCTATTTCAGACCTTTAGCATATCATCAGCATTATCATGAATATTTAACTATGTACCGCTGTGAAAATTATAAGGGGAAAACAATTAAAGATTTTTTAAAAATTAATTCTGACCCATATACATTTGCACTAATAAATAAGGTTTCTTTAAGTATCCCCATTATGAGAGTGCTTGCTAGAGTAATAATGTGAAGTCATTAACTGTTTTCATTAAATTCAATGGTTTTCAGGAGCTCCCAATTCATTATTTTAATATAAGACTGAAACCTGACATCTACATACCCAACTGCTTAAGCATGAAAATACTATTTAAAAGCAAGTAAGTTTTCTAAGCTTTTTCAAAATTACATAAGGAACCATTCATTCCTGCAGGGGTAAAAGTGCCTATTTCAACATCATTGTGACACATATTCTCCTAATAGTGCTTGCAGAGGTGAGTGTGCATAGAAGCAGACAGAAATCTTCATTAGTTTACAAAAGTAAGAATGGGAGTATAAGCTAATGGGCAGGACGAAGGTTTCTTTTTCAGGCTGCAGCTTCAGGAAACTAAATTAGGGGGTCAATTAGGATGTGCTGGGCTTCTATTTGATCCCTAGAAATAACTTCTAACTCACTATTCTGGCTACTAAGTACATCCTCAAAGTACAGCTTCCAAAACCCAAACAAATAAGTAGATACAGCTGAACATAGGGAACCCAAGCGGCTGTGTACCTCAAGTATTTGCCAAATGATTATGACAGCTGAGGTATTACTGCCACCCTACCTCTGGGGCTGATGCCACAAAAGTTTATAAAGAGCTTTGACTTCAATAAACACAAAATATCAAACCCCTACTTTTGACCATATAAATGAAAGTCTGGAGTAAGTCTATCAGAAACGGAGAGCAAAACGTGCACCCTCCCCCTGAAAACACAGCAACTTTCGATGACTACCTCAATTAGCCATGACTACACTGTCATTATGGTAGCCCCAAGTAATGGTAATTGCTGGGATTCAGCAGAGGTTAAACACACTCTCCTTCTCCAAAAGACTTCTGACATCAGTCTGTCTCCGCAGCTGGCCGGCTCCAACAGTGCTTTAAGATGTATGGGACTTACTTCAAGTCCCAGTGCTTTCAAAGTCATGTGAGCTAAGAAATAGGTTATGTACATAATATAAATGCAATTTCTTGTTTCCTAGGTAGACAACATGTGTTGGTAGAACTGAAACTATTTCACTGATTGGGCATCAAACAACAGTGGCCAGTTATCAGTTGTGGGACAAGAATAAAAGTGCCTAGAATAGCAGGCTACATTTACACTGAGCAGGTTCAAATGTTCTACAGCTTGAGCAGGACACGAAAAAATTAAAAATTATTTTTAAAAAGTAAGCATTTTAATGCTCATTACAGAAAGTATGAAATAAGCTGTATAAAAAGAAGGCTGAGGAGAACAAAAAAAAATTCAACCCCCCAAGAAATTCCTATTACTGTGTATATGCACTACATTACTACTCCCCTACTTTCACAAACAGAATGTACATCTAAAAATGTGGTCATTGCTTCATGCTGCATGGTATGACTGGTGATGCACAGTCTTAGGCAGGCAAACATAAAGATTCCAAATGGGTGTTGAGTAACCATGGAAAGCAGGTAAAATATAATCAAACACTTTAACAATAAAATAAGTAAGTGTAAACTTAATGGTTCAAGGTAGTGGTTTAGCATCCAAAAGTGCCGCAGCTCAGACCCCACCCATCGGTCAATCTTCATGATAGCTGGTAAATAACATTTTTTTCAAGTATTGAGAGCAGAAGATTCTGCTCAAGCAATGATTAGTAGTCTTTTGTCCACCCAATTCTCTCTCTAAACAAGGAAAGAAATGCTATACTAAGTGTGAAAACAAACAACTTTACCTTATCCTATGGAGTGTCTCTGGGTGTTTTGTTTTCATTTTCCTTTAATTTTTTTTTCTCTTTTTTTTTTTGGAGAAAGTGTATCAGTAAGCTGAGAGTTTAAATTACTGTAACAGATGCCCAAGGATCAGGTGTCCTTAGCAGCAACGATTTTCTGCTCAGGTTTTTATCAGTAAATGACAAGCACCTTCCCTTTGAGTCCCCATCATTCCCCCTCCTTCCTTTCTTCAAGTTCTGTTGAAACCAGTTCAAGCAAGCAAAGGAACCAACTAATGTAACAGCCTTTTTAAAAGGTGAAGTTTTCCATTTCAAAGGAGCCTCTAATCAATGGCAGGGCACAAAAGGGAATGCACGCATGTTTATGCGTACAGCACAGACTTTAGAGAAGCTTTGGGGAACGTGTTCTGCAAAATCAATATGACCTAGCTAGTTACAAATTTTGAATCTCCTGCATGAAACAAATGGACTTCTTGTACAAGCTGGGTCACAAGGATCATGCATATTACACCAGATTTTGTATATGAAGTGTGCAAAACCTGTAACATTCCTAAACACATTTTCTCTAAGAATATACCCACAATTCACTGGAAAGAGGAAAAAACGAACTAAATCAATCTGTAAATTTTATTTCTCTCACTGTTACTTACTTGTTTGACTTCCCAATTATGGCAGCTGTCTTCTGTTTTACTTCTGAATACCTGCCCACCTCTCCTGACCATACAATGAACCCCAGTTTTGCTCTGAAGCAGAACAGGTTCGACCTTTCCAGCTCTGTCACGCCTACCTTGTCCCCCAAAGCCAGGTGAGGAACACACATTGCAGAAAAAATTATTACTGGGCAGTGTAACATTTTATGCCAAGACCCAGTTGTGTCAGGAAATGCACACATCTTTCTGAGATGTTTGAATCTTCAAAGCCCCCATCCGATCCATTCTTGCTGCCTTGTGACATTTCTATCCCAGAAAGCATCATATATTTGTATTGGGTACTGAGAGCATTCTTTTTTCCCCAAACATGTACATTATTCTGAATTTTTTAAATGGGAAAATAAGTCCCTGCACTAACAACTGAGTATAAAGAATGACTGAAAAGGAAACAAAACAAATGAGCATGGAATTCTGTATTTCATGTTCTCATTAATCAGCATTCCTGGAGGAGGGGACATTCAACCCAGAAAAATAGCAAAAATTAAGACTCTCTGCTCTTCTTTGTGAGTCCTCTTAGCTCCTCCTGGATGCTATCCCAGAAATTTGTCATTCTGTGAGTTCAACTTGTTTCACTGTGAGAAAACTTCTAGTATTTATGGTATCCCCATATGGTGCTACTTGGGATATTTCTGGAAGCAATTTTAGGAGGGGCATTTCATAAATAACTCCATGTTTATCACAGTTATCATGTGTCTGTTTTGCAAGCCTGTCACTGGCACATGTTAACCACTGCATGGACAGGATGCCCAGTTTACAGCAGTTGATCGCACGTATGGCCATGCAACAAAGCTGCGACAACTATCTTCCATGAGCCAGGGAGAAAGGAGGTGAATGGAAAAAGGGCTTAAAGTTTATAAAAGGTAACTTTAATTTGAAAATGCTCTGTTTATTTTTGTGAGCACATGGTAGGGAGCACCCTTTTAGAACAGTGCTGTTGCCTGCAAGGTTTTCCATGGCAAGATTTCCAAATGTTTAAACCATTTGACCTAAATATTTGATTTCCCTTATATTTTTATCCTAGAATGAGCTAGAGGACTATCGTGCCCATGCAAAGATATCAGAGATGACAATTTTTAGAACAGTGGCAAAACTGCTCATAGTCAGCACTCTTTCTCTACGTCTTAATTCCAAGATAGACAACAAAGAGTTGTACTGTCCAGGACATGACTCAAGTATTTACAGAAACTGCCTTTATACCCTGGGCATTCACCGTATTTTGAGAAAACCTTGTTTTCTATTATAGTTTGGTAAAACCTGCTATTCAACTGCTCTTTCCCCGGAGACGGAAACCCCCCAAGCCTTTTACAATGAAGACTGTCATTATTTTCCCTGGGAAAAGAAAAGAAATACCAGGAAATCTCACATTGCTAATGTGCAACTTAAAATGAAGGCTGCATTTGGCACCAACTGAAAAAGCCCCAACACCTAACAAACCTCGGTCCTGTGGCATTGGTGACTGGCTCAAGGCAGGGTGGGAGCTGGATTCTGACTGGCTGCCAGGAGGCTGCGGTGGCATCTGACTGCCTGTAACACACAGAGAAAAAAGGGAAAACAGACTTGCTTTTAGCATTTCAATGCACAAAACCAAGCATTGCTGCATTTTTCAACCACCAACATCAAAGAAAGTACCAGCTGTATAAGGTAAAGACAGAGCTCAACAGGTCTAGCTTTTTTCATACTTTTTTCTTTTTTTTTTCTTTTATTTTTTGAAACCCATGGAGGAAACATGCACAAACACATTTAGCAACAGGCATGGCGAAATGTTCAATTTCGCACTGAGCGAGTTCCCAACCTCACCAACATGATCCAATTTATAGCTGCAAATCTCCTGACACATATTTCTGTTAGAGAGTTTAACAAAATCCAAGTCTGCTGAACAATAGGGCTCATCCTGCCGAGCTTAAACTGGCCTCCAGCCAGGCAGACATGGACTGCTGCCAACAGTATTACCAATGAAAATTTCGGTCAATACAAAAATAACTAACAACAACAGTTTAAAAAGTATTTCAATGAATCAGTGGTTTTAATATTGTTTGAATGTCCATGTTGAATATGGGAATAAAGAATAAACAAGTAGGCACACGTGGTGAAAGTGAATGTTTGAAAGAGAGCAGACAGAAAAGGGGTATCTTATTCAAATAAAAGCGAAGGGAAGTTATTTATTAAAATAACTAAAATAACTAGCCCGAACAGACACATCCATTTTCATGACCTTGTTCAAAAGACATCCACTGCTGTCTACCCACCCAAACAAGAACAACATTCCCAGTGCTGTGAGGCTCAGAACACAAAATGTTCCCTTGCAATGTTAATAGATAATAAGGCAAGTGCTTATTGCACTGATGCAAGTCATTGCTCTGGGTCACCATTCAACACCGCGTCAACAAGGGAGGTTCATCTTACCACCCTCCCAATGCCCCAAAGCCTTGTGCTTAAGTCAACCTGCCACAGCCCAATCAGGAGGAAGAATGAGACCTGGACATCCTCTAGGATTCCTCTTTGCTCTTGGTCTGAGACATGCCTGCTTGTGACAGCCCAAGAGGCTTGAAGACGACCTCAGGTTAGGCAGCAAATACACACTTTAAGCATTTAGACACTTGCAGTGATGAGCACAGTATAAATAGCAGCAGACAGATTTATATCCCTCATCCTCAGAAACTGTTCGGATTGTTTTCCATTTGAAAGAAATGGACAGAATAAAAACACAGGCAATAGATTTGTGCCTGCTGAGACTCATTTCCTCCTGCTCAGCAGCTGCCCTTCTGCAGTGGCAGGAGCAAGAATCCTGCGGACGGTCCTGGCGCTGGGAGCCGGGCTGACAGCGGGGCAGTAGGGGCTGCCCTTTAGAGTGACCAAGGGCCCGGAGTTGGATACAAATGCAGGAAAGCAAATGTGTCTGCTCTGCCCCATCCACTTCCCATCCCCAAAGCCACTGGCTCTCAGCACCAACTCTGAAGAAAGGCCAGACTGATACAGAACAAAGAGAAAATCTATAAAATGTGGAGTGTAACCACTGCCTAGCTATTCAGATGAGGTGCTTTTGCACTAAAAACATGACAGTCAACATTACTAGGAGCAGCTGTGACAACTGTCTCAGAGATGCAAATGCTGGACTAGAGGCAGAATTGTTCCTCCAAAAGACCAAACATGCCACTCAGCGCCCAAGGCTTTGGGTTCCATGGCCCATTCACGAACTCTGAGGCACATGACAATAATAATGACAAATTCCGGCTTATGTTTTGATGTCACTCAAGAGCAGGCTGTGGAGATGGTAAGTGCCTGCATTATAATGAAAGCTTTCGGCTTGACAGGAGGGATCCAGTGACTCAAGACTGTAAACAAACAGCATTTCCATGTTAACACAGAGCACTGCCACTTCCACCGTGTATGCCCCAGGCACCACTATCAGACAGAGCACTTCAAGTAGATGGGAATCATCTAAGATTTCTACAAACACTTAAAAAAAATAAATAATAAAGGCAGGGGTGCTCCTGACTGCACCACATAGCTCTCACCGGGATCCCCCTTTAGGTGGACGCTTGGCAACTTTGAGAAGCTATAGTGCACAGAGTATCTATGATAGGCAACATATTTTGCGTATTATACATGGTGTCTGTTTTTTTACATTGATAGTAACATCAGTTATCTGGCTGGATCCTTATCCTGTACAGGCAAATGTGCAAGCGCAGACATGGAAAGTAAAAGCCTAGAACAGTACCTGTACGACTTGTACAAAGGAATCAGTTTCATCTGGATCCTCAGTCAATACAGACTCAGGAGTTTTGCAGATTCACTGAAATTATCAGCCTCTGCAAACATTAATGCTATTTTGTCAGTGTACTTCTGATTTTTTCCTTATTAAACAAACTCCAAAGTAAAATTTTTGTTTCACAAAGGAAAATGATTTCATAAACATGACCAACTCTACACATATTCTAGCAAGTAACAAACTTACAAGAGAAGTATCCACCACGCTAATTATCAGTGGATGCTACAGATTATCCAGGTGCTGGACATGAAGGTACTGCATCAAAATGTTTTCAGTCGAGCTGCCATTTTATTCTTAGAAGTGATGTGAAAGGTAAAAGGAGGTTAAGCACCCAAATACCTTTGAAGACTTGAACTGAACTCTTAATTTGGGTATCTAACTCCTATTGATTGGGAGCTGATGACAGGACTTTAAAACCTTTGAAGATCCTGTCTGCCATGCTTTCTAAGTTTCTTTGTCATGAAAAGAAATGACCTTAAAGATTTTCCATTTCTTTCCTTTAAATGATAGTAATCCTTCTCTCTTTCAAACAGTATTGTATTTGTGTTTCTTGGAAGACACTTTAAATAATACATGAACAGACTTTTGTATTTTATTAGGGAAGGAAAATGTCTACAAAAGAAAAACAACCCTTTTTTGTTTTTAACATAAATTCTACAGCTATTTAAGAGAGAGAAAAAAAATCCAGTAATTTCCTTTTCACTGACAGACTACTGCCTCCTTTGACCCAGTGATACACAGAAGGAAGTTTAAACAGGGATGACCTTTTCCCATGTTTTGTATACCATTGCTGCCACACTGGTGAGATACTCCACCTGCCAAAATGTATGCAAAATGAATACTACAGATGTGTCACAATACTTCTATTATGCAAAACCACAGAAAATGCAATAATGCATGCTGAAGGGATAGAAGCTGCCACACTAGTTCTTTCCCCTATATTTAACAGAGGAGCAAAATGCTGTTCAAAGTTATATAGCTATCTAGTAAAATTAATTGTTAAAACTACCAAAACCAGCAGTCTACCTAATATAGTATCTGCTATTTAAAATAAAAAAAGAGTCAGCTGAAGAGGTAAGGGAATTTAAAAATGCATATTTGTAAGTGGGGTTTCTATTTCTTAAATTATGTCAAATGCTTTTACATTTTTGCACTTTGAAAATCTTCACTTCAAATGGAGTCAGGAGAGACTGTATGCTACCTTTGGAAAAGATGGACTGAGGAAAGTACTAAATAGCAATTGCATTAGGGCTACAGCCATGCAGTTAAAACTGTAAAAACTAAATTCCTTAGGGCCAACATAGCAAGCAAGAGCAGACCTTTGGTATCCTGCTGAGGAGGGGTCCTTACAGTCCACATCAGCAATGTTTTGAAACATGCTGAGGGCTCTCTGCTCCCATCACTGTAATGATACTGGAGGATGCTTGACTGTGACGCCCTGTACCACCTGGACAATACCTCACAGAATTACACCTGAACAATTGAATCAAGAAAACACTTTGGTGATAACAGGTTCCCTCTGGGAAATAACTAGTTAAAGGGGGAAGGAGGGATATAAGCACAGGAATTTTAAGATGCATGAGGAACTGAAGGGTGGGGGACTGATCACAGCCTGTGTTGAAAATGGAACACTAGTTTAAAGGAAAGGCAGAAGTTACAGATCTTGTGGGTTGTCTTTGGGACAATTCCCAATCTAATTTAGGACTTGAGAACTATGACTGGATTAATGACATTGTGATCAATGTCATTTGGGAAAGTAGGGAATATTAGTCAATACAAAATATGATCAAAATACTACCTAAGAAACCCTTGGGACCACCTTTTGGCCTGGATTATTAAAAATGCAAACATTTATATTCATAGATCAGAACCAGGCCTTTTATAACTGAAGAGCTGTGATTATCAGATAGTCACGGGAGAAGAAAAGGAAGGAAAAATCTGACCATATCTGTTGACCTAAAATGGTTATAGCCTACAAACAGGTATAACTAACCATGTGATGTGGCACTCAAAGAAACAAATTTATCACTAGGATAAATCAGGATTGTTTACAGTAGAGGTAAGACAACACAACATCACTGCTGATGTGTCACTGGAGAGCCTTCATAAGGACAAACCCAGAAAGCCTAATGCAAACTGGAACGGTGCCACAATGCTAACCAGCATGAAATGACAGGAGGCTGAAAGTGTGAGTACTATTTTATGGCAAAATCTAGAGCTGGAATTTTGTAACTTCTTTCTAAAAACATATTTGAGGCTAAATATCAGGGAGGGAAAAGAGCATGATGATGTTTAGGAGGATAATCAAACCATTACTGGAATTTGAAACAACTTTGTTTTAGGAATAATGAGGTCCTGAAAATCTAGTGATTAAGATGCGATCGGATAAAATAATAGGACACTCGTCACACAGTCAGTGTTAAAATAAAGGCTCACAGACCAGAAGAGACATTCTGGGTCTTGGATCCCTACATCAGAAATGAAAGAACAGAAGTAGGCTTCTATATGGGAGTGTTTCAAATGAGCTTTTCAGGAAATTGGAAGTGAGACGCAAATGACCTCAAAAGAAAGAAATTTTTCTGTGGGTAGCATAAAGGGAAACTGGTCATGTGTTTCATGTTATCTCTTTCATCTTATAAAGCCTATGACCCCTTAAGAATAAAGATTATTTTCTTCCTTAATTTATTCATTGTAGCCAGGCTTCCTATTGTATCAACAGTATTTTTAAAATTAATTATTCATTCAAGTAAAAAGTAAAGGTTGTCTGCATATCCTCTCAAATTAAGACAAAAATATTAAAAAACTTCCTCCTATCTATGCAGTAATCTGAGCGCAGATGTTTTAAAAGGCCTGAGACATCAGGACCCTTTCAGATAGAGCAGCTGTGGCTGTTCTGGGATATGCAGAGTCAAACACACTCAGACCAAGCCTTCTGGCTCTGCTCAGCACCACACTGCAGCTAATAACCCCTTGCAAAGCTGGTAATCCACTGCAGCCTGCGTACCAAGACAACTGCCACCTCCCTGACCCAGGAACTTAGGACCGAACCTAGAACCCTCTGCCTTGGAATGTTTTTGGTGGCTGGCTGAGAGGCTCACTGAAGGTGAGACTGCAAGAAGCTTACTTGTTCCACTGCAGCAGCGCAAAGCTTCTGTACAAGCTTCTAAACAAGAAGCTTATCAACTTATGCCAGATTTATGGATGCTCTTTATCATAATGTTATCAAGAAAGATTGTTGTCAGGCCTAGCCCTGATTTTCCATATTACCTCTTAAACATATTATGCCTCAAAGACACAAGATTCCCTAACATATGTGAGTGACTATCACAATCCACGTAAAATCAACTAGAAGTCAAAACCCCCACTTTGCTTCTCATGAAAGTGTAAAATTCTCAGATACCAACTCTCGAAAGTTACACTCTCACCTTCTTCTTCCTATGTCACATTCACTGTATCAGGGATGTGACAGAGTTTCAGAGAAATCACTGTAACTTAAGTGCTAAATTGCTCTCAGATCTCCATTAAAAAATGCAACAATGAACAAAGGGACCTGGAGAACCCTAGCTCTGACTTTTTTCTGCACAAATGCAATAGCATAAACATCTTAATTTCATGAAAAGAAGCTACTTGTTTGACATGATACAACATTTAATTCAAAGCAAAGCCGACACTGACGGGATGAGGTAGCTAGTCAATATTTTGTTTCATCCTCATTACTCAGCATGTAGTCCCAAGGTAATAGTTATGGAACACCATCCAAATGTCATCCTTACTACAGAATAATTCATTATATTATGGACTTCAAAAAAAAAGAATTAAGTAGCTGAAACTGGCATCTGTAAAATTAGACATCCAAGTTTTATTCCCAGGTTGTGTAAACTCTGAGTAAGGTATGAAGACTGTAACAAATACTCAGGAGTATGAAGTGAAATAATTGTTAGTACTGCCTGAACTGACAATGGTCTTGGTGGCAAGGGGCAAGAAAGAAAATACATTTTCCTCTGGAGAATATATATCTTTTTCCTCTGGAGGGGAAGGGAGAGCAGCAGCAAACACTGCCAAGCAGGTCTGTTTTATCCATGCTCCATGCAGAAGTCACCTCTGTGTTAGGACCAAAGTGAAGCACTTTCTCCTGAGATTTTGGAAACAAGCCCAAAGCAAGCTGTCAATGGGAACCTTCAGAAGCCTGCGACTCACCCGAATAATGAGTGGCTTTCCACTAGGTCACAGCAAGCACCTGTCTGCTGAGGACTATTCTTTTCCAACAAATTCCAAAATTCTGCTGCAAACCAGGAAGGCAGCAGAGCTCCTCAAAATTAAGGATGCATCATTTAATTATTTGTATAAATGAAGGCATAAATCAGTCTAAATCTAGGGATCACTGCTTCTCTATCCTCAGTAACATCCACCCCAGACCTGTAATTTCACTTTACAGTTATGAGAAGTTTCATTTGGGGGAATCAAATTCTTTCTGCTTTCACCTCTGCCTAACTCCACGTCCATTTAATACATTATTTCCATTAAGCTCGAGAGAGTTTCCAGCCAAGGATATTTCTGTTGGAGGCCAGTCCTGAATGGTGCAGCCCAGGATAGCAACCAGTTAAATCTTTTCTAATCCCCACATTCAGAAACGGTGGCTCACAGCGGCTGGCCTGCAGGAACTGAATAGAGCAGGCAAGCTCATATTTCTCTCACCAGGCCAAATTAATAAAAACAAAACCTGATTTCTCCTTCTCGTTTTCCTATTCTTCCTGTTCCCCAATATTTTTCCTCTTTCAAACAATTTTATTTTTTTTTTGTTTGAGAAGCCTAATGTTTGGCTGCCTTCTGAAGAAATGGGCACAGTGACAGATGAAAGGCCGTATTCATCGCCTAATTCAGAATAGGGAAAAACCGACTGCTGTGCATTTAAGATTCTAACAACCTTGCAATTTTGTAGAGCCGTTTTCCCCAACCCGTTCTTTTGAAGAAATCTGCTTTTATTCTGTTAATAACTAACCACAGTTGCAGCAGCATGGATCCGATTAGCAGTTCTTACGCTACAAAGGGGGTGGGGGGAGGCTGTGAACAGGGTTGCCAATTTGTCCACCTGGGTCCCCAGAAGAAAGATTAGATGAGGTGCTTGCTCCTTTCTTCCCCACTCGCTCGCTGCTCTGCACTAGACACCTCTTCAAAGCTCAGCCACTGACTTAATTTCTTTTTTCCCCCCTCTAAAGTCTCGTTTAACCACCCCTCCACATGTTTTGCACTCTGTCACTGCGTCCCTCTAAAGCGATGGCGTGAATTGGGATGAGAGGGGTTGGGAGAGGCTGTGGCCACAGCTTGCCAGCGCTTCCTCTCACACCTCTACAGGGCCTCTGAATTGCTTTTAGATTTTGCAAATTATATTTTCTTAAATTTGTGCAAGCCACTGGAAAAAAGCATCTATGTTCTTCAGGGAATTAACCAGACCCTGTAGTCGTACTGTGATTTTCATTCTCTCCTTTTAATCCTTCCACAAAAATGGTAGTTTTGCTTGCATTTAGACTGAAGTAGAAGATTGTAAAGGGTTGCATGGATTTAGTAATCTGTAATTACTTGGGACACATCATTACATGTTTCTAGTAATTACATGTAATGCAAAAAGCATATACTTCAGCTAGATAAAAACCATTCTCAATTTTTTTATAAAATGTCAATTAAACAGAATATAAAATTGTAATTGATGCAAGTGCTAAATATCTAAAAGCTCTAACAAAGGAGAGGGCCGTATTTCTTTCTTATATTTGGCTCATTTCTTCCCTCCAGAAATGAAACCTACCCTGCCACACACCTGAAACTTAAAACTTCAGAATTCTATTTAGGGATTTAATCCAAGTTCCAAAAGGAAGAATTTCTCATTATCAACGCTCATTCTCTAGACTGCATTTATAACTAGGAGGAGATTTTTTTCTCTAAGGTGTTCCTCATTGTGTCAACTGCATTTGAGAGCCTGAGAAGCACAACAGATGTTGCAGACATACACTTCTAAAATTTGCCACCTAAGAAAAATTTTAACTCCTAACTATAACATTGCCAAATTCTAACCAAACCACAGATCAATTTTCATTTATGGTATCTGCAGTGTGAAAACATGCAAGATACAGAACAAAGGGTCAATGTGAACTGAAATTGCTGTTTCTTATCCATATTTCTTTTCCCTTGATCCAGGCAAGTTTAACAATTTCTCAGAATCAGGCAGCACTAACCTAGAATACCATCAATGATGGAGTTTGAGTTCTCCCTGCTCCTCCCAGCTCTCTCAAGTTTAGCAAGCAGGGAAACTGGAGCAGCACTACGTGGCAATGAACTATTTAGCTACTGCCTGCTACTCCTCATACTAGATCACTGTCTGTAATTAAAAAACATTTTAGTAGCAAAATGTGTGTGCTCTCACTAATACTACCCTCAAAAGGAACAAACCCTCAGCTAATCTAGTTTTTCCTATTGTGTTATATTGCATATTACACAGCTCTGGTCTCAGCAATTCTCAGGAATGAGGGAGGAAAGGGCAAGTTGAATGCATAAAGGATAAAAGCACCTTGAGGCAAACCTGCTTCCAAAAACCATTTGGTGGGTCTGATCTCCCTAGAAGACAAGATCTATCATGCCATATTTCATCTTGCCCGACAACGATAAGCTCCAAAGACCGGTGCAGAAGAGAAGCAATTCTTCATGTATTTTTAATCAACCGAGAACTTTCATCTGGCGAGCTCCCTCCGCAAGGTCACACGCGCCACGCGCAGCCACGTGCCTCTCATGCAGTTTGCAAACACCAACTCCTATGTCAGCTTCTGTTTGGAAGGGGGAGTATTAACATTAGCGACTCCTGGTTATATCATTTATAAACATGCAGATGTGGATTATTAAAGATTAATGCATTTTGGGATTGGTGTCGGCATTCCGTTTGTCTCACGCCGAAACCAATTCTGTTCTTCATTAGTCAACGACAACCCACATCACCCTGTTGTGGAAGAGAAATCAAAGGTGCAAGCGTGAATTGAGAATAAGTGATGAAACTGATTACTAAGAAACTTAACGGCTGTAATCAATCAACACATCACAATAATTTGAGCCCACTGTTATCTGAAGATGGGGAACAAACAGAAAAGCTTACCGACGGAGTGAATTGTTCTTTTGTGTTTGCTTTCTAAAAACCCACTTTGCAATTTGACTTCCCTATCTACCTACAGAGTGATGCTGTCAAAGGGCTGTTCAAATCTTTCAAGTTGCAGCTCAACCTGCATGAATTTTGTCTCTAAGGGGGAGAAAAGATATCTTGCTTTTCATTAATTTTTAAAAAAATTATTATCTGGAGGTAGTGAAAATGTTCTTCTTTTGAGGCACCGAATTAATTCAAGCCACATTTGCAATTGTTCAGATTCCTTCTTCTAAGGAGGGACACACCACGTATCTGTCTAGTCAAGTCTGACACTAACTATGAAGCATGAAGGCCACTTTAAATATCTCTCATGGCAGTGATACATACTCCACTGAAAAGCTGAAAACTGCAGCAGCCTATCCCATCACAGAAACCAAACCACTTATGACATTTATGCTCTATTTTATTTAGGTATAACAACCATCTGTCAACAACAACAAAAACACACTGATGGAGACGTGAGAGACTTTTCCCATTTGCTCATCAATCACTGCTTAGTATTGCAAAGGACAAGGGAGTGAGAGACAACTTTTTAATTTATGATAAAACGCAAATTAATGCCCTATTTGCCAACACAAAGAGAGACAATCTATGTTTGTGTAGCCAAATAATGACAGAATAAAAACCCCCAAACATTAAAAAACAAATATACACCACTTAAAATTTCTTGTAGAAACGTAAGTGGACTTAGGAAAAAGTTATGAAGAAATGCATAGGTTAATAATCAAATGTAAACAGTAATTGTCCAAGGATGGCCTTAGAAGATACACCTAAGACTAACAACAAACATACCTGTCAAATCTTGGCAGCTGTGGTTAAGTATATTTGAATTTTGTTATGTGAAGCAGAGCACATGCATAATTATGCAAATATGTTAACTGGATTTCAACAGCCCTCATACTCTAGATGGATTTGTACCAGCAGGGTGCTACCAGTGACTCACAGAGCTACCAGAAGTGGCCTGTCATACGTACGTGTGCTGCCACAGTGTCCACAGCAGCAGATGCCCCGCCATGCTGGCTGCTCAGCCATTGCCAGGATGGTAGAAACAGGCCTGGCAGGAATCAACAAAGAGAACAAACCAGATATGGGGCAGAGCACAGCTATGGGCATGCAAACGCCACTGATCTGGCCATCTGTGGGACGTGCTGGACAACTCTCAGCACTGGACTCTTCAGGGTGTTCAGTCCATCGGGCAGAAGTGTTTGGCACAGGCTTAAGACAGCAATTAAACACTAAAACTGAAATGTGTGACTGTGAAATGTAAACACTGACACACCAGATATTAAGCAAGTGAAACCATTTAAAACTAAACCACATAAACTAACCCTAAAAAATAACCACCCAGGGCATCCTTTTTTCGTGATTTACTGTTTCTCTATCTGATGCTTAACTTCGAGCCAATAAAAAACAGCAGGTTGATGCTGGTGGAATATGAAACTCTCCGTCATCATGAAAACCTAACAGGAGGAACTTGAACAGCGTGCCTCTGCACTTCACCTCCTGCACCTGTTCTGCAAAGACCACCTCTGCAGAGAAGGACACCTCCCTGATCTCTGGCAACTATCTCTGATAGTTTTTATAGTGCCTTTTGCAGCATAGGCTCTCCTCATGAAACTTGATTGAGACTATTTAGTTATTTCATGAAGCCTTGAGACAACAGATTGTTTATCAGTTGTGACCTGGTCTGAATTCTAATCGATATCAGAGGTTAGACATTCCCTATGCTAGAAGCAATGCCTTGAGCTAGAGCGCCTTACAATTTGCTTATTTTTTCATCCTTTGAAAAGACAGAAACACTCTAAGTGTTGTTCAAACCATTCAAAAGAAAGGGTTTTAAACTACTATTATGTGAAACATTCATATTTCATTTGTAAGCATTCTAGATTTGCAAAACTGCTGATTAGATGTTTTGTGCACTAGAAGTGATTAAGAACATAGCTACGTCAATGGCATTTTGTGTTTTGGCTTTTTTCTGGTCTGGATGCCAATGAACAGCATGCATCTTCCTTGCAACAAGCTGTTGCAAGATTTTTGCCTCCGGAGAAGCCAAGGGGGAAACATTGATAGATGTGTTAAAATAATCTTTCCAGACAGGGGGATCATATCCATTTTACAAGGATATAATCCCCTCTTGTTTTGCAATCACTTTAGGGTATTTAAAACTTCAACAAAAAGCATAGTATTACAAATTCATAGATTCATAGATTTGTTTGGGTTGGAATGGATCTTACAGTTCATCTAGTTCCAACCCTCCTCCCCCCTGTCATGGGTAGGGACACCTTCCACTAGACCAGGTTGCTCAAAGCCTCATCCAACCTGGAACACTTCTAGGGATGGGGCATCAACAGATTCTCTGGGCAACCTGTTCCAGTGCCTCACTACTCTTACAACAAAGAACTTCTTCCCAATATCTAATCTAAACCTCCTTTCAGTTTAAAGCCATTCCCCCTTGACCTATTACTACACGTCCTTTTAAACAGTTCCTCTCCAGCCCTCCTGTAAGTCACCTGTAAGTGCTGGAAGGCTGCCTTCCATAAGGTCTCCCGGAGCCTTCTCTTCTTCAGGCTGAACAACCTCAGCTCTCTCAAGCCGTCTTCTAGAAGAGGTGCTCCAGCCCTCTCATCACCTTCAGGGTCCTTCTCTGGACCTACTCCAACACAGGTTCTTCTTGTGTTGGGCACCCCAGAGCTGGAAGCAGAACTCCAGGTGGGGTCTCACCAGAGGAGAGCAGAGGGGCAAAATTCCCTCCCTGACCCTGCTGGCCACACTGCTTTTGAGGCAGCCCAGATCATGGCTGGCTCTTTGGGTTGCAAGTGCACATTGCTGGGTCTTGCTGAACTTCTCCTCCACCAAAATCCCCAAGTCCTTCTCCTCAGGGAAGGACCTCTCTCAATCCATTCTCTGCCCAGTCTCTATCTGTTGGGATTGCCCTGACCCAGGTGCCAGACCTTGCACTTGGCCTTGTTGAAGTTCATGAGGTTCACACAGTCCCACCCCTCAAGCCTGTGCAGGTCCCTGTGGATGCCATCCCTTCCCTCCGTGTGCCGACTGCATCGCGCGGCTTTGTGGCATCAGCAAACTCGCTGGGGTGCACTTGATCCCACTGTCCATGGCAGCAACAAAGACATTAAACAGTGTTTATCACTTTCATGTAGTCTTCTCTCCCTCAAATAATATTTAAAAGGGGTTCATGCCATGTAGTATACGAACAGTGGTGGAAGTACATAGAAAAGCTCAATCCCAAGGAAAAGATGTTTCCAAATTCTTTTTTAAAACAAGATATACAGTAAAATTATTGTTTTACTATAGTATATTCTGGAAACTGGTTCAACTGGTTCTTTTTTATAAGGTATGAAAGGAAGCATCATTCCTATTCAGAGTCTTGCAGTACAATGTCCATTTGGACTATGATAGACTGCTGCTCATGTGTTTCTTCTCGCAGCATTTTAGTCACACACATTGACTAACATGCACACCAAGACAAGATTTCCTGTTACTATTCTGTCTGGGTATCCCATTTCCCTCTTGCTCCTTTTTTTTGCCTGGAGTGCTGGCTGTAATGCTGATGGATCCTGAAATTCAAGCTAGCTAACTGATCAATACAGGTGTGGAAGACCTCCAGGTTTGCAGACAGTAGAGTTTAACACTGAATGGATCACATCCATTGGTTCATAGAATTACCAGAATTAAAAATTTGGGGTATTTTTAATCAGGGGAGGATGCTGACTGGTTAGCATAAATTAAGAAGTCTGGCAATAACACTCCTAAGCCAGAGTATCCACAAATGGATCTCTTTCTGAAAATTGTAACTTCATCTGTATCCAAGCTCTTCAGTGAAAGAAGACATCAATTGTAATAAAAACAATGTAGTTGATGCTTAACAGAGTGAAAATCAGCTTGTTTCTTTAGAAAGTACATGGAACGTGTTAAAAGCACAAGCCAAAATACTGATCCATGTAAAAAAAAAAAAATTACATATTTCTAAAGGCAGCATTTGCCACTCGTTATTACACAGCATACCCTTCTGTACAGATAAAAATTGCTGTAGGGGTTTAAAAATAATAGAATCTATTAACTTGTACAAAATCTGCTTGTCCATCATGGGTTAAGGGATTCCTGGCCTATCAGCAATCTTTCACAGAACTCTTAATATTAAAAAATTTTTGCTGCTTACACCGCAAGGGAGAAAGAGCTGACAAAAGCCTTTGGCCAGTGAGATCAAAATTGGGGATGGGGGGAGAAAGGGGAGCTTAGCTTATTTACATTTTTGCTTTGTTAGTAAACTGGAATTGTTAGAGCAGGAGGGAAAGGGGGAAAAAAAAAAAAAAAGAGAAAAGTGAAATTAACAGCCTCTAAATCTTCTGGCAACAGCAGTGCATTTTGATATGTGCTGCGTCAGCTTCCACTAATGGTTTAGGGTTGAATCAGGCACAGTTCAAGACCCAAAGCAGTGCAGGGCATCACATCTCATTCTTTGGAATAACATGTACCCTAATTATAAAGATGGCTACAAAATAAAGAGATCAGGATTTCTGGCAAAACAGAATAATGATCTACTTAAAAGGAAATCATAATGTCATTTTGAATCAGTAGAAATCATAGAAGAGTAGGATTTCAGCCCTGTAGTGAACATACATCTGAACAAGAAGTGTTCCCATTTTGAGAGAAAACACCTTTCTGAACAAAATCCATCGAAGTTGCTTTTTCTGCTCTTAGGAGTTAATCTCCCTGGTCTATTCCGGTAATGCGAATGGAAACAAAGGCTGTATATGCATGTGCCACTTACCACACAAAATATCCATCCAGTATTTCAGAGAGCACAGGAAGGAAATGCCCACTGAGCTAGGGACGTGCCAATGTCAGTGCTGCCTGTGCCAGGCTGTTCCTGTGAAATTCGTGGCGTGCAGCAGAAAGCAATGCGGGGTGGCAGGCTTGCGGTGGGGTGCGGAGACAGCTTAAACAGGCAGTGGAAGAGAAGCAGCCATTTGGGAGGTTTAATAGGGGGCTGTTTGTTTGTCTGCCCTTTTGATGTTAAATTAGTTTTCAATTTTGTTGCAAGGAAGGAGCCATTGGGAAAAGGATTCTTCTCCTCCAGTAAACCCTGGGAAAGCAACACCTTTATTTTAACTGTCTTCCCACCAAGAACCCCCTGCAACATTTTGGCTTTCCCCAGCCATAGCTATCAGCAACACAACAGCTGCTCATTTTACAATGACTTGCTGGAGAGAGAATGATTGAAAGAGCCAATCTATGTCACATTGAGAAACTGTGGCATAACATCGCAGGAGGTAATAGGAGAGGAATGAGGTCAGAACAAACAAGGGTAGGGTGAGAACAGAGAGGAAAATAGCAGAGAACAAAATTATTAAAGGCAAGGTGCTGTACTACACAATCTATGTTTAAAAACGGCTACAACCTGAATGCTGCAAACAGCCACAGAAATGCAAACAAGCTCTGTGTTTCTTTTTCTTAGGGTCTCATGAATGCAGCTAATGATAAAAGCTACCAAAGTCCTTGTAATGAAGCACAATGGTGGGAACACACTTAGGTGAAAGCACAGTCTAATTCACATGGCTTGAAAGCCCCAGCACCCAGCAGCATCCCTCTATCACAGGGTTTTACATAGCAGCATTGCTCCTGTCGTTTTGTAGCTTGAGAAACACAGCAGCAGCAGCAATGCTACCACAGCTGCCTGGCTGCCCTCAGGAGAGCGCTGCCTTAGCTCACACCTGGGAATTCACCTTTAGCAAGAGCTGCAGAGACCAGAAGCTTGTCTGTGACAGGGAAACAGTGGAGGGTGATTTTGATTTAGCACCATTCATAAAAATCCTTCCTGAAAAAGAACTGCTTTTGTGTTACTGCAGCAGACCAGAAAACCACTGTGCAAAATGGTGGCACAGTTTGTATGTAGAGACAATGCTTTTCACTAGGTGAGTTATAAAAATGAGCTTTTGGGGCTCATCTGAAATGATGAAGTGACTCTGACCCTGACCTCTGAGCCCATATCCCCTCTATTTTTACCCCATGGGGATCAAGTGGTAATAAAAGTTATTATTCTCCCCCTACACTCTTATGCTCATCCTTACATATCATGGCTACAATAAAGCTATTTTCAGTGTCACAACATTTTTTCCCTGTTCAGCAATCAGGCTGATAAAATGCCAATCCATTTACTGGCCTGAATCTGACTGTGGCAAAATGCTACTTTTCCAGCCAGGTGGACTATCTGGCTTCACTCAACAACAGAGATGGATTTCTATACCAAATACTGGAAATTATCTTGGAAATACAAAGCTACCACACTGCATACAATGCAAATACTCTGCCCCCACTATTCCTGCTCCACTTGAGCTTGTGCTGCCAGTCAGAGTGGCTGGAGAGGGAAGAAATAACTGCAGGGCATGCACACAGCATCACGGCTCAACATGCTCAGGCCACATTTAGTACTCAACATTCCTGTGTGCACTGAGCTTGCTTCCCCCCTTTGCTTATCTAGTTTAACCTCTGCAGACAAACAGGCACAAACATTTTACACAGATACCTTTGTATCAAATACCGAAACACATGCTACCCTCTGAATTTTAACCAGCATTTGGTTTACAGCAACACTCAAATCACCTAACAAAAAGACACCTCTGCTTTTGTTTCTTGTAACTGAGCTCCATGTTTATTATTCTGTGGATTTGTCAGCAACTGATGTTATCCCTAGGGTAATGTCAGCACTCTCCTACTCTTAGGAATTCCCCTAGTATTCAAAATGTCAGAAGATAATAAAAAAACTTGAGCATGAGGAACAGAATAAACTCACCTGAAATACTAAATAAACATTGCTGCCTGACCCCCCTGGAGTAAGGAACATGCCAGACTGGTGGGGATAAGGTAAGAACTGAAATTAATGTATGCCATTTTTTTCTTCTGGGTATCTTAACAGATTTCCACAAATTTCTGAATATACATGAATGACTGTGTGTCATACTCTAAATTGCACAAGAGAGCGAGTGGCAAGCATGCCACTGGTATTCCAATTATTACTGGTGGGGCTGAATCCCCAGTAACTTGTTAATCTTTGCAAATATTAAGAAATATCTCATACAATATTCTGTATTGATGTCCAAAATTACATTGTCACAATAGAGGGTTGAAAAACCTCTGCCTCGTCCTGCAGGTCTGTAACCACCACATAAGCTCAACAGCCAAACCCAACAAAAATACACAGCACAAAAAAAGGATTGTAAATTATCAAGAGAAGTATGTGACAAATGACACAAAAACCAAACACAAAAACTACAGTTAAGTATTCACATTGGTTGGTGATAAAGACATGTATCAAACACCTATGGCGAGTCAAGCTCAGAATTTTGAGCATTCTGAGGGCTTGACAGCTAAAGTTTAGATGGGATTTACTCCTGCTCTAAGCAAGCATTTTTTTCAGAAAAAGGCCCTGAAAAGGTAGGATTCTCAGAAAATAAATTAGTTTGAAATACAGGAGTATTTATTTATGTATTTAATAAACCTACAAACTGCTTTAACTTTGTTTGTTAGAACCAACTTACCTGGAATACTCGCTGGAGAAATGGGACCAGATCTTGACTGGTTGCTTCCAACGGGTGAGCCTACAGGGGAAGGCGATGGGCCCCCAGGGATGCCAGAGAGATGTGGAGAAGCATGAGGGGAAAACGGAGACTGTGCAGGGTTGCTCTGTTCCCCTTGGCTGCTTGTAGAGCCTGACGCGCTAACAGCTGAGCTGAGGGTTGCTTCAGTTCCAGTCGGCAAGTCGTCAATGGATCCAGATAAATCCTGAGGAAAAATGAAGAAAGAACGTAAGTGCTTGCATGAATACTCAGGCCAGAGGACTCAAGAGCTGGCATGGCAATAGATCCATTTGTTTACTTATTGCAGCAGATAACTGAAAGGTTGTCTTCAACATGTAGTTAAATGATGGCAGAAAACAAGGATAGTATGCACAATTCTCTGCTTAATCTCTAATTCTTTTGAGAAAAAGAACAAGCAAGGGCAACAAATGAATTGGAACCAAATTCATTCAGCATTCAATTTAACCTTTTCCATCTGGATTAAGCTTTCAAAATTAATCCCACAAATTCTGCCTGGGCATACCAAAACTAATGAAAATGATACATCAGTTTCACTTTTACACAGTATTTAATTTTGGGGTTTGCTACCATTACAATCACAGCTTATACTCTTCACTCTAAACTATTACCACAATGAGAGAAGAAGGGTTTAAAATACGCAGCCCTCTAACTCTCCCATGCAGCTCCTTTGCCTTGCATCAGGGAGATGAGAAAAGGCCCTGTCCTCAGCAGCAGCACTGGATCTGCTGGCCACCAAGGAACAAGGACTGCTGCTTCTCCACTTCCATCATATACCAGTGTACAGCTCACAGGTTCTCTTCAATTTCATCTGAATACAGTGCTGAACAGTTACTCCATTTTAGCTCATAACTGCTACATTTTCAATGAGAAATTTCCTCTGTAGATCACAGCACATCTGAATTCTAACTATGAACTGCTGGACATATTCCCTGAAACTGTAACACAGGAGTTATACTGGTCTTTGAATCTGTGGGAGTAATCAGAGGCTTTAAATAATTTTAAGATCAGATATGAAAAACCAAGAATGCTGTGACAAAGGAAGCACATGCTCCCCAGCTGTCAAGAAAAATGTTAATTCCTAAGCATTACAGAAAAACCTCATACGAACTGAAAGGTGCCAAGATACCTGTGCTTCTGTAGCTATTGGCAGGTCACAAGGAGCATGTTACTATGTTACTATTTCTATCAGCAAATTAAAGCACAAAAAAGTAGCACGGAGCTACCTCACATATAAACCAGGTCATTAAGTGACCTCTGAGACTTGAAATAACTGGGATGACAGAGTGCATTACTTTGGTTGATCCTGACTTCATTTGTTTGGCTCATGCAAGTGGTTGCACCAGACAGCAGGACCCCTTGTCCGAATGGCACAAAAAGAACTAGGTTCTGCCTGAGTAAAGAGCTCAGGAAGCAAAGCCTTAGTGCTGCCTAATTTTCGTAACAAAAACCAAAATTTTTTAGAAGTCACAGAACACAGATGAAATGTACACGTGGTGTACTTAGAGCCCTGTCCAATGATGACTACCTCCATTACAAGGGAGGCTCACAGCCAGGTTTCCCTAACAGACGGACATGGGCAGTCTTCCGAGGCACAGGAAGAGGAGGATTAACAGTTTAAGCGCTGCTAACACTCACCAGAAGCCACGTAGAACGCTGTGTGTTATTCCTTGTTGTGCATAAGGGTAGGAAATACAAACCACCTGACTTAGCTCTCTGCAGGGCACCTTGTGGACCTTATTTCCAATGAGTTCCCACAAATACTTCAAGAACAACTCTTATCACAGTTAAATTTTGCTTTTTCTGACAAGCATGGAATTGTACCCCTATTTCATTAGGCATATGAAAAGCAAAAATTAAGGCTAAAACTTCAGTCTACATGTGGATGCTGCATTTACTCAAGAGCAGACTTCAAAATCCGTACAAATGGAAATTTAATTGTGAAGTGGGCAATAAACTATTTTCATTGTTTCCTTTTTGGATCTATTAACTGTAGAATATGTAAACAAGAAATAACACTGCTTGGTACTGCATAGAGCAACACTAGATATTTTTCATACTAGAATGTATTTGGCAAACAGGTAAGCAATTATTGCTTTTCCATACATAATATGGTATTCTTCTAAATGGAATCAAATTGCTGCTGTTGTCATGTGTAACAAATGCTGCAGGAAGTGCTGATAAAACAAATGCTGCTGAAAAGCATATAATAAACCTATGAAAACTGAATGCAGCAGAATAGAGCCTATTCTAAAGGAATATAAATTCTGTGTAAAAAACCAGATAGGCACCCAACTGATAGAAGATACAGAAAACATAGAGGTTTACGTTTAGAATAACAAAGACTTTAAAATGGTGTGCGGAGTAAAGCTTTCACGTGGGTTGGCAAGCCAAAGTACTTGACAAAACAGGTTTGCCAGAATAACGGAAAAGCCATGAAGAAATTAGCACTGTCCTTGATGAAATTATCTTCTGTTCACAGGCTAAGGCAAGACTTTGGGACGGGAACAAAGTTCACTTTTCCCATCAGGTCACATTGACTTCTCCAGCTTTCCGCCTGAGTGGAACAACTGGTGAGTCTCAGGCATTTTCTCAAGTGCCTGCTTTCCAGGAATTTCTTCACCCACCCGATGAAAATCCTTCACGAAGGTGGAAAAGGAAGGGGAAAGCTTGCATGACACCATGCTATTTAAATTGTGAAGCCATGCCACCCTCATGCAGTGCAGGCTGAGGGAGCAGCCTGGTCACCACGGCACACCTGCAGTGCCTTGGGCTCCCCACATGCGCTCAAGTGTAAGCACTGGGATTTTCTCCCAGGAATGGCAAACTTCACAACCACCACACCTGCTGAGGATGCTATGGTAGTGTTCACTCATCAGACTCATCAAGAAAACCGAGAAAGAGGTTGCTCTCAGGATGGCACAAAAGAATGTTGCCTGTCTAGAAGTCTGGGCTGTGCCACACAACCTCCTACCTTGCCATCAAGTGGGCTAAAATGAGAAATATCAGCTGTTCTGTACAGGGTGGTTTGGGGTTTTTTGTTTGTTTGGGGGGGGTGTTTGTGTGTTTTGCTTTTGGGTTTTTTTTCCTTTTTTGTTAACATACACTTCAAGGCCTTACCTACTCTTCTAAGGTGGAAAGCCTGAACGGACGAGCAACTGGGAAACTTGCAGTATATGGAGGCTTTAGAAACACTTCTGTTAACTAAAAAAGCTAATTGGGAAATATAAAAGAAGGAGAAGAAAGACTTTATGTGAAGCACCTGGACAGAAAGAGCAGAAGTCGGCTTTCTGTTCTCCTATTATCAACATTTTAATGCTTACTTTTACCTCATTTTACAGAACCGTAGTGAAGTTGTGCAAATTCCACATCACAAACATTTATTTGTATATAAAACACTATACACACACACATTATATACGTAAATTACATGGATACACTTGCGTTTACTTAGCATATCTATATGTAAAGCTATTAGAAAGCCTACTAATAGGAGAAATTCACAGCGGTTTAAGCATACAGCCTAGTTAACAAAGAAGCTCTGTAACTAATACTCCTCTAGAGGACAATTTAGTCAGCAGGGCACCAACTCTATTCTTCTTTTATAAGTAGTATCAGATCTATGATGCCTGTAAAGAACAGAGAGACCTTACTTACTGCATCTCATTCAAACCAAGGCACCTTCAAGCTACAGTGCTTCCATTTATCTTGTTGGGAAGTTGGCAGGTTAGGTAATTGCTGGGATTCTTTTAAGGGGCTGAAGTCCCCATACCCTAAGGCATGCCTTAAATTTTGCCTCTTTTCAGAGGCTTTTTCTGGAAAGCACTTATTTCTTCCAGTAAAATCTAGCAAGTTTAGAATTACCAGTAGTCTCGTGTTTCTTACAGATCTGTTTCTTGTAATGTAATCCTATTATTCTTATCTATGGTATTTTTATGACTATATTTTCAAATGTGATATCAAATCTAAGAAAAAATGAAAGACAAACTATTTCCCCCCTCCCATCACAAGTCTGTATTACAGTTCTGTATTCTCTATGTCAGCTTTATATCCTGTGTTATTCAGGACATCCCAACCAGCTTTCAAAGTTCATTTCCACATAATAACTTGATTACAAACTGAAATGTCTCCATGCAAGATTTATCTCTTTTAGTAAAGTGTTTTATCTTCAAGTATCTTCAGTTCTAGCCTCACCTTCCACCTATGCACGACCTTTTTTCATGCCCATCTGACAAGTAAAAGAGCTAAAATGAACAAGATCACATTGTGCTTGGGATTATAATGTTATGCCTTCCTGGTGGTACGATCTTATCAGAGTGACAGGAGAGACACTCTTGAAACAGCACACCAATTTACTACTGCAACGTGGGCAGCAAGAGATAGAAGGAAGCAAACAGCTTATATAGAGCCAGGAAACCCAAAGCTACAAAGAGATCACAGGGAAAAAAAGCCCTACAAACACCCATATATAATATAATAACGTTAACTTATTTGAGGAACACACCTAGATCCAATAAACAAGCAAAAGGGAGACTACAGTAGCTCGGCAATACCACCACAATTTTACACACTGAGTGCAACAGGATTACAGCATTCACCATGCAGCAAAAATTAAACACTGCAAACACTTCATGCAGTTGTCAGCTTTGCTTAGCGATGTCTCAGCAAAGACAAACCAAGATTTTACTAACGGGATCCCTTGCTAAATACTTACAGTTGAAAAAGGATGAGCACCTTCTCAGGAATCAGAAGAAGGAGAAAGTGTGGGGCCCCTTGCTAATGGAGTTCCTACGCCACTAAATTACAGCCTAAATTCTCTAAGAAGTTACGGCAGTTTGGGGCTCTCTTGCAGGGATTATGCAGAGCACATACAACCTGTGATTTATTTAAATTTTCCAACTATTGCCTACCAGTTCCTTTACGCTCAGGGAGTAGAAGAAAAGCAGAGGTATTCTGTTGATACTAAAATTTAAGACACACAAAACTTTTCTGTCTCCAAGAAGCTGAACCCCCCCACACTCTACCCTACAATCCATTATGCTGGGATGAATCCCAGTGCTACATGTAGGGAACTGCATCAACTCACTGGCTGCAGGATCAAAGCCTACTCATTCCATTCAGGCCTTCCTGCAGTATTTCCTTAGGATGGTACTGCTCAAAAGACAGGATCCTGCATGAAATATCCATCTCTTTAACAAGAATCGCCACTTTACAAGCAAAATTATATATACAAGCAAACATATTTCACATGTAAGTATGTAAATATATATTCAAACAGACATACACTCTGCTACTGTTTTGGAGCCATGGGGGATTATGAACAATATGCTCTGTAATTGAGATTAACTTTGAACAAATGATTTGGCTGACAAACACACATACGCACACAAAAGGAAAACCCACAATAGCTCTGTTTAAATTTCAAGATATTTGTAAGACCTCTTTTCATCACAAAGCAGCCTATAATAGCATGTTTCAAGAAGTCTTCCAAAGGCCCTGCTGGTCACATTGTGGAGGCAGCGAGTGAGCTAACAGCTTCCTAGCGCCTACGCAACCGGAAAAATGCACAGGCGCAGCAATGATTGGGACCATGTGGAAAATTCTTTCATTTTCAAAGGCTGTTACCCACGACCTGGGTATCTTCCTTCCATGCCAGGTGCATAGGGACCTTCAGCTAAGCACAAAAAACTGTACCTAACACACATCCTTAAAAAATTGTTTAACAGGAGACAGCAGGGCTGCCATTAAATTTCTGCCCAAATTCCTTCTACATGCCTTTCTGAAATTAATTCTGGGGGAGAAAACAAGGTTCATTCTCTGAATCTTGTTAAATCAAGGTCTGGAGAAGGAAAAGTAGAGAAGATCACTTCTAGTACAAACACCTCTCAGAGGAAAAAGCTCGATTTCTACTGACAGGCACAACTCTACCTCAGAACATGCTGTTGTAAGGAGAGGGTTTGTTTCACCTGCAAGACAAACAAACTTTGACAATAGCTGGGCAGAGGTACTTCTTATGGTACTTAGTCATGTTACCTAGAATTCTTATGTAATTCCACTTACTATATGTTTCAGTGTTTTTAACCAGGTTTTTAACTTTAACGTCTATGTGATAAACTATTCATGCAATATTCTAAATGAAGGGAATTCTAAGTATACGATAAAAATACTAGCGTCTTGCACTAAATTTAGTGACAAAGCACAACTTGCTGGGGAAACACATTCCCTTCATTCTGTGGACCTCACATGCTTCCCAAAATAACTTGGTTACTGAACTGTGTTGCAAGTACTCTCTCTGATCAGAATCAAGAGCTTTCTCTGCAAAGTTATATAGGCAAGTCCCTGAGGATGCAAAAATCTTTTTCCCAAAAGCCCTATATTCACTCAAGCAACCAAGAAAAAGTGCAATCAAACAATGCAGTGCCAGTGCCCTGCCTGATACCTTTTCAATGTATGGGATCCTGGAACTAGATCTGTCTTCAAGAAATTATCCACAAAAAGCTGACTTGGAAAAACATATTCAAATCACAGCTTACTACCTAATTGCTAAGCAGATGACTGTTCATTTAAAGAAAGAGTAATTTTTTACTACATTTGTTTAGCAAGCAAAGGATCTGTGCTTGTAAGACAACCTTACCTAAAAATAAAAATTGTTGACCTGGGGATACAGGAGTCTAAGAACAGAACATTACATGCCCGTATCTGTCAGACATGGGATGAGAAGAAGTTGCTAGGCTGTGTCTACAGTTATCCACAATGGGATCTTATTTGCTTGTCCGGACAAGAGTTTTACACCAAAGCAACTTAGGGCAGCTAGAAATTCAAAACTGATGAGGCACCAGATGAAGGCCCCGCCAGCCACACTCCTCCTTGCCTGCACCGAGTGCCACTCACTGTGGGGTCTGCAGCTCCCTGGCACTTACCAGGAAGGTGCACCTGAGTCCTACAGCAGCATCAAGTAACCTAACGGCACAAGAAAAAGTCACTGGTTTATAAACATTGACTCCCGTGTATGAACGATAAATACTAATGACCCATGTGCCATCAAAACAAATTGACAAAGTCTAACAAGGACTGTAAAGCGTAGGACACACAGCCTGTCTGACAAGGATACTTTTTTTATATTGAAAATAAACAGTAAATCTCTAGAACAGAAAAACAGTAACACAGCATCTCTCAAGATACAAACTTCCCTGTTTATCTCTGAAGCAGAATGCTTAGCACGTAGAATTTCTGGAAATAAAATTTAAAAACAAAAAGCCATGAACCCTTAGGAGTCATTTGTTTCTTCAGTACTGTAGCAAAGAAAAATGCCCAGCTAACAACTCTTGTAGCTACAGCATCAGTCATTTATCATCAATAAATCATCAACTTTTAAAACAACCAAATCAATGAAAACGACAACAAATGGGCCTTATGAAGAAGAAAGAAAAGTCGTGTTTGCATAACAGCAATCTAATAAAATTTAGTTTATGCATACTACTTCCCATGCATAGTACTGTTCCCAAACATGATAAACCTAAGGGGTTTTTCATATAAAAAACATTGAGGTGAGACGTAACAACTTCCCCTTTTTGTGTCTCTTTGGATTACAACCATTTTCTAGATCATGTAGCCTACAGTTGCCTCCACAGGGAGAAGACAGACTAAACTGGCAGGAAAAAACAGACGAAGCTGACTGAAGCAAAACATGTACTGATCCAAAATCTCTCAAGCTCACTGGAGAGCTTGCTCTTTTGGGGATCACTGTCCTTCTCCCTCTATGCAGCAAGCTTAGAATCTGGATGGCCACTGCATGACCACCCTGCTCGCCAGCCCAGACAACTCTCCTGGCTCTGCTTCCAGCCATGCTGAATTCAGCATCAAAAAGTCATAGGGAAAACACCACGTGGCTGCTACTCCTCCTTCCATTACCTACTTATTCTACTTTCACAGCTGATGTAGAAAGAAATCAGACAAAGTAAGCAAGGAGAGCAGTACTAAATCACAAGAAAGACAAACACGGATTTAAGCAAAAGCATATGAGAAAGAACAAGACATTACTAAGAGAACATATGGGTCAGTAGATCTGAAAGAGACCAAACATTTTAGCAAGTGCAGCAGCAATATGCATTAGAAAGTATTGCTTACTCTCTCTATTCTATTTACTCTGGCTATCATACTTTGGAAACTTGCAGCACATGCAGTCAGACATAGACCACCTATCTTCGAGACTACATATTCAAAAACCTGGTATTTAGTGGGTGTGGCTCAAGCAGAAATGAACAAACAAAACTTCAGAATACCATAACATGCAATGTGGTAAAATTCATATCATGCCTCACCTGCACTACACCCACGAGACTGCAGTGCAGAGATTCTCAATAGGTCTGTGCAGGGCAGCTCACGTAGGAGAAGCTCTTTGAACATGACCACACAACCTCATGTGGCTGAATGTACCTTACTGTTTACTACTACAGACATACCCTGAGTCACAACACACTTATTTTGCAACTATTAATTGACATCTTTCTACATGTGCTTCTCAGGCTATCCCACATGGCATCCAGAAGGCATTAACTGTGCTTTTAAATTTGGACCTACAATATTATCTGATTTGGAGACTGCAGTTGAGAGAATAGAGAAAGTGTTGGTCCAACAACCAACTGCCCACTGATCACTGAAAGCAGATACTGTCATGCCACAGTAAATTAAGTAAGTTGATAACAAGTGAGCTGTTCTGACAGCCCAAGGCCACCTATGCACGGAGTACGATAAAGGGCTTAAACAACTGATTGAACCTGTACACCTGTATGCCCAAGGTTTAAAAACTCTTGATCTACAGCACTTGCCTTTTTTCTTTTTTTTCATATTAATACCCTTTGTAGAGTTATGGTTTGATAAAAAGTCTGTCCCAGCAGGTTACCGTGGGAATAAGGATCTACAAAACATGGTTTTTCATTAGCTTAGGGCTTGTGCATGCATCATACTGCGTCTCTTTCTTCTCTCTCCCACAACACCCTGTAACCAAATACCACAATTCAATGAGATGGTAAATAAGCCCCAGACACATCTTAAACTTCAAAAACACAGGTGCTCTGTTAACTTTCCATCTCTTCCTCTTGAATCAGAAGCAGAAAGGAGGAGAAAAATGTATACATCAAAAAGACTGATAAATGTTATGAAGACTTCCTTTTTAAGGAACTGAATAAAGTGACTTCCCTCAGAGAACAACACTAATTAATGAATTAAGTCTTATTTAAAATACTGGATATGCAGCATTATATTGGGGTAACAGGCAGAAATGAGTACCATAAAGTTTACTTCAGTAAATTCAGCTTAATTTGCTACTTCAGGCTCATTGTCTCATTGTCATGCAAGAACCTCTCATCTCTGCTCCTTTCTCTTCATTTTTACTGAACCCAATGCGACTCAGTGGAGTGTAGTTTGACCATCAGTAAAGCACAAATGCATGGGGCTGTGATCACCCTGCTTCTGCTTTGCTCCTCACCCCCAGCTACACGCACAAACTGCTGACTTCTCTCTGAGGTCTGTGGACCACAGCAGCAAAGCCAAACAATTACTCTTCAAGAGCTGTTCACTCAACCACTCCCACGAAAAGGTTGGAAAATGAAATCCAAGACAGAAAAAAAGCAGAAAATAAACTTTAACATTGTTTTTCACACATGCCTGATAGAACAAGGCTCCCACAACACCCCAAGTTCTGGAATTCACATTTCTTTGCAGTAGTTCAGTACTTGCTGGACATGCTAAATAATTAAGCAGCCAGGGAACGTGGTATTTTGAGATGATACGGCTTTAACAAACTTGTGTAGAACTCAAGTCTCAGAAACCTCTATATAAATTTCAAAAGGCTTTTGAAATTCTATAAAAGTGTCTTGGCCTCAGTTTTCTTTTTGAAATAATGCCTTGATTAGCCAAGTAGGAAGCATAACTTGTAGCATTTCAACTGGGCATCAAGAAAAAATTCTGAAACACTGATACCCTCCCCCATCTACTGCTAAGCAACATTTTGGCATGGGAAGAGGTATCTCAAGGCTAAGATAGTGCCATGGTTGCCTTGATCACTGAGTGAACTAAGCTGAACTTTATTCAACAGGTTCATAATTTCAGGTGCACTCCTGAAATCCAGTAAATGAGGAGACACATGGACCTGTCACTACAGGAGTGTTAAACATTGTGGACTATGCAATCTACCAAAAAAACCCAACAGATCAACTACTTCTGTTCTTTAATTAATATATCATACAAAGCAAAATCATCCATGCGGAATTTTGAGGGTTTCGTGTGCCTGAGCATGCTTCAGTGTTGCAGCTTTTGCTTATGATAGAGAGGATAGGGAATCCTGAGGTCCTTTAGATAAAGCTTGTAGTGGGTTGCTCTTCCTAAATTTTCCTTGCCTTTAAGGGAAGAGGCTGGTATTGCACAGAATTACCAATTCATTGCGATGCTAATAAAAGCGGTCTGAAAAAATGCCAAGAAAGCATGGATAGGATGTCCAGTGTACAGTAATTGTGGTCTGCAAAAATGTGACTGCCACAATGGATGGACACTTGGTGGGGCCTTACTGGGCAGGGCGCTTCCGTCTGCCTTTTTGCATGATGGTGCTTTACCCAGCCCTTCACCTGTGGAGCCAATTGTCCTTCTCCAACACCTGTCAGGCTATGTCCCTGCTGCAGCTCCCTCCAGCAAGCATCACTGCAGTGCCACAGCCCACAGTGCACTTGTAAGCAACTAGTATAAAATATTTGTAATACAATAAAAGGTAAATCCTTTCCCCATTGATCTCTATTTTTGTTGCCCTGAATTTTTAGAGTTTTCATAAATGGTGTGAAAAAACACATCAGGTAAAATGACAGAGGTGGAAAAAGAAAGAACTGCAGCTAGAAGCTTCTTTGAAAGAGGGTTTCCCAGGATCTTGTAAGGAAGTAATCCTTTGTTCTCCTTTCTGGCCGTTCCTGTTCCCCCATGGGAAGCCAAAAGAACTGCAGCTCTGGTCAATGGCTGCTTCCTGGTCCTTGCAAGATGGAGCAGAGACTTCAGCCCTGCCAGACCTGCAGGTGCAGCCCTACCTATTGCTGATTCTCCATCCTCCAAGCCTGTTTGAACTTTGTAACACAGCTTAGGGAGCTGGGCCAAGAAGGCTTTTGGGGACTGTGTCTGATAGAAAGGTGGGAAAAGAGCCATTTGTATCAATGCATGATAAGTGCTACAGCTTGAGAAGAACCCCGTTCTTAACCTTATGAAAGTTTTGCTGCATGGCTTCTAAGGTCATTGCTGCTTTGCAGCAGTCTTTCCTAAGCTCCTCTCCTAGCTCCCTGTTCACGGTCTTCTATGCTGAATCCTACAAATAGGGCCAGTGTTTATACACTTCTGTCTTTCTTTAAAAAGACCACTACCTTTATCACAACTTCGAAGAAGATCTACCTAATGGAACTATCAAGCTACAGCTCATTTCAACCTCTAAGTTATTCATTAGATAGACCACCAAAAAAGAGGGAAAAAAAGCAAATCAGTAAGTTAGATCTTTACAAAGCCTCAAAATACTTCTAAAGGATGCTTGTCAGAACAAACAAATGCACCAAAGGAAGAAACAGCCTCATGAATTAAGTAAAAAAATAAATATAGGGAAAACATATGAAAATTTCAACAACTGTGCCGATCTGTTGCGAGCTGTACCCGTGCCAGTGGGCGGCCTCGGGGCACCGTAGGATTCCTCAGTGCAGTGCCAAGCTCCAGCAATATTGTTATGGTTAGAGAGGAATTTCTCACAAGAGCTAACAAAGGCAGAAGGTCATAAATAAACACAGCAGGATCGCCTTGTCAGTTCTCATTATTAGCGCTGCAGGCACTTGCTTTTCTATGGGCTGCTCACAGGTTCATTTAAGTGTAAGAGCTCCTCCTCAGAATTTCACATGCTCATAAATAAAGACAACATTTCATTAGAAAGAAAGGCACACCTAAGTTATTTTTTATTATGGAGGTTTTTTTACGCACACAGGGGCACATGTGCTTGAGCCGGCTGTGCTGCCGGCAGCCGCTCTATCCGTACACATCCTGCACTGGCCAAAACCTTACACTCGGCTAACCCAGAGCTGCAACACCCTTCTACGCTGGCCTCCATGACGCCGTGCAGGCCTCCCTCAGACCACAGTCATAATGAATGAGGAGAGCCTTACTACTGTAATAATGGTCACCAGAATTACATCTGGGCAGGAAATGAGGCTGAGCTCCTAAACTGATCCTGACGTGCATTATACAACTAGGAAAGCACAGCTGTGTGATCATTACTGCAATTATAAAGTGACATTTAGTGTTAATTTTCTTTTCTTAGTGAATTTTGAAACAGAGAGGGGGCAGAACCAGTAACCCTGGGGGTACAAATGTGCAAAAAAAGGAGATGAAAGTTTCTAAGAGTGCAAATGTTGAGTCTTCATCACCGGTCAGAGGTTTACAAACAGCAGAGTGAAAACACCTCGTATCTCCCATATAAACACCCACCTTTATCTATATTCACACCTGTATAAATGGGTGAAAAATAAGCTCTGTGTAAAACCAGACATGCTTGAAATAAATTAACACTATCATATAATGCATGCTGATTTCAAGTTGCAGATATAGTGCTTTTCAGAATATTAGGGGAAATCAAGAGATCAGCAATGCTATCTCTAGAGAGTTTTTATTTTCTACTTATTACCCTGGAATTAAAAAAAATGTAAAGATGCTAATAAAGCTCAAAGATTCACTACCTTGGAAACACCACCAGTAAATAAAAAGTAAATAAAATAACAGGTCTTATGTTACACAGGGGATGCCTAGCAATGGGAAAAACACTTCTTGGTCACCATTCCTTCCAACACAAGAGAGGTGCTAGGGAATGCAATTACTCACCTGCCAACCCCACCCCTCAAAATACTGCTCCCTCCTGTGAACTGTACTGACCACTAATGTACCAGTACATTAACTGGTCGTGTCTATCCTTCTAGTTGGCTAAAATTTGACCGATGTTATTGTTACTATAAACTCAAATCCTCACCTTTTAAAGCAAACTACATGACTGACAAGCAAAAACCCTTGTCCCTTGCATGCTTTCTGTGAGAAGCTTGGGAAAACAATTTTCCTTCCAGTTTGCTTCCTATCCCATCACCTGCTATCGAAAGAAGTCGGGTTGTTAGTCCTGATGCACTGCAGCAGAAAAGCCATGTTTGGAGAACTGTTTCTCTGACCTGTGCAGCCCTTCATTCATCATTATCAACACCAGGAGCTGCTGAAACAGTCCTTGTGAAGGAAAAGTCTCCCTGTTTAACTTCTAGCGGCTGCCAGCCCACTCCCTTTGGCCTCTGTGCTGAGGCAGGGTTTGTACCTCAGGCAGTGGGCTGCTGGCCATGCTGTGTGTGTGCCCTTTGCTCTGACAGGAGGGCAGCAGCCCCTCTCTCCTTCTGCCAGTGGGAACACACAGAGCCATTCTCCAAACAACTGACCCTAAACTGGTTTCTACCAGACAGAAAACCAAAGGGGCGAGGGAAGTTGCTTTCTTTCTGCACACCAGCAATGATGTGCTTCTTGGCTCCAGACTCCTTGAGAGGAAAGAGCTTCTGGAAGTGGAAGGAGCTGGAGGAAAGGACAACAGTTTGCAGCTGGTCACTTCCTCAGTCTCTCCTGATGAGTAGGCAAGGTGCTGCCAGGGCACAGGGCAGGCTGCAATCCCTTCTGCAAGCACAGAAATGGAGATGCTGCTCTATTTCTAGCCTCTTCCCTTTGCTCACTTTTTTCTTATTAATATTTTAAAAACATTTACATAGCAGACACATTGCAATTAATTTATCTTCCCTGGTCAAAACACATTTACTTCTGCAGAAACACTCCTCTGCCACCCATTTCAAAAGAAGAGCTGGGTTTCAGCCCACTCACTTAAACATAGATTTGTATTAATTCTTGCATCTCATTAATTATTTCAGAAAAGGAGAATTCCTTACACAAGTTAGAGAGTGACCTAAACCTACAAACTGCTGTGTCCTATGAATGGCAGTGGACAGAGACAAGGAGAAAGATGTTTTTCAGGGGTCTCTGCAGAGCTTTTAAGTCACACTGAGAAGAACTTCAGGTTTCCCAGACTCATTTTACTTTCTTTTTTTTTTTTTAGTACCATCTATTTTGTTCTTCAGCGGTTTTGGTCGTATTTCAGTAGCACAATATCCATGGCTTTTCGAGACTTTTGGTATCTTAAACTTATTTTACACAGTTACACACTTGGAATTTTCTATAGAAAACATTATAGAAATATTTCAAGGACATCAGATTTCTAAGTTAAATCATTAAATAGTTTGTCATATCCATCAGTATATTTCACTGCCATAGATGCACTACTGTGGAGTTTTTCCTCTAGGAGTGCAAAATATTTATTTTGTACAGTCTGAAAAAAGTAATTTTACATTTGCTAAGAGTATGAAAGAATTATGGAAAGAACAGTTGAGGAAGGGGAAAAAAAGCAGGAGGTATATTCTTCAGAAAAATTATGGAGGCATTTTCTTGTTACAAAATATCATTTGTTATTTTTCAGTCAAAGAAAACTGCAAGGACACACTAAGAAGGTTGAACCAACTACTCTAAAAAATTATGAATGCCTAAAGATCACAAATAGCACATTAATGTAAGAGTGTTGGCTCCCATTGACTGCTCAGGATTTTAATTTTGCTTTCCAAAGGGAGAAAACAGAGAAACAGAGAAGGCATCATTAGACTACATCCATCCTGCCTTGCCCTAATTTTTTAAGCTAAAACCCCCAAACTGTGTCCATGATCTGTATCGGTTTGTACCTGACCACTTCAGCTGTCCCTGACACTTGACCTGCTTCCGAAAAGCAAGAAGTCCAATTTAAGTCGACGGTCCTACAGGGAGGTAATGGTTTGACCCTTATTCCCTCCACTGCAACCATTCCAATTCTCTAATGATTTCCCTGCAGGGTTCATTTACCAGTTCTGGGTCAAAGACCAGCACATCCACGAAGGCAAGGGGCAGCAGAAGCACTGCATGATGGATTTGAAAATAAGTGCATCGTAAAGGAAACCTCCATCAATTAGGGATGGCCTTTGAATTCAAAACAAAAGGAAGCAAAGTGCAAATCATAATGTCTACTCTGCTCACTTTAGCAGCACATGATTTAGCAGACACATACGGTAAGAGATGCATTCTAGCCTAGGTGCAAAACCAGCAATCATCCTAGGGCAAACAGTCCCCCGTTCATCCTCAGAATAGATGGCCTTTTGCTCACTGTGGGCAACTGGGAAGTTGAAGGAATTCACTATTCCATTCCATGCCAGCTTTTGGTACAGCTTAGTACTTCGATATATGCACCATGACTTTAATCAGAAATATTAACACCTGCTCTAACTAACTATGAAGTGAAATATTACCCAGGTCCACTTCCACTTTCTGGAATCTGTGGTTTAATTTACCTTTACAGGGAACTGCAAAATGACCAGTTATGAGTACATCTTTTCCATCCACCCAATATCATGCACATATTAAAAAGCTGCAAATTTCCTTTTTCTCCCAGTGCTTTTCAATATTGAAATGCACTACAGGTTTTTTTTGAAAGAAAGGTATGAGGAAGTCTACAGAAGGAGACAGTACAGAAGGAGATGCAGTAAGGGCATAAAAAATATGAACAATGAAGAAAATAAAATATATCTCTTGCTTGTAGTGAAAGATTGAGGGGAAAAAAGAAAAACAGCAAACATGCAAATTAAAAAAACAATGAGAATGCTAAAAATAACTTTGAAGGAGGTCTCTGATGTCCTGTGTGAAGTGACCAGGCAAAGGCATGTTAACAACTCTGCTGATGCTAGAAGCCATGGCCATGACCAGTGGTCACTGAGCTCTCATCTAGTGAATTCTGCTTAGCTGTAACCATTAGGGAGCTATAGCCACACGTGTAACCCTTTTAATGCTATAGTTATAAGACCACCAAAATTAAAACATTAAAGAAATCCTACAAGTTGTGGTTTTGGCTTTTGGTGTTTTGTTGTGGGTTTTTTTTGTTTGTTTATTCTTGTTTTTTAATGTTTTTAGTACATCTAAGTTTCTCTTCCCTATGTATTTTTGAAAGACAGGAGAAACTGCTTATCTGATATTCAAAATATGTTTGTTATCATGCTTCTTGCCAAGGCTTCTCAAACTTAATAGTGATTGAGACCTCATAAAAATACTCTCATTTTCCAAGAGTTCCAAGAAGCCTGAAAAGAAAGGACTTTATAGTGTTTCAACATAGCATCTGAAAACGACAAGTTGTCTTTTAAACTTTTGCCTGTGTGCACGAGTATCACAGACTCTCTCCAATAATCTGCCCAATACAAATATGCGTGTATTCTTTTCCTGCACAAGAACCATAGAAACCTATATTCTTGCTAAAACAGAGAGAAAGAAAAACATTACTTTCTCCAACAATACTTATCTGAAAAAAGAACACAACTGCTAAGACAGAAAACAGCCAAATTTAAACAGGGAGCAGAGAGATAAAACAGTAAGGAAAACATTGCAGTAGACAAACTTTTTACATCACACCTCTTCACAAATGCAAAATTTAGAAGCTACATAAAATCCTCAGCATTGAGCCCATCGAGCTTGCTGACCTTGAATCTCATGAATTACCTCCCAAAGTTTAGTATTTTCACTTCTATTTTGGCAAAAGTGAGGGATGGGCAACATCCACTGGGATCTGAGTGAACGCGGTTTGTCTATGCAACCGAGCTGGCTGAGAATAAGTTCTTGCTGCCAACCACACCATATGTGACAGGAAAACTTTTGTTAATAAAAACCATATTGATGTACTTGTTAACGACTTGAACAGCCCAGTAATTGAATTTAAACCAGTTAACTATTCACCAGGGCTTCATCAGCCCACCTCCTTCATCTCCTCGAGCCCTGTGTTGTTTCAAAGCAACTGGAAGAATTTTACAGCACCACCACCCTTCCCACCACAACCCTTTCACCATTATGTGTGCTCGGGAAGCCTAGCATTTGAGCAGCTCATTTGAAGAGCTCTTAACTGCATTTTTGAAAGAACAAAGCAGTTTTATAACTGTCTCTATACAAACAGAAGGCACTTATCTCAGGGGCTCTCTTATTTTCAGTCCATCAATAAGTGACACCGATATGTTACAACTGGCTACCACCACAGAGACAAAGTGTGTCCATCCCTGACCTCAAAAGGATCAATCACATCAATGTTTCAATGAGGTTTGGGTTTTTTTATTAAAGGGGATCAAGGAAAGAAACAAAGCTCCCCAAAGTACACAGAACGTTTTAATGCGTAAGTTTTTCAATTTCCTCATCAGCAACATTATTTGAAAGCTGAATTACTAAAAGGTTGCAATTACAGAAAGATGGTTTTCAATAACTTTTTTCTGAAGTAGTAATTCTTTAATTTCTTTTCCCTCATTTTTCATCAATTAAGTTTAATTTTTCCTGTGAGCCAACACAAGGGAGCTGACAATAAAAGCTTGATGCAGCAAACCTTTCTGGAGGCCCTTAAGCCAAGTGATTTCAGCTTATAATCAGGATTTGCTTGCATTCACAACTACCTTCACTATGGCTCCACCTCTGCTCAAAAGTGTGGTTTTGCAAGATTTCTTCTGGGCTGGCAACATTTTGCTTTTGTAGTTGTATGCCAAGAATGGTTCACTACAAACTTTACTAGAAATAAAGGAACTTATTTGTTTATTTTTGCTTTAATTCAATTACTCTGTGCAGCTCATTTATCTCACACAGACCACAATTTACTATTGCCATTTATTTAAACAAATTCTGCATCTGATGAACTCCTTATTGGTGAGCACCTACAAAAAATGAAGACACTTCTCTCAGAGCAGTCCCTCTCCCTCCCTAAATTCAGGCAGGAACAGAAAAGCCAATAGTTGTCTTTAACTGTACACCGGGTCGCAGACCAAACAGTAATCGTACACATTGCAACAGATTTGCACAACATTTGGGCAGCATCTCAATGGATTGGTAGCTTGTCCACAGAGATGTGAACTTATCAACGTTCTACTTAGTGTAGATATCCAGACAAGCAGTTGGCAGGGAGGTTTCTTCTGCACTAATTACATTCTTTTCCAAAAGTTCACCCTGCCTGGGTGTCCAGGTAATTGCAATTAAGGCAAGAATCTGGTAATTAGAAATTCAAGTGCCCTGCCAAGAACAATACACTTCCTCTTAACGTGCTGCCCAAAGTACTAATTCACTTGGAAACGGCAGAAGCTGATGTGAAGTGGCAGAGTAGATGTTGATTAAGCAACAACCACAGAAGTAAATTCCCTTCCCCCTAAAATAATTTAGACTCTTAGAAAGTTTTTTATTACCTTTGAAACAAATAAAATAAATTTAAAAAATCAAAATTCCAGGCTTCCAAACAGCAGCATTTTCTGTTCCCAGGTCTGCTTAGAATTTCTGGACTGTCTTTCTTGAAGCTGAAAGTGCTGGTCATACTCCCCTTCCACCTCCCACTGAAAGCTAACTTTGTATCATGACTCAGCAATTACTGCTCACAGGCATTACTGAATAAGTATCAAATTGCTCAGTAATTTCTGAAGTAGATTTAACACAGAACAACAAATACATTTAAAAAAAAGTATAAAGCAAAGCCACTCACAGTTTAGTGCTCTCACAGGATAGAAGGATATGTCCTCTAAATTCCAAGTTTTTTAATGGTATTGTTAGTTGGAAACGAATGGTTTTTACTCTCCCTACATATTTCTTTCTAACTCATAGCTGTTCTTGTCAATTCAGAATAACATCTTTATCCCAAATCTTGGGCCTAGCCTCTTATAGTTAATATTACTTTTTTCTTTCAGGAAACACAAAAAGCCTTTTTCCATTGGGGATAAGAAAACTCTTACTGTGTGTATATTGTGTACATGTGAGCGTGTGTATTTACATAGTTACATGAACACAGACATTTCTGTCCAAATCAAAGCCCTGGAATCATGTGCCTGGCTTTAGACATAGCTGTGACTATTAATTTTTATCCAGCTGAGCAATCTGAAATTCAAAGATGGAAGACTCTAGGATGATGTTATTTAAAATTATTTGAAAAAAATGGGGTGGGGGAGAAATTCCCTCCCTCTTTCTGAGTAAAAATGTATACCAGGTCCACATTCATGCTAGATGAGTCAAGGAAAGCGCTCTCTCCAGTACTGCACTCTGTGGTTCCCAAATAGCTTCTTTTGGATGACATCACTACCTCTTCTAGTGTGCTACCCAGGCACTATCAAAGGAGCCTCTGTTGCCTTGTCTCGTGTTTCACCCACTGGAGGCTTCAATAAAATCCCATCACTGGGATTGATCTGGGGATCAAAAACCACCACAAGCATCACTCACAGAATCCAGAGTGCACTTCACAAACGGAGCCTAGAGCAGCACACAAAATGTGCATAGAGCCCTGATGGAAAACTATGAAAAGGAAAGGATGCTTTGAAATTTTCAAGTCTTGTTGTTGGTTTGCTTTCATAAAGCACTGCAAAAGCAGTACTGCTCCCCTCCCGCCCCCAATGTTTTTAAGTCTAAAAAACTACTCCATTCTCTCCTGACCTCTGTTTCCTATTGCCTTAGTGGGTTTCCAAGATTTCTTAGATCATAGCCAGACATAACTACTAAAGGAACAAGCTGAGATCATCAAAACCTCATGACTGAAACACTGAAAACAAAATAAAATGTACAGTTTTCACCACCCACCCCAGAAGTACATCAAGTGCACAGCAAGAGAAGCCTACAGTAAGAAATTACCTCTCACGCGCTGCAGCAAAGCCTCAGGAGCTAATAATACAAGAAATAAAACTGCTGTTTTGATTGATAGATCTGTTAAAGTTTCTTATCGCTTATTTCCAACAATGTCAGTCAAATATGTTTCATCTTTTATCAGTAACAAAATAAAGTTATTTTTGCCTGAGAATCTAAATTATAGATACTTACATGTAGAGAAATAGCACTAAGCCGAGCGACAACTGGGGACTAATGTTTTGCAACTGACCTAACAATGTATTGAAGAAAAATAACAAAGATTAACTCTTACCATCTAACACTCTGTTCCTTCCTATAATTCATTTCACGTGATTGTAAGCAAGCTGTTTAGTTCAGGTATATTGGGTTTTAACTTAAGTAATCTTCCCCATTACATCACGATACAATACAGAAATTAACTGTATGGATTTTTTGTTCATCTAACAGACAAATTTTACATATGTTACACAAGTATTTACATATATTTACATGTTTATGCAAATACACTCATTTGTATATATACAATACATGTAATGTAGTATTTGATTGGTAAAGCTGGGTACTGAAAAATGGCTCACTCTCAGCAAGGTTTTGCTGTTGTATCATAAGTGATTTTTATTTTCCTGGGCAAGTTAAAATCTATTGTTCAAGGAGTATTGAAATCCTCTAACCTGCATGCTGATTTCATAGTTACAACATGCTGAAACTCATCAGATGCTTTGTACATGGCATAACAGTGAAAGTAGTGCTTTGCAGGGAATTTGGACTAGAAAAGCCTGGAAAAAGTTAGGAGCCTTATCCTCCTTGTATATACACACACTTACACAGAAGCAGATGAACAGCTGACTGCATCCACGCAGTTGGGTAAGATAATTTCCCAAGTTGCTGACACTATCTGCACACAAGCAAGGCTGGGCCCCATTCCCTTCCTAAGTGCAGGGGTACATCACAACCCAGAGAATGAGAGAAAACTCTAAGAGGCCACAAACCACAAAAATAGCAGAAGAATTTAGACCAAAAGAAAGGGATTTCTCATGTCAGAAGTTAGCAGATCCCAGGCTGATGGCATGTGTAGGTCCATCCTGCTGCTTCTGAACACCTGCTGGAGGGACCCACTCCCACCTGGGACCTACGATGAGCAGCAGCTCTCCCACACCTTTCCACAGCCTCTTCTGTGTGCTGCTGGACTAGGACTGCAACTTATATTACACCAGACCACAGTGTAGCAATGTTATCTCCAGCGGCTCTGCAGGGATGTTAAAGACCTCAACAGTGTGCCGAGCACTGGCCGTGCTCCCCAATGCTGACTGCTGTCAGGCGTATCCCACCCCAAGAAGCAAAACTGCCTGGATTTCTCTCTGGACTACAAAATCCATTTCTTTTATATTAAATATTTTATCACAAACTAGGTAATGTAGAATAAACTTTCTCTTGTAACATCCTTTAAAATGGTTAATAAGGGATTTTTAGAAGTTAAGATTTTTCTGTGTAACACTCCATAAAACAGTAACAGAGCATTTTATTGCTTCTTTCTTCAAAGATGCACAGCTTTTGTGAGAGCTGCATCCATTCAAGTAATGGAAAGAAGCCAAGGTGAAACCAGAGGCACTTACATTTTGAAATCCAAATCATCACTTTAGAAAAATTATACTAACCAGCACATAGCAATATAAATTGCTCTATAAAAGCAGCAAACTGCCTTATAAACCGCTCTTTAAAAACTAACTTAAGAAAAAAAAAAAAAGGTTAACAATGGGCTACATAGAGGTAAAGTAAGTTGCCAGTCCCCAACCAAGATGATGAAAATCAGCCATAAAGAAATTTTGGTGAACAGCAGAAAGAACAAGGTGATGTATATATTTGGGGGAGTGATCAGGCCTTAACTCTACTTCAGCAGCAGAGTACATGTAAAACACCACATCCATCTCAAGCTGGCATCCAGTTCACCAGGCATGGTATTCAAGACAAATTCATTATCATTCAATAATAATGACTCAAGAGCCAGTATTTTCTGGGAAAAAACCAGATTTACTGTGATGGACAAGCAGCAGACTGCCAGCAGTTAGACAGGTGTGGGGACAAGTCAACCATACCACAGATAATCTCCTCCATTTTATAAAGGTTCTGCTGTAACACAGACAGATACCTCATTTTCATAACTTCAGATTGAAGTCCTTTCCAAAAACCTCTCTGACATGTTTGTGAAACAGACTCCAAGTTTTTTTCTGAACCACAGGCAAAGGCTCGTGTAAACGCAAAGAATGACACAACAGAAAAATTACTGGACACCTTCACTGTTTCTCATTAACTAATTTTTTTTTTTAAAGAAGATACAGTTTCTAATGACCTTCCCACCCAAAGGGTAAGAGCTTTGTCACTTGTGAGTTATTTGTATACTCTTGCTAATTGTATTGTTACACTCCTCCAACCGTTATGAATATTCATTTTATCTCACTTCTCTCTCTGTGCACTTATTAACTGTATAACACAAATACTCGAGAGATTTTGCGTGTGTGTGTATATATGCATGTGTGTGTGTGTGATACTATTTATGTAAATCTATAGCTGACCTGTGCACATAAACCACTATTCGCTGGTGTTACCACAGCCCTTAGAAACAAGGTTTTAAAGGTCTGAACGGCAACAGAAATTGCAAAGGTTCCAAATAACCAAATTTCGCCTCAAACAAAACCAGTTCCTTTTACAACGATTTTCTTACTAAGGATATGAACTCACCAAGCATTTCTTATCATTATTGTTACTATTATTTACTGAGCACTAAACTGTGTTTTGTCTTATAGATTTAAATTGAGAAAGTAAGCTGCCTAAAAGACCGCATCTTGTCGTGTTTGCTTCTATCTGCTGCTACAGTTTTAAAGCACATTTCCCTTTATTTCACTTTTCCACAAGCCATAAAAAAACTCATTTCTAATTCATCCGTTCGTTCAGCTTAACCTCTCTTCTCAGCAATTAAAGCACTCTGCGCATCCCTCATCTATCACACAGCCAGCTAAATAATGCATTGCGTCCTCCGCTCATCTTTTATCATCCCAAATGACAGGTATTAGCATATCTCCCCAGTCAATTACAGTGCAGCGGAATAATCACAGCATAATTGGGCGAAAGCCACTCTAATCACCAACCCTGCAAACTCGCAGAATAAAAACTGAGTGGCAGTTCAGACAGGCCTTGCTCTTGTCCATGACTCCAGCCAACAGTCTTGGCAGGTCTCCATATCCTTCTGCTTTTCCAAACTCGTTCTTTGGGGCTAAACTTCTCAGCACACACACACGCAACCCGTCTGCGTTCTCTTAAAGGAAGACCAGGGCAGTGACAAATATTACCCAAAGACTTTTTGCTAACAAATGCCAGTCTGGAATACAGCACAGATGTTTTCTGCCCTTCAGATCATCCAGCGGGGCTCTGCTTTACAGACTAGCTTTGACAGATGGGTTTGTTGCTCGAGGTAGAAAGTTTTACATTTCATGTTAGAGCAAGCAGAATTTCTTTTCCTTTAAGTATAAAGGATTTATGAGATCTAACACAGTTAGGTACTGCTTTAGATGGTGCTGCTTACTGCAGACATTAGCCTTCTGGTTTTCAACACTAGTGAGATGCCCACAAAGCATAATTTTTATTTGTTGTCTGTTTAATACATCTAGATTAAAATCCTACATATGTATTTGAACATAAAATGAGTGTTTCACTTGCTAAACAAAGAGACAAAAAGAAATTAACATCATATTGCTGTCTCCTGTGCTCAATCTGAGCAAATGAGAGTATCAACAGAATTTTGCCATGGCCATTATGCCAAGTTAAGGCTAACAGGCTCCTGGATGTGCGCCCTCCCCACAGCTCTCAAATTGGTGGTGCAGGACTAACTTCAGGTGAGCTACTTGCTCTGAGACTTCCCCATTCTAGCATGCAGAGCCATGTTCTCAGGAAGGAGCTACCCGTGGGTGGTGGTGGGACCATCCCAGGCCTGGGTGTGCTCCTGGGATCTGCTTACCAACTACACAGTAGGAATGCATCAGCTCTACAGTCTGGGATCATCCCAACAGTTGGAAGTTGAGGGCATGAATAGTGCCCTGGGAAATCAGGATACAAACTGAATTCAAAAGAAGATTTTCCACAATATTACATCAGCACAGTTGAAATTTTCAAATGTATTACAAACAGGGAGAAAGTAATCTGAAATCTAACAGCTGAGTTATCTTTGAAATTCTAAGTGAGACGTACTAAATTTGTGCTGTTGTCATCACTGCTAGCAGACTTGGGTTAAGCATATTTTCTACCTCAGTCCCAAAGACAGAAAGAAATGCTACTAAAGAAAAAGAGCAGTTAGACATATAACCAGACCATTAGCATAGTGCATTCCTGCTGTTTGGTTAGCCGTGTGCATAACTACAAATTTTAACCAGTATAAGGTTAAATAGCTCATAATGACAAAAAATGAAGACTTTCTGGAAGCAAACTTTAGGCAAGCTACATACCTATCAGTCTAAAGGGAGGGGTTGCTTTCACTTCCTTGTACTAAATACTCGAGAGCTTACACATTATTTTAGCTAGAACACATCATCATTTTAAAAGAGCATTTAATGTTTCATCTTCTTCCTAACCTTTTTGCTCCTCTATTTTCTCTAAACTGCTTTCAAGTTTCTACCCCAGCATAATTTCTTTTTCATTGGCAGATTAATACCAGATACATTTAATCAGTGGTGATCTTCCCATCCTTGCTTTCCAAAATGGAGCTGAACAAGATAGGGAGGCTTTTTTTATTTTATTAAATTCATTTTGTGTAACATCTCATTATACAGTTCTGTGTACCAGCACTGTTCCATACAGTGCAGCTATGGGAATAATTTGGTATTAAACCCCTGTTGCAAAGCTGGGGAGGGAAGAATAAAAGCTTGTGTATAGGACAAAGAGAAATACCTTCCTTACCCCCATGTCTTCCATAAGATCTATACTACTGATTTTCCACACACAAGCTGCTGCAGCCACAACACAAGTGAGAAGGGCAAAGTAAGGTTTGAGACTGTTTCACAGTGGAAGTGTTGGTGGAGGATCTGTGTTTCTGTCCCCTGAATGGACCCGAGTGTTCACAAAGATGTGGTAACTATTCAGCTTTCTGTGCTGCTTCTTTCTTCTGTGCCACCACAGGGTGTCAGAGACTGAAATATTATAGTCTATGACTTAAACATTTTCTAAAAGGACTTCTAAAACTGTATTACAAGAGCTGCAGAGAAGACTACAGCACTCTGGATGGGCCCTGACTGAGGCCTTGCACTGCTCACTGATGAAGATAAAGTAACAACTCAGGGCTGGGGACATTCACAGAGCACAAGCTTGACACCTCCAAGGTGGAGACCACAGCCCCAGGGCTATCAGCTGCCAGGCTCTCACAGACCCTCCACCAAAGGGTGGGGGGAGGAGAGGCTTTGGGTATCTTGGAAAAGCCTCTGGTCAGAGGTGCAGTGACTGCCCATCCTCCACCGTGCAGAGGAGCCCAGCTGAGGGGTCCTCACCGGAGAGGGAAGCTCATCCACAGCAGGAGGGGGTGACATGGCCCATCACAGGGGCCCCCCTCAAAGGGGTGCCCAGACCCTGCACCAGAGCCCCAGAGATGATGCAACAGACCCTCAGTGTTGCAAGGGACAGTGCCAAGCTGGCCCCTGCAAGAGGAGACACATGGGTGTTCCCACCTGGCCCACAGTGTATATTAATCCATGGGATTCCGTACTCTTTGGTTTGTGGTGTGGTGCCGTGTGGCGGCGTGGCCACGGCGGCGACGGGGGACCCTCACCACCGGCAGACCAGATGGAGGGGAGCAACGATTGGGATCCTCACATGGGTGATTTGCTTCCACCTAATCCCTGACACCTCTCCCTGTTTCCCCAACCATGCACACTTCTTTTTTCCACTTCTTTCTTTCTTTCTTTTCTCTTCCTTCTCTTTGCCTCTTTTACTATTAAATAAAATACATCAATTATTTGGCATCAACATCTAACCTTGTTTGGTTTTAATCTTGTTTCTGGGAATATTTTGAACCTTCTAAGTTCTTTCCAGTTTATGCACAGAGACTTAGCTTTCTTTGCTTTTCTGGTTTTAAACTGGATCGTAACACCGGGCCAAAGCCTGCTTCTTCTGCTAAGAGCCACAGAACCAAAGACCTACCACCTGTACCCTTCCAACACCTTTCATCCTAACTTGTTTCTCATTTGAACGTTGCTTAAAAGAAAAAATGGCACACAGTAGTTACACAAATACCTTTTTCACTGTTTTAAAAAAATTCCAGTGTTGCTCTGTTGCATCGCATTTCAAGCTGCTTACTTCATACAAGTAGATGGAGGTTGCTTTCCAAATTCCAATTTATTACTTTTTATAATGTTAGGTACTGTGTTACTCTCAACAGATTCACTGAATACGATGTGACTTGGGGCAAAGCCAATCAACAAGAAAAAAAAAAGCCATTAAAAATTGGCTTTAAATCTTGGCTTTCAACTGATAGAAAGACTTGAAAAAATTTTTAATTTCCCTCCTGCACTTGCTGATTTCACTCCTGTTCTGTACAAATCCCATCTGAGTGAATGAAGGCCGGTCAGCTAGGTCACAACAGGTTATGTTGAAAAAACCACTAAGTCAAATGCTGTTACAGGAACCTTTATAAAGCCCTACAGACATTGCTTTTCTTTCTGCACTGCATTTACTGCTCATAAGAAGTGTTCAAGAGCTATTGAGGTTTCTTCATTCCTGCAATCTAAAGGCATAGCGCGTGTCCCCGAACAAGATGCACAGATGCTGCCCTTCACATCACCCTGCTCTAAGAAACGTATCTGCTCTGCTTTTCTTCTTCCGTTCTATCTTTTTCTTTTCCTGAACACCAGCATCCAGTTTTATGAAATTAACAACTTCTCTGTGAAGAAGCAGGCTAAGACCAAATCCAATTTTGCAGAAGTACACAAGTCTCCCTAATTTCTCAACAGATGCATCTGGCAAAGCCAAAAGCTGAAGGATTTGGCAGCCTGTAATACAAAGCCTTCCCAGGAACTGGTGACAAATTCTGAAGTACAAACAACCTTGTTAACAATTTGTTTCACCTCCAGGGGCAAAGGTTTCTACAGTTCTATTTCAACTATTTCTATTTGCTGGGGCAGGTTAGAATCATAGAATGGTTTGTGTTGGAAGGGACCTTAGAGATCAACTAGTTCCAGCCCCCATGCCATGGACAGGGACACCTTCCACTACACCAGGTTACTTGAAGCCCGATCCAACCTGGCTTTGAACACTTCCAGAGATGGGGAATCCACAGCTGCTCTGGGCAACCTGTTCCAGTGCCTCAACACCCTCACAGTACAAATTTCTTCCTAACATCAAATCCGAATCTTGTCTTTGTCAGTTTGAAGCCATTCCCCCATGTCCTATAACTACAGGTCCTAACAAACTGTTAGGGTTGAACTATGAAGGTTAGGGCTCCTATCTGTCTACCTCACTGCTTTGCTGCTTTTACAGAAAAATCATAAGAGAATGTAAACTTGCACCCAGATACTGAAACTCAAACTGAGTCCCATGGTTTAAACTATGACGCTCTGGACTACTGCAAATATACCTGCATGCGTTATGAGGTTTGTAGCTTCCGGTAAGTAGCTAGGAATAGTTAACACCTTCTGCAGTATCATCTGTCAAAGCACCTCCTGATAGACACCTAATCCAAAGAATGCAGAGATGATCCTTAAAATCACACAGCTCAAATTCTACAACATTATGTTGTACCAGGACCACTCTCAGTTGTTCCAAGGAAGCAAATATAAAGCACACTCATCACACAGTAACGTCAAAACCTTGGCCTAAGTTTTGGATATTGCCCGCTTGATGGTACACATACTGGAGTTCATATTTTTGAGAAAAGCAGAATTCATCTAATAACAACATCCAAAATTATGTGCTAATACGTAATTTCACAGGAAATATGAAAGGCTCTGCAAACATCAGCTTTTAAGAAAAGGTTCCAGAATTTCACATGGAAGGAGAACATGTATAAAAACCCCTCCACTAACACCTGGAACAAAATAACGGCTTAAAAAAAACCATTTTAAATCTATATTACTTGGAACTGAAATTCGGGAGCATTATTTCCTTTCATCCATGATCAAGATTCTGTAAGCAACAAATGGATCAAGTTCCACCAAGAGTTCCTATAGATGCAGTATTTTAATGCCTCCAAGCTGCATGCAAATTTCTACCCAGCAAGGGAATTTGTGTTGATGTTTAGAAAGTGCAAATGTGACATGCTGCAGCTGCCTTGCTCATTATGAGACACAATTCTCATAGTCCTGGACAATGCCTGTCTGCAAAACTGTAAAGACAGAGAAACATGAACTATACAAGGTAGTCAGAGAAACAGCAGAGGAGGTTGGCGCAGGGGAAGCATGGATTTAACACCAACCTCAGCTCTACAGTGATGATGGAGAATTCTGTAGGTTAGTCTTTGCTTCTCTGAACATTACTCATAGTGGACACTATCATGGTGTCTGAATGCAAAAGAATGGTCTGCAGAAAAAGCATGTAAAATAAATCCAAGAATTGAAGGGAAGATGTATTCTCTGGAGTAAGTGGCTAGTAGGGAACCATAAGCTACTACTCTTTAAACTGGGACTGGCGAAAATGTGTAGATTTGCAATGTGTAGTTTAGCCACACAGGAACTCTCTCCTGGATGCAAAGTCTTCATGTTTGCACTAAGGACAGTCCTAGAGAAACAGACAGATATACAGTCCCTTCCTTTACAATTGCACTGGTTTATGTTTCAAAAATTAGGCAGCAGTATCCCTTTATCACTGAGTTTTCATCATCAGTGCAGTACTATAATTTATTTGAAAGTCAGGTTCACGTTTGTTTTGTGGATTTTGAAGGATGTTAAAATACTGACATTTTTATTAAAATACTTTTATTCCAATAGATCTCACAGCCCTAACACTTATTTATCTCTTTCAAGAATGCTCTAATAGAGTAATAATTATGACCTATGTTCAATTGACTTGACGACTAATGAGCCTTCTGTAACCCAAGTAAAAATCCCATAAGCTTTGATAAATTGCACAGATGTAACGTTGTAGCAACACTCAGTCACTACTTCTCCAGAGTGAAACAGGAGTAACAAGACAAAGCTGAGAGGATAAATGCCTTCCCTCTTCCGTCCCAGGGGGTGGGGGCATAGTGAGGAAATTATGCATTATGTTCCAGCCACAAAATCCTTAAATCTGAGAGGAAAGTTAGCAACCTCTTTTAATGTAAAAGACTTCCTACACTACCTGGATTCTACCATTAACAGGAACGATGCCTCATTTTTCCACAGATCTTTTAGCATAACCACACCTATGCCATGGGGATACAAGTGTCTCCAAAGGAAAAGCATTTTCTATTCAAGAGAAAATACAGTTGAGTTCTTATTACAGAGTATAATACTCTGCATTTTAGTTACTGCTTGGAGGATTGTAAGAAAAACATACATGGTCTCAAAAATGGGATTAGAGCTCCCTTATCGCAAAAATTAAGTCTAAATATATGGGAAGCAATCAGTTCTATGCATAGCTATTCTCATTCCCTTGCTATATGTGCATGAATGAAAGCAGGCACATGTGCTTATTACATTTCTTAGTATATGTATGACATCAAGGAAATGATACGATCTTTGGTTATCTAGGACTTTCAAATCCATATTATTAAATAACTTCCATCATCTTGAAGACAGGTTAGTAAAATGTCATGGTTTTCTTCTATAAACAATGTTAAAGAAATGAGACAAATTAATAAAATAACTGCATTCAGAAAATGGTCACAAAAAGTGCTTTTCTAAATTAATTATTAAAACTGCTTATGACTCTCTCCCTGAAAACTATTCCAAAACCTGGATAATGTCCAAATAGTATTTCAGAATTAGACATATGCTCATCACATCATCTATCTCACAATTTCCTCACAGACTGGTTCCAGGTATTAGTAAAAAGCCTTTTTAAGTCTGGAATGACGAGATCCAACTACAGAATAAAAATGCTAACATAGATGCACTTTAAAACAACTTCTGTTTTAAAATATTGCTTCCTTTCTGATTTGCAAGATCATATGTATGTAAGAAAAGAAACCATTTGCAATCCCTTTACAAATAATTCCTTCATAGCAATTCACCACAGAAACATAAATATGAATTATTATAAAGCATTTTGAAATTCAGAAATATTATATTACAATTTTGAATAATTCAATGCCTAACTAACTTTCAAAATTCACTTTATAAAACTGTTTTTCCATTGTTACACAATGACTTGAAAAAGGGAACGTTTCCCCTTTGCTCAGCTATGGCAGATGCCACCTCTGGGACGGAGGAGCCGAGCACCAGACGTTTGCGCAGCCCTTTTGAAACCGAAGACTGGCACCCGCAACACTCCTCCTAAATTTATTATGCTCTTTCTTATAGCTCAGCAGTGACACATAAGCAACAAGCAGAGCTGTGAGCAACCTACAGTGACAATCTCAGGCTTATTTTATTTTCACCAAAGAGTTTTTACTATTACTACTATCCATGCTGCTAGTATGCACAAAATGGACCCAAGGTATAGAAAATCTTTGATTTTATTACTTCCAATTGAGCACATACCGCTCTACAGATATGCAGTCAGAACTGCATATGTACATAAGCCTTTTGCAAGATGTTCTCAATGAGCACACAAAACTCAGAGTGAATGCATAAAGAAACCTCAAAATTGACAGAAACCGAACCTAGCTTTTCCGCTTACACCTCCTAGCGCAAACTTTACTGTGCAGTAGGGAGCCGTAACTTTGAAATAATAACAGATAACATTGCATTTGAGCCTTATTTCCTGTTATTTGGGGCCTCTTGCCTAATTTTTTTTTAATATTAAAATGACAAGGGGGCAAAACCAATTATAGAAACAAGGCAAGCTGCTCTTAAACTGATTAGCCTAGATGTCAAAATGGTCATATTCACTTTTATGGAACATCTTTCCAGCAAAGGAAATCCACTCTCTTCTAGACCAAGTGTCATATACAAGTGTACATATGCAAATATGTACACTTCAATCTACCGACTGGTGTTTGATCAATTTACATAGTCGAGTGGCTCACTCAGACTCCCTGTGCTTTGAGGTTACATGTCCCAGAATGTACTGAGCTTGTTGGCATTTCGAAAATTAAATTTAGAAAAACGTATTACTTCACAGTTCTTTCCCCCAAGTTACTAAAATATTTAAGTGTAAGATATTCTACATCTAGATAAGGGGATAAATCAAAGATCAAGACTATGAACTTCCATTCAACACCAGCCCTTTTCTGCATCTTTCATCTCTTTATCAAAACATAGAGAGATGAACCTTGAGGGAAGCAAGCCCTGGAGTGAGACATTCCAGGCCTGCTGAGGTATGCAAGGAGACCACAGTGCAGTGGTCGCATGTACTCGAGTGTAGCAAAAACATCTTTCACTTTTAAATTAGAACATGCTGAACTCAAATAACTTTGCAGGGCAAAACTGGAAGTGCAAGACTAAAATAAGAAGAGACAATTCTAACTGGAGAAAGATCTGGAAATCTGTCCGGTGCTGACAGGCCTTTTTCCCCCCCCACACTTTAAAGATGTGACATTAGCAAAGTGAGAAAGCAAACCCTTCTTCCCTGCTGAAGCAAAGCAATCATCTGGGCCTCTCTGGAAGTTCATTTCAGATTTTGTACACCACAGCCACTAGTTCTGGGTAGACTTCAGGCTCCACACAACTCTGCATTTTGAAAAGCCGTCCAATTGAGGGCTCTTGAAATATTTAATGTTAAGCAGGAGTATCCTGCCCAGGGTGGCAGCCCGGCCATGACAGAGCTGTGGCACCCAGCCCATGGAGCGCTGGGTACGACTGGCCAGGCCAGCGCTCCTCCAGGAGTGAGGTTACTGCTGCAGTTTAGCACAGCACAATTTGCATTGTGGGGTTGTAAAGGTAAGGCACTGATGTCCCAGCCAATACCATGAAGTGACAGGCATTCTCAATATGGTTGTTTTTTATGTGTGTGCGCATTTGGGATTTGAAATGTATATTTTATCAGATTTAGCAGAAGGATGATCTTTGCCAAAACACGATGAAAGGGTATGCATGGAATGCAATCTCCAAATTACACTGTCATAGTTTAGAGTATAATTACTTTAAATCACTGTAAAATATCATAAACTAACTCCAAATTTTAGCTCTTTGGCAAAATGTATATTCACAATAAAGATCAACAAGAAGAAACTGTGGCAATAGCTGCAGCAGGAAAAAAAAGAACCAGGTGCTGCCATACAAGCTGTTGTTTTTAATTACTTTTAATTATTTCACAAGATAATCCAATATTTTAGAAATTAATGCAGAAAGAATTTATTACATACTTCTGTAACATTTCTATTCTAGACTGAAGACTTCATTCTGCCTGGTCTGAAAGAAATAAGCAGCAGTGAGAAAAAAAACCAAAACTACTTTGGCTTCACTTACTGGGGGATTTAGTGATGAGGGATTAAAAATATGTAACCAGTCTTTATCCAACTCCCTACAATTTAAGGCAAAATAAACAGAATTTAATTCTTGAATGTGGAAAGGACATAGCTCTCTTTTTACCTTTTAACACTGTTTTTCTTTGTTTAACTAAGACCTTGTATTTCAAATCTGATGGTGATACGATCATAGCACATTACCCATGAACAGCTTCTCTCCAGTAATCCCAAAACACTATGAGCACAGCCCAGACAAACAAGGGCACACATTCCTTCCTAAGAAGGATCCATTTTAGTGTATCTTCAAGTCCTAGCTCAATCCCTCTGAAGTCGGAGAGGAATCTGCCTCACACTGCTGTCCTTCTTGGCCATGGAATACCAACTTGCTTCTCTGCACAGTCTTATCTAAGACTATTTTTAGCCCAACTCTCACTTGCTGTGAGAAAAAGGTGTCTGAAACAAACCCTGAGAGACCACTGGTTACTTCAAATAATGCTGACTCTCGTGTAAAGCCAATGCAAGAGTGGTGGAATAAGTGATTTACAAACCAAATAGTTCTGCACATTACTACCAGCAACCGGGCCTGTGCCACAATGTGCGTATGTGTACACACATGCCGGATGATAATGTGATCCACACTGTTCCTGTATTTTGACTTCAAACTTGTGACTGCCATTTTGGCACAAAAATGAAATACACAAAATGATGGCCTAGAAGGAGCTGGAGTACCTGGGGTTGGTACTGGTTTTCTGCCAGGGAGGAGTGCTGCAGTAACAACAAGCTTCTCCCAACTGTGGAGGGGCCCCATCAGCACTTGGCTGACAGGAGGGAAAGAGAGCAATTGGAGGTGAGCAGAAAATCCTGACAAAATCTTTGCAGACATTACAGGAAGATTTAGTGCCCAGGTATGGTATGAACCAACTTATGAAAAAATTACACAATCAGCAATTATCTCTTTTCAAGCAATGCAAAAATCTTGCCAAAAAAAGAGAAAAAAGCCTATGTAACTAAACATAGATATATAAGAAATAAAATTTTACATATATAAATACACAGCTCTGTGTATATATATATTTCCATGTGCATGTATAAAAATACAGTTTTAAATATTTTAATAGAAGCAAGCACAAATTGATTTAAATTAATGCCTGAACATAGTGGAGAGCCAGCAGAGTAATTAACTGTGTTATTTATTAATTATTATAACCATCCCAACTGTCCTTTCTCTTCATCTCTCCAATAAAAACAACTCATTGCTAATCCACTACAGCTGCAGAAACTTCCATGAAATGTTAGTTAAGGTAATAAGATAGCTCCAGTTTTAGGTATGGAGGATCCATTTCTGCCCTGGAATAGTTTATGTCAGATTATAATCTTCAGTGAAGAATTTGATGTTATTTCATTGGCACATGCTAGCACACAAAACCATTTTTAAAAATTACACAGCAATATAGTCTGAATAGGAAACCGGTCAGTGAACAAGCTAAATCTGCATGAAGGAGAAAGACTGGAAGAGTGGGATAGAAGTGGGAGGGTAGAATGCAGTGAGCAGTATCAGAAAAATGAACACATAAACGAGAAAGGAGGAAGGATCATAGAAATGCACCTTAGTTGAAAAGATTTCTTTCAGTATCTGCTGGCACTTTCTTTTTATCTACAACTAGTTCACTCTATTGCAGCCAATAACCTGAGTGGGCATAAAATAGATATTTTTCATGGTTTGGATCAACACAGGATATAAACCACAACTGAAACACATTTCCATGTGCTAAACTCAGCAATGATTATTGTAATCCAATTGCTTATACAGCATACTTTGACAATTGAGGTGGTAGGCACAGGGAATAAAGAGCAAAAAGGTAGGGAGGAACACGGTTCAGATTACTGCTTTCCAAATCTACTTTTGTTTTGCTGGTGTATTGTTAAATCCTTTCTGTGCTTCACAGGGAAGCTACACACTTTGAAGACAGTTAGTCACAACAACTTCTTTATTTTGTTTTTGGTTTAAAACGCCTATGATTTGCACACCCTGACACTTGCTGATTTCATGCCCTGCCTTTTCCTGTCAAAGCCCCTTCTTGGCTCTCCACATGAGGAAATCTCATTTATCAAAATTCTGTTAGCGTAAGGGGAAGGGCTATGCTGAGCTGAGCCGTGGCCTTCATTAAACATGCAGAACATAAACTGCTGACACTAAGCACAGTCAACTTGCAGCATGGCAGAGGAGAGAGGGAAAAAAAAAGAAAAAAAAAGAGCAATGAGACAGAAGGAATGATGTGATGGTGAAATAGGAATAAAAGTCACAGTTTTGCAAAGCAGTTAAGTCATACTGGACTCAGTGAGATTTAATCACAGACCTGAAGTTAAGCATGTGCTTAACTTTGCCAAACAGAAATAGATCACTAAATTATGAATGGAACAATCTATTTCTGTTCCCAGGAACACGGACACTTTGTTCTCCAGACCAGTCCCTCAGGGAATGAGAAAGGTGAGGGGGAAAAATGACAACAAAATTGGAGAAAACAATCCCTTCTTCAATTCAAAATACCGGTCCAGATAAAGGAACCGTACATTATCTTTAACATAACAGGATTAAAAAGGATGGTATCCATCATTTAGGTTACAGGAGACAGAAAAGGGCATTTGCCATTATGGTCATTAATTTCAACAAGGTACCAAAGGCTGGGGCTCCGAATAAAATAAAAATTTGTAAATTTGGAAGAATGAAGCATGAGAACAGAAATGCATTAAAAACCAGAATTAGGGCTGAGGGGGAACAAAGTGGCTTTTTGAATTTTCACTTCACTTACTGTTCTTGATATTTTTTCCCCTTTAATTCTCAAAGATAGCTGTGTAATGCTGCCTACAATAGAAACTTGAATTTAATAGGCACGAAGCAGAAGGTGTGTAGCATTTTCCTCTGATCACAAGGAACAAGCACTTAGCTGTAAGAGATCCACAATGAGTCACTGCAGGGAGGAATCAAATGCATCACAGGTACATGCAAGCCTTTTTTATTCTTATTCTACCAACTCAAAATGCATTATAACATACAGCCCTAGGGAAAAAAAAAATCAATTTCAAACCACCTAGTCCTATAAAAATATATAATTTTCCAATCATATATGCCTGCATTTACACAGTTTAAGAAGAGCTAAGGCAGATGCAAGGCAGGGGGATGGGGTGGGAGATAGGCGGAGGGGGATGTTAACATTTCCTCTGTAAGCTTTTCTTGGTATTTATAAATAAGATAGTAATTCCAAGTTGAAATTGTCTCAGTACTAAAATGAATAACTTACCAGCAAGTTTCAAACAGTAGCTAGAAGTTATTCTAATATTATCTGAAAAATAATATTGTATTAACATTTTCTGATACTTTCACACCTCTTAAAACACTTCTTCAAAGTTAATCTGGAAGTTAAGAGCCATAAAATTAATGGCTGGATTCTGCCACCCTTTTCCATGGGATGAATACCATCATACTCCAGAGAGAAAGAATTTAGCTCTGATCAACTAGCTCTTAACATAGTATTAACTTTTCTTCCCTCTTGCAGTCTTCTGTGTACATGCAGCTTTAACGGAAGAGAGCAGAAAGCGGACACGCTTATGGCAATGGAGCATGCACCTTGACCATTCCTCAAGAGTGATTTCTGTAGTTTTTTAAAAAAACAAATATTGTATACATTCAACAGAAATCAATAGCTGCTTTTACGTTGAAAAAGTGTTGTTTTTCTTGAGGTCACCTATAAAATAGAACAGGACAGCCCAATTGTTCTATCTTCCCTTTGAACTTGTAAACAATGCAGTATTATCACCAGCTTTTTTAGCTGTTATTCTGGTCAACAAGGTGCTGCAGCCTGCCATATAAAGCTGCACACCACATGGCACCATTCAACAGTATATCTAGGTCAGCTTGCATTTTTAATGTGCTCCATTAGCTTTCCCTTGCTCACTGTATCAAGTTTGAACTTCTCCTTCTCACTTTTCAAACCTCTCTATAACTAAGCCAGGCAACACACAGGATCCTAAGAGTATTGTGATCATCTTCAACATTTGTTCCACCAAAGATAGCAGTTCTAATCCTACTTCCTTAATTCCATGCTGTTTCCAAACCCAGCATCCCCCAATTTCTCCATCAAGATCCTTTTCCACAATACTGCTGGTAAAAAAAAAAAAAAAAAAAAAAGAGGTTACTTAAATAAAAAACCCCAATGCTTTACCTAACGTAATACCTTCCCTCAGTACTACTTGGGGAAGCTTAACAACTTTGACCTTGGCAGCATTCTGAATGCACCACAGCTAAAAAAACTACAAGTTAATAAACATATAAAGAACCATACCTAAATTACTGTAAAGCTTTTGCAGAATCATATGTGCTAGAATGGTATAAGTTACTTCAATGCAACAAAAACCAGTTCCACATGATTCACTTCATTGCTTTCCTTCATTAACAGCAGTTAACTCATTTCTTAAAATACATTTAATAATTTTTAAATTAGCATGTATTCTAACTGCTTTTCCCACAGATGATTTTAAGGCATACATCCCTCCACTGGAGCACAGCCCTTGCACAAGGACTGAAGTTGTAAAACCACCCTAGATATAGATTACAGGTACAAGGTAATTGGTACATCAGTATGGACACAAGGAATAACACTGGGAGCAAGTTTAGCAGGAGGCTCGGGGAGATTCAAACAGATCTTGATAAGTGGGGACTGGAACTGGATGATGGAATGAAAACAGTCAGTCATGTTAAATTGAACTGTACAAATAATACTTATTTTGGTTCAAATTAAAATGGTAAGGCAAGTTTTAATAAAGAGACTGCAAATTCATCTGTTGTCTATTTCATGTAGGAGCAAGGATTTAGTACTGGAATCATAAAACACACAGAATGATTGTTACACTAGGAATGTGTCACAATAGCTTACATCTGTATAGTATAAAACAATGTAAAGCATTGCAACAGTATGAAAATCATGCCAAAACGATCTGTAATCTTGATCCTTCTGTACAAGGAAATATTAAGACCCTGTATAATTAAGTGTTCACCAAGAAAATCAAAGGAATGACCTTGAAAAACAAGATTTCCCAGTGTCATTCTAATCTCATAAAATTATCCATCAATATCCCAATTCAGTAGAAAAGCCTGTCTCAGAAGAAAAAATCCTTAAAAAGAAAACTGAAATAATTGAAGCTTCAAAGTTGGAAAATGATGTCTTATGTAAAAGAAATATATGTTCAGTAAAAAGCCCTAGATTCTGCATTATTGTCATTGTTTTCTCCTCTTGAAATCTGCAACATGTCAACAGCACTTTTTCCAGCAAAGCACAGCTCTGAATGATGATACACACCTGACCTTGTCTCAGGAAAAAAAACAGGGGAAATGAAAACCGAAATCACATCTGTCTACCCAACAACATTCTCACGGTCCTCTCTGCAATTCCTATTCTTCACACCTAGCATTAGTTTTAACAATCCAATTCTGAAATCAGGGGAAGCAGCCACGTAGCAGAAATCTGAATATTTTTCTGTATGTGTATTTCATGCTGTAAAAAAGTATGCTATTAAAAAAAGGCAAACACATTAACAGTAGTTTTATAAAAAAATAAGTATCTGTGGGGTTTTTGTTGTTGTTTTTTAAGTCCCAATCTGAATGGGAGCATGCTTTCTGTAGCAAGGTGGGATTGGTTGCTGCAGGGCACAGTTCTGGTCCCACTAGTTGTACAATTAGGTAGAATTTACAGAAGAAAAAGAAATCTGGTCTAACCTGTTCACTTCATCAAGGTGGAACAGCAAACTATTTGCAAATATTCTGAACTGCCCTCTTCCCACCCCTAAACAAAGAGACCACCTGCCTCAACATTTATTTAAAATGTGCAGGTATTTACAAGCAAACTTTGTGTTCTGATTGTTAGATGACTTCTTGGTAAATCTGATACTCCCTCCAAGTTCAAACCAGCAGTGTAAATCAAAGGGACCACATGGAACTGTAAAGGACCCGCCTGATCAGGCAAGCATCACCCCCGTTTACATGTCAACAGGAGGCAGCTGAGCGAGGGAGGATGCTGAGCAGCACACCCAGCCAGACAGCTCAGGCACACCAGACTCAGGCTGCCTGAGTGCACCCACCAGTTAAAATTTAATGAGTAACAGAAGGAAGACTGAGAAAATAAATTCTTTTTTTCTGGTAGTAACTTAAGTCACTGCGATGTAGTGACTGGTGTTAAATGGTGGGTTCAAACCCTTGAGGTGATGCATTTTCCCACTGTGAAAGCAGCACCAAATTTTGCACTCTTCTGGAATTTCTATGGAGTTAGGAAAGGGAAGATCATACTACAGATGGACTCTTCATAAAAGCAGCAGGGGGTAGTATGGATTGCTGCTGCAGCTGCTGCTGCTGGTGCCACCACAAAAGCTGGATGGTTCAATGTTGTAGCAGTTCATTTTAACAGAGTGGCAATCTAAATGGGCATAGGACTGCACAATGAGGGATAGTCATCAATCAGAAAAGCAAAACTAGTTGCCAAGCCTTTACTGGGAAGGTGGTGAGGCACTGGAACAAGTTGCCCAGACAGATGCCCTATTCCTGGAGGTGTTCAAGGCCAGCTTGGATGGAGCTCTGAGCAACCTGATGTAGCTGAAAGGTGTTCCTGTCCATGACAGGAGGATTGGAACTAGGTGACTTTTAAAGTTCCTTCCAACCTGAACCATTCCACGATTCTTACTTACAGACATCATTTTAGCAACTACCTAACAGTTGCCTTGAATTGCATGCACATCTTCTGAAAACTCCACAGTGGTACTCCCAGGAAGGCAGTGGGAGCTTTAAATCTGTATCAAAACCCAAAATGTGGCCCCATCGACACCTCGATAACCTAAACCGTGCAGTGCTGGAGAGCGAGGCTGTTCATCACATTTATGTATGTCCAAAAGTAGAGATGATGTAGGAAAAAAGAGAGCAGTTTGTGTTTTCTTAGCACTAATCCCAGCTGGTTGCAGGGCACTGGGCAAATCACAGGCCAACGATGTTCAAGGGTTCTGAGGAGGGCATGTTTACCATCTGTGCTCACTCCAGCTTGCCACAGAGTGCTTGGGAGCTTTGAAAAATAAATGCTACCACATACCCATGTAAACTGCCTAAGCCTAACCCTGAGGCCATCAGTATTTATTCTGCAAGCACCATGAGATGCTTCATGCTGAAAAGGAACATTAAACATGTATTTATGGCTAGTTTGGATCACTGGCAAGAGAAGCAAAAAGGAAATATCCAAGAAAGCCTGACATGCTGTATACACACGGGGACACTGCCACAGGAGACAGGTCCTTCCAAAAACCTCACCTTGTCTTGTCTTTCCTGAGACTACAGGAGTGTGGACACAGGGCACAAGGAGGAACCAACTCTTATTTTTATCCAGCCGATCATGACTTTCTGACAAGTGGGGCTTCTCAGCTAACGTATCTTTTTTTCTCCTATTCTATGGATCATCTTGTCTTTTCTTTTATGCAAGGTTGTTATGGAATTGTCCAGACCCACCTTCACTGCACAAGGAGGCATCATGACCTCCAGGAGGCCTGCACTTTTTTCCATCCTCCCAGAGAGCTTTAAAATCCTCTCCACGTGGGAAGCAGGACAAAGTTGTGAGTAGTGGGACACCTCAAGTGGGTGCTTTTTGGACTCACCCTCCACACTCAAGGTGGTTAGATGCACTCTTCTACTGCTTGCAGCACTCAGGACAAAGCTGGACCACAATTAGGACTCTATGATGGACAGAGACGAGCTTATGGCCGTAAATCTCTTGGTGTGCCTCCTAATTCCTATACAACTAATTGGAAAAAATCCCCACAAACCACAGATGTATTTATTGAGACTAAACTTACAGGACATTAAGAGCTATTGATTATGCAGATGAAATTTCTAAAACATGATCGCAATTTCTCAGTTTTGTGTTTTCTTGGACTGTCCCAAATAGCATAGCAGTGATATGCACAGGTTACTCAGGAAGAAACCTGTTCAAGTTGCTGCTACTTAATCATAAGTACTTCAAAACACTTCGATACATCTGTAAGGGGTCCCTAAGAATATGAAAAGAGCACTGTGGTCCATGCCTTAATGCCATTCTCTGCCCTTAGAAAACACCCAGCACAGAGGGCACTCAAGAGACTTCAGCAAGCCCTAAACACAACTTTAACAATGAGTCAAAGAAAAAAAGGTTGGAAAATCCTTTTAGTCATCTGAACACCTCTGGTGAAACAAGTCCACAAAGAAATGAACAACAGAACTGGGGAAACATACAATCCTAACTCTCCTATGAGTAGCAAAACAGAATTTACTGGAGGTTAATATGAATATCTATCTTTTCTAAGCTAAAACAAATCCAAAAACTTATTTACAACTCCCAGGTTCCTACCTAAGTCAACAGTGCAAAGACAGATGTAAATGAGGACTCATTTCTCTATATTTCCCCATAAACTAAGCACACACAGACAATCCAAGTGTCAACACATCAAGACAGAGATAATTCTGACCCTTGAAAACATTCTCTTCTGAAAAGGATTAATTGGCTTTAAAACAATTTAATTTGGCTTTGAAGATGCAGCTTTTATTAGTAACCACCAGATGGCAGGAGCAAAGGCTGCTTACAGTCTTCAACAAAAGAAAGCTGTCTTAAACAAAGTGAGCATTAAAAGAGAACAGTTCTTTATGTCTACTTTTTCTTCACTTTCAGTGGTTAATTTTCTTATTCTTTCCAAGAAGTATTATTTTATTGCAATCAAGCTAATACATTAAAAAAAAAAAAAAGAGAAAAACGTCTCTTGAGAACATTTCTCAATTTTATCTCATGCCATCTCCATCTCATAGCTCAAGGGTTCTGCTACAGATATTGCAAGAACAACAGTTTCCTTCTAGGTTTGCACAGTCGTAACTCACAGGCAGCCACTAAATGTATTCCCTTTGATGTCCTATGCTTCAAACCAGAAAGGTGACACATAGCTACACTGTGCAGCTCAATTTACCCTTGGGATTTGAACTTCTGCTATCTGGGATATGAAAATAAGTAGACTACAGAAGATGCACCATGATGTGTTGATTGTTGCAATAATGCAGCATCTACAAGGTGGAGGAAAGCAAACCCCCTCCCCCAAAAGCATGAGCCTCCCCACTCTGCCCAGCGCTCTCCCACCAAAGCAACCAAAAAAAACACCTTAATAAAATAAAATAAAAGTAGTATGTTTGGGAGGAAAAATATTTTAGTCTGAGCACATTTGATTCTTAAGAACATGTATCCTGTATCAGAGAAAGAGCATTTAAAAAATGCAATCCATCAGCACATACTGTAAAAGACTTAGGAATAGACTCTCTAAACAACTTCCAGAGTCACTAAATTACGGAGACAAGGTCATCACTTTATGTTGTGTCATAAAACATAAATACAGCTAGTTCCATGAACAATGCTGGAAGCTCCACCACACAGACACATCCACATCAGAAATACCACCCTTGCTGTATTTCTTTAATAGAGCTGTATCTCCATTATGCCGATTTCTTGAACAAAGAGAAAGCTTTACTCCTGTATTTGTCTTCCGCAAAGGAAACATAAAATCACTCCTACAGTGAACATATCCATCGGGAATGAGATTCTTTTTCCTCAACCCCAGCAGCACACAGTCCCAGAAAAGAACAGGTGAAGCTCGCTCCTACTTCAAAACAGTGTGAGATGCAGTTGTGTGGTTAATTCTGCCTCTGTACATTAGCAAACACGCCACTTGCAAAATATGAAAGGCTTTCTTCCCTGCCCCGTTTTTAAATGACACCTGCAAATCACTAATCCAGTTGCCATTTATTTCCATATGTCAAATTACAATCTTAACTTGTGCAAAGCAACATAATAGTAATGATTAAGCCAATTACATCACAACACAGCTTAAAATGACACACAATGGAAGGATTAAAGCTCACTACCAAATAAGAGAGTCCTGTTCTTGGTGGAGCTCCCCCACTGTGGGAACATAAGTGTCTCTTTTCCTGTTGCACAAACTTGTGAGCCTTCTAACATGTAGCTGGTAGACTGCCATTAACAAACTTATTTATATTAATGCAGCACTAAGCTGGGATCACTGCACCTCGGCATTAGCTGCGGAGGGCGGGCTCTGCAGCCGGCGCTGCAAACGCGGCTTATGGCACACCACAGGTCCACAGACAGGTTGGGACACATGCACGAGGTGATCTCACCAGGCTTAACCAAATAAAGCCTCCTCTACCTGACGTTATTTAGGTCAGGTAGATGCTGACAGTAAAACCCTTAGGGAAAGGGAGGGAAAGGAGAGCAAACTGAGCACAAATATTTAAAAAATCAGGCATCCTGTTCTCTAGGTAAGGCCAGACACCATTTGCAGCCTCTGTGAAGCGCGTGCTACTGCATTTGACACCATAATTCCAACTGATGCCAATGTGCAGCTCCTACAACAATAAAATGTGGGTTAAATCTTTATATAATAACCAACCTTTCAGACGAAGATTTTCAATTCTACCTCAGGGATTAAAAGGTTCTAATGGAAATTGAGCATCTGAATCTTTTAGGAGGATTTAAAAACTCACACACTCTCATTTTTATTTGTTCATTGCTTTAGTCTTTAAATCAGCATCATTCAAAATGGTTAAACCTTTTTTACCTTTTACTTCTGCCCTGGGCACCATTTTTTTTTTTTTCCCACTTTCTCCTTCTTTTTCACATCTTTGTATTCCTCCTATTTTCTCTGCCATCTGCAAACACTGGTCCCATCTGCTAAAATATAACTTCCTACTCAGCTAAAATAAACCCAAAATAAATTGGTACTATTAGTATTTTACACATCATCATTAAGCTGTAGTAAGATTAATGGGACTTAAAGAGTTTCCAGCTTTGAAATACATTCCTGTGTGTTGACTACAGACTCGAGCAGATATCACTCCATCTATTCACTCTTACTCTATGTTAGCTTCTTGGCAACTACGGCTTTGAAGGAACTTACTATATATGTAAGTTTATCCTCAGCAGAATTTGAACAAACCAGGCATAACTGTTAAGCCTGTCCCAGATCACCCATCAGCTGTTCATGATTTGCTGTGTGGTCATTTCCCCTATGTCTCTTCATATATAACCATGCATATAACACTTCTAAATATTGGAACAAAAGAGCCAGTCAAAAGCTGGAAGGTTTTTCTTTAAAAACAAACATGCATTCAAGCACACACACAAATGCATGTGTAAATTAAACTGAACACCATGTGTACCATCTTTGAAAAAGCTGTTACAGCACACCAACAGCTTCCTCCTTCTGTAAAATTAGTTGCACAGAAAGCTGAATGGGTTTGCTTCCTTTTATTCAACCAAAAGAAAGGTTTGGACAGCAATGCAATCGAATCTGTACATATTTATACTTATCAAATGACAACTTTTATTTAAACCGATTGAAAACATGCTTAGATTTTTATGGCCTTTTAAACAGTACTGGTCTCACATATGCACAAAATGAAAATAAAAAAGTTCATATTAAAATATCATTTTTACTCCAACAAATACCTTATGTCCTACATTTGTTTGGGGAAGACTGTTTACTTATTAGAAAGCTGAGGCGGAGGAAACAATTTTAAGGATTACTATTAATGGTTCGCAATTTGCACCTGTTCCATGCTTAAGGAGTAAAGACAGGATTTGGTACTTCCAGGTGCCTTTTCCCTGGGTATTTTGACAGTTTGACATGATTTCATTTGTTTTCATTTTATTTTCTAAAGTAAGAATTATTTTGACTAAATCAATATGCGTAACTTCATAAAAAGCATCCTGTACCTGATTTCTACACACACTTACGAAGATGATGATGATCATCATCCAAGACTCAACCATTCAAGGGGCAGAGTACATCAGCCAGATCTTCACTTTGCCAATGATAACTACAGTGAAGCTGAACAATATTCAGACATCTCATTCAGAACCTTTTCCTGGGTAACAGCCCCATTTGCTGCCAGTATGCATATTTACCATGAGACTGAAATCATCGAGAATTTAAGAATAACAAATGACATTGTACATTCTTTCAGTAGTCTACAAATACCCTTTTTAAAAAGACAGTATTCTTGTATGTATCTACAGGCAACACAGCCTGTCAACAGCCTAAAACTAAGTGGCATCTAAGGATAGGTAGAATGGATGCAGTCAAAAGAAGAGTCATCCCCTGCAGCAAATTAAGCTTCTGCTCTTGCATACAGCGGGGCCCTACAATGTTCCAAGCTGAGACATATGCTACACCCAAACCCAAAAAAGATAGTTCCCTCCAACACTCTACAATTATCCCTGGAGGAAAATTCAGGCTAAAAGCAGGTACCAAGGAAAGCACTGCATGGTGCAAATTTTTAATGTTACATCCTTCTCAAATGTGTTATCTGGTATTCAACTTATGATCTAATCTATAAAATTAAACATTTTTCATTTAAAAAGTTTTGCTTATACACATTCTTTGTTCACATACCAACTCATCTGTTAATGTAACAGAGACTCTAGCCTTTATTTGTCATTGAGACAGACAGTAAAGAAAGCGTATCTTAAGGGAGAGAAGGGAAGAAAGTGCTTTCGCAGCATGTCTAAATAGACAGCAAAAATAAATTCTGGGATTAACAAGTTTTGGGTGATATATTTAGCTTTCTTTTTGATGGATAAAAAGTACATGACATTCCTACACATACAGAGTTTACTATATAACATAAAGCTACTATTACAAGAGAGTTTAAAAGATCCTGATGGTTTGAAGACGAATCTTAGGAAAAAAGATATTTGGGACTCTGGACAATGACGTTCAGAGTTGGCAACAGCACTGATTCAGTTTTGTAAAATTGAAGCTTAGCAACAGAAAGCTCTTAAAAGTTTTTGTAGTAAAAAGGAGTTTCAAAGGATGTCCATCAGGATGACAAGACATAAAACCACCTTGCAAATCTAGCCATGAAAAAAACTTAGAAGCCTCCTCCACAGTGCTTTAGCTCTAAGAGAAACTGGCAACAATAATCATCAGTACTATTTCTATTTACCCACCTAGTCTGAAGGATTATGGAGATGAGTTCACAAGAGCTGACCCTCAAGGTTTATTAAATATTCAATGAATATTTTGTATGCTTGCTGGGTATTAAATAAAAATCAGAAAATACTGAAGACTACCATATGTTATATACTTCAAATAATACCGGAGTAGCTCTGTTTGTTTTTTAATAATTTATTGAAATCACTTTATCACATATCAACATAAAAATGTACAATACAGACACAAAGTAAATTCTGGCATCATGAATATTTAGGTACTTTTAAAGATTTTTTTTTTCTGCTGGTAATTTTGTTTATTGTATTCCAAATAAACCTGGAGAACTTATTCAGTATTTTTCTTGCTTTTCTTTTATCCCTTAATAGTAATAGCACTGCTATTTTTTTCACCTGCAGAAGCATCACAGCATATGGACCTCCAGCAGCAGGAAACTCTTCACTGTCATGATTTAGCCTACTGTGCCTACAATCTCCTTTTTCCCTTCCCCATCACTCTCTTCCTGACTAACTAGATAAAGCCTAAACACAGTCTGCCCTGATTAAAATCATCTGGTATTAGTGCTCAGGTAAAACAGTGGTCATCACTACAATGCTCACTGGCCAGAGAAACTTGAGCACTAAGTAGGACACAGTCCATCCATGTAGCTGGGCAGGTCTGAAGTCATCTCTCCAACACACAGTGCTGCCCACCACACACTGATCTACAGTTGAACACAGGGTGATGCAGCTGTTCAGTGAACTACTTCCTACTTGAGACGCTTTGTCAAAAAGGGCCTGAACAAACTCAGCAGACTGCCAAGCAGACAAGTACAATTTCTGAGTTGCAAATCTATGGAACAAGAACAAATTCAGCTTTTGGGCAAGTCCAATCTTAAAAACTACTGCTAAGCTGACCTTCCATGTTTCCACATGGGTTTCCACAAGTAAGACTTGCTCACAGGTTTTATACCAAGAACAGGATTAAGACAGCCTGTGTGCCACTCTCAGATTACCACATGTAAGGGAAAGTTTCTGAATTGATGGATGCAAGTCACAGGATCCTCAATTCTCAGGTTGAAAATTGTCATTTTCTGTGGCATCACATCCAACAATTCATATTGTGGGGACCTATGTAACAAAACTGCACCAAACTACACACCTTGTGTCCAAATGTAGCATCCTCGGAGGCCAAGACTTCAACCTGAAATTATAAGGAGAAAGATCATTTCAAATTTAGCCACCACCAAGAACCTCTCTCTCCTGAGCACAGCACCACAGTCCAGGCAAAGAAGAGATCTGTAAATGAAGGTGCCAGTCTGGATCAACCCTAGGAAACCTACATATGATAAGATGTGCAAAACTATCAGCTGACAACAGAAATCCTCAAGTGAGGAAACTCGGAGAGCATCCCTCATGACACAAACAAGGTTTCTCCACCTGAATGACATAAAGAGTACCTGTCAGTGTCCCAGAATTTACTGTACTACAGCTGGAACATTTTTCTCCATAAAGAGTTCTGACTACACCAAAAAGCTGCCTGAGCACAACTAGAATGATCTGCCATGGTCCATCCCTGTTAAAAAAATGCTGGAAACACCTGAACTCTTCCCCTCTGGTTACCCTCTAAGCAGGCTGGGTACTTCTGCACCAGCACCAAGTGGAACAGCAATAAGGGGAAACTCTGCAGCCAAGGTCTTGGTTGCAGGCTCCTGTCTTGTCTAGAGCTAGAGAATTGTTTGAAAACTGCAGAATTCAGGGAACACAAGCTCCCCAGGCAAAGGCTGAGATCAGCTGGCTGAGAGATACAGTGAATGTTTGAAAGTCTGAGAAAAGCAAGCTGCCAGGTCATCAAGTTGTGCTCCAGATCAAACTCCTTGCTGGTTGCCACACACTGCACAGCTCTAGAGTTGATATGCACTAATCTGCGACAACAGGAACAGACGTAGGAAAGCAGGCACACCGATTTTTCATTAGACTCCTTAAAAATACTTCACACTTCAGCACCTTTCACCTGAGAATCTCGGTGCTTTTATGAATTCTAATTAATTAAGCTTCCCAATACACCAGTGAAGTCAGAAATGTCATCATCCCAATATAGAGAGAAGAGTAAGGCAGAAAGAGGTTAAATAATTTTTTAGTAGTCATGTGCCAAGCCAGGGACACACTCATAAAAAGAATCCCAGATCTCTAGTCTCAGGCTCACAGTTTAACAACTAGGAAATTCTCTATTTCTCTGATTTACATCCTATTTAAAATGCCTACTGCTGCATTATTATTTATACAACTAGTATAACTATAACTAATGTATCTAATCTCCAGTTTAACTTAAGAAGAGTGAAGGATTTAAAGCAAATCAAGAGGGAAAAAATGAATGTGAAGTTTCAGCCTGAAGCATGTTATAATGCCAGAGTTATAAACCCCTGAACAAGAGGGTTTATAATGGAAAGGCTGATAAACTAGCAATGATGGCAGCACTTAAATATATTTATGTCATGATCTAGCAACATATGGTATTTCTTCATCTCTAAATTAAAAAAGGGAGGAAAAAAAAAAGCGGGACGGAGATAAAGAATTCATAGGAACTAAGAATAAATTAAGAAAATGAACCTTGGAGTTACCCAATTGTGACCTGTCCAGCTAGTTAGGAATGGCAGTAAGAGGCTACAAAATAGCATCTCATTCAATTGGAGGTAGGAAAAAAAATCCAAGTAAATAAAATCAATCTAAAATGATATGATATGTATTAGCTCCTTATATTAAGCTGCTAATCCTTTAGGCACTTTATAAATATTAAACAATCAGTCCTGGTGAGACTGATAAATATCCATAATATATTTTACAGATGAAGAAACAGACAGAGGGTTAAGTGACTTGCCCAGGGCCAAAAAGAATAATCAGCTATCGGATTGGAAATAACTGTATGACTGCTTGTCACAATACAGTGCCCTACTCAGATGCTCAGGTGGCTTCTGAAAAAAGTCATTCCACTACCAGAAGCATCTCAGGGTTAATGTAGTGCACATCTAAAGTGTGAATGCTTGTTTTCACTAGGCTTACTGCTTCGGTACAGCATCCAGCTACCACCACTAGACAGATGCCAAAACTTGTTCAAACTCACTCCGTTTCTCTATCCAGTATTATGCAGTCACATATCCCAGACGCTATCTCCAGTCCCATTAATCATAGAATCATAAGGGTTGGAAAAGAGCTCCAAGATCAAGTTCAACCTTTGATGGAACACAACCATGTCAACCAGACCACAGCACCAAGTGCCATGTCCAGTTGTTTCTTGAACACTTCCAAGAACACTGATTCCACCACCTCCCTGGGCAGCCCATTCCAATACCTAAACACCCTTTCAGTGAAGAAATTCTTCATGATGTCCAGCTTCAGCTTCCCCTGGCACAGCTAGAGGCTATGTCCTCCTGTCCTGTCACTTGTTGCCTGGGAGAAGATGCTGACCCTCACCTGGCTACAAACCTCAGTTGTTCTACCTTTCAAGTAGTTGTAGAGAGTGGACGCTTTATTACTGTGCTACATTTCTATTGTGGAGATTCATTAGGGAAAAATGGAGCCTTCTTTGTGCCACAGGGTCCTTCTCTGACTCTCTCCTGGAATCCACCACAGTTGCTGATGCCTCTCCAGCCCCAGTACACTCTGTCTCCCTTGCCCTGCTGCCCCTGCCTCCTCCCTCTCCTCCCCAAGTGTCCCAGCGGGGCAGACAGCCCCATTGAGCCTGTCCAGGGCTGTCTTGTCCCCTGCCTGCAGAAGCATGACATGGATGGGATGGCATGGAACCCCTGCACCAACCCAGCACAGATCGGGCAGAGTCTTAGTTTGGGCTCTGCGCTGCACCTCATCTACAGAGAGGCCACCTGACATGCCAGGACCCTCACTGCAGAGCACAGGCGTAGTCAACACCTGGGCTCTGCTATGGAAGCTCCTGCTCAGGGCCAAGAGAATGCTCACGTCTGCCACAGTTCCAAAAGACATTAATTAACTTGGCACAATGACCAGCATGTGCAAAATCCAATCCTTCTTTTCACCAAGAAACTGAGAACAACAAACTGTGACATCAAAGAGTAAAGCAGAAGTTTAAGTTGGTTTAACATACTCTTAGTCTCTTTTACATATAGAAATATTTTCTTTTATGCTTACAAACATAAGGCTCACAAAGACAGTAAAATGGCTTGGAGCGAAGCTAGTATAGATAACAATTCTAATTAAAAATGTTATTGAACAGGTCTGATAATGCTGCTTCTACTTTTCCAAGAATGATCACACCACTTCTGTGATAAACAGTTGTCCTCACTTTGCAGATGATGCAATGAAACATCCTCTCTATTCTTTGTTACTACTGTGTTTAACAGTGTACTAGTGTGTCAGTCCATTCATTTGGATTTTCACCTCCTCGTATAAAAGACAGTTAAGCTAAGTAAGAGACAAGTAACTGATGACACCATAAGATATGCAACATAAAGGACTGAAACAAGATGTGGGACAACATGAGGATTTCCTCATGCTCAGCTTCCAAAAAAAAAAAAAAAGCCAAAATGCATTACAACCTAGGCTGAGTGGACCCCCCTCTAGTGGGAATGCTTGTGTACTTCAATCAGCACCCACACCACCCCAGCAAAAGACAACATTACTTTAAGAATCAGGCAAGCACCATCTTTCTCTTAATTGCCTTCCAGAACATATCCCTTCCATTCCAATACACAAAAAAAGAACATGACATTTATTATTGGTTTAAGATAATCTGATGTTAATTAAGAACTTCTCATTATATACCTATTTATAGCAGCTAAACATTTTCTATTTTAGTGGGCTGTTCTGAGTGTACACATGAGTATCTTGGGTAGGTGGAGTGTTTTTCTTTTACAGTGAAAAATTCACTGCATCACTAAAAAATGCAGACTTGATTCTTAAATGAAGCACTGTTGATTTCATGTACATATTTCTATCTGTATCAGATACAGCAGCTTTCCCCTAGGCACTGCTCTGAATCTTTGCTCCAGTCCACAGTTTCCACTCCCCAAAATACAGTGCTACAGTTGAATGCTGTTTGCCCTGTAATTTATTTCTATGTAAAAGTAATTTTTGGCGACTGTTTTTTGGTGGTTTTTTTCCAGTTTATCTAAAGAACTGAACGGCCTTTTTGGTTCTAATAAACAAACTCAAACCACACTTGCAGTATCCTGCAATTCTGGGCTAGAAGGCTATTGTAAGTGGTAAGGGGTAAATGAAGGGGTACTATTCGAGGGTGTGTATGTATTAACCATACATTGTGGATCAATTACACGAGTTAGTGGTTTAAGCAGGAGTATCCCACAGCTGAATCATGCCTGTCCTACCTGGGCAACTGACCCTTCCTACAGCCTGCTCCCTGCTGCTGACCCTGGTCCAAGAGGAGCCTTCCAGGGCTGGCCAGGATGGGTCCAGAAACCTCCACAGTGCATGACAAGGTGAACTTCCCACCTCCCTGCACAACTAACATGGTCTCCAAAATGGGCAGCTGTGGCCAAGGGCATTACTGCTTATGTAGTATTCTGTGATTTAATGGTCAAATAGAATAGCATTTAGTATTTTTTTATAAGATGAAAGAATTCATAAACGTCATGTCAGCCTGAAGGACCCAATGAATAACGTGTGGAGTACCCTGAAACAAGATGGGGAACAGCACTGAGTCTCTTTTTGTCAGAAGTAATGAGACTTTGTCAGTAGTTTTATCTTGTTTCTCAAAAAATGAGTCATACGGACCTAGTTCGACAAAGAATATTGCATCGCGACCAAGAGACTTACAGTAAATTACACACAGTCATTTTTACCTCCCTGTCAAAGAGAAAAGGAGTTGAAACATAGATAGAACTCTTGAGGTGCAATGCTGAACATGGCCTTTTTGGAACAAAGTCGTACAACCTAGTGATCAGATGACACAAAGAATTATTATAACTTGGTCTTCTTCAAAGCCATTTTCAGGATTGGTTCAGACCTCACCTCAGCCCAGGACCTTCTTGGCTCATCAAGACATTGCTTGAGATAGGATTAGGTGAAACTAAGCAAGAGTCATGGGAAGGGGAATACCATTAAGAGGAGGAATTACAGCCACGCTTAATGCCCAGGCAGTTATCCAAACAATGGAACATGAAATAGCAAGTACACGAGGACAAAAACAACTAACTCACAAAAGACTTGGGTTACAAAAGCCCTCTCCATCTTCTTTGGGGGAATCTGTAAATAAGCACTAATAATAATTTCTGATGCATGCTGATTCCTGTGTAATATGCTGTTAACATTAATGCTGAAAAGCATCATCGACCTACATTTAACTACCCAGGCAAAAACTTCCAATACAGCATACACTTAACACTGGTCTGAGATGGGCTAGAGCTCCTCAAAGTTCACTCAACGGAGCCAGAATTTGCAGCTGGCAAGTGAGGGGGTTACAGCTACTCTGGCAAGGGACACAGTAGACTGAAGCAGCTCTGATCAAGACAAAATATTCTATATGGGCACTTACAGTTTCTGTGGTTCACACATGAGAATTTGCCCAGCTGGCTGCAAATTTTATAGGCTTTCTATTGTCATTTGTTTGACATTATTATTCTAGGAAAATTATAGCACAGGGCTTTCTCTGATACCTAGAGGGTTTTTGCCAACTGCCTGCTTACTAAAAAGGCATGCCTCTGGCTCTTCTAAAATATGCTCAAAACAAAACAAATGTGTAAGTTAATACTTGCATTTTGCAATACTTTTGTTTTCCCTGTTCGGTAATGATCAGTCAGTTTAGAAAGGGCTCTCTTCCCCATGATAACAAAATCTAAAAAGAATGAGGGAAGACAGGTGCATCCACTTGAATTACTACTGCCAAATCACCTTCTTGCTGTCAGGGTACACTTCTTGCTCAATTGTGCCAAGACAAAACCTTGTCACACTGTCCAGTTCAAACTGTTTGGTCTTGTACCTATGTTTGCCTTTTGACTTAATGCAAGACTTGGTGACTTTTTTCCCCCCTGGGGAGAGGCTCTGTAGTTCCAACAATTCAGTGGGTCTCATTAGTCCAGGTGCTGAGCAATACAAATGTAACTCCCATTACTATTTCCACATACCAATCTTGCTGAGCTGCCTGTAGGAAATAGCCTGGATAGCATGAAACACGGAGGATGCTGTAGTGCTTGGTGCAGATACACCCTCATAATCCTTTTCTAGCGTAGATTTTCAGCTTTTAAGGTTTTCCCATCAGCCCACCCACCCACACACCACCACTTCTGAACTCATCTTATAAACTAAGGTGATAGGAAGTTAATCCAGTTTTAATTTTTCAAAGTCCTTAGTTTATTTCAAAGATGAATATGGTTACAGTCATTCATATCTTTATGAAATCCACTTTAACTAGCTTTAACATCTCCTCCCTTTGCCATCCTTTTCAAGTAATTTAGGATTCAGTAATTGAGGCAGATAGTTGTCCTTCTCATTGGAGCAGGGACAAACCTACGTGACCCACACTGTTCCTGGCAGTTCTTCAAGGACTTACTGAGGGTGTACACAGCTTTAAATGCACACTGAACTATGGTAATAAACTTTGGTAACTGCAACAACCTCCCTTCCCTTTTTTCTCTGCTACCTGCCACCAGTTTTATTTATTTTTAATTGTAATCATGCATGTACTTCATGCTAGGTTTCAGGTCTGTAGCAAGTGAGTATTGGGTGTGTTTCTTGGGCAATCTTTGAATAAATACACTAAAGACACACCTTTGTTATGACCCTGAATCTATGCCTGAAACAAAGGTGTGACAGTCACATAGTATAAATTACATGAATTAAGGACAGATCAGCTGAAATTTCCTCACTTTCTATACAAAGGCTGTAGAGACTACTTACTGAGTTAAGTAAATGCTACTGCCTCACAGTTCGACCTATATAAAAACTGGAAACCATGTGACACAGTTCACGGTAATTATTCATTACATCTGGCATCCCCTTCTTCTTAGGCTTTCCCTTTCATTTATTTTGCTTCTTCTTTGTGGTATCAGTCATTTATCTCTTAGCTCACTGGGTCCAGCAATAATAAAGATCAAAGTTCTAATTTTTGAAGGCACAACTTTTAGGTAGAAAAATACAAATTAAGTAACAAAACGATCCCTAGTTAAATGATAGATTAACTTTGTGTGCTACTTTTTGTTAAAAAGGTTTGAAAAGATGTTTCAGGAAACTACTCTGCAGCTCAAATTGCTTATTAATTCTCCTCATTCTCCTTATTAGCATGTACAGACAACACAGTGACTCAAGGACGCAGCTCGCTGAAGCAGCTCTGTTCTTGGTCAGCCAGTGTTTGAGATAAAACACAATGATGCATCATGTTCTTAAAGCCTGATTAGTGGAACAGATGTGTCCTGCTTGTATTTTTAAAGTTTCTCTTGAATGTCACTACTTTTTGGGAAGCTGATTTACAACAATTAAAAAAAAAATCATTCACATCTCCAGCATTGAGTCCAACACACATTGCTGGATGTGCTATTGACCGACCTGCTGGTTTAGTCTCCCTTTGCAAATATTTTGCAAAATCCTGGGAACAAGGCTAATCCCTGAGAAGAAAATATTAGCTAACTAAAAGTAATAACAATCAGCCTTGTGAGATATAATACGTACAACATTACACATATCAGAAGCACCTCAGGAGGAAAAAAATGGTGTGCTATGGGGCAATTTCTGTAAAGTCAAGACAGAAAAGTACAAAAATATTTAGGTTTGCACCAGGAAACAAACATTACAATTCCCAGAGAAACTGACATTTGAGACTATGTGCACCCTCACTGCAGGGAAACCTGTGAGACCTATCTGTGGGCACCCTCCCATCCCTTACGACTCTGTCACAACTTCTTGCTCTGTAGGTCCCATATCAGTAGCGGATCATCAGCAAATTCATGGCAGTAACATGCTCATCTGCTCTTGTCATTAGGAGATGAAACAGACAAGATATATATAAACACACACACATACCCATGCACGTGTTTTCCATCTGTAAGCATATATTCAAATTCTTTTATATTTTCCTGTCATACTGTTTTTCATATATATATGCAAAAGATGTGTAACATGCAATTAGTTCTTTCACACCAGAACATTGCATGAAACAGAGTAACTGCACTAAAAATGCTTTTGATATTTATTTGTTTGACAATGTAGAGATCAAAATGAGTGTTGTACATAACCCAAAATCTCGGAGCAGTTGCTATTTAATTTCCCTTAAGAAAGGAGTGGTAAGGTATCATAAAAACAAAATTCCAACCTCACGCATTCTAGTATGTGGGAAATTCTGAAAAACTGTCATTATACCATGTGACATAAGCAGTAACAATTACCGCCACGAGTAAGTCTTTAAGGTATTGTGACTGCATCTTTTCTAATCCTTTTGTATTTTTCGCTCTCTCGTTCCAACACTGTGATCTCATTTTAATTCCCCACTTTCTAAACTGAGAAACATAAAACCTTGTCTGCAAAGGGTCTCTATAGCTATTGCCTTAGGGCATTACCACACTGTGGGGCTGCATAGGGACCACTAAGGAAAAACTCAAGAAAGGGTTAAATGTCGCTGCCCCCTGCTAGCAGGGCTGGAGCTTCCCACTCCCACAGCTCAGCAACCCAAGTGCCCATCTGAACATCCCCAACAGCTTTGTCTTTCCAGACAAGTTTGGGTTCCTCAGCCTTAAATACAAGATGCCATCCACCAGTAACTACAGGGTGGTAAAACAGCTGCATTGCCAGAATGCTTCTAAATATTCCAGAAAGTTCCAGAAAGGCATGTTTTAAAGACACCCTCACCAGTGGGAAGGGGTTTTGCTGCTTAAGGGTGCAGCTGCAGAGTACTCCCCTGTCCCCTTTACCTACATCTCTACATAATTACTGCACACAGCACCTGTAAAAGTGAAAATAAACATAGTTCTAGGTAGAACTGCATGTCTTAACAATCTTGACTAAAAGAAGTTAAACATTTTGCAGCAAAAATTGAAGATAAGTGACCAAGGACAAAATCTTTATGGAAACAAAGCTTCAACTCTACACCATTCTGTCAGCAGCTTTCTTATTTAATTGAGCCCGTATACAACCAACATCAAAGATACAAAGCTATTTTGTGCTGAAAATATTGGAAGCATGTTAGGAAGAGGTGGCAAACAGAAAGGATCTGTCAAAGGTAACAGATGTATCAAGGGCACCAAGCACTGTGAAGAAGGCGTTAATTATCTATGCTGAAAAAGAAAAGGTGTTTGAAAAACAGAAACTGTTTTCAAGAGATTCAACATATTCCTATTGTGCTCAGAAGAAAAAGCTTCCTGCACCTTAGAGAACATTATTTTGAGTATGCGGGTTAAAAAGAACTTTTAGGCGAGTTTAAACACAATGTAGGGAGCACTCTGTTTCAGAAAAATAATTTTAACTTCAAAACCTTTACTGTGTCTCACAACCAATTCCAATCGTAAATTGCATTCTTTATTCCTACTTTTAATGGAATGGGTAACTTACACAACCTAGCGGAATCTCAAAAATAACAGGCAAAGAACACCTTTTTCAGCACCTTTTTGTAATTTAGCATCACTTCCCACAGTACTTTCAACTCCCACCCTACAAGAACTGTTTCATTTTTCTTCTTGCTTTATCTGAAAAAAGTGGTGCTTTTTGAAAAAAAACACCAAATCACACCAAGGCAAATTTATCACTGTTAAGATCTACCATGCATACATCTTACGCTCTTCTATACTTGCTTTCTAGATTGTATTCAGTACTACTTGCTCCCAACCTAATTCTGAGTCAGAAGAAACTGATTCTTTATTATACCTGTGCTTCCTCTTTCCACCTTCCCTTGTAGGACTGGTGAATTGGGACTTTATAAAACACGATTTTGAGAAAAATGATCAGTTAACATAAAAACGAACCTTTTCATCTTCAACAGAAAAAAAAAATCGGAACAGATGCAAAAGGAGATGAGAAAAAATTAAAAGCAAGGAAAGCCCACACTTTTATACAAAAAAGGGGCAAAACACATTTTTCTGAACATGACTGAAACATACTAAATGCGTGTCTGATATTGCACACTCAGCTAAATTAATGTTGCCATAGGAGTGTGATACGATTAACAAGAAAACCATGGTGCTCCATGCAACTGTAAAGTACGTGGGGAAAGGATCAAGGCAACCGCCAACAGCATGTAACACGCTCCCAGAATTTGGCCCCTACCTTCCCGACTAGATCAAGGCTCTTCCTCACGTCCCCTTCTCCCATGTATCATGCCATATACAGACAGTGGCTAATGCTGACAACATCTGGGCAACTCATGTGGGCATCATCTGGGCATTGTCAGATCCAGTGCACAGGTTTAGAAGGCATAGTTTGCACAACAAACTGTCCACACACCTACCAAATAACCATGCAGTACGAATTCCTTGGGCAGTGCTCTGTGTTTCCATCTCTAACTTGAAAAGGTAAATCTGTGGAACAAGACTCAGTTAAACTATTTGATTTTTGCCAATGACATGAGCTTTTCTTTTGAATTATCTTAGGATTGCCTCCACACATGGTACAAAGATTGATAAACACTCTGGGTGGATTAACTGCTTTAAAAATTATTCAGATGTCACAGCTGGCCAGTTTTTGACCCTTCTGGTATCAAGATTTAAGAGTTGACTGGGAAAGAACAAGCGCTCTAGTCAGTACCATAACTCCTCCACACTCTTCCAGCTCACAATAGCGATACAATTCCTCAGAAGTGAAGGAAAAACTGGCTGTCAAATCTAGTCCAGCTTTACACTGAACATTTCAATGGGATAGGCAAAAATACAAGCATTCCTAGGAATCACTTCAGTCCTAAGTAGGGTGCATAATAATAAAAGCTTAGAAGAACCGACAAACTGTTTGCATTTTTTTTTCCATTTAACTTGAGTTCTCTACACATTGTGCTGAAGAAAACTGAGCAGAAGCCCTGAAAACATGTCCTCCAAAAACACACGTTCCATGATTCACATGCACAAAGCCCAAATCTGCATACAGGAATCAAACAATTAGCTTTCTCAAATGCTTGAACTACTTACGCAGTTCAGGACTTTTGCTAACCCAAGCAAGTGCACAACATATAATTTTGCTGACCACTTCAGCATTTCACTTTCTTGCTACAGCCACAAACAAACAAACAAAGTAATTTAAGTCCAAATTCTTCTCAAAGTTACTGCTAGCAAATAGTGGCTCACTTATAAAGCCTGATTAACAGCAGAATCTTGGCTTTAGAATTCAATTACATGTTAGAATATTAAAAATTCTAGAGTCTATAAACAATGACTATGAAACTGTTTATAGCATTTTAAGTATTTTATTTGAATACTGCAATATGAACTGCAAATGTTCTTCACCCTCCCCCACTTTTCTTCTCATTTGTTTGCTGCAGTTTCTTCATGCAAACAGAACAAGAACGACACTGAGGGAAGGAGGAGAGGAGAAAGGATGTGGCAGGCTATTGACACACCACCTCCTCACAGACTCTGAATCTTCCTTGTGCTTTATGCCTGTTCTGTGAATTTTATTCTGGGTCTACAAGGGTGCTTCCGGATAATTACAGGATACAAGCTAACTTTTTTTTTCCCAGCCTGTCTCAATTTCAAAGTAAACCCCCTCTTCGTTCTTTTATTGTTATTCAAAGTGAAACAGCAAAACAAATCAATTGCTAACAGCCTTGTACAGGTTTCCAAACTTAGCATTTCTGTACGACAGTGTGCATATAAGGCAATATTCATTGTAGCAGTACATCTTCAGGCATGAAAACCTTGTATAAATCCTCAACTTCAATGACCGCTTCCATAAAGATTTCTTCTTTATGCACGTATATTTATATATACACATACACATATGTATATATATATATATATTTTACAAGTGCCCCAGTAAAGATTTTCTTTACAATGTTCCCTGAAGAACTAAATCCCAGCACTCACCCTGTTTTCCAATTAGGTTATCTGCACCAATTGTAACACTAAACTGGCAATCCCAGAGACTACTTTTTATACTTATTTTAAGCTCATTTTACTCAGAATGTAAAGAAAGACCTGAACTACAATTTCAAAGCTGAAAGGCTAGAGTTTTAATTTCTGAACTGTGCAGTCCTGGCAGGGCTTTTCAACACTTTCATGTTTTGTAGAATCCATTTTATTTCTGTAGGTATTTCTACGAAGGCTCCCCTTTTCCCTTAAAATAAAGAACGTATCACTGTATTTACAAGGAAGCTGGTCACGGACAGGTTTTGCTGCAGCTCATTTGTTATGTCTCACTGTGAGTTTACAAACAGCTGTCCCATGCATCTCTACTGGATACAATTTTAGTCTAGACAGGGGAAATCCAAGCTACTGCTGCCCAAACAACATAAACACAGGAAGATTTTCAATCAATCATTTCATTAATAGAAACACATCTAATAATATAAGGGGAGGGTGTTTTGGAAGAAAGCCCACTTCGAGCCTGAAACAGCGTAATTGTGCGGTATTGTTCTTGTGCTAGGCAGGGCTATGGAACAACACTCTCACAAACCAGATTTTGGTGCTGTGGTACGTTTCAATAAACTAAGCCTTGTTTCTCCAACACAAGTGGCTTTCAAGACCACTAACAACTTTGAATTAAATGGTAAACAGACTAACTAAGGCTTGCACAGTGCTGGCATTCATCTCTGCTTTGATACAATCGGGTCAGTGCCCACACAAATATATTTCTAGCATGGCCATTATTTCAGGTTTTCTTCAAGCTGTTTTACCTGGGAAAGAGCATTAAACCCAGCAGCTAATAACGTACTAGTGCCTTTCTCCTGTTCTCATCTGTGCCAGCCTGTTGTCTGTCTTCAGTCATATAAATGTTTGAAATAAGCTGCTTTGAATGCAGCTAGTCCTATGTTGCTGTTTCTTAGAGAAAACACTGTGGTCTCTCATGCTATGTTTGGAGCATCCACACAGTAACTTGTCAAAAAAAAAATCAAAATGAAGACCATTGCAATGCTTTTCATTCAAGAGGAGGAGGGGGAAGAAGCTATTCTTCGGTCCATGTTTTGTTTTTTATTCCTGAGTAATAGCTGTCCCTTTACTATCCTGATCTCAGATCAACTTTTACCAGTGGGTGTCAGTGTAACAGTATAATGATATAATGGGGGGAGGACAGGGAGAAAACGCATGAAAAAATAACGATTAAGTTTTATTTTTAGATACTACATTTATATTAAAAGTAAAGAAAGAAAATGTTTCCTTTCAAAACTGATTTCATTGCAGATTTATTCTGCAAAGATCCTCCAACTGCTTGTTTGTGCCAAGTAATTAATTTCAATTTTTGTTTTCCAAACCTATGTATCTTCTGTGTGCGTACACACATGCACACAATCATGGACATACAATAAATGTTTGGTATATAAACCTTTTTTCATCGTTTTGACAAAGTGAGACTGTCTCTTTAATTCAAATTTCACAGTGAACAGTTAAGAGGCTCTATGGACCCCAACTTATTAACCTGTGCCAATTTAACCAGTATTACTCAAGAGGTTCTAAAACCTAAAAATAGGTGTTAATCTGTGCAGACTGACAGCAACTAATCAGTACCCGCCCCGCCACAACTTCTGCCCCTCCTACTACTAGAAGGGGTGCAAGTACAGCACAAGGAGAGGCAAGAAAAGGACAGTCCCCATGGTGCGGTTTTTGTGTGTGTGCGTGTTTTTGTTTGCTTGTTTCCGCTTGTCTTTTCTGAAAGGAAAAAAAACCCACCAAGTGTATTTAGTAGAGCTCGGCTTGAAAACTTGTTTCCGTACTAGCAAGCAATGGCTTCCTGAAATCAGGAACTGCTTGAACGGCTACCAAATCATTCTGCCGAAGTGATTAAAGCCTTTAGTTTTACATACCCTAAAATAAACATGCTTTAAAAATCCAGTGGCCTTAGCTCCAAGTCTAGTTAGACACCATTTGAAATTTTAAACGTGCCACTTTGCCTTTTCAAACGCTGTTACATTAATTAATAACCTAGTTCGGAGACTCTCTCCACCAAAGCACAAAGGTACGTGCCTGTGCCTACGCAGGTATGTCCTCTTCTTCCCTTGCTCGTTGCCCGACCATAAGCCTGGCATTCCTGTGCCATGGAGAAAACCCTGAGTTAGATGATCACATCCCCTTTATTAAACCCAAAACCCATTAAATACTGAGTGAAAAGCAGCCCAAGTTGCGGCTCACAGCTGTAGCTGTAGCGCTGCCCCTGGAATCAGATCGTAGAAAAGCGGGTTAAAATAAAGAGCCGGCCGGGACAGGCCGATAACTAAACTGTCAAATTAAAAATATGCACCGAAGTAGGTTAGGTCTTTCCGTATATAACTCGTACTGCCCGGCATATGCCGGGCTCTGTTAAAAGGAAAGACCTATCGTTCCGAGCGAGCCACTGCGGGGCAGATTTGCAGAAGTACCAAAATACCGTACAACAACTCTGTTGCAGCCATTGTTAACAGAAGGAAGTAAACAACGCTGGGCTAAGGCTGGAACGGGGAGAGAACAGAGGAGCCCCCGCCGGGCCGGGCCGGGCGGGCTCGCAAATGGCGGCGCCAATGGCGGCCCGCGCGCCCCTCCCCCGGACCTGTTTTTGTGCGCGCTTGCCCCCCCCCCCCCCCCCCCCCCCCCCATCCCCCGGCCCCTCGCAGCCATCAGCCGCTCGTCCCAATTACGCTGAACGAGTCGCAACTCATCCAGGCTGAAAGTTATATATTAAAAAGAGAGCGGGAGAAGCGTAGGGAAAGAGGTCGGGAGGGACGAGGGGGATGGAAACCGGAGAAGAGCAGCTGAGAGTGGAGTTGCGGCCGGCGAGGGCACGGCAAGGAGCGCTCCTCGCCTCGGCACTGCGACTGGCCACGCGACCTTTTATTTTGGGTTCTCTCCCGGGTCAGCAGAAACTTCTCTCCCTCCGTGTTTCTCCCGCTCTCCCGCTCCTCTCAAGAAAAGATCAGTCTTGGGAGCCCATTCCTTTAACACACGGCCTAAAAAAACCTAAAAAATAAGGGGGTAAAAAATCCCCAGGGGTCAAGTACACCCCGGCCGCCCGACGGCACTCGGCCCCGCGTACAGAGGCGGGGGCATGGCCGGATTTCTAAAGTTTCCCTATTTAGGTCGCCTCCAGCTTTCTCTGCTCTTTGAGCCACTCCGAGGAATTAAACAAGGGCCACTAATGAGGGGGGGGGGGGGCGGAGGAGGAGGGCGGCCTTGGGCAAGGAGCAGCCGCCTGCCATTCGCCTCGGCCCCGCGCTCTTGCCCTCACTCGCCATCCTCCTCCCTCCCCGACGTGTGTGTGGGTTCACAAAGGCACATCTGTGCGTGTCGGAGGGCCGGCCTGACGTGTTCTCCGCTCGCAGCAGCTGCGGTTTCTGAGGAAACAAGGCTGATTTTCTAGTCAGGCTAGAAGGGCTTTTTCGCCCCCCCCCCCCCCCCCCCCCTTCCAAGCGCCTACGTGCGGGGGAGGGGGAGCGGGAGCGGCGGGGGGAGGAGAGGAGCAGGAGAGCCGAGCCGAGCCCGCGCCGCAGCGGAGCCGCCGGGGGAGGGGCCGCGCGGGGCCTGCCGGGAATGTGCTGGGAATGGTTCGGTGTTCCCAGGGCGGCTCTCGGTGTCGCAATCCCGCTCTCTCCTGCTCTCTCCGCGCTCTTGGCTTGTTTTCTTTAAGGCTACAACCTTTGTAGTCGCGCGGGTGTTGCGCGAGGGCTCGGGATCGTCAAGGGGCGCCTCGCACCGTTTGCCAAAAATCCCTTTTAATCCTGCCAACTTGGGGGAGGGGGAAAGGGAAAAAAAAAAAGCTCTGCTCAACTAAGTCCTCGCAGTTCTCGGTGCTGCGGGCGGGTTTTCACGCTCTCCGCTTCGGCTTCCCCGGCTCCTCAGCAAGGGAAGGGGTTAATCCGAACCACTCCAGCTCTTTAAACCGGCTGCAAATCTGCGGCGCGATAGCGTCCGAGCAGGGGCTCGTCCTTCCTTCTCCCTCACCCTGCCCGAGCCCCTGCTCAAAAATCCAGCTCTGGCAACCAACACAAACAGATAAATTGCCGTGCCCATGAACGATGAGCCCCGGCGTGACACGCAGCCCGGCCCGGCAGCGGGCAGCGGGGGAGGAGAGGCGAGCGGAGGGATGGGGGTCAGCCAGCGAGGGGCCCGCGATGGGAGGCGGCGACCGGCCGCCCCAGCGACCGGCCCTGGACACACAGGTTCGCCTCACAGAAATTCTCCTGAGGTTTTCCTGTGCTACCTGCACTTCGTGAAAAGACACGGAAATTAATTAAAGGCTGTAGAGCAAACCCGGAGCCAACAAGGACATGCCAGGGAAAGATCAAATGTTCCGAGTTAAAAAGGAGCGCAGCCCTTCAGCTTCCCCGTTCTACCCGCCCGTAATAGCCCCCCCTCATAACTAGAAATTAAAGACTGGGAGGGAGGACAGAGGGTGGGAACTACTACTGCTTTGACAAGGACGGGAAGAAGAAAGAGGAGACCGGGATAAAATGTACATGGAAAGACTTTTGCCGAGTTCGGTAAATAAAGTCGTAATTGACTGTAATAGGCAAAGGTGGAAGATAAACATTTGTGCTCTTTGTTCTGATACTAGAAATGTCAGATAAAACTTTAATCCCTTGTAGCTGTTTATTTGTAAAATGTCCAAACATCTTCCTGTGCACACACCATAACAAATTAATTTCACTGATATTTAGCGTTTGAGATCACCGTAGACAAGCAAGGAATTGATTCTGAGATATAAAAGCTAATGTTACAAATTTTTCAAACTTGATTGCCTGCTATTAGGTACCTATGTTCATATTTAGTCACTGAAATAATTGGCCTAATTTTCAGAAATGATAAGCACTCACATTTTCAATTAATTTCACATCTCTGAAAATTAGGCCATTACGTATCTAAATTTGACGTAGGTTTGAAAATTCTGGTTGTATCTCTGAAACAGAAAAAAACCTAGAGTGATTACAACCGAATTCTGGCATAATTACTTAACATTAAATATGGAAAGAGTAGAAAAGGAAAATATATTCATTGGGCAATGGTATCTAGTGCTACAGAAGCTATGTGACAATTGAATTAAAAACATTCAAAGCTCCATCTGAATCTGATAGTTAGACTGGCTTCAGTTATTGCTGTGGAAGAAAAAATAAACAATTCGTATCCCAACAGAAAATAAAGCACACATTTACAAATTGTCAGGACTGACCCCAAATATTTGGCCATATTAATCACATTTAATGCACATTTTCCACAAAGGAATTAAAGGGGGGAAAAAAAATAACTTCTGCTTTAAAGAGGGGAAAAGGCAAACTGGATAAAGACTGCATGTGCAAATATTCCTCACTGCATTTAATTTAACTGCTATTTCTAACTGTACAAAGGCTGTTTTTCCCACAATTTCAAGTGAACTTTTCTGCAAGGTTGAGCAAGGCACAGGGGTGGCTCTAAAGAGGAATATTAGAAACAGAGGGGAAAAAAGATTCTTGAGAAATGCCAAAAATAATCATGTTTCTTGCCTTCTGCCAGAATTGGAGCCAGTTTTACCAAGCGGAAGCAGTCAAAAAATCCCGTGTCTGGGCTCAAAACAAGGAAAAAAAGCTTTACAGAACATGAGCCTTTAGGAAACAACTTTGGATTCGTTTTATCCATCTTCTAGTTTTTGAACCTGTAGAGTAAGTGCTTAGATCATTATTCTCACGTCCCTCCCCCACCATTTTACAAGAGCTAAAAAATGCCCCCCTACAAGCACTGGAATGTAGAGGCTGAAGGGTTTTGTTATTGTTGTTTCGTTTTCTCAAATTGTCCAAAAAACAAGAATCCAGTCTCTGATCCGTCCTCATCTCCTCTTCCCCTCTGCCTTCCCATGAAAACCCTGAAGTAATCCCCAAGTCCAAACGCCCGGGGAGCTGGCAGCCAGGCTTCCCCGAGGCTGCTGCCTCTGCCTCACCCCCATGCGGGGCAGCAGCAATAATGGCTCCTTCTGCCGTGCTCACCAAAAAAGGTGATCTGCTCTAATAATAAGGTAGTATCTTTAGCTCGATCTAAATCCTTCACGCAGGAAAAAATTAGCTGCAGTGGCCTCCAGAGTCCTAGCGCTCCTTGTCAGCAGGCCTCCTAGGCATAGAGATTGCAGGAGGGAATTCACATCCCAGCCTACTGCGGCCGGGGAAGGCGGCAAGCAAGGGTGAGTTGAGCACCGCGTTTGGGATGGCCAGCATAAGGCAGAATTTTTAGTTGAGGTCCTTGGAGGAACCTATGGTTTACCTCGGCATATTAAATTGTTTGAAACCCCCAAATTATCTCATCCTGATCGTATTACCTCATGGTAGTAAACTTGCTAGGAATGCTGTTCTTTGATGACAAGCGCTTTAAAGGCACAGTGCAGAATCTCAGCCACCGTGCTTGCTTTCCCCTTAACAGCTTTGGCAGGCCCTGCAGCAATGTCGAGCTGTTGCTTTGCAGGCTTTCTGTGTCTATCTCAACTAATGGTCAGTGTTGAGGGCCAGCGGAATGGGGGCTGGGAGAAGGGTGTTTGAGGAACTGAAACACATGGTGGAAGAAAAATCTAGTAAGCTTCTCTGATTAAGGGGGACCACAAATGAATGGTCACTGTTGGAAAAGAACTCCTGCAATTTATCAGTACTTTAATGTGGACAAGTACAAGTTCAGATGTAGTGACCTGTAATTAGCAGATGTAGCTTTAAATATGGTTGAAAAAGGTGTGTTTTTTTCAGTCTTGTAATACTTTGTGAACAGTAACTGGAAAATGATGCAACTATAACTCATATACAGAAAGCAGATGGTCTGTTTATACTTGGAAAAACCAAACATCTAATATTGTAGACTATATTGGCTTACAACCTTTTCAAATGAAAACACAAATGCTTTGTATGTTTGATACTCTAGAAGTGCCAACAAGACCATTCAGAGCTACAAAGTATATAAAAAAAAAGCCATCCATTTCAGTGCCTGTTAAACAAGAAAGTGACCCCAATTCCTTTTAAAAAAATAAGGTTTCCAAAACTCTAGAAAAAGCAAGAAAATTCCCTTGCTGGTAACTAAATCTCTATTTCCAAATCTTCCAGGATCCAATAGCAACATTCAACACACGCAATCACAAAGCTCTGAAAAATGCTTTTAAAGTTTTAAGACAGCCTGTACTGCCTCATAGGAATTATTCACGTCTCTTTCCACACTGTGGAAGACTTGAAAGGGAAAATAAGGTATATATGCATAAATATTTGACATACTGGTCCAAGCCTCTAAAAACGCATGAAAATACAGAACATGTGAAAGGAGCCAACCCAGATGAATGCCTGCATGATTAGATGAGTGCTGCCTTCCATTCCCTTCCTTTTACCACTAAATGAAATTGTCATTAGCAGAGTGTCAGTCCCAATATCATCAACTTAATAAAGGAAGATTGAAACAGGAGACTAAGCCAGTTAATGCAGTCCTCCAAATGCAACCCATATCAGAAGAATACTGTTTGAAAGGCATGGTGCTGCTTCTAGCAGAGGAACTAATAACTAACAGACTGGGCAACAATTCTTGAAGGAAAGAGCGAAGATCCTTGTACTGTACAGAACACTGAAAAGCTGCATCTGGGAAATTTATGGGTAAAGATGAAACATGATATGGAAAAGGGTTAATTACAATATAGTTTAAGTTTCTAAAGACTCTTTAGTAATGAATGATCAGCATACAAGCAATAGATTGGTTAGGCAGATGCAACCTTGGGCACTTTAAAAGATTAACATTGAGATGATCCGCTACTGCTCCTGAGTATTTCCCTTTTCCTCCCCAGTTCAAACTGGTGTCATTACCACTGTTCATGTGGGAGTGGGAAACACCCCAAACCAGAAAGCATTTACATACTGATCATACCAATCCACTGTATGCAAGGAAAATCCTTATAAAGACTACACAAACTCCCTAACAATGTTTCTCTGAAAAGAAACCTATTATAGTAGATGTGGGCAAAAGTGAAAATTCATGGTCATTGAAGGAAGCTGAGTCTTCTTCAGGGACTGAAAAACAAGGATTGTTTTAATACTGTACAAAAGCCAAGCACCCAAATGCACATGAGGAAACCCAAAGAGGTTCCAGCCTAGCGATTCAACAACCTACTGAAGAAGTTCTCATCTATGGTGCATCAAGAGATTTACAGAGTGCTACATGCTCCATAGCACAATGGGACCAATTTCTGAAACAAGAAACCTGTAACAAAGCTAATTTATTCCATCAGATTGGAACAACCTTCATTAGGTTCCCCACAACCTATCACAAACCCAACTTTATTTGAAAATGTTTGAGCATAAAATTCATCAATAATTGTTCTTAACTGTTCAGGTAACTGTTCTTGTATAAATATTGTCTATTTATACATTCTCATTGTGAGTGAAACCATATGCAAGCACAGAAAGCCTACGAATTTTATTTTCTCATCAGTATCTGCAGAGGAGGGAGACAAATATGACCCGCTCCCCTTGCCCTGCATACAGCTATGAAATCAATGGCATGTGCTCTTTCCTGTCAGTTCCTAACCTGAGAAGATTTTTTATCTAAGGGACTCTAGGGAGAGGGTTTATGAAAATATAGGAGAATAACACACTTTAGAGGCAGAATAGCTGCAAGTAAATAACCTTTCCATCTCTTTAAATGCCTCCCCATGTGAGCTTCGAATTGTACTTTACACAAAATACCATTTTCCTAAAGGACGATTCCAAAGGCCATGGGAGATAGAAGCTCTGCTCTCCCAAAACCACCATCAATCAGCCAGGCTTCAACAAGGTGCAGAGCTTGGCAAATGTGGAAAAAAACCCTGTCTAGGTAACGTGTTGAAAAAAACTTGAGAGGGAAAACATGCTGGCATTGTCCCAGCTATGGTAGAGCATGCCTGGGTCATCCCAGGCCTTCTACTTTCCCAACTGACCCTCAAAGCATCATTTAACTATCTGACACTCTCTGTCTCGAGAATACCAGGCATGAAGAGTTTCTAATCAGATCCAGAAAGCCAGGGGACTCCTCCAGGTTTTTTTTGTTTTGTTTGTTTGTTTTGTTTGTTTGGGTTTTGTTTGGTTTTGGGTTTTTGGTGGTTTTTTTTGGTTTTGTTTTTTTTTTTATGATGATAATGATGAAACATGTAAGATGTAAAAGGAAGCCTAAAGCCCTTAGAGGTGAACAGGAGCACATGAGCTGTGGAGACTTAAATGACTGGAGTTCTGACATGGCCTCAGGGGAAAACTTAGTGTGTGTTCTATAAGTTACCTTGTCCTGAAAAGTCAAAAATTAACTGTCCACCAGAATGCCCTGGATCTCTCATTTTGGACAAAATTATGTAGACATGAAGACAACTATTGGCTTCTCTGTAAAAATAACAGAGAGGGTAGGTGGACACTGGCTGTAACAGGCGAGTAATCCAGAAGGCTGACAGACTACAGGACCTCCTCCTCGGCCAAGAAGAGATTGCATGGATCAGGGTGGGGTGAATTAGCACTGAGAAAATCTCTACTTGGGAGTTCCAGGCAGAGAGAGAGAGAGCAAGTGCAACCTGAGAAAACTTAACAGAGGCCCACTTCTTTTCAGCTCAAGCAAGTAATCCAGAATACTGGGCAGAGCAACCTGAAACAGGGTCATGTTTGTTTTGTTCCTCTGCAGATACTGCTGAGGAAATAAAATTTTCTGGCTTTCTATGCTTGCATATGGGTTCACTCAGAATTTCAGCCACCCACCAAGCTGAAAAATGTGGTTTATTTAGCCATATACATTAATTAAAGATATATTCCCAATGTTCAGTTATTTGTAATTCAACACTTGCTGAACCAGAGGTCACACATCTTTGTATTAAATAGTATTTGATGGAGTTTTCTTCTACTTATCAAACCTTTATTTTGAGCCCACTAACTTTTTTGGCATCTGTAACATCTTTCAGCGAGAATATCTACAGTTTAACATGACTCTTTTGGTTTACTTTCAGCATGCTTTGAAAGAGACAAAAGTGGGACTGGACTTCACAGGTGTTTCTGAAATGGCACCCCAAGCTAGGAATTTGCACATGCGTATTTGATCCCAGAATGAAAGAACATGAATGGGAGTCCTAAAGTTCTCAATGTTGTTTCGTGCGCGCGTGTGTGCGCACACACACACACACACACACACACACACAAATAAAAAGATACTTTTTATGAGCAGGGGACCTGTTTCTGTGCAGATGTTAGCTGGGAATCAGAGGCTTCCAGGTGCAGAACTGTTCCTGCACCTGTCACTTGTTTGCAACAATTGCCAACACCAAAACTGGCATACCACCACCACGGTGTGGCTCTTACAAGTGAATAGAGACCAAAACACATGCCAAAAATCTGGGGGAGGAGTAACAAAATGGCACTCTTTGTATATCCAGAAAGCCCCTTACAGAAAAGCCAACCTTTCAGTCTTGGAAAGTACAGTTTGAAAGGTTAAGTCACTTTGGCATTTGAGATAAAACAACTATCTTAACTTTTCCCTTAACCAGTTCCCTACTAGAACTGGTTACAATGTCTAATTTACGCTTTCCTTACCACATGAAACACATTCGTTGGAATGCCTTGGTTAAACATGCACTAATTGACTATGTGCAAATACAATTTACTTTGACAGTTTAAATCCTGTTATTTCCCCAAATTTGAATTCCACATTATTTTAAGTTAAGGTAAATACCTCTTAAAATATTAGCAAAATTTTGGAATGACTGCCAGTGTTTCATTCCTTTACAGAATACATTTTTCAGAAAAGAAACAACCTTTTGATGAACTGAATTCATTAACATAATCCTAAAGGAAAAAAATATGCGTATCAGTCCTACCCATTGAGAGACACTCTATAGGAGAAGTTGTTACAAACAATTAACAAAGATTAATTTTATTTTAACTTTACCCCCCCCATCCCAGTTACACTTTCATCAAGAGTAACTGCAGTAACTTTTAAATTTGATAGGTCAAATTAAATAGGAAGAAAATAAAACTTCCTCTGGCTCTTTCTTGTGTTGCTTGTCTTTAAGAGGCTTTCTGACTATAAAGAAAATTACTTTAACCTAATCCTATTTTGAAGGGGAAAAATAACTGTTGGGCTATACTGCCAGACTTTTTGGGTTAATAATGAGGACAAGCCCTTCAAAACAGAAGTAAAATACACAACAACTTACTACAGAAATGATGTTAATTCAAATCCAACTATGGCAGCTCAGTGCTATCAGGCAGATGTCTTCTCACCTCCACAGCTTTCACATCTCTCTATGTGTCCATATAGATATACACTTAAAAATAATTTCTTAATGCATTTCTTTAACAGAAACTACAGTTCAACATTTGCAGGGTGTTTTAGGCCAGGAAGGATGATGACTACAAAGGTGAGGGAGATTTACATTACATTTGGCTTTGGATGTCACAAAACTATCTTTCAGTGGAAAATCATCTCTGTTCTCCACGGCACGTAATTTACTTGTCTTCACAAAAGGCAGCTGACACTAACATTACAAATACAAAGCTCTGAGTCTCAATTTCAGGAATTAACTCCATTTGGCCGGGCTGGATTTTGTTCCCTAGCCTTGCTGCACCCATGTGTCAATACAAATTCTGAACTCAGAACAGAAATGGTAGCAAATGTTGGGTTATTGGTAAAATAGCTTTGTTTATGTACACACATACACACAGAGTTTTCCTCAACAGAACTCAGTTAATGTGATTTACAAATGTTCACCTTTCAGAAAACTTGTGTTGCATCTCTCAGTACCAGCTGTGCCAGGCCACATTACCTTAGTGAAAAAAGGTCCAGGCAAAAATCTCAAAACCACAAGCAAGCAAAACGAGATCCACGGAGTTCTACCACAGAGATAGCATCGTCTGTAGTAACAAGCTGTAGCCTGCAAAGTGTGCATGTCCCAGCACACAGTGCACCTCTGCAGCATGAACATTCAGAAGGCTGCACGAGATCTGCTGCATTTTACAAACACTAGCAAGTAAACACCATGCTTTCTGTAGAGTTTGTATGTTATTGCCGTAATATAAATTTGGGTAAAAACAGATTCTGTTTGCATAATACAGGAAAAAGTGTATTTCCAATTAAGCCAAAAGACCCCAAATCATCTAATCCAGTCAGCTTTAAGACAAAAGGACAGGAAAACTAATTTTTGCAATTATTCATGAAAGCTGTTATGTTTAAAGTAACTGATATTTCCAAAGTGAGATGCAACACATTAACATTGTTGGATCTCTAAATACCTGGCATTGCTTTTTACGTTTGTCTGTATTAAAGCAATGGAATATAACTTTGTGGTATATGTGATGATACTGAATTTTCTGGTTTTCTCTCTCCAGTCCTGTGTGCGGAGACACATGCATATACACACACTCCTTCTCCCTCCAATGGTACTTGCACAGTTAAAGTGTTCCACTGATTAGAAGTCTGAAAAAAAATTCGTTTTTTCCTCCTCTGCTTTCACACAAGCACCTAGAAGAATAAAATGAGTAGGAACGGTTCTGCTAATGATTCACTTTGCTTCAAAAGTCATCACATCAACATCTCCATTTTCATTTCACGTCCACTCCCCAGCTGGTGCACGCAAGTGACCAGCACATGGGACAGTCCATTAATGAGAGGAAGAAAACAAAGAAAGAAACAGTTAAGGGAAGACTGCAACTAATTCATACTCACTTTTCAGCATTTGTTAGAAAATATATTCCCACAAACAGGGATGTATTAAACATTATATCCTTTCTCACAGAGGAGGACAGAAATACTTATTTTTGGTTCAAAATGACAGGGTATAGAAAGGATGGCTCTGTTGGAATTAACAGCATAACCACAGTATCTGACCTGTAAATATATGCAATTAAGACATGAAAACCTGAACTTTCTTCTGAATTTTTTGAAGTATTCTTACCAAAGTCCTTAAGAACAATGTCTCCCTGACAGTTTAATCTTCTGACAATCTCTAGGCATTCAAACCTGTCCTACTCTACACATTTTGCTATACTGCAATAATAAAATCAGTTTTTTAGGGCTGAATGGTACTGATACTTGCCTTGACTCATACCTGCAGCTGCTACAGACTAACTTCTATGGTACCAGTCCTGGCAAGGCCTTGGTATGCTGGGCTGAGGGCTCAGGAGGGCTCTCAGGTCAACACAGCAGTCCAGTCTATCCTACATGAAGAAGCCAATGTAAATAAGCATCTTGCTATGCCTTGGCTTCTAGAGCCTCCATCTTCAAAAATTAGATAAGAAAACCCAAACCTATTTGTCCTTTATTAAGACTGTTTTTTGGAAAGCTTAATCACTTACTTCAGTAACTTTAAAAAGAGAAACCTAACAGAAAAGATCTCTCACCTTGGTACCTCCTATACAACAGAAGGGAGTTCTACAGCTGTGTTGTGTCAGCAAATAGGCAAGAAAATGAAAAGAGAATAGGGAGACAGGCTTGTAAAACACATATTGCAAGTACAAAGTTAGCTCCTAAGTGGCATGCTAGCCTTGGGGGCTTCCTCAGGCCCTGAAAAAAACCAGAGCAATTAACAGATAAATGAGCTGAATTTTGTTAGCTTGTTTGGGGCAAGCATTTTTCTTTTTTCGGTTGGGTTGTTTTTTGTTGTTGTTTATTTTTTGATGCTCAAGAACAAAGATAATTCATAATGTGCAGATTTCCTAAAAAGCCAAGGCAGACCAATAATGTAACATTGTTATTTGTACTTGTTAGCAGCAGCAGCAGCAGTAACAAAATACTGGAAGAGAAGAGACAGTAGGGAAAGGAATATGATGTTTCCTTTCTTCTCCAGCATTCGGAAAATGGCCTGTAGGGAAACACCACTGATTATTTTTCATAGAAAAAAACCCCAGAAACCGTGCTTAGTCCCCCACCACTGAGGATTGGCTGCTCAGAGAAAAGATTTTTCATTTTCACACATGCACACGCTTCTACACACGCTTGGTTTAGATAAATTTGCACAAGCTGCTTTAACTAAACTGATGGGAAGCTTGGCTGCATCTGAAATACATGGTAATTCTCATGGACAAGAGGGTGGGTACTGCATGCATGTTGTTCAGAATTAGACAGCAATTTAGGACATCAAATTGATCTGGGATGAGCAACCATGCTTGTATTCAGTGACTTACTATGAAGCCACTAATACTGTGGCCATGGTTATAAACTTGGGTGCACGTGTGGGCGCAGGTGAAAGAAGCAAGAGGACAGACTTTGATTATTTTCTCTTTTTAGATTTTAATAAAATAATTTTAATTTGAGCAAGTGTACAGCCATCTAATTGTCCAGTCTGATTCACGTGAAAGTGTAATTCACCTTTTCTTCCTCCTCCCCCTTCATTTGTTCCCTCTTTCCATGACTCCCTTATAGTCAGATTTGACAAAATGTGAAAAGTTTATTTTAACATCTTTCGGAAGCTGCATAAGAAATACCTCTGAAAAAACTCCATGACTATGGAATCAGGGCTCAGGGGGAGATCATTTCACTCACCGTGGCTCACTCTGTTTTAATGTTCAATTTTTCATTTATAACTAGAGTTACATTTCTGCAACAATACATTTAAAAGGGAAGAAAAAAATTCCAGCTCAGCAAGTGCCTTTTCTATTGTTTGACAGATTTAAGCCAAGCTCAAAAAAAAAACCAAAACAAAACAATGGTGGGTTTAGGATAAAGAGCCCACTCATCCTCCACTAGAGAGGAGAAAGTCCAGTGGGATCAAATCGTGGGAGAAAAAGGAATAATATCCTTGGAAATTCAAATACAAGCCTGATGAGTTCTTTGAGACATGACTAAACTGCATTTCTAAAGAGACTTTTACAGACTTACACTTCTACTGTAAGTCACATATGTTCTCTATTAAATGTAACAAAATAAGCTTTAATCTTTGTGATACTCAAATGTTGTAATATGTGAGACTGTAATCTTCTGTAAGAATCTTTTTGCTATTATACACATTTTGAAGGTATTAGACACTTTTTGAAGTACTCATGGTTGCCTTCCCCCTCTTGACTACACAGTATGTACATTTTGCTTAATTTGAGAAGTATTCCTGTTTGCATATGGTGTTCCCAAGGAAGATTAATAGATTCCTACAAAATACATAATTCAGCTCTCTCTTGCCATTCTGCAAATACTACCAACTGTACTTCAGTACACAATTCCTGAATATCTTAAAACTCATACTTCACATTTTCCAGTCAAAAAAAAAAAAACCAAAAAAACCAACAAAAAACCAAACAAACCAACCAAAAAAACCCCAAACCAGTTTCATGGCACTCCATATAATTGTCTTGAAATTTCTGAGTTTGTGCAGTCTGTTATCAAATTTAAGGTAAGTATGTGAGAAAGGATTTTCAAAATAGTTTATATTTCTGTAAATACCATTTTATTAATTAATACTTCACAATTAGAAGCTAACCTCGGTTCATATTAAATTCTTATGCAGGTTTTCGACAGATGAAGAAATTAAGATACCAATCTTCAAGTGAAATGTTCTTCATAGGAAAAAATTAGTTGCTGCACTTAGAACGCTCAGTGCTTAAGAGCAGAAAGCCTTCATCCTGGACTCCATAAAAATGGCAACTGCTGTCCAAGCCCAAAAAATGCTGTTCATCCTCTTCCATCAACGAAAAAATCCCAGTTCCCTTCTTGGATGCATTGTGCAGCCTGTTTATCCACACACTGCTCGGAAGCAGCGGGATGCATGGCTGCTGCCAGGTGTGGGACTGTGGGACTCCTCTGCTGGAGTCTCGCAGCACAGAGGAGCCGTGTACAACACGCAGAAGGGAGAGAGAAGCGTGCCTACCTGTCATCGTGCATTTTCCATTACACTGAGTTATCAGTAAATCCAACTTGGATGCTGAGGCAATCTCCTATCTTCCCTTCTAGTTTACTATGGAACCTGTCATGACTGCAAGTGTCCAGGACCTTGGTTTTACATCTCATCTGAATGACAGGGCCAGCAAAAGGTATATTGTCCCCTGATACACTGCAGGGGCATTGATTCTGCATGGGTTTAGAGAGAACAGTGTCACCTACTGAATCACAAATACCACTTGCTAGAGCAGTTTTTCTTCTATGTGTCACATCTAATCAGCATAGCACAATTCTCACAGCTGCTAGGAAGGCTGATAACATTTTCTTTCAAGGAACTAAAACTTAATTTTATTCAGGCAAGATACTAGCATTGCTGGAAAGAAAGGCTTTTACTGAGATTTGGAAGAGCATTAACAAAATGTTATAGGGCCATATGGCCTTCAGTAATCTGGCCAAGCAAAAGACCATTTAGGGGTAGTTCAAGATGTGGAGGGAGTTTCATCACAATGGGAAGATCTCTTTGTGAGAGTGCAGAGCTGATGAATGCAGAGATGGGTGACACACGCTGTGGCATATCCATGCTGCTCACCAGATCACTTCTTTATTTTTTAAATACCCAGGATTTTTTTTTAGATTGAATTTGCTATTCAAAACAACTTAACATGAATGTTCTTTTAGTATTAGCAATAAATTTGCACAGCCTCCGTGCAGCATGGAACACTGAATCCATGTGGCTAAAAAACTGGTTATGCAAGCAAGGCATATGCTTGAGAGGATGAAGAAAAATTGGCAAGATACAGCTTGCCAAGGCATGCCACACATTAGTCTACTTTAAAACTGTTAGGAAATTTCAGCATTTGCAGTTCAGTTTTCTCTACAGATACACAAAACGGGAAGCATCTTCCTTCAAGAATCATCATGAGATGTCCTCCCCTCCCCACTTCTCTCCTATTTTGATCACATCTTCCCTTTGGAATTAGTGGCCAGCTTTCTCAGATGGTGTTATCTCTGAGCTAAAGAACACTATGTCATTTATTATTTAAAATTAGGTATTAAACAGAAGCAAACATTTCTTTGCAAAGCAATAACTGCACATTTGTGCAGCATACAGCATTGTTCTTGGAAATGGCTTAAACCATTGAACAAACATGTAAGAGAAAGATTGCACACATGCCATATTATTTTAAGGAATTGCTTTACCATAAATTGTCTTTTTTTTTTTTAACTCGTGTTCTGAATTTTTTTCAGTTGTAATCCTGCATATTGGAAGAGTCCAGGGCAGAATGGGCAGTACTAGAAATTTTAAGGAATCAGTACCACCTACAGTGTATCTTAAGTATATCTCTTACAATGATTCGAGAAAATATGTTGTGTGTTTATAGCACAAAAAACCCCCTAAAATATTAGAAAATGTTAGTTCCTTATTTACAAGTAGTCAGAACATAAATTTTAGGCACTGGCCCAATTTGTTGATGTTTATCATGGCCTGGTGAAGTATAAAAACTTCTCTGGAAAGAGGAGCTAGGAAAAAAAAAACAGAAAAGGAATGAAAGGGTGTAGGACTTGTCTGGAAAATACACAGGAATTATAATAAATGAAAAGATGAAGGATGATATTACATCACTGAATATCAATGTTTACATTCCTGTTTTCTTACAACAATAAAATTTCTAGGAACTTTTAGAAAAATAGTAGATTTTCACTACATTGAAAAAAATTAAATTACTCTCAAATAATGGGCTGTTAAAAATCCTGTTCAGTATATCCAGACTGTCTTCTTCTTCCTCAAGGTTATAAGCTTGCTGCAAACCTCCACCAATGCAGATAGCATAATTACTGAGCAGTGTTATTTTTAAGCTTCTGCTTTCAAAGTGACCATATATATGTAGAATGCTGCACCTGGAACTCTGTGAGCAAAATAGGAAAAACAAAACAAGCCCACAGTATTTTACATTAAAACATTTCATTCAACCAAATTCCTGTCTCCCCAAGTTGCTTCTGTGTGTTTTTTTTTTCCCCAATTTTTTTGAAGATGTAAGTTAATTTCATTAATAGTAATGATGTAGATCTTCTTTCTCCTCCCACTCTTCCATTATAATTCTTTTGAATACAGATGCACCAGTTACTGTGAAGCAGCGGTTTTTCCCCAAACTTTTCTGGAGTTTCACTCAACTGTAGCTCCATAAACTTATACTTCATAAGGCAAAGCAAAGTGCTGAGCATCTTTCATTATGATCCCATTATTTTCTCTCCCAGTATTTGTTCACAGGAGACAAAACCGACCCCATTTAACGTTTTGGGGGGCTGCAAAGCTATTATCCTTGCTAAACATTCAGCCAACGTGTAATTTACTTGGCAGCATTAGACAGAGTTCAAGCTCTTGCTTGGCATGCAGTTAGCATCCCCAGCCTGTGACATTTCCATGCAAAGCAGGCTTCCTGAGAAGTAAACTAATGCTAATCAATAGATCTGACTCAGTGAAAAGCCTTAGACTGATAAAAGAAGGCATCAAACATGAAGACAGATCATTACCTCGTCTAGCAGCTGTCTGTCATTTCTAGTGAGGTGCAAAACTTTTTCAGAAAACATCACTTTAACTCAGTTCAAACTGAAACACCAGTTCAAATGCAAGCTCGGTGGGTTCAGTGCCAGTATTTTACTAAAATTGGTCAGATCTCATTTTGCAACTGCCAGAAACCATTGTTATTAGCACTGCTCAAAATACATCCACAAAGGCTGCTTAAGTCTCTACAGAGAGACATTTGGATACCCCCTTTAAAGTCAGGTACTTTAAAGGTTAAAATAATAATATAAAAAAATCTGTAAAAAGGCAATTAATTTCTTCCTGTATAAAAGGCTGTAGTCAAAACTGAAGAAATTTTCTGCCTTTGCTCTGTAACAGGTGTTAACAGAGACAGCAGTTAACCCTTATGCCCACATTCATTCTTGACAGAAGTATTTACTTCAGTGAGTTTTCTGGAGCACAGATTAATCCAGCTCCTGCTGTGAATAATAGCATATCAATGGAATATTTAAGATATTTAAATTTTTTTTTAAAAATTGAAAGGAGCTACATTAACATTTGGAGGGAAGGGAAAAAAGCTTGCATGAAATCCTACCTCTTACAAAAGATTTATGTGCCAAAGTCATACTGAAAGCTCGTATCAAGAGAGAGTCATAGCTACCTTTGAAAACAGTACCAGTAAGTCTAATAAGCATGTTGAACACCCAGCTCTGCCACCTTCAGAAAGTCTTTTGGTAACCTTGTTTGTTATAACTTAAGACTCTGTGTCAGTTTACAAGCACCTTCACAGAAACAGCCAACCAAAACTGAAGTTTTGCAATATAAAAATGATGTGCAGTTCTCATGAGGGAGAATTTAATGTATATGTGCTTCAGACTGCAGTCAGCTTCTTTTAATGAAGCCTTCCCTCTCAAAAGAAAACGTACACAAACCTCAAGATGTGTCATGATTTTTAGAATATGAGCACTGGAGGTCATGGATGTTGAAGTATGTACTTGTGAAATACAGGCTGTTTTTGCAAATGCTCATACAGCAAGGATATTCTGTGTTCTTCCAAGGTCAGATATTTTTAACATCCCTACGCACGGAGCCCTGTTAAAACATTACAGTAGGTCACAAAAATAGGATCAAAAGTTAAGATGTGAATATTAAGGTTGCTGATGTCAGCTCAGATGTGGTCTTCTTTCCCTGTCACCTCCCATTTGTTCATGTCCTACCTAGTCCTGCTACCTTTCCCATGTGAATCTCTTGGCCTTAATCTCAATGCAGATCAAGAGGCTTCACTCTCCTCCTCTCTGGACAATTTCTGTCTCTACAGCTCCCAGCCTCTGCTTTCCCTGCCCATCCGTCCCTGGGGAACCAGGCCCTGTGCTCCCCCAGTGCTCAGACAATGTCCCCTGTCCTCCTTTTCTCTGTCCAGCCTCCGCTGCATTCCCCTAAAGCCAGCATCACCTCCCGTGCTGAGGTCCCGCTCACTCCTCCCCTACCACAGTGTAGCTCCAGCCTCCCCATGGCTCCTCAACAGACCCTGGTTTCTCCCTCCTTTTTCTGTCCTTTCCTTCAGCCAGTCCTCTTCTGACCTCCATAATGGGTTTTGCTCCCTTCCTGCTGTTGCTAAGGTCCCTTCTGTGCCACATCCTCAGCTCAGTCTTGTGCCTCACCTCTGCTTTCAGAGCAGCCTGCTGTCTCCCTTGCCAGGCACAGCCTGGGCTGCTGGTGAAAGGCTCTTTGAGCCTCTTTAGCTGCACTCCAGGGCTGAGTGGGCAGCGTTACCAACTCACATCTGCCAGGTGTGGTAACAGGGGCAGATTTATGGCAGTGGCAAGTGACCTACCCTGCATGCCAAGTGCAGCAGCAGTCAGTTTTTAACTTTCTGCTAAAAATAATGGAACTGCAAGGTCTGTTTAAAGAGAAGAGGTTGTGCTATGGTGGGGTTTTTTGGGGTCTAAAAATATTCTTTAAACCCATTTTTTAAAAAAAATGAGCTGATTTTGTGATATTTTCAACATTTTAAAAAACTATCTGTAAGCAAAAATTAAAGCAGGCTTTTACAGTAGGAAATGTCAGACACCCTGAATATTAGTGCTATCAGGCCTGCCCATAATAATTTTCAAATCAAATGTAGATTCTGTGGTATATCTTTACCTAAACAGATTTCCATAACCACCAACCAGTAACTCTTCTTTTAATTTAGGAGTGCTGTTAGATGAATTTGTTCCCAGAGTCAGACTATGAGGCTAGCCTCCCAAGAGACACTCCCACCTCTTCCTGGGGATAAACAAGCCAGCCCTGGGAACATGAAACAAGCAGCAAGAAACACTATTTGACTTTTATAAATTTTAATAAACTAAAACAGAGGACTGAAAGCTTGAGATCTTTTTTATTTACTATTACCCTGCAGTGAAAATGGGAGAGAAAGGAGGGGGTGTGTTTTTTGCATATACTTTAAATATATAAATGTACCATTTTTGTCATTCAATACCCTTTCTATCTACCTATCTTTTTCCATTTACTTAGTTTTTTAAACAGTCTGACATTAGGCAAAAACCTAGTTTTCACTCTTTTTTTAAATTAATTCTACAAGAGGAATATATCCACCGTAGGCTTCATAATCCTAGCAGATATTTTTCATGGCCATTCTTTGGTTTATGAATCAGGCAATTGGAAGTCACTCGTGTCACTGCCATTGCCATTTTGATCATCACATGTGAGAAGTAACTGTTCTACTTTAAAACTTGTTCTGGAGTCTGCCCTCAGCACTGCACATTGCTTTTTACTACTTCCCTTCTGCCATTTTTTAAAATATTATAAACATTAATCTCTATGCTTATACATATGTCAGCTAAGTAATCATTTTTTCACATTCCCAAATACTTAAGTTTACAAAGGATATTTGTAATTAAAAGGGCCATCTTAGCTCATTTTATCATTGTATCACTAATACTTATTTTTAATGTATTGTTGTGTTACACAAATGTGTGTGTAATGTATGTATTGCTGGATGGGAGAGGCCAAACGGGAACATGGGGGTACCTTAAATAAATATCTTGGAGACAGTAAAAGACAATAAATAACAAAAAAATTAAGTCTATATTGTTGAGAATGGATTTGTATCAGTTTTTGAAGTCCAGGGATTGCTCTGCTATATCATATATATGGGAAATGAGGGGTGCTGCAGATCACAGTCGCTCCTTTGACTTTCACCTTCCTAGGCTAAACAGTCAGAAAGGAAAACTGTGCAAATATAAATACCACTACTAATGCAACAAATCCCCAAGAAGGTACCAACTACTCCAGAGTAGGCTGGGCTTCTGGTGACCCATATGGGAATTTGTTTTTTCCTGAAATGGGCTATCTCCAGCCATCTTTCACAGGCTCAAAAACCCAGGGAAGAATGAAGAGGAAGAGAAAGCTGCCATTCCAACATCAATACTTTAGCCATGTTTTTCTCTCTTCCCCCAGCTATCACTCCTCATTCACTCCACATGGTGGAAGAGTCTCAATCTCTTTGAACTTGTCTCCACTATTTTCAAAAGAGATGAGGGGCAGCAGAAGAAAGAAGAGAGAGAGGGAAGAAAAGAGAGAAGGAAAGAGACAGGGAGGACACATCAAGGTGAGTTACATTTCCACATCATTTATCCTACAAGAAAGCACATGCTTTAATCTACCCTGAGCCATACACAGGCATTGTCAGGGTTGCATTTTGTCTACAAAGCTAAAGAAGTAGCGAGTGTAAGATTATGCTGCTGTGTCAGTCTAGTTTGACCAGTTTCACAAGTTCGCTAGAAAAGGAAATGTGACATTTTCATTTAGAAGAACATGAGCGAAGTTTAGAAACATGGCTGGGCATGTTGGAGTAAATGGGACGGTGTTTTTCTGAGCAGGAGAGAGCCTTGTTTTACAATGAACTGGAGATTTTTACAACCAATGACAGATTTGCCTGAATTTAAAATCTGAATGCAGAGAAACTTCACTTAGGATAGTGAGAGACAAAGAAGAAAGAGATTTTGAGAGGAAAAGAAAAGCTGTATTTGCTGCTCCATCTCCCTGATCCCCCCAGCTCAGCAGGTACGGATACACCCTGGCAATCGGGAGCAGATGCCCTGTACCAGCACCTGCCTGGCACACGGCTCTGGGCCTCCCTCACACTTTCTCCCTGTGGGTTTAAACCGGAGTGTGTCCGTCCCGTGCCAGTTTTTAATCCGACTGCGGTATCCCAAAGACAGGAGTTTCAAAAGGACTTTCACGGGATAGAGTATAGTGAGGAGAAGAGGAATGCACACCATGAACGTTCATGTGTGCTGCTGTTGTAAGGAACATCAGTTACCAGTAAGTAATGTCTGTTTTCAAACCCCGTAATTACATTCACAAAGGGCAAATGCAGAGAGCTCCAGGAACAAGCCCCATTCACACTCACAAACCTTGTAGGGGTCCGGGAACAAACCTGTTGACATTGAAGATGCAAAGAGTGGCCTTGGCACTGGAGGCAGGTTAAAACCATACCTGTTGACACCTGGTTTTAAGGAATTAAAAGGCCACTTTGCAGAGAAACTCTGAATGTGCTACAGGAGCACCCTGTCCAGCCTGCCTGGGAAACATCAGCAATAGGGGCCTGGATTCCTTCCAACTTCCAGAAAAGGTGACTGCAAAAGGAACATCACCTTCACAGTAAGATGAAAAAAGAAAAAATTCTTGTGGATTGAAGGTCAGGCCAAAGAGTATGGAGGTAAGTTTACCCATCAGCACACAATGAAACAATGTAACTTTTAAAATCTAGAAATGCCTGTCTCTTTCACATCATCTTGTCATCTGCTCCCTCAGTCCTGTGTGCTCACAGCCAAAATGTGATCCCTAGTTCAAAATCAAGTATCTGTCACAAAAAAACAGAGGAAGGGTTTCCAGTGTTGGGGCTGTTCAGCCCTGAGTAACAGACTTCTTTGCTGGGATGTGTCCATAAACTCAGATATCTCTGCATATTAAAAGAACCAACCACTCCTCACAAATCAGGGAATCATCTAAACACAGGATTTTAGGTTTCGTGTCTGTTTGTGAAGCTGCATGGTTTAGAAAGGTTGCACAGAACCATACTGAATGAAAATGAAATCAGAACAAGATAACAACACATGGTCTAAAACCTATGCTGCTGCACAACCTTTGAGCTACTGAATCCACATTCTCCATAATGATCTTTAAAGCCTGGATGGAGGTAACCTGTTGATTTTTGGCATTTACTGTTACACTTCCAGCTCTTAAGGCATAAAATGCTCCTACAGAAAGGCTGTAAGATTGTTTGATCAAACAGCTATTCAGATTAAGTGAAAAAGATAGTGAATTCCCCTGAAGTGGGAACAGCTTTGTTAAGGTGCTCACTTGTAGCAGAAAAAGAGACCATTTGGAATTAGAAATGGTTTTGCCCTTCCCAAGACAAAGAAAGCATCTGCAGGATGTTCTCACAGCTGTATGAAACCAGAAACCTCAAGATCAAAAGGCATCACCAGTCTTTTACCTCAAATACCAAGAATCATAGCAGCCAGGGTCACTATCCTGGACTTGAACTTGCAAATGTTGGTGCTTAGTTTTTCTAAATGCAGAACACATTTAAATCTGCTATTTCTCTTCATGTAATACCTGGTTTAGGTGTCTCCCACACTTTGTAGTGTATGAAAATTATCTGTAGGGCAACCTAGCATCAGCAAGGTACTTTTGCTTATGTGAAGTAACACTAATGAAATTCTCAAATAGGGGTAAAATAAAGTTTTGGGGAGACAACATGTAGAGAAGACTTCTGATGACAGTGTGTTGGACCCTGAGCCTGACATTGCATGTGCTCCTTGAAAAACTTGGTCTCCAGCGATAAAATCAGTGTGCACTTACTACATAGAATCACTGCAGGGGAAGAGAGAAGATTATATATAAAAATGTATTTATTCATATTTAATCCACATCACTTCCCAAGGTACAATAAATTTTAACAGTTTGGGAACCAGATGCTATAGATAATAACATAATAATCAAGGACAGCAGAAAGGATGTCAGAAATTGACCAGTTCTGAAATACTGAATGTTGCATTATGAATGGTTTCCAAAACTATTCTGTACAGATAGCTACACCTAATCTGCAGAAAAATTAAAGACTGCTATATTTTACAAACATTATTAGTTACAGATGAAACATACCTATGAAAAAAGTGTCAGTAACATGAACTGTGTAAATTAAAATGATCAGAAGATAAACATGATGGGAAAGACAGCTAAATAAGAGAAAGGTCAATCTGGCATAAGCAGAAATGGGTAAAAAACTGCCAGTAATAGCTGTGCTTAAGCTGAAAGTGAGAAGTTCCTAAGTAATGGCATGACCCTCCAGACAGGGAACTGAATTCAAGAAGGTCCCTGTTTGGAGAAAGAGCACTCAATGTGCTGTGTGCAGAACCAAGTAACAGATCTTGTGGTGATCTGTGATTACAGCATAAAGGTTCCTCATTGGTCCCAGCTGCAGAGCTATTCCATCACCAGGAGGTGTACCTCTGTGTGTTGCTGACCTTGTCATGTTTATTTCAGAGCGCATATACAAGCAATAGCAAAATAACTGAGTTTCCTTGGTTTCTTTCTCTTCTTCTCTCTTATTTTTCCCTTCTTGTTAGGGGTGGGAAGGGAGGTAGAAGGGTACGAAGACAGCAGAGAAAAGACAAGCTAGAAGATATTTTAAGCAAATGCAGAAACAGAAACCCTGAATTACAAGTATTAGTTCCAGTATAGAATATGGTTCCCTATATGTCTACAGACAATTTTTGTTTTCAAGGAATATTGAAGTGATACATGCAACTGTCTGTCCTTCTTCAAAGGCATGCTGCAGTCACAAATGGATCTTCTTACACAGTTGTGAATGGTGAAAAGATCTGTGTTTCAGCCTTAGGCTAAAAATGGAATCTATTTCTACTGTATCAGTTTCCTTTTAAATATCAATAAATACCACAAGTCCTGGGTGACATTCTTGCAAGACTTGATGTTTCTGCTTCTGTTCATCCATTTACGCTATTATATTTCAGGCTAAACACATTTTGTTAATTACACAGCAGGATAGGATATGTCTTCCATTCACAAGCTTTTAATTAAAAAACAAACACAGCAATAGGTAGGTTTTTCTAGTCATTTAAGCCTTTAAGCTTGGTCATAGCCTGCCCATCAAATGATGTAATTATGTTTTATTTCCCTGCACCTACTTCTTCATTGCAAAAGAAAAGCTGATGATAGAGATTTTCTTTTCATACACTGCTGAGGAAGGAGCAACTGTAAGGCCACAAAAAAAAGAGTGCTGTCGTGGCTCAGAAGTGCGCCAATGTGCTCATCTGTTACACATCCTGGAGTTTAACTGTAAGAACAACCCATACAAACACGGGAACAACAAAATTCTGCTATAAAACATGTGACAAACACTACCTTCTGCCTTGATGTAAACTGCAAACACATGGTCATTTTCTTACTGAAATCAGTTTTCATCACGCTACATTTGGTGAGAATCCTCGGGCAGGCAGCACTCAGACATGACCACTGCCAGACCACATGGTCAGCTTATGGTAGGTCACAGAAAATTCCATAAAGCTCTGGGATGCATGAGCTGGTGTTGGCACAATGGGGAAGGAGGTTTCACAGAAACATCTGCAAGGCCTGGGATGGTGACAAAGAATTATCCAATATTAAGAAGCTATTGTACCTAGGTGCTCAACAGGAGACACACTATGTATTCCTCCACCACATGGGAAACAAAATTACCTGACAACTTCATCAATACCTCATCTTCTATCTCTCCTTCATTAGCAAGATCAGAGATTTCACTGACATTAGCAACAACAGAGATTTCACATTTCACTGTGCCTTTCCACGTTCACTTCTTTTCACCCTCCACTTTTTCTAAGCAAACTTCTGCTGCTAGATCCCAACCCAAACTCTTCTGCCCATAAAGCCCTTTGGACTTCACTGGAGCTCAAACTATTCCCAAACCTCCCTCATCCACCCTGTCAGCCTTCCTCCTCAACCCTTCTCCTCCTGTGGCTTCCCATTATCCAATCCCTCCCAGTGATAAGCCCACCTCCAGTAACTTGTTCTGTGTGCTCCTGGGAGAGCTTCTTCTCATCTTCTGTCATCTCTCCAAGAGAGACCTGCGACTCTTGGACACAGCGTTTCACACCAAAGACTGATTCCTTGGGGAAAGCAATACCACTGAGCCAGGAAGACAAATGAGGTAAGGAGAAGGCACCCAGTACTTTTAGGGAAACACATCCCTGTCAAACTGTATTTGTATAAATCCTCCACTTTTTATAACAGACTCTCTGCAGAATACGGCATTTCACAGAGCACTTGAAATTTAATCCTTGGCACTGATAGCCAAGTAGAAGCCACTGTCAGAGCTGCTGCTCCCATTCCAGTCTCACCTTAAGGACAGAAGATAATGATAAATAAGGCACATGGACAAGCCCCCAATGGGAAAAACCTCTTGCACACATATGAAAAGATGTACTGGGAGCCATCAAGTCACTAAAAGGGAACAAAATAATACATTCTTTTGGAAGCTATTTTCAGGGGTTTTTAAACTTCTTTATTAGTTAAATAGAGTATTTAAACATCTGCAGTGTATATTAATATATATTCTATTTCAGTGGTAGGAAATTTCAGGACAATCTGAATTATTTGAATTCAGAAAAAAATTTTCGTATCAACAGATTTTACCATGACTTCCTCTTGCATCCATTTACGTACCTCTAAAATATTACTGTTTTAAACTCCTAAGTCCTGATATTGAAATGTTTAACAAAAAACCCCACTTCTACTGAATAAACACAAGAACTTATATCTCTGTATGAACTATGGCACTGCTTCCACAGTGCTATAATAATTAGAGTTAACATAATGAAAACCTAGTAAAAAGACTATAAATTCACCATATGAGCACATATGGATGTGAAAAAGGAAATCAAACAAGTTCTCTGAACTAAAATTAGAGTCAAAACAGAACAGTGTCCCACAGAAATAGCACAAGCCTAAAAAGTCTATATAAATTTACTATGCCAAATCCAATTTTATCCAACGTTCCGTTTCATCTATCCATATTTCCACAGTGTATTTAAGGTATTGAGAGCTTAACTGTTCATGTAAGTCTGCACTGCAGTTTAGCTACTTGAGATAGATTTTCATGTTTGAAGCAAACCAGAGCTGAGCTCATTGCAGAGCTACAAAACCATGGAGCCCAGTCCACCAAGTCGTGAATGTGATTTTCCTATCCAAGCTTCTGCTCCTCATGTTTTGCACTGTGTGCTCTCTTTATGCTTGCTCTACAATTGAGTCTTCCATTCTGAGGGTTTCAACACAATGATTCATTTAAAGTATACCTCTGAAGAGGGACCTCAAAAGGAGAGCAAAATCCATTTATTCTCTGTTATTGTATATGTATTAATTTAAATATTGTTTTAAAGCAATTCATCTGTGAAGATGAGCCACCTCTCGACTCAAATAAAGACATTTGTGAATGGTTCTCCTGTAGCCTCTGCAACTTTGGTTGTAAAAAACTTTGGTGTAAAAAGCTTGTGAAAGAGCTCTGAGCAGTTTTTGTTTTGTTCTCTTTATGCTACATCCTCCACGTCCGTTTAACTTGCTGTGTCCTGCACCTTCTAATACATCATATGCACGGAAGGAAGGTCACATCAACCATTTATTGGGGAATCAAACCAAGCAGTAGCATGTGTCCATTTTGCTTCTGGACTGCATCAGAGGTGTTTGTTGCAACTGATGCCAATCATTAGATCAGGACTGTTAAATTCTCAGGCACCTCTTTTGTGGGATAGAACCAATTTCTTCTGAGCTGTTTAATTACTTTGTGACTTCTGAGATTTAGCTTTTTTCCTTCTTTTTTGGGGAAGTCATCAAATAAACAGAAATGCTACACAACTACTGAGGCTGTTGCAAGAGAATGTGATAGCCAAGGATGTGCTGGTTCCACTGACTGGGGAACCATGACAGGGAACAAGCCAGTTAATCACTCCTGCCTACACCTTTCCTTTTTATTGTCCAGATGTGTGGCAATCCTGTATTTCACAAAATATTCCGGTCCTTTTTAATATAAGAAAGAGTTGCTATTCCTAGGAGATGAGTGAATATTCCATCCCTCACCTATAAGGTCTTACTTGCTGGACAATTTTACAGTGTTTCAGCTCTTACGCTGCTCTGCTGTGCATATGCTCCCCCGTCATCTTTCTATTCCTGTTCTCTCTCTGAACTTCTTTTCTTCTGCTGTGTCTCCTGTTTTCAGCAATCCTCCTCTCAGACCTTCCAGGCTCAATGACAGATTTTGTGCACAAAAGGCTGTAAATTTTTAGGGCAGGAATTATCTCACTACTTTTGTTAGTTAACAAGCTATGTACCCTTGATAGGGGATGAAAGTGCAACCTACTATATGGTTTTAAATAACCACTATACTCATAAATTATTTGTAACAGCAATAATACGCCTACACCAAAAAGCAGTAGGATCACATACAGTCATGGTCTCTCACAGTCGTCGGTGCCATCTGGAGCTCCAAGAGGCTAACTCTGCTTGGCAGTCTGTGTGCCACGAGTTGCACGACATGCAGAAAAATATTCCAGGACTTCACAGTTCCTCCCCAAGTAACACATTAATAATGATCTTCCACCCATAGTTAGCACTTCAACTGCGAACACACTGCTGTTGACGAAGGCACAACAGGTCAGTTGGGAGGAGAGCAAGCGGCTTTGTCCCCGGCACAATGCCCTACAGCCGCCACACATGCCCCTCACTCAAGTTGCGCGTGCTCTGTCATTATCCTTGCTGCCAGCTCCAGTGGGACTGCTCAGAGGCTACGGCAACTCTCCAAGGTCCACAGGCCTCCGGGAGGGGACAGGCCACCTTCTGATCCACAGCCGGGATGAATGGATTAGCGGCGAGCCGAGCCAGCTGCCACAAGCTTTATCAGTACGCAGCCCCGACAGATGGGAGCCCACTGGAGAAGCCTCCTGCTGCAGCCTGCGTGGCCCTCACGCCGGCCTTCTGCTCACCCCGCGCTCACTGACACGAAAGCGGACACAGAGTATGCACAAGGGGCAAAATCACATTTAAAAATACACGCGCCCTGTTTGGGACTCTGCTCAGGTTAAGCAACAAGCGAGCTGCTCTGGGAGCACAACCTGGTTCACTGCAGTGAAGCTACTTGTGGTAAAATGCTTCATTTTGGTTTGGATTTGCAGTTGGTAGGATTTCTGACACATCATGTTTGTTTCCACCAGAACTGAATTACCTGCTGACATTAAAACTGGATCAGGACTGTAGTAAGAGATACACCAAAGATTGAAGAGACTATTAACTGTAGAGATGAATTCAAACTAATTGACTTTCTCCTGAGCTGTCTATCCATATAAAAGTCATAGGTATCAGAAAAAAGGCATACCCCAACTCAATCCAGTAGAAACTGGGGCTTCCATGTTTCAGACAAGACAGGTAATGTCAATTTGACTTTTAAGTCATGAACCTTGCACTTGCTCCAGAAATATTCGATATATTATCTGAGGCAAAGGGTTGCAACAGGATCAAAAACATTGACAGTTTTTACTGTTGCAATCAAAAATCTTTTAAAATCATAGAACCAGAAAATTGTTGAAAAAGGGAAAACACCTACCTAATTGCTGCCAGAAAAAAAGACACTTTACTTTTGACCACACCACACTGAAGTATGAAGTGCTACACTTACGAACAGCAGTATAAAAAAAAGGAAACCCTATTGCTTCTATTAAAGAAAGAGCCTCTCTTAACAGATCATTACACAGCCAGATAAAAGCTCAGTGGAGTCAATGGCCGCCTTTGCATTCATTGGAAGGGACTTTGTACAAGACTTTACATATCAATACACATAGTTTCTCTCATATTACATCTCACAAGTCTACAATTCACTTAATCTTCTCTGAGCACAAATGTGAACAATATTTAGAAAGAAATGCTACAGTTTGCCAGGCTTGTGTGTAAAAGTCTCGATTTTCCCTGTGTCTTGCTTCTTGAAAGGCATCTCACATAAACCTCTATGTCTGAAGCTGTTTTGCTGAAAGACAAAATTTTGCGACTCAAAAAAGCTGCCTATCTCTGAGCAAACAAAGTATCTAGAATTCTATTTGCATAAGCTATGCTTGTGCACTGTGGAGAGTACAAACCTTAATTTATGATCTTATAGGTAATTTCCAAAACCAACTTTATAACAACCAAGAATCATTTATATCAGCATTCTTGATTTATGCTAGTAATCTCAAAAATATAGTCCCAAACCAGTTAATCCATCTTCAAACTAATTTCACAACTTCCTTAATTTCAAAACATATTTAGTGCACAAAAGTGAAAATATAACATTCAGAAAAAAGAAAGCTAGTAACAAGTACTGCAATGAAACTTGTTTGAACTTTCATTGAGCCAAGATGTCTACAAGAATTTATAAATCATACCTCCAGGTCAAAATTGGCTGTTTTATTTACATTTAAACACAGTGATTCTGGTACTCTAATATAAGTACATGTTGAGGACAACTTTTTTAGGATGAATTTTCCAAAAATTAAATTAAAAACTGTCTTCAATATGTGAAAAACAAGACTACAAATATATTTAGGCGGTATCCAACAGTCTTAAGCAAAAGTGGCCAGTGCCTACTTCTAAAGACAAATTGACATTGCTTCAGCAAATTACATCAAAATGTATACAAAAAACTTACCAAGTATCTCCTGAAAAATAAACCCCATTTCTCATTAAGGATTTCCAGCAGGCATTAAGTCAAGATAAAAAGGTAAGGAGCTGACTGTCTCCAAGTCTTAAATCAGAAACAGCAAAATTCTTTATAGTATGCTCAAAATCAAAAGCAACACTTAAATAAAAACACAGGCATCTAAAGCATAAGTAAACAGTATTTGACAATAGTGTATTTATCAGAAGAAACAGTCTTTCAAAAACTGTTTTCAACAAAAAAATGTGTTAATCACAAAAACAACCAACCAACGAACACAAGCTGAATGATGAATTCTCCCTGAACTTTGCATTGTCGTATTGCTGCAACATGGTCACTTCTGTATTAGGAAACACAAAGATACAGGTGCTGTCAAGATACTCTTGTTGTTTGTACTCTTATCAGTAAGCGAATTTGTTTTAAAAACTTAATTACTGAATGCCCCCCCCCGCCCCCTGAACTGATAAAGACCATTTAGAGAAGGTAAACACTGATTAGAAAGTCCCACACTTACACTTGTGGGACTTCATCAGTTGAGCCCTAACCCCATGTTTCACAAACATATTTAGAAATTCTGTATGTCATTTACAAATGGAGTTTCTGGTATGCAGCTGAACACCCATGACTAAGCGATTTCTGAAGAAATGTGTCATCTGTAGATTTCAGTCATTCACTTTTTAAATTCTACAACATAAAAGAATATTGAAGGAACTTATGAATACTGCCAAGGAAATAACTTAAAATGGAAGGGTTTAGGGTTGGTGGGTTTCTTTAATAATTTGGGAGGGGACAGGGGGCATTAAGTGCAGGAGACATCTGTACCTTCACATTTCAGGCCATGTAATGTTTGTTTGCCATACACTGACCTATTTAAGTCTGATGGCAGCACTAAGAAATATGACCAACAAATTCAACAGAGGAGGAACACACACCTTTCATGAGGAAATAAGAACACAAGAACAACAAAAAAACCCAGTAGCTCTCATCCACTGAAACATCAAACATCCAGGGTTGACCAACGCAGTTGCATCACCTGCTGAAATACTGAAAGTCCAGATGTATTCTAATTCCCACTTGTTGCAGAAGCCTAATTAGTGTTGACAGACAACACCTCACTGTGAAGGCTGCAGATAATCTTCAAAGACAAATGTATAGAAATAAAAACAAAAACACAGAAGAGATGAGTTTGGGCAAATACTGGAGCAGCTATCCAAAAAGTGCAGAGCATGTGCAGGTAAGGCAACCGGTTTACAATCTACGAAAGGACCTATACGATCTAGCTGCCTACAGTGGTCCTTGGTTCCATCACTCTTCTGCTACAACAGCCACTTCAACATGTCCCAATGTGAGGTCCTCATGCTTGAGTGTCTAAATGGATCAAAACAGGCTTTTTGTGTCATTTTAATAGACAAAGCTTGTGGAAGATCACAAGGAGGAGTGGAAGAGAAATGTCAGAGAATGAAATTTCTTCAGGCAGCTCTAAAGCTGCTTTGTTGTGTGGCAACTTCATCAGATGTTCCCTCACAACCAAAACTGTACAACAAATGAGCAGTGGCAGCACACGTTCTCTTTCTCACTGTAAGTTCCCTGTGCCTTGTAACCACAGATATATACATGAGTCCATACATACGATCACAAAAAAGAACCCCTCAACCCCAACCACCTCAAAACTCTTCTTTGCGTTAAGAAGAGATTGTACAAGACTGAATGAAAATGCAAATACATAAGCAGAAGTTCAGCCACAGCTGAGATTACTGATGGATAAAAGACAATGAATGGACAGAGAGAAAAGAAATGAGGCTGTGTCTAGTTGTTCTGCTTGGCAAATTTTGGAATATTTCTTCCCATCAGCACCATATCCAGGTGTCCTGAGGCAGCAGAATGTTGCTGCTGATGTGAAGAAGCTTTATGTGCAGCCATTTGCCTTGCAGTGAACAATTTCCCAGCTGATTAAAATACTGTGACAATCTCAAAGCTTGCTAAAACCAGGGAAAGTAAACATATGGATTGCTTTACAGAAAAACTAGAATACTGACTGGGGGGACACGCTCCTTTTGCCAAGGGTACTTTAATGCATCTAAACTACAGCTGCCACTATCATTAACAGCTGATGGGCATTAATGTAATCCAGGTGGTACACGGCACTCAGGGCAGGAAGAACATCCCTCTGCCTATTCCAAAGACAAACAGAAGCCACCTAACTGAATGCAAGTGCCCAGCCCTGGAAAGCAAAGCACAGACACATGAGCAAGTTGCTGCATACCAGGAGTCATTTACCCTCCTCTGTTGACAGCTACAGCAACAGTGCAGGGTACTAATGGCGATGTGTGTCAATGGACAGTAAGGACAGAGCTGGAAATCCCCACAAGCTCATCCCTTCAGGTACAGTGGGGCATGTGCCTGCAGGTGGGAGCAGGGAGGACACGGATGCTGCAGAGGCCACTGCTCCTGCAGAACCCCTCGGGTGCTGCGTGCTGCTCACTGCACCTACCTGACTGTAGAAGCAACAGATTTGTGGTCCAAAAGCCTGTCTTAAAGTTTATTAATTCCAAACGAATTACCAATGCAGAGAACAGAGGGGAGAAAAGAGTTTAAAGGAATAAAATAAAAATTTTAAAAAAGGTATGGGGTAGGCCAAAAGCAGTGCCAGCAATTACTTAATAAAAATGAAATATTCAAAGTATGATGAGAAGAAAAACTTAGAAAAAAGCAAGGTGCACAAAAAAACTGTATGGTTTTGGTTTGCAGTGCAGATGTTTAGGATTTACAATCAATATGGTTTGCTTTTTCATGCTATAAAATGCATATATAATTATGCCCAAGATGTGTGTAAATGTTTAAATATTAAAACAAAGCAGATATTCTGGATGTTTGATGTTTGTTTTTAAAAAGAAAAAAAATCTATTTTACAAGGACACAAGCACTAAAGGGAAATTAACATAAAACAAACAAACCAGTGTAATAAAATAAAAAGCTCAAAACCAAGTTAACCAAGGTCGTTAATGTCAGTTCAATAGCAAAGATCCATGTTACCCAATGTTTAAGTATCAATTAAATGGGAAAAGACTGCTTGCAATTACACTTCACAGATTTATTTCTGCTTCTTCTAGGATATATATATATTGTCTCTAGCAAACATGCACATTTCCTTACGTTTCTGAAGTTTCAATTTCCTTATCTAAATTGTCACACTACTCAGAAATTTCAGATTTCCTCCTTTTTGCCATTCATTTTTCTAAATATTTTGGAGAATGATAGCATGGATCTGCTAAGCCCTACCTACCTCTTCCAGTGGTAAATCTGTAACTACTGAAACCGTATGCTGAACTTCTCTATTTGAACAGGAGACAAAGCTGTTGTCCACCTCTTCACTCTAAAAATACCCCGCAGCTTAAAATGTTGAAACACGAAAGGCACAACATGCATTAACACAAATTCACAGTGTTTTGCTGACCATAAAAAAATGTCCTTGTATGGATGGAAAGGGAAGTCTGGAAAAAAATATTTGGTAAAGAGGGGTTTTTTTCATGCCCTCCCTCCAAGTAATTCTGCTTGAATGGAATTTACAGAGAGCCACAGTCTAAAAATACATAGGCTGAGAACAGCAAAGCAGCTACATGGATTACACTCAGCCCTTACAACCCTTTGTAGTTTCACGGAAAAGTCAACTGCTGGAGCACTGTCAACGGTACAGTTCTTTCTCATATATTGGAAACAAATAATTTGAGGAGAACAGGTAAAACGTACCAACAACAGGAAAGCAAAGTCAAGTGTTGGCCACTGTACAGTGCCCACATAAAATACTCAGAGAGGGAAATGTCAGCACTAAAAAGTGCACCTAGAGTATACTATTATTTATTTATTTTTAATACAAATCCTTCTGCTTTTCAGCCTACAAGACATAAAGGAGATACAGCTGATAGGTATTTTATACTAACAATAGCAGGGGAAGACCAGCAGCCTGCATGCCACTGACACAGAATTATCTAGTTAAAGAAACATAAATTCTGATTTTTCCTAAATCCCCAAAGATTATGAAAAAGGAGGGTTTGGGGTGCTTGGGTTTTTTTTGCTTACTTTGTGTTGTCCCCCTCTTATTTCAGTGTCCTAGGTAAGTTTTCCTTATGGGCCCCTACACACAGGATTGTGTCACAATTCTTTACAAGGATTAAGGCACAGCATGGGAGGACTGCCTTTTAATCGAAACAAAACAGTGCCTACTATAACTTTTTTTCAAGAGGTCAATAGAGAGAAAAGGACTTCAGTAGCAATCCTGGCCTTTTCACCTTTCTATTTTCATAAACAAGTTTAACAGCAAAGTTATTTTAAACTGCCAGTGGAAATACAGATCTTGCTTACAACTGTGTAAGCATTCCCCTTTCCCTTTCCTGTTGATCATTGGGGTGTGAAGTTTTGGGAGGAGCTGGCTTTTCCATTTAAACATGCTATCGTCTAAATAGGTAGGTTTTGAAAGAGGTGAGTACCTAGTTTGATGTTAATGATTCTTTTCCTGGAACAGGAAGGTTCGAATTTGTTCAATACAGAGATGCAACCCAATTTAGGAAAAATGTTCTTGGACCCTTTCTTAGTTTACTTGCATAGACACACTACTACCCTGCTGAGCATGAAAGGACATTCACACAAACCCTGCTTCAAGGCGAGGAAGATCTCTGAGCAGCACCAAGCTTGCAAATGTCAAGGCAGAGGTTCCTGATCCCCTTAAAGACAAATCAGCTCAAATCAGCTCTTCATCAGCCCCAACTGAAATCTGTGGTCAGATAAATGTAAACCATAGGCACCAGAAATGTATCTTTCTAGGTGTGATTCCTGTCAGTCTAAAGGCAAGAAGAACATTTTGCATAAAAGCATATTCCTCTCTCATGAACTGTATCAGAGCCATTGCAAAGTAGCCAGTTATTCAAGTCAGTCAGTCGCTCTTTTGCCTTCCTCTATGAAAACACTGAGACAAAGGTACCAAGCCTTCATTGGAACCACCAGCTCGGAAAACTTACAAGGAGGAGAGCAGAAAAACATGCCTGTGTTTCAGTGCACAGTCATAAGGCCTGTCCAAAATGGAATTACTAACATGGGTGATAATGAGCTCTCTACAAACAGAAACATAAGAACTTCCAGGTGAAATCCACCACTAGGCCCAAGCAATCAGGCTCCTAATTCTCTTGACCATCAAAGCAAACTACTCAAGATCCCATCCTCTAGGTAACATGTACTAGGAATCATCTGATGGGGCTCTGACAGCACAACCGCCCAGCATTTGTGTGAATAACTTGAAGGTAAGGACCACACAGCAGAGTAGGGTAGAAATCAGGCAGACCATGCAGGATTGCGGAAGACAATCAGAAGATGTATTTTTCCAGGATTGATCTTCTCTGAAAACATACCATAGTGTACTTTTATTGCTTATGCAAGGCAGTTCAGGAATGAGCTTAGTCATTTCAAGCTTCCCTGGAAAACAACAGTGTTTCTGGATTTTTGAAACAGTATTACCAGCCTTAGAAGATGTCAAAGGGATTAAATATCTATCTGTAGTACAGAAGTACTAATAGCATTCCTCCAGCTCCCACTCGGAATGCGTGAAAAGACATGCAGTAGACCTCAAGAATTCAAACAGTCCCCAGCTCTTTCCAAAAAGAAATGGCAATGTCTCTTCAAAAAAAAGACAATGGATTTTGTGCAACGCTAACTGTATGCAGACATTCAGAAATGCGGGAGTATGTAAATCAAGCACGCAGGAAAATCTTTATCAGGTGTGTCCTCACTGGAAATAGGAACACACAAATGAAAAGCTCTGACAATTACCAGCCTGCTTGCAAGATGAGAAAAAGGAAGGAGTTACGAGTCACCCAAGTGTTCATAATAACCAGTACGTACAAGCATCAAGCACTCTATGAATACAAGAAAGTATCAGTACTGGATATTAAGTAAGCTAATGAAACTTTCAAATGCCTGGAAATTAAAACATAAAGGTTTTCAATGCAGATATTAAATCAGCATGTACAAATTTCTCCATCTCATTCTGCAATTCACGTCGAAAACCTTGCTCTTTTCCCTCCACCATCTGTCTAAAATTTAAATAAAACACTCAAGTCTAGAGATGTTCTTAAGTTCCAATGAGGCAGGTTTCAGCAGTACATGAAATCAAATTAAGGGAAAAAATGTGTAAAAACTCAGTAACATTTTTTAGAGTCATTTTTTGTTGTGCCTTTTATACAAATAATTTCCTTTCCACAGATTTGGTCAGTAATACCTTTGAATGCTTGCAAGTGCAGTGCTTTTTTGAAAGCAACCTGAAAAATTAGGTTAACCTAGAAAGTGAATTCCATCTGTCCTGGTTGTCATCAGTAAAAGATACCTATTCGGTTCCTTTCAAGCATATAATCTAGTACTCAGTCTAAAACAGGATTTTAAAGACTTCTCTTATCAGCTTTTAGCTTTACTTCAGTAAGAAGAAAATACACAACTTCAAGCTGGTGCTATAGTAAAATCAGAGAACTGATTCCCCCACCCCCTGCCCCCCAAAAGAAGAATGGGTACAGATAATATAGGAGTTCAATGCAACAAGAGAGGTGGAGAGAACCTAAATACTTTGCAGTTACAACAATATTTACCACAAACACTTGAAAGAACCACACAGTGTGCAACTTGGGGATGGGAAAAAGGTGTTGTATGATTATCGCAGCCTAGGTTTGATACTTCAGTGTCTACAAGATTCTGCTTATTAAAATAAAGAACATTTCTCTGAATAATTTTTTTAAAAAATATATTTTGCATGTGACAGTGGTATTTCAAAAATATGCTAATTTTATTGCAAACACAGCATATGAAACTTGGGAAAAAGAAAGCTGGTCCAAACCCACAATATTTTTTTCAGTTAGATGCATTTCTTCACAAAGTTTCCAGGATAGTGCAGTTATTTACTAAAGACTGTGAGAATGACAATTGCTCAAGCTTGCACTGAAACAGGTGTTATTCCCTCCAATATCTACAAATTTCTTGGTTTTGTATGAACCTTTAGAAATTCAAGTATTTTCAAACTCCGTTAATTCTAGGATTTGACAAGTACCACACAAGGAGTGCAAAAAACGTCTTTCTAGTTCAAAAACCAAGGCAATATGAATAGCGTACTACATTCTGCTCCTCAATAGGTGATGTAAATTCTTTAACATTTCAACACTACTCACACATCTGGACAAATTCTGAAAAATTTGAGAAAGTATAGGGCATACTCTACAGTTTTTACACATTCCAAGATTTTGGGAGGAGTCAACATTGCTATACATGCAACTGAACCCAAAGGTTTCACTTGCCAATATGCCTGCTTATAAAAATCAAGACTGAATGCCCTGGAAATTAAAATGTACACAAGCAAAACAAAGCAGCATATCAATTCTTCAATAAACTGCTTCTCAAAGTAAAGATCACTTAAAACACTTGGTCATGCCTGTGACAGGAAGAAACATGTCACAATCTATCTAACAGCTTCATAAAGGTTTACTGCCAGGATCAAGCAGAGGTGCACCTCCAGCAGGGGTGCTGGAGAGGGAGCAGCTCACAGACCCCAGCCTGCAGGAGGAGGCTTCCTGCACTGTACCCAGCAGACAACCAGCCAGGAATAGAAAAGCCACTGAGATTAGCTGAGGGAAGGGCATATTGCAATCCTGAACCTCTCAGATCTGAGCAGCCCTCCTGAAAGAACTTTGTTTCCTTCTTCACTTGAAGTCTCAGCCCCAACTCCAACTGCAGTCCTTCAGTGACTACACTGGTTCTGCCACTCGCTGAAGCATAATTTCCTTTAGACAATGACCAATAATCACCTTGCCAGCTCACCCAAATTTACAATTGTACAGTAAGAAGGTAAAACAGAGTAACAGAAGTTATTTAAAAAAACACAAACCAAACAGGTAGGATGAGAGACAGTGTTTGACCAGTGCAAGACTGCAGGACAGCTACCACTAATGCAGTTCAGCTAATGAATTTATCAAACAACACGGCTGAGTTTACTCAAATTTAATGGTAGTTACAGTATATGTTATAGAATTGTCAAATCAACAAAATGACTGGGTTTGTCTCCCAAATGTTTTCTCTGTTTTGTAACACATCATTTAGGGCTTGATATTTACTTCTTGTTTCTTTCAGAGCACAGAATGTGTAATTCACTTTCTGCTATTCTACTCATTTAATGTGGACTGAAACACAACTAGGATTCTTTACTGCTGTAGGTTCCCAAGAAATGCTCCAGTATGAGAAAATTAGTCAAATTCCCAGCTATTATAAACTGACTTTTACTCATGTGAACTAAGCAACTACTAACATACGAGTTAATATGAGCATACCAAACTTTATTTAGGGAAGAGAAATGGGCTATTATAATTGTATTTGATTCCCATTCACTTACCAGATCCACTCTGGAAAATGAAATAAACCATGCCAAAAGACATTAATTCCCTGCAATGAATCAGAAGTTCTTTACAGAAGCAGCGTAAAGAGAGATAGCTATTGTTCTTATTTTATTTCCAATCCCCTCATGCTCCTTACTGTTATGAGGATCAAATTCAAATACACCAAGCAGCTATTTTGAATGTTTGCAGCCCTAGTGAAACAGAATATGAGCACACTGCAGCTACATTCTAACTTGCCTGCCTGCCATCCACCCGTCATTTGGATGGGTAATTTCTCCCCTCGGGACCATATGCGGTGCTTAAAGCTGAGTCAGTTTGCCGTATGGCATTATTCTATAAAAGCAAGACGGCTTTGCTGGAATCTGACCTAGGAGGGTAAAGGCTTCTACGTACTTGGCTCAGTAGTTGCTAGACATGTTAAAGAAACAAAAAGATTTCAAATGTTCGTGTAATCCACTTGTTTTACACGGCATTTTTCCTATCAACAAGTACAGGCTTTACACCATTATGAAGCAGAGTTGTGAACATTACTCTTGTTAGTACCTACACCAAATTGCACACAAGAAATTAAAAAATACAGAATGAACAAAACAATTACATTGCACTGAATTATTGATCTACAGACGAATTATAAATCCACTGAATATTCTATCTACTGAATTATACAGATCTGTTTTATACTTTTGTTTCATAATTTGCACTTGCCATCTCTGTTCTACTGCACTTCTTCTCAAACATTTTACATGAATAATTTGGAGAACACTGGACATCAAAGGCTTCTAATAAATGGCTAGTGGATGCAGGACTAGCATATTAGAAATGTTTACTAATATTCCACACACACACTTTTGTTTCACTGCAGCTACCTATTTCAGCGTTTTACTGAGTAGTGAGAAAGTAATTAGTTCAAAAGGCTGTAGACAGTATCACTCTTTTTTTAAACTGTATCTTTCTTGAGCATGATACAATAAAAGCAAGATGAGGAAAAAAAACCCCACCACATAACCAGGAGGGTTCCTTTTCATGTTTACTCTTGATTTGTTTTCTGTTGCAAATGCTGCTAACGCTGTTCAAGATCAACAGAAACAAAAAAATATTAGAAAAAGCCTTCTTTAGAGATGCTGGTGATTCTGCTGATGTGCATTTTTCAATCTGCATAGAAAACAAAGTATTAGTTTACAAGCACACCAGACATCACAGGCAACACTGACTTGCTAAGATGATAACAATAAGAAGCCATGTATCATTACCCAATTCTTTCCAGCCCCTTCTTTTTTAAAAGTTTTACTATGTACATGAGAAAAGGAAGAGAGGAAGATTATAATGTATTTGTTGATGTAGACCTCTGCTATATTTCCACAGTCCAGACAAATGGTGCTCAGAAGGGGTCCAGCCAAAATGGAACATGTGCGTGTAGTACAACCCACTGGCCTTGACCATGGGTATTAAAATATTCATATCTCCTTTCAATGTCACTTGCATACAAACAGCTTTTCCTCCTCCTTTAAAAGATTAACCTCTGCCCTCCCAGGTGATACCAACTGGTCACAGAATTAGTACTGCCTTTCCATCAAAAACCACCACTGAGCTAAGTAGGGAAGAGTCTGTCAGGCACCTGCTTCTGTCTCCTCTGAGCTCAGGTATGTATTAATTGCAGCCTACCCACTCCACCAATACATGGGTCAAAACAAATAGGTGGGGGTGAAAGTGTAAAGATCTGCCCAGAAGCTAAAGGAAAGCAGCATTACCCCCTCGAACTTCATCCCTGGGGTAGCCACTCCCTCCCTCCCTCCCTCCCTCTCCCCGCTGTCCTCCTGCCATGGTATACCAAGGCTCTTTGCTAAAAGAAGCTTCATCTTCTTCACAGAACCTTTTATTTTAAAATGCGAGGCTCCATAATTTCTCCTTTGTGGCACACAGAGGAATATCAATAATAAGCTGAGGATTCATATGGCTTTATTATTACAGGGCAATATAAGATAAAACACCCAGAACAGTCAAAACAAAACAAGAAACCTCCTACTGTAGTCAATCTAAAGTGTTTTGATCAGGAAGTTATCCAGATTAGGTATTTATGTTTTTAACAAGGAACAGACAGAACTATATTCATAAAGGAGTTTAAAGCCCAGAACGATGCACACTCATGCTCACTACTTGGGGTGAGGGGGGTGGTGGGGACATGACATCAAACCAATGAACACTCCCTCACTCTGCAAACAGCCAACATATAACCAACCCACCCTCAAAACCAAGCCCCATAAGACAGACACTATCAGCCCCTTAAATAAATAGGAGTATTTTGGCAGATGGGTGTCCACTGGGAAATCACATCTGTATAAGCCCAGAAAAATATGGTTGGAAAGTATTTACCAGGAAAATGCTGTCCAAAAGCCAGCTGAAGCTTAAGTCTGGCTGTGACACAGCTACCCCATGGAGGCAGACAGTGGAAGGAAATGGCCTCTTTAATGCTTTCACCACCACTACCCATGGAAAGAGATACAAGGAGCATCACTTCTGTGTTTTGGTTTTTCTCAAGCATAATTGTCACAGTGATGGATGCATCCAAAACATACATAAACCAATTTCAGCATCGAGAGCATAATGCTCTCCCACAGCCATGCAGCAAGCCAGTTGCTATGCTGGAAGCAGCACTCAGGTTCGTAGGACCATTAGACAGAGCTCTCTTACTATAAAAGCCTGCAAATAAATGTAGGCTAAAATAAACAGCAAGTCAGATGTTTTATCTGGGGACGCTACCTCATTAAAGGCTATATATGCCAACTCCAATTCAATTTGAAGTAACCTTATGAGGGAAGACATCTCCCCCCCAACCGGAATTAGATCCACTTGATCATTTTAATTATACTGCATTGCTCTTTTCAAAAGAGTCCTGCGAGCCTTCATAGGCTGCTGTGCTCCCCTTTGAAATTAACAAATTAGGCTTGGTAATTAGAGAGTCAAAATGGTGTGTTATATTGTTTGGGGTGACAAGGGATTTAAGTGTGTTTCATTTTAAGCCATTTTCAAGGTTTGAAGGTAAAATACTATCACTAATCATGTATGTTCCCATTTTCCACCTATGCTGATTAATATCTACACAGTGCACTGAGATAAATTTCTTTGCATCTTAATTAAGAACATTTCAAGGCAGATTCCTCAAAGTTCTGTTGTTTGAATGAAGCTGTAAATATCTTTTAAATGCTATTTACCACCACCACAAGAAAAAAAAAAACCAAAAAAAAACCAGAAAAAATGAACCCACAAAGAAAAAGCTTCTAGGGTATAATAGTACATGCTAATTTATTCCAGAAATTATAAATTACTATTTTGTTCTCCTTAATGGACCTGTCATCAAATCTTAGAATGTCACTGGAGCCTGATACATCAATTCAAGGATACAGCTGAGTCACCCTTCGTTCTGAGAACAGGCCTGTGCACTTGCTCATCGTCAAATAAAAACTTTAATAATTTACATCTCAGTTTGCATTGGTTAACATTATGCTTCAAGCCCTGAATTGATTATTCTTAACCTCACTGCGTCGGCAGAAGGTCTGCTGTGATGCATCACTTCAGGGCCTGATGTCCATCCAGATTTACTGGACAATGCCAACATCAGATCTGAGCAAAGTATGCCAGAACTTGTGGAAGGTTGTCCTGAGAAGCCATGACAGGACATTTATAGCATTGCATCTTTCATCTCAGGCTCTCAAGCCTCTTTACATGCAGAACAACTCAGGGCTAGTTAATTAGTTCTGTATGATATACAGGGATAAACATCTGGCAGGCTTGGTCACTGAGTAGGGCACAAAAAAACCCCCAGAATTGAAGAAACCCTGATGCCTCCCCCACCACTGTTCTTCTGCAGCAAGCAATGTACAGGTTATGTTTTGATATTACAGAATTTTCACTTGCATTAAATCTAGAGCTGATGTTTTATTCCCATCTTCAATGTTTGTTTTTCAGCAAAGCCACTGACTTTCTAACATCGCTCAGAATAGATGTAATATGGCAGGATTTCTCACAAAATTTACAAAACCTGAAGCATAAGGTATTTTAATTCTATTCAAAGTTTTAAAGCACAGAGTATATAGACTTTCTTCCCCCGAAGTACTCTTCTAAGCTGGCATTGTATAACAGTAGGTGAAAATGTCAGACAGAAGGAGGGAACTTCATTCCCATATATAGGATCAAAGAACATAAAACACAGGAGACAATAAAAAGAAAGCAAGCAAGAAAAAGGGGTATTAAAAGGGTATGATGAATGGCATATACATCCTTGTGATAATTCCTTTCCTGCTTTATTGCTCGGTAATGATCATACAATACTATACTTCATTGATCACTGCTTGAAATCTAAGCTTCATTTCCTTCACATACGTTAAACACCTTTGACTTGAATTCACTTCATGTAACTTTTCAGTACTTTCTTTTTAGTGTAAAGAGAAACTGAATATAAATACTGAATGAAGGAAAAAAAAAAATCATTCTACATTATTGTTCTCTGTCATCTATAGAGCCAGGAGATGTCTTTGAGGTTCAAACGTGTCAGTGGCAAAGCAGGGCACCACATCAAGGCACTCTATATATTAAGAGTGTGCCTCGGGCTAGTGATTGAAAACCCATTTTGACCATGAGCTGCGAAGACTGAACGCAGATTTCCCCGCAGCCAAATCATTCACTGTCTGGACAGGAAGGAGGGAAGCTCCCGTACGGTCACTCCTATGAGCAGTCAGACCTCAGGGGCAGGCCAACACTGGGGCTGGTCCCACCAGCTGCTCCACATCCTCTTCACTCACAGGGCTCACCAGTGGATGAAGTCCCCCACAAGCAGCTCAAGTACCTGTAGTATGTACAAGGCAACATGTATGTATGTGTGCAGACACTTATTACAGACCACTACCTAATGCTTTTTGACTACATGCATGTTTTCAGACACCACATGAACAAATAAGGATGCTGGCAGCTCCTTTTACACAGATAAACTCCAGCTGGAAGGACATAATTTATGAGCAGTTCCTCACTGCATACACTTCCCTTTTAATCAACCGCTAATGGTCACTGCAGTGCTCCCCTTGGACAGCCCCATCTCCTGCTCACCGTGGAGCACAATGGCTCCAAACACAGGAAGGCATATAATGAATCAACACACCACTAACAGCTAATATTCTTTTGGCAGTTTAATCCTTTATTGTGATGAATTCTGTACCACAAAAACATTGGGGGAAAACTACATTAATTAAATAAAATAACTGAATGCATTTTGCTTATATTGCGGTTTCAACATTCAGATTTACTTGACCAAACAAAGTGCAAATATCTATAGTCTTAGAATTAATATATATGTATATGTAAGAACAGATGGAACTTAAACCCGAAGTCCCTAAAAATCCTTTTCACTATGTTTCTATCCAGGAAAAAAGGCATACTGGATGAGGACTGACAAAAGGAAAAACAAGGCTTTTAAGATACCATACAAAGACCACCTAGTTAAGCAAACAAAACCACAAATATTAAGGGGTTATGGTCCTGTGATTAAGGCATTTGACCAGAAGGCAGAATATCTGGATACAATTCCACCTCTGCCTCTCACTTCCTCCATGACCTTGGGCAAATCAATTCATCTTTCTGTGCCACAGAAACTCAGCAGGGATAGTAATAATACAACTTCCTACCTCCCAGGACTGTTGTGAGAAGAAATTTGCTGATGTTTGTGAGGTCAGCACACTCCCTCTTAGGTCATATAGATTGACTCTGTTTTATTTATATCATCAGAGTACTACAGCAGCAACCCAACACTGTGTAATTCCAAACAGCAAGGCAACTATTTCTGCAGATTGTTTTATGCACTAAAAACCACAAAATTCTTATGACACCCGAATTCTCCATGTGACAGTGTACACTAAGGGTGTATTATGGACTTTGCAGCTTATGACCAGCAACCACCTAGTAAGAGTTGAAAGAATCAGGAAATTCTAAGCCCTTATCACATATCTATGTGTGAAAGATTCCAGTGTCCTTCAATTTTGAACATTACTGTCCAATACAGAGGAGTATAGGGCTGGAAAGTCCCTTAAAATATTCCTTCTAGGAAAGGCACCAATTGTGTGCAGCTCTTAAATTCAAAGCACTGGTTCAATACATGTGAGTGCAGGCAAAATGCATTGTACTGCTCTCAATTCCGGACTACCTTGTGCCATATATATGTGATTAAATGAGTTCTAGAGATTTATTGTTTTGAAGAAAGAAAAGGCAAATACTATATTCTGTGTAAAGTTTGAGAACAAAATAGCTAGACGAGAAAAATAAGTAGTCTGTCTAGTCAAAACAACACTTGATATTTTTATAAATATTTCTTTTATTGCATACTTCAAAGAAAAAGAAATTTTTAATTTTAAACAGACTGGACAGGTGAGTATTAATGGAATTTTTGAATGAAAGAAGAAAAGTGGTGAGGGTGCCTTAAGGTCAGCTTTGCGTATCTTGTATTTTCAAGCCAGTTTGGCCTGTTAATATTATTCAAAACCTTCAGGTTTGTTTAATTTTCAGCCATCTGCCAAAGTGCTCGAAGAGATCCAGAAAGCAGTCATGAGCCAACTCAGCATGCTACAGAAACTCCCCCAACTCAAGGTCTGAAAGCTATGTAATGGGGCATTGCACCACCTTGTTGCTCTGCAACCTTTGCCCTAAGCCACAGCAATTTTTAATACCTATACAAGTTGCTACAGAAGAGCAAATGTAGCTATATAGACCCCCTGGCTCAACTCTTGCAGCAAAAAAGAAGCTGTACTAAAGTGTGATCAACCACTTGCACTTTTTTATGATAACTTCCATCATCCAATAACAAAAAGTAGTAAGAGAGCTCTACAGCTGTGCTGTATCACTAAACTGAATTTCCTAGTAGTGGCAGAGGTCTGTAACAGCCATGTTTTCATTTTAAATTAAGTTTAAAATATTTTAAATCAGTCACAAAAGCTGCACTCAGCATGAAATAAATTAGAATGTTTTAAAAATTTGGGACCAATTTTAATAAAACTTCTGGGTTCTTCCTAGCTCTCAGCCACAAGATTAGCCACTCATCAGGAAACATTTCCAAGTATTTTCTTGCCCTTCCATGGCTGAAAACAAGAATAGGAGATGAGGAGAAATAAAAGGAATTTAAAGCTGTTGAAAACTAATGTCTACCACATGAGGCACAAAATAAGCATGCCATTGTATATTTGATGAAAAAATAACTGTTATGAAATATTCATTTGAAAAGTGATTAAGCTTTGCAATTGAAAAGCTAACCCTTCACAACACGAAATAATCATGCAGCTTGGGAATGAACACATCCTGTGTCCTCTGGTGCTCATTATAATATATGCAACATCTCTACCCCACTACTTTGGTTGCTTAGATATTCTCCTTTTTTTTTTTTTTTTTTTTTTTTAATTTGAAATAAAAGATCACTAGACTTGTTTCTTACAAGCAGGCTTCAAACCCAGAGAACCAGATTTACCACTCCCATACATTTCCAGGCAAGGAACAGTAGGTAACACTTTCTCTGAATTACCTGCGGGGGGAGAAGGAGGCTCTCCAGGCCCCAGCACATGGGCCCCCAGGACCCAGTGCAGAATCCCACCTCCTGCTCTGCAGCAGGAAGAAGCTTCTTTCTTCAAAGCTATTAACAAATTTACTCACCAGCACAACGCATGATGTCTCTCCTACGGGTTAAAATGAACAACCTTTCATACAGAATATGCAACCTATTCCCTAAACTATGAGGGATTAATCCACCGAGCAAAAGAAATGTTTTACAATCCCATTTATTTTAACTATATTTCTTCAGGGATATTTAACTTTACATATGAAAGCTATACTTTATACATGGTATACATGCAGGCGCATTATTTATTTACAAATCCCAGGCACAGAAATCATGAGTCCGAAATTTTCCTTACAATGAGTTTCATAATTAGCCCTTCCACAGTCAAGGCACATACAGAGATCAGGGATTATTCATTAGAGGAAGGAATTAGCAGGATTTTAGGCTTCAATGGCCTGTACAGACTATTAGCTTACATTTGGCTATTAGGTGGGTAAGCAGAGTGGTCTCTAAAGCGTCAGCAACAGATAACAATAAATTCTTGAAATGAGACTTAACACCTGCTTTTCTAATCTTGAAGGGAAGTTCTAAGACAGTTTGGTGGTGGCACAGCACCCTTCCAGCTGCACCGACTCCCAGTGATTGGCCAGCAGCACCCTGACAACTCCCTGCCATGGAAGCCAGAGGTCCTGGGATGAGTGAATAAGGTAGGCAGCTGAGACCGTGGCAACATCAGGCCCTGGCATCAAAAAACACCCTCCAGATCTGCATGACAGCATGCAGGCTCCGACTGCTTCCCTCTGATAGAGGGGGTTTTGAAAATGAAACAAAAGGATGGCACATGGGGCTGGCTTATTTGAGGACTATCAGCTGGTCTACTTCCATCCCTTCCAAGGTCTGGACCAGAGATGAGAGGAACATGGAGATTGTGACTGGCTGATGGATGCACAAGCACAGGTGTGTCCTGTCTATGCATTTTATTTATTCTGAATGCCACCAGCACCCTCCATGTCCTGATAACACATACCACTAACCTGGTAACACCAGCCTATCCTTTTAACACACTAATCTATTCCTTCAAAGTAGATGGGGAAAAATGAAAAGAGTCTAAAGATGTTCTCTTCTTTTTTTCTTTTATTAAAGCTAATGCCCTCAAAGATGAAGGACAGAATAATGCCTTCACCAAAAACACAGTGCAAGACCCTCAGGACTACTTTGTTCAGCTACAGCCAGAAAGTAAATACTAGAAAACCAAGGACTTTTGATTTTAACTTTTCTCCCTACTCCTTTGCGTTTCCAAGGCACACAGAAATAACTGCATTAAATAGAGCTCCTAGGAACGGAAGTGCTGACAGATAAGCAGCATGAACCCAATCAGTGAAATGTCTCACAGCTTAGTACAACATTTCATCCTCACCTCGATCAGTAGAGTATTTTGACTGGAATAAAAAGCACCATCAAGAGTGCAACCCTAATTCACCACTACTGCAATTTTCTATCAGTGTAAGTTCAATGATTTCAAAGTAATTACATAGATGTAAAACAAGTGTAACTGTGATAAATCAGTCTCAGAGCAAATTCAGAGGAATTCTTCCATGCACATGTACAAATAAAAATATTAAGACAAACCATTACAGGAATACACGCACAATTACATAGAATTATAAATGCACATTCTACTAGATCCTTGAGTCCAATGATGAAATGGAGCTACATTCTGCTCCCAGATTGCTTCAGCATCATTATTATACCATACACCTGTTTTAGGAGGAAAAAAAGAGTACAGATTTTTGCGATTTAACAAAGATGAAGACTAAGTAAACAAAATAATACAGTAAATAAAGAAGCAGAAGTTCAACAGATCCAACCTGTCCATGTTAATTTGTTACAGCAATAAGCTGATTTCCTACCTCACATGAAAGGATTCAGAGGAAGCGGGAAAATGAAAGCTTTTCTGAATACAGACCAAACACCACCTTGCATGATAAAAAAATGTAATTACACACATAAAAAAAAAAGTTTGTGAAAATTCTGGATGAGAGCGAAAATTTCAAGGGGAACATGTGAGATACAGGGAAATGTAAAAATCTGTAGTTTTGTTATTCTGCCTAGTAGGACAGTGAAATGACTTCTTTTCTGTCCTTGCTTTTAAAAACAAATTTGACATCTTTTTTCATTAGCACTGTTTTTAGACCTATGGCATCACTCATCTCAGAACACTATTAATACAAATGAACATTGAGATTTTTCTTCCTCTGTCCTGGATTTTTACTCCAAAACTGTGAAGAAAGTGGCTGTTGGTAATAACAAGGGGCTTACCGCACGATTTTAAGAGGAGCAGACACCTGCACTGTGCAAATCTCTCCACTGCTTGTCAGTGCAGTTCAATCCATGACCCAAAACTCCTCTGCTAATTTCAACCTTGGACCTTACTTGAGCAACGAGTAATAATTTTCTGACATTTTTTTTTGACAGGGACAAAAGGATTCCAGGAGATAGCAAGAAGCTCACTTCCACTTGAGAACTGATCAGACTATTTGAACTCAGTTCTTTAAAAGGTAACATTTTCTCATTATAGAAAAATCTCTGAACATCCCTTTTCAGATCACAACCAAATCATTAGGGCCTGCCACAAAGCCTATTAAAGTCAATGGAAGTCATTCAAAGACTTCAAAGGGCTTTGGATCCAGACCTTATGTAAAACATCCAGATGCGGCCCAGCGGCACCTTGCATTGAAGGGAAGGCAGTGCTTGCCAGAGCCAGCAGTGTGGCTCCGCAGGAGCTGGTGCAGATGGGAGAGCGCAGTGCTGAGCACCTGACACCAGGCTGTACCCCTGTTGGAGGGCTCTCTGTCGGGCTGGCCCACGGACCGAGTGCCCATGAGCAGCTGGAGTGCATTAGGCAGGCTCCTGGGGCACATTTTTCAGTTTTGTTTCATCCAAAAGGAATCCAGCTCACTCCTTGCCTGCTGGGTAACGTGAATCAAATGGTAACAGGGCTCAACCCAGAGTGTCGCTTCAAAAGCCTTCGCCTGATATGAACTGAAATGCTCATCCAGCCCCACTCCAGCATGGGACAGCTTGAGCAGCCACTGAAAGAGCAAGGCCAAGTTTCTGTAATATAAGGTCCCTAAGAGGAATCAGTCTCCAGAAAAACTGAGGACTTCGGGGGCTGCAGCACAGCAAGTGCCCTCAGGAAAAGTACAGTTTAGAGCCAGAACTACAGCTTTTGTTCAGTGCTGACTTCTCAATACTCATCATCTGTACTCAAGATGGATCCAGAGTTTTCACATACGATTAAAAATAATGGAATACTACTGTCCAAAAAATTCTAAATCTAGGACTAAAGGTAAGCCAGATTACTTTCTATGAGAAACCAAGTTCAACTTTCAGAACTTTCCACAGTCTGATAATCGAAGATCAATGGCATCACTATGCTATTTCAGGCATGCACACAATTGTCTGTATTTTTTTGAATGGTTGACTAATAAATCATGCAAGTTCTCAACACTTCCTACTTAACTTTGAAGTGTCTTAGTGTAAATTCAAATCCCTGTTCATTGTTAATACTCACATTTAAAAATAAAAAAATGAAATAAAACAAAATAAAAAATACTTCCCCTCCCCCCCCCCAACAGTTCAGCAAGAATATAAACAAAATACTTCAGTGATGTCTTTCTCTAAACTGGCTCCAAACCAGTTTTGCCTTTCCAAAAAGCAGAATTTTGAAATTCCAGCTGAGTTGTTTTCAATGTGTAAATAGGCAAACACCTGAAAATTTTAACATACTTTATACAAACTTAATGTTAGACCACAGAGAAGAGAAATCTAAAAAAGTCTTCCCTGCTGTAAGGAATTATACATATTCCACTGATTGGCCCTTCCCCAAGCTGAAACCACGCTTTGTAAAATTTACCGAAAGGAAATTTGTGATTAACTAGAATGTTTACTGATGTTCAACAATGGTTTAAGTAAATTAACCCTAGAGTAATAACTATTAATTATTTTCATAAAATATATTATTATGTTCTGTACTCTGAGCAATCACTTTCTAATTTGGGATGCAGCTCCTCTTCTGAGGTATAAAAGCACACCTAACATAAAAAAAGGACATATTAGTGTTGTCTTTTTACTTGATAAGTGAATGAAATTAAAACACCATTTCATTATGGCAGTGCTACAGGAAACAAACACACCAAAAATCCAACAGAGCAAAACCGAAGAAGACACTTAACCTAGCTCTGAAAGGACATATCAAACCAAAAATGACAGTGTTATATCACTATTATTAGTTTTAGAAACAAAGCTTTTAGGAGTAATTTCAGTTTTTAGTACATTACCCTAAATGATGGCATATGTAAAAGAGCACATGCAGAAATGTAGTTTGAAAAAGATTAAGAGATTATTTTAGAAGCAAATCACTCCATAAATAAAGCATAAAGGGAACACAGCATCATTCAGGAATGGACATCTGTCACCCAAGCAGATACCACATCACACATTCGCAGCTTAATTCTGCAAAGTGGAAAAACAAGACTTAAAAAAACACATAGTCTTACATGCATTACATTTATTTTTAAATTTCTAGTTACCATAAATATACAGACATCATCAAGAAGTATAAACATTACATAGAGAGGAAATGGTGAGAAATAAAATGAACAAAGAACAAAAGAAAACAAAAAGTCACATGGAGTTGGAAAAATTCAGCCCTATCCTGAGTAATTCCAGTGCCGCTTTTCTTCTAGTGGGGGAGGGAATGAAGAGGGAAGAAAAGTCACATTCAATGTCATTTTGACAGCGACCTCTTATTCAAAAACTATTATTTTTCCATCTTGAATAAGAGAGAACCAAGTGCTCTTCATAATCACATAAATGACCTACCACTCTCTAAGTGCTCTCTCTTAGATCAACAAAGAGCTATCGGAAGCAGAAAGTATTGCACACTACTCCCCTGTCATCTCAATCCAAGTCGTCTGCACAGCTCAACCTACCATAAGAGAGAAGGCCAAAGCTTTAGGAAAAAGACTTCTCAGACTACCCCTCCTCCTTGAAGCAATCCTTTTAGAATGTTGCAGTGTTAAAATTATAAAGACACAGAAAAATAATAGTTAAGAGCAGGAAAGGAGAAGCACGATGGGAGTTAACTTTTATTTTTCTAGGAGAAAGGACTCAATAGCTTTAAAATGGTGTTTTACAAGGGTGGGAGGAAAGATTTCAGTTGTCCTTAGAGGCAGACCATTCCCATATGCCACATTTTTAGTCAACTTGTGCAATTAACTAATTTGACATAAAGGTTCTTATTGCAAGGTATGCCACACCAGAATGTAAACTGACCAACTCACACTTCTCCTCTCTCTGGGGGAAACAGAAGAGCCTGTCCCCATAAGGTCAATGGCAAGGCTAAGGATCTTTATTCCAAGAGAAGAGCTATTCGGGGGGGTTGGAGGTGTTTGTGCTTATTGTGTTTTGTTCTGTTTTCAAGGACGAGGGGAGAAATTCCATTCATTTATTTGTCTTCAGGTATTTTTCCTATGATTGAACCAGGAAAGTACCCAAAGGAAAAAAAAAAAAACGAAAACTGTATCATGCACAAGAAAAGCAGGGGGAAAAAAACCCCAAACATCTCTTTCAGACTACAGTATTGCCAAACACACAAACATCTCCCAGAAATGCTTTGCTGCTATTTTGAAATCCAACTACAAATTATGTAAGTTTAATTAAAAAAGAAGGATCTGGTGCACGGAGCAACTTAGGAAGTCAGACCTCAATTAACTCAAGGTGGGAGTAAGGGGGTAGCCCACAACCCAGATATTCTACCCTTGCTAGTGCAACCGTCTCAAAACACTCCACAAACTGTTTCACCTGTGAGGAATGTGATGATCACATATGGCAGGATACTTTTTCCCCCTGACCCCCCAAACGCTTAAGTCAGGAGTGATGAAAGCTTACCTTTACCAGTCAGGTCAGCCTGAAATCCTGACTGTGCACAAACTTCCATTCATCCATCCAAACCACCTGAAAAGGTGCAAACCAAACTACTTCTAGTAGATGGATTTGCTGGAAATTCAAATCCTCTTAAAGAGAATGGGTGAACCACTTCTGACAAATGGCATTTGTTGAAATGCTCTGTGTTCACAGGCTGCAATAAACTCTGTGCAATAACTAAGAGCTGGGGAACAAGGACCATAGCAAGCACCGGGATGACTCAAAACTCCTTCAAAAACTAAATCCATATATTCACCTCTACCATTACCATAAAGCAAAAGGATTAAGTTTACATTATCAGTAGGAGGAACCAACAGGCCATAATGCTTTCTTCTGTTTCTACCAAGAGAGAGTATAAGTCACAAAGGAAAAGCAAACACAAGAAAACCCTAAGAGAATCCTTGGATCTGACCTTCTCTCCATATTCTCCCTCTGTCATTTTTTTTTCCACTTCCTGCACAGCTAGCTGTATTGCTGACTGCAGAACACTTACTGAAGAATGCATAATTACATCTCTTTAACCCCTTGCTGTCTCAGTGTATACACTATGCTTGAATCTAGGGTTTTTAACATTCCCCTTCCCCCAGCAAAAAGAATGATGAGAATTTGCACAGGCTAATAATGCCCCAAAAATATAAAAATGCCATTGATATGGTACTATAGCTGAAGATTCCAACCCATACAAATGAGACTCTCTACATTACTTCACCACTAGCTGCGATCATGTATTCCTCCCCACTACATTTTGTTTCAGGCTGCTCAAGTATACACACAGTAGAGTCAATGAAATGCAGGAATATCACCAACAAAGGAACATTTTGGGCCCAGTAGCTTTCATTCATATGCTTTTCTGCAAGAATTTTGCAGTGTGCAAGTGCAACAAACTCCTTCACTTCCATCATATCAATCCCTACTCTGGAAGAGCTTGAGAACCTACTCTTACACCAGTGACAGTAAGAACTTCCTGTGAATTTTATCCAATATTTAAAGCAATAAGCAACTCTTCAAATTAACAAGTAATTTTGAATTTTTATGGATTTGTTATGCAATCTCAGGCTAGAGTGCTTGTGCTTTGTAAAATTCAAGAACTAGCATACTCTGAAACAGTGCTTTCTCATACAAGCAGTACATATTTTTGTAGGTCCTAGCTGCTGCTAGTAACAAGGACAAGAATTTTTTTCAAATATCATTTCAGAAGTACCAGCTGCGGTGTTTTAATGGACAGCAGACCTAAACTAATAGGCACATGAGACCACAGTGGCAGTCAGATGAAAACAATGGAAAAGCAGAGATCCTGACCTAAAAAAGACTTAAACATAAGCTAATGAGAAGTTGGTGGTTTTTTTCTCCAGTTTGTCTCTATTTCCAGCTAGTCAGAGGAATGGCTGATGGCTTAGGGCCCTGAATAAAGATACTACTAACCTATGTAACACTGGTTTCTAAATGAATTTTTCTTCATTTATGTATGGTTTGCAAATATATTGTTTTCAGCAAGGCTTCCACCTGTGCTGAAGGATGGTATTATAGGTCAGCAGAAGGCTACAAATGTTACCAAGGAGAGCTGTATTTTCGGGTTGCTACAGGTAGCGCATATGCTGCTGTATACAAGTTTGCAGCCCAAGGGGCTCAAAACAGACACTGATACAGAGCAACAGGGTGGCAATTGGGTAGAGCAGACATTAAGAATTACTCAGCCTAATCCAAGCTCACTGAAATCAGTGAAGAAACCCACTTCAGAAAAGTCTGAACTGAGTCCTCAAAGAATAAGGAGAAGTGGAAGCGTAGAGTGAAACTTACATTCATTTGGGACTTCTGTAGCTGTTGTTCACTGACTGACTTGGAAACAACCACTTTTATGGAAGAAATGCTACTGGTGTTTGAGTTTGGATTTTTCTTCCATGTGGCTGGTTTTCTTTTTAAAAGGCTCTCTAGTCTTTTCTTCTAATTCCAAATTGAAGACTGGTATCAGCTACAAGAAGCCAATATACTCTTCGACTCCCATGGCAAAAAAATGATAAAACATACAGAGCTTTCTGATCTTCTATGTGCTCTTCTGTATCATGCATTATTGTAGTTAAAGCTGAACTGGTTTTAGTTAAATTATTTTATGAAAATTATCCTAGTTTGATGAAGTCAACAGAGATATGACAATTACAGCAACAAAAGGCCTACACAAAAGATTTTTAAAAGAACCAAGAAACTGAAAACACCAGGAACTCTGGAAAAACCTGCAGAAGGAATAATTTTAAGTTGTTCTGAATTCTGCAAATACAGCACTAAGAAGAACATTGAGTACCTAAATAATTAAAGTTTATCCTCTTTATTGAAACAGTCCATGTTTGAGAATTCATGTGAGTTTTAATGTTTAATTAAGGGATTTAAACCTCATTTTAAGTGAAAACTCAGTGCAACCTTAACTATGACCCCACGAGGTCACCTCTATAATATATTCATGTTGGGAGATCCAGGACCTGGCTTTTACATAAGTCAGTTACTACAAACACACAGTTCAAATATCAGTCACAAGCACGTGAAAAATCAATTTACAAGGAGATGAAAAAATAAATGTTCTAGGAGATAGGATATGCTAATGAAAATTAGTGTAGTGTGTTTGCTTTTTGTCCACATCCAGGTTTTAGTTTCACATCCAGCAACTGCTGAGACATGTTTATTTAGTGATTAAAAAAGAAAAAAAGATTAAGCAGCAACTTTAAAAAGCCCTGTGTAGATAAAGATACGCCTGTTTTATAAGCAATTAGTAATTTCTTATTCATGGAATATAAACTGTTTTGTCTAATTTTCCCAGAATTTGCAGATTTAAGGGGAATGCAACTCAAAGGATGAAATTCATACCCATAAAGCCTGGAGATGAGAGTAAGCCTCTAGTCCAGCCTATTTAATATATGCAGTTGTACAATACTATATCCACCTGGAGCAGATTTATCCACCATTGCCTTTTGTTTAATATTTAAACAGAATTTAAAAAACACATAAAAGAAAAAAACTTTTAAAAATGTATGTTATTGCCACATTCATCCACACTACAACACACCAACTCCAGACTGGCCTGCAACACAGCCCACAGCTGCTGTTGGCCCAGAGTAGATAAGGGCCTCATGCAGATCTCAGGGGGCCAGGGAGCTGGGAGGCCTGTCCATCTTCTATATATCCCAGGGCCTGCCCAAGGTAGCAAATATATGTCACTTGAGTTTTAGATGCACCAAGGTGTCTATGGTAGTCACATGGATGCTGAAGATGGACATGGTGGGGAAAGCACAAGCTCCACACACACAACTTCCCTGCTTGGACACCCAAGCACAGTGTGCAGTCAGCTGGATAGGTGAAATAAATCTCAGCATTGCGGTCCACTGTCCAGAAGCTGCAAGCCCATCCCACAAGCGGTACCATTTACATCACCATTGCCACATGGCATCAGTAAACAAGGACAAAAAATGAGGAATATTTGCCTTTTCCTGAGATGCCCTTGGAAGATTTTAGGACAGAAGGACCTGTGATAGATACAGATGGACAAAGTGAGGTGCCAGTAAGCACCCCATAACAACAAATTCACAGTTAAAAAAAACTGAGGGAGGGGGTTGCAAGAAAATATGAATTCCAGGTTTGCTTGTCAGCCTCCAAGTTTTTAACAGAGAGACCATTTGTGTCAGCAGGGATGACTGAATCCCCATATCCACAGCATTTGACTGCACTTGGATATATGCCTCCTACTAGAGACTAAATGAAAGCTGCATTTTAGAGCACTAGAAAAGTGAAACAAAGCCTGCAGCTTGTGTTTATAGCAATACTTCTACTTGTCTAGATGTATTTCACCAGCTCCATATTAACAAGAAAGGTGGTAGACGTAAATACTGTGTCCCCAGGACTGTTCTGTAATACTGTCTCTGCCCTGCTCGGTGGCGTCCCACGTGCACCCACAGAAGCACGGGTGGGTTCAGTATTATAGTCGGTAGCAAAGAGTCAAGAAGGGCATTTGCGTGCGTTCTGGCAGGAGCATTCATTGCTTCTATGCCGTCGAAGGTTGCAAAGGCAAATACCAACATGATCCCAAAACCCACAGTTTTACCTGGGGGCGGGGAAAAGGCAGGACTAGGGAACAGGGGCCAATGGGGAAGCTCTGGGGGAGTGATGAGGGGTAGAGGGCAACAGCCAACCGGGGAATCCAAACTGGGATAGATTAACATAACAGAACAAGCATCCTGGGAGAAGCTTTTCTGGTCACCCTAACATAAAGTGGTTCTTGTGGTACTAGGGACTTGTCTTACTGAAAACTCTCTGTCCCTTGTAATGCATGTTCACTGGCCACCACAGTTCTGGATTTTTTGTTCCCCAGTCCTTCAACCATGAGGTGCATCTCTTCTGAAGGCTGCCAACAAAAATACTACGTGTAAAGAGTATGGGGTGCAGACATTACAGGCAGAAGAGAAGATGGGCACACAAATAAAAAGGCAATCCCAAAGTATTTCCTCAACTGAAACCCTCCACAATAATATCAAGGCTCAGGTGTGCTGACTTCAGCATCTGTTTCAATTAAATTAGAAGAACAGACCAATCTGCATTGCTTTTTAGAGCGCTTCAAAAAAGCAGAATTGTTGAAAAAAATTTTTAAAATAATAATAAAAAGGAAGCTTTTTTCTCGTTTTTCACACATTAAATGGGAGCAACCAAGTCTGCTGGAGGCTTGGCTCCAAGTTTTTGAAGACAAGATCAAGGAGAGAAAGGGTTAAGTCCTGAAAAATAAAAGAGCAGCAGAGCAAATCTGACTACATGTTTGAAAGGGCCTATAAAATGTTACAAGCAAAACAGGAAAGCTTGTGTTAATAATGCATAAACCAAAGGAGGGGGGGGAAAGCTACCCATTTAATGGAATAATGCTTTTATCCCCGCAGTTAAAACGAAATAAACCATGACTATTAATCTGGTACGGCCATGTAAAAGCGCAGTTTTTAAACATTTTCTAAGAGGGGACAGCTCAGTGAGCGCTCCGGCGAGCGGGGCCTTCGCAGGGCCGCGCTCGGCGCTGAACACCAGGCTGGGCTCGGCGGAGGCCATTACCCGCCCGTCGCCATGGCGACGCTAACAGAGCGCCCGGCTTCAAAGACAAAGCTGTAATTTCAGACGCGCAGCAGCCAGAGGGAGCGGGGAGAGCTCCCTGCCACCTCACCAGCCATTACACAAATGCCCTGGACGGTGCCGAGGCGGCCTGAACGCCGCCCGGCCGCAGGAGACACAACCCGAGCCTGCTACACCGACACGCTTTCGGGTTTATGGTGTCATTCCAACCACCAGAACAACAAAAGTCGTTTTCACTCTTTCATCTTGTGTGAAAAGAGTGGGGATACTTGTGAGATCATCAGTTCTGAGGAAAAAACCCTCAGCGGGAAGGAGAACGCTCACTTTTAAGTTTTGCCACTGTGTAGATAATGGCAATAAAGAGTAATGGTAGTGTAGAAATAACAGACATTAACTCAGCTTACACACTGTTGTCTCATCAATGTGCTGTTATTAAACGTGACAAAAATGTCCACTTGGAAATCAATGTGTAAAGCTGGCCTTGTAGCCTAGCAATAGTTCACTGCGCTGCCTGGGAAGCCACGGATCCAAGCTCGAATGCACTTTTTAAAATCTGCTGTACTGAGTCTCCAGGAGGAAATGCAGTTCTTCTCTGAGATGCTATGTTCCCCACTGCATCACAGCCATGTGCTGAAACCAAGATAAAAGTAATGTACTCCCTTTTGGTTTACTGAAGTTGGGTAACCTTGCAAACCCCTTGAAGAGGAGACAGAAAAGATGGAGAAAAGCCACATCCTTGAACAACCCAAAACTTTGAAGTATATTTTTTTATGTTAACACATACAGAGAGACGTGTATAATCAAAATGGTATCACATGCATAACTTGGTTATTACCTACTCTAAAGGAAACCTAACCCTGTTCTGCAGAAATAGGGACACCTTGCTTCCCCCTCAGTACAAAAGTACTGTGAGGTTTTGTACCCTTCCCAGCTGACAGAGGCCAGAAGTGTCCAGAGACACTTCTAATACTAAACCCCAAATACAGCAGCACAAAGCACCCTGGTTAGCCAGCAAACACACCACACCACTCCTGCACACACTTCAGTCTAGGATGACATGTCAGCCCGTGAGCTGACTGGGCGAGCAGCAGCACATGCCACCACACCCTATCCCTGATCCATGTTCTCCCAGTCCAAGGCACAGCGTGGGCCAGCACTTGCGGTTAGGTTTTGCCACTCTGGTAAGGCTTGGAGGTATGTAGTGCTTACAAGCTTGAGCTGGATCCTGTGCGTGACCCTGGACCAATAACCCCAGACTGAACTTGGAGAAGCATAAGCTGCCTGATCTGCACGTGTTTAATCATGAATCTCTCAGTTCTGCGGGATAAAAAATACAGCTTTTGACAAACTCAAGCCTGCGTTACTCAAAATAAGCACACAGAAACAGAGTTGTGCGAGAAATTCAAATATACATAGATGGGTATACAGAATGTTTAAGATTGAGGGGCAAAAGTATTAATTTTAAAAAAGAAAGAATAAAGGAGGAGGTTGGGAATTTTTTTGTTTCAATCTTCTTTTAAATAAACATTTTTTTAAAAAACCCTTTGCATCATAGCTGATCACGTATTTTGTTTCCAAATTTCATCTCTAATGGATATGGGTGGCAGAGAAAAAATGTGTCAGACTGTAAGTCTTTTAATTACTTTTAAACTCTGGAGTTTCACTGCATGCTGTAAGTGAAGCTAGTCCTTAGTTGGCTTGGTTAGCTGACTACTGCCCTCTGACCACATCTCCATGGAAATGGAGGTCAAGTGATCAAAATTCACACAGGAGGGAAAGTTTGTTTTTCTGGCAAAAATAAGGTAAAGAATTTGCAGAACTGACTTCAGTCTGACCTATATTACTCTGAATATAGGCATTAAAAAGCAAGCACTAGAAATCACTGGTTCTAACCAGCAAAAATTAAAGAGCTAAAGTGTTTTAAGTATATGCAAGTACATGCATGGGTGCATTTCTCAGCATTTCACAGGATTTGATATGTGACCTCTGGTTCTTTGCAAAGGAGGAAGGCAACTCTGTAGGTAGCCCAAATGGCCCCTCTCACACCAAGCTGTGGTCTCAGTGCTAAAATGACCCTCTGGCCAGAAGCAGCCCAAGGCTTCCACAGCCAAACAAATCCCTGTATTTCATCGTTAAGTCAGAATAGGAACAAAAATGCTGTTACTGTGATTTCCAGTGGGGCAAAATGTCTAACAAGCCATGCAGGAAGTCTCAGCAGTCATTTAAAAACATTGATGTGTATATGCAGTCTTCCTAAGTCTTCTTTAAAGGTACAAGCAAAACAAAGGAAATAATGAAGACTGAGAGAAAATGGATTATGACAGAATCCAAATGAAGCTATGAGATGTTACTTATTAAAAAAAAAGCCAGCCCCCCCCCCCCCAAACAACAACAACAACAAAACCCACAGATTTTAAGATTTTCCAGCCTTGTTTCAGTAAATTCTGAAAAGTTGTGCTGAAAATTGAACTGAATTTTACTTTTTTCCTACTTCCATGTAGGCATGATAATAACAATACAACAAAAAACAAGATGGAAAAAAATAGGTTTCTATGAAGCTCTCATTAAGCCGTATGATTAAAATCTTGACATGAACTCTAAGTTAAAATAAATGAAAGAGATAATCTGGAGTTTTTCTTCCATCTCCACTCTCCAGTGGAGTATCATATGAAAAACTGCTAAGGCCTTCAGTTTCAAGTCTAAACCCAAAAGATAACTGTTTGTATTAAGTTTTACCCCACGCAGTATGGGATAAGTTCACTAGAGTCAATGTCTGAACTTAATCCATACACCATTTTATCTACCTACTTAATCTTATTTTGATTGTAACAATTGAGTTTAAAAATCTCAGATCACTTCCAGTTTCTTTATTTCCATACTTTTCAAAAGCAAGAACTGGCTATTGTATAATTTGCAGTTTAAGAAACAAAAATAGTAATATTTTAGATCTCTTTCCTTACTTTTTGTGCAAAACGCATTGGGAAATTTTATTAGCTATGATACTGTAAATGTACATGTGAATCTACACCTTATTCTATAGTATGAAACAAGCTTTGTCCTCTACACTAAGTCCACTACTGTGTATTCAGCAAACCTCACTAAAGCTTACTGATGCATAATGTATTACTACATGCAAACATAAACACAGACGCTCATGTATGCTTATCTTTACATTACTTCCCAAAATGATAACTTCAGTCGGAAGGTGGAAGATAAACTATTCAGTGAATCTCTGCCTTCAAGAGAAAAAACCAGAACAAAACCACCAAACCCAACACCACACATCGATACAAATTCATGCAGTTTAACTATAATGTAAAACAAATGATCCAGGATGGCATATTTCCCTATCCTAATGCAATTATTCAAATGTGCCTCAAAATTCAGGTCCTAATTCTTATTTAACACAGTAAGTCTCACAACAAGGTTAAGATGATTAAAAGGGTCATCTGCAACTGTATGCATGGAAGGAAAGAGATCAAAAGCCTAAAGACTGGGAACTGAAAGTAGCCTCTTCCTGGCATTATCAGCTTTTCTATCTTAATTTCAACACTCTATGATGCTTCATCCTCCAAAATTACACTGCTGTTTCAAACAGGACCATCTTTACAAAGTCCTGTAGAAGCAGAACTGTGTTTGGAATTGAGCGGGAAACAATGGCACAGAATAATCTGCATGGCCTTAAAAGAAAACTGACGCAGTGGGTTAAAATGTAAATGCCTTCCAAAGACAAATGCAAACGCCCCCTCTGCTTGTGTGTGTCTGTGTGTATTTATGTTTTTAAAGGTAAATTGATAATGGAAACTTATCTACATGAAACACACTTCAGAAGCATTTCTCACATATATAGCACAATATAGCACAGATTGTATAAGAAGATTCATAGCGAATCTGAGATGTATGGCTCCAGCAAAGAAAGGAAGGTTTCAGAGGCTTAAGTAGTACAAGACATTAGGTTTAAAGAAAACATATTGAAAGAACATTTAAAAACCTGTTTCAAACCTCAAAAAAATCCCAACAAACAACCAACAACTAAAGAACACTACTAAAACATGTGAATGGTCTCACAGTACAGGATTGAATTTATCGTGATTCCAACACAGTACTATGAAACAAAGAGTACATTACAAACACTTCCCATTTGCACTGTGATGGCACCTAGAATCCCCAGCAATTATGGACATACCATAAACAATCAGACAAAGTACTGTGAAACCTGGCCTAATCTTAACACTATTGACCGTGACTGCACAAACATCTGCTCACACAGAAACAGCAGCTGTCCAGGACCACTTAGGAGTCAGTGTCACATCAAAGACTAGTAACTTTTTTTTTTTAAACATGAAAGCAGCAACAATAGCACCAGAAACCAACATGTTCCCAGCAAACAGGAATGGAAGGAGGAAGAAAAAGAAAATGCATCTACTGCTAGGCTTCAGATTTTGCTGGTCAGAGTGAGTTACTGTGTTTAGCCAAGGTTATGAAGCTGAGGTCATACTTCACAACGGTTGGACAAGCAAAGGAGTTATTTGAAAAAAAATTCCAATCTTACAGGAAGACTTGTGGTAAAAATAAAGAAAAACATTTACAGTGTCTCAGGTACTTCCTGAAATGGTATTCAAGTGAGTAATACTCCTTTGTCTTACTTTCTGCATCGTAATCCCAATGTTCACATAGGCATGAACAAAGACATGCACCAGTGACTACATTAAGCTTTGGAATTGATAGTATGCTATGAACTCAAAATTTACAAACAACCAAGCAGGTAAGACATGCATGCTTTTATACACTATACATGTGTGTACACACATTATGTAAAATGTTCAAACAATAAAAATTGATCTCCAAATTAAAGAAATCCCTACCACTTTAGAGACAGATTCCCAAATGCAGAATCTAAGGCACTGACTTGGAAATTTAGGCAGATTAAAAGGACAGCTAGTGCAGTTACTGCCCCTGCAGCAGGTACATCTGAGCCATGCATGCAGAGGCACCTGTGCTACTACAGTTTATGGCCTTGCATATTAAAGTAACCTTGGGAGCTTTTAGCTTGCCTCTCATTTCAAGCCACAAGATTTGGTGGTTCAGGGGCTACCACAAGTGCAGTTCAGTCACCCTAGCTAGGAGGGCAGCAACCTCTTTGGAAAGGATCAATATGAGGCAGGGGGTGGTAAGCAAATAAAAAATAAAATACTTTGAGCACCCAAATTAAATCTAGTTTCTTTAATTTCTGAATCAACACCAATACTGTTCTAGTATTTGGAGGTATATAATGCAACTCCTGATAGCTTCAAAAAACAGTGCAGGAAAAAAGCTACTGATACTTTACTATTCCACTTAGAACAACATTGGCCTATTTAACTACAAGTTTTTGCAACCTTAACCACTACTGGGATCTATAATCCCTTAGCAGCTTTCCCATATAAATTTCAAGAGGTCAGACTAAGTATTTATTTTTGCATTTGTAAATTTTCTTGGATCATAAATTAGCCATTTTGTTATTACAGGGGTGTTGTAAACACTGTAAATGTGAAGTATTTTGAATGCTGAGAAGGTGATGAATAGCCAAGTATTTTTTTACAATACTTAGTGAAATTACTTTTTATACTTCAATAACAACCTAAAACTGTTCTTTTAAATAAATATGATCAGTCTGTCAAGCAAAACCAAGTAATTCTGTGAAGTACAAAACACAAATTAATTACAACAGGTCCTTCTCTTCAGACTACAAATAATAGTAGTAAGAATACCTAATTCAGGCATCTGTAATTTTGCTTTCAGTGTTTCAGATTAACCCTACATGGACAACACATTCCCCGGGCTACTCTGCACAACTTTAATTGTACTTTTCCCCCAAAATGGGACTTAAAGTACAAGTTGACTCTAAGACAATGAATTACTCTGACCACCCTACATGAAGTCCTGGTTTAACTGAAGTCAAATGTAAAATGTGGGCTAGGATGTGGGCACACAAAGTTCCCTCCCCTGATAACATCACCAATGTCAGTGGTGCTGCGGTGGCTCACACTGGTTCTGACCCACTATTCTGACTGACACAGATGGGAGGTCACATACAGAATCTGGATGTGCACCTGCAGCAACTACAGAGCATGTTTTGTACCTCAGAAACACACAGAAATACGTACACTCGATATCTCTATATATACACGTGTGTTGTATGAAACTGGTTCTAGCTACAGGTTTATTACAAAGAATGTTAAGGAGAAAAAAAAAAAACAAACCCAACCTAGCAACTGCACTTGATCCAGAATTAAAATAACTTGGAAAAAATAGCAACTTCTTCCAGCTCTGCACGTAATGGCTAAGAAAAACCTTTGAGATAGCTTAGTCACTTCTTTGCAACTTGAAGCTTTTTTCCTTTTATTCCAGGCTTAAACAAAGTTCAGTGGGGCATCAAACTGCCTCAGTTTTAAATTACAGTCTGTACTTTAAAATAGAATGCATGCACCACATGTTCCTGAAGCTAGAGGGTGGGAGTGTTATTCACTGAAAATTGAAGGCTTGTTGAGTCAATAATCTTCTTTCACAGAGTAACAATTTTCAGCTTGAAAATTTCTTGACCCAAACAAAGGAAAACAAGATCATTCAGTTATTTTACAATGTTGCATAAAAGAAAAAGGAAAAGTGGGAAAGAGGCACACCAGTTTTATCCTACGTGATGTACAAACAGTGGAGAATTTAATTCACAAGTATTACATACTCACATTTCTTTCTTGTTCACAGTTTGCCATACTCCCAAACAGATATTTTCAGGCAGAGACATGAACAAACTCAGGACAGATTTGCTATCATGTACTACAGACATCTATCAGCTCACAACAGCATTTGCCTCTCAAGAATTACAAAGAATCCATTTCTAGAATTTGTTTCATCTTCTTTCTCAAATCATAACCAACACTCTGTATTTTTAAAATAGCAGTTAGATCAAACTTTGTAATTTGCTTACCTGCAAAGAGTTCAACAAAGACTACAAAAAAAGAGGGACACTGCTCTATGTTTCCTTTAATACTGGTTTGTTCTTACAAGAAGGGCTACAGTGGTAATTAATATTTACATTATGGTAGTGCCCACAACCCTGATCATGATTAGGGCTTACTGGACTAAGCTGTGTATAAATGTCACCAGAGTGCCTTGTCCCAGTAGTTTAATCTCTGAGAAAAGAAGAGTTACCTCCAGCTCTTAATCACAGAGGCTCAAGTAATGCTGGGAAGTGTTTTCCTGGTCTATTAAGACTTCAGCCATTAAAAGTATTTGTTCAGGATGTGCTGTTGCTTGAGATGACTTTCCAAGCTACTTCATATTCTATATGTGGGGCAGAGAATGTGGATTCCCAAACCATCCCATATATTTTCCTCAGAACCTACACCTATTGAGATCCATCTGAAATGATGCTGTTCCATGAGCCAAGTATGTCTAGTTTTGGATTTAGTTCACTACTAATTCCCAACAGAGGTCCCCTGAAATCTAATTTAGTAGCTGCCTTCTACAACAAAAAAGGTGTGTCAACCAGAGGAAAAACTGTCCAGCATGCTAAACATCTTTCAGAGGCTCATTAAAATGAGGTAGAACAGAACTGTGAAGCAGTTAATAAAATCAGGAAGGGATTGCTGATGTGCTGTTTTCCTCAGTACCAAGCATAATGAAACAAGACAACTGACATCTTAAAAAAGTTTATCTGTTCACGCAACAGTATGTATTATTTTGAGCTCTGAAGATCATACAACTGTAGACGTGTAGAATCACAACCAGCCTTGTCAGGTCACAGCACTGTGCAAGATACAAGTGGCATTCTACCTCCACTGCTGGCTACTATTTTGTTTTGCATAGGAATTGCTCTGCCTCAGTGAAAAGACCCAGTGAGAACTGATGTCACAGAATGAATCCATAAACTCTGAATTCTGAACAACCTAGCAGAATAGTGATCCCCTCAATCCCAGATACAATCTTCCCTTTGCATCACTGCATGACCTCCAGAAAGCACAAGATAAACCTAAGTTATAACACTAAAGCCACAATTTCCCTACAGTTTACACAGATGGAGGTGAGGACCACCACAACCCCACCTTGTCCACAGCCTCCACCCATGCATGCTCATGTGTCTGCACTTGCACTCTTGGGCTTGCATTAAACAGTGTAAGGATGGGAACCGGCAGAAAACTGACCTTACAAAAAGAAGTGAACTGTCTTCTGTCTGTCTGTGGTTCTGTGACTGCTGCAGGGCCCTGACTGTGAACACTGTAATCTGCTGTGCCACCATGTCTCAGCTGACAGGATGACAGCATCTTAAACCCTTCCAGCAAGATCATATCATTAGAATGTGGCTAAAATCAAAGCTGCTGTGGTCCCCGCTGTCTGTCCCCTTTCCCATCACAGCTACTGATTCCTATCTCCCGTTCCGAGGTGCCACTGATGCCCATGCAGTTACCCAGTGATTCAGTCTGGCAGAAACAGAGATTATTTTTCATCTGGTTCAGTTCGCCAAGTCAAATCCACTGGCCAGTCCCAGGAGCAACAGTGGAGGAGACGGGATGGCACAGACAACATGCAGTGGGACACACAGCAGGACTGCAGCTGCCCAGGCTTACAACAGCTCAGGATGCCACAGAGCTTTACCTGTAGGTTGCAACAACAAAGCCTTAGCAGAAACCTGTCTTTCAAAAGCTTGGCAACCTTGGGCCCTTTGACCTCATAGCTCAAACAAGCACACCTGACACTGGGCAAAAAAGGGCCTTATTAAAACAAAGTGACAGCAAAAACAGCAGCACCTATCTGAAATTACCTTAATACTCATGGCAACTAAAAATAATTTAATTAATGTTTTCTGCTCCTCATTCTATCAACACAATCCAACATGAACATTTACAAATGCACTTATTAAAGACAAAGTAAAGGATTAGTCTTCATACACACACAGAGCCTACTGCTGACACAAGCTCCTTTACTGCAACAATGAATCTGCAGATCCTGTGGAAGCTTTTTCCTGTAAGTCTGCTCCAGCTTTCTCACAATAGCAAAAATGCGTATTTTGCTATTATCCCTTAAGTCTTGATAAATATGTTCTGTAGTAGCTGTTCTCCAGACAATTTCATTCAGGCCTCTCCCCCTTTATTCCTCCACTCTAATAAGGAACAGTTTCTGTTTATGACTTCCTTTCCTTCACAGAGTACCTAACTCCCATGTTTTCTCAAAGGCTTGAGATTTCCTTCTAATTGTGACCCCAACAAAAGTGCTTGGAGCACTATTCTGTACAACTTTTCAGTTGGGCTCTCAGTGACTCCACATGGTCAGAGACCCACAGGTCAAACCCTCCAGATATCAGAGCAGTTAGGAGAAGGAAAGCAAGCATTGTATAGAATCTGACAGGCCATTAGAAGTAGCTAATAAAGCCATATTTTGTTTGTAGCCATTTGTTACCAACCCACATTACAAATTTGTCTGCTTTGAACTTTATGGGAACATTCATGCCAGGACTTTTATATACAATGTGTGAAGGAAACGGAACAACTATTGAGCTGTTTAGCTGTGCTTACTGTGACACAAACCTGCTGAAAAAACTCCCCCAAAGGGTGACACAAGCCAGCATTCAGTGCTGCAGAAAGTGGCCAGCTCCTCTTCGAATCCATCAAAGGGAAATTCTTTTTTCAAAGCCACATCAGAGAAAACCATTCACCATTTAGTATTACATCTCTTTTGTTGTTTTTCGACACTTGTATAAGCTTGCTGTATAGCTGCTGTGATTTTACACAATGCCCTTAAGAAATAAAAAGATAACGGGCAAATTGTATAAATACCAGAATACCATGAAACAAGACATAACTAAATTTTATTAAAAGCCTAACACCACTGCTATAATTTCAAGCTTCACTGTACAGAGACAACTTACTGACTACTACCCTGAAGAACCACATTACCCTGAAAACAAGCTTAAGAAGCCATATTTAGTATACCAAAATGAAGCGAACTAGGAATACTGAGCAAGGAACAGTGATCAAGGGTTTTCATAAGCAGTCTAAAACAGAATACAGAACTCTCCTGCTTCAGGGAAAAACCACCATGTTAAACCATTACCCCAAATAGACATATTAAAGCTTTTAATGTATGCATCATCAAAAAACCCCTTGTTGCTACATACAAAGAATTGCAGTTGTTTTTCAATTTGAGAAACAAAACAAAAAAAACCTTCACGCCAACACCAAAAAACAGAATTACAGTATCCTCCATATGAAAACAGCAGTGTTTTTGAGTATATGAAGTGCTCTCAGGTTATGCATCAAAGCTTTTCAGTAATTAGGTGTCTCAATAACAGCATTCGGGACCAACTTAGAGTTTAAGCTCTGTGGCCAAAATGGTTAACATTCACTGTTAATACGACCAGCTTGCTCATACCTAGAGTAATTATGAGCTACTAAATATACCAAACACTCAGGGACACAGATAATACCCAATACTCTGCTTAAAGATCATGATGCTGGAGATAGGACAGAGCATGGATTAAAAGTAGGACAATTGTTCAAGAAAAAACACAGGCACATTAGCAGAACATTAGCTGATAAATAACTTTACTTCTCTCAACCCTAATAAACAGTGTTCACGAAAAACTGGGAGATAAAAAGTCTTTTGTAGTATCTCTGCTTTTTAAACTAGGTAGTTGTTGCCAAAACAGTTAAATGTCCACAGGGGCTATTATTTTTAAGGTAACCATCAGCATCCATTTTTGAGAGCTGTTCAGACAAACTAGTCTGTTTAAAAAAGGGTTCCTGAAAAACTGTCAAATTAATACTAGGTTCAAAGCAAATGGATATCTTTTCTCATACCAGTTTCCATAGCTTCTCCTGAGACTTGCATGTCTCAAATGTCATGTAAAGAATTTGTAGCACATATACTCTCCTAGGTGCCAAAGCATAATTTTAAAATTCTGTGAAGATGTTTATTGCCCTATTTTTAGGGATTTACAATTGTGCCATGTGCCAGAGGTAATATATACAACACACCACCAGATTTCACAAATACATGCAATATCTTGATACAGTAAACTTTCAGAGAGATCCCTCTGCCGACTGCAAATGAATACATACCCAGTGAACTGCAGGAAATATCCTACATGTTTCTGATACATTATTCCAAGCCAGAGGTCACATAGTTTATGAAGTTTCCATCATTTAAACTGAACATATTCTAGTTGGTTTAAATTCATGCTGGTTTATACCAACAAACAAGAAAATCTCCAAACCACAAGGGGCACACAGAGACAAGGCTAAGTACTTTGTCCATTACAAGACCTTCAAAAATGCAAGCAGCTGCAATGTCTTCACAAAGTATATTAATTTGTGCTGTTTCCCCCACAGCAGAATGCACAGAGCTCAGAAAAGCTGATAAACATTAGTCCAAAATAATATCCTAACCAAAAAATCAACCTAGCCCAAGTATTGCTGTCATACCTGCTTCTACGCTTGTGTACTAATACATAGCAGCAGAATTAACATGTCAAACTCATTACTGATGATCAGGGTTCAGAACACACGACTCCTGGTGACAGTATTCTAAACCAGAATCTACTGAAAACATTTGAAAAACGACACAGAAAAAAGCCTCCTCCTCACGAGACTGGTTTGTGCAAGTATGGAATTCCTAAAGTTAAAAAAAAATCAATCACTTTCCTGTACGCAAATACACATGTGCAGAAGCACAGACCATGCATGTGCATAAATAGTGCTGTTCTGAACCAGAACAAGCCTAAGCAAAGTCCACTCATATACAAGCTATCTGTTTCCCTATTTTTAAAAACAATTTTTCATCAACCTTGTTTAATGTTTGTTCTTTCACTATTTCTCATCTGCTCATCCCAGATGCAATAAAGTGGTATGTAAAGCGCTTTCATTTTAAAATACTGAAACAAACATTATTTTCTTACTGGTAAGCTCGATGGTCTTTCTTGCTGGATTAGATTCAAGTCTTCATGGTTAGGCTTTCCTGGGGCCATAGGGGGTTGAGATCTGGTTCCATAGCCTTCCTGAGACATGTCCTGCAACAACAGTTGTAAAAGAATTATTAACCTGACTCAGTAATTTTAATTAAATCTGCATCACAGAAGGGTGAAAATACAACAGCTGAGTGCTGATGGGTTTTTTAATCAGAAGCTTTTGCTAGTTCAACCTTTCTTACACAAGTATCAAGCCCACACAGGTACTACTATGATGAGTGATGTCTGTAAAGAAAACCAGGGAGCTGAGATGCATGCCGACAACCAGCAGAGATTCATACCACTGGAACATGTGAAAACACACAAAACCAAACCTCTTAAATAAACAACCCCATTTTACTGTAAAAGAGTAAGTAGTAAGCACAAACATTCATCCTACTCTAAGATGTATTCTCAAGTGTTCTGACAAAGTACTGAGCCAGGTGGAAGACTGGACTTGAAAAGAGGACTGCAATCACACTGTGTAATCACACTCCTGTAACAACCCTAGATTTACCAGCAGTACTACTGGCGCAAATTTCAAACCCTGGCCATCAGGTCATAGCACACAGCACAGTCGCTGCATCTGCTGGAGGCACGTTCTGTCTGAAGGGTTAGAGGGCACATGTATTTGTTCAAGAGTAGATCCAAGGCTTGTACCAGTAACCTAGGGATTTTCCTCCCTACACAAGCCCAAGCAGCTGTAGTTAATGGCCCAACACAATACCCACCATGCCCGGGTGAGGGGAGCAATGAAACAACCTCCTGTCCTGCAGCCCATCCGCCACCCCTGAGCACAAGCTCACTTCACACGCAGAGATACTTGCCCATTGCAAAGCCTTAAATTCAGGTGTCATTTTAGCTTCTATAGCAGCTTCTACACCAACTTCTTTAGGGAAAACAACAGAAAGCTCAATACTGACTTCAGCATGTATAACTGGCAGGGAAAGTTGAAGAACCAGTTCCTGCTAGAAAAGATATCTCACCTTTTTCTTTGTTTTTAAATGGTTTAACTCTCCTCTCCCCTTCCCCAGTTTGCTACCAGTCCAGTTTGCTTCAGCCACCCTCAGGCTTTCGATTTTGTGCCATACCTAAAGCAGGCGGGAGCCGCAAGGCACAGAGGGACAGAGCAAGCTGCCTTCTGCCCCACCCCACCAACACCTTGCTGCTGCCTGTGCAGGGCTGCTCAGGCAGCCCAGTGCCCACAGCCACAGCTGTGGCTCATGCACAGACTCCAGAAGGCAGCTGGTTGGCAGAGCAGGAAAGCTTTCTGTCTCCAGTTTTAGCCCTGCTTCTGACGGAGGGAAATTTGTTAACAACTGTACCACTTCCATTCAGCCCTTTCCACCCATTTGGACTCTCACAAATTATTTTAAGGGATGCAGAAAATTCAATGGGGCTAATTAAACAAACCCAAGCAAACCTGATACAATATAAACCCAGCAATAAATGATCCTATCCCTAAGCCTGTGCCAAGTAAAATCAAGAAACACTTAAAAGGCCAGCACTTCAATGTGGTTACCAGCAGAGGGTAACAATTAAGCTTAAGGGTGACAAAGGCTGATGGCTGAATGATTATTATCCCCTGTGACCCCCCGCACTCCCTCCCGCCCAGATTTCCACTTGTCACACAGCTCTCCTGCTGCGCACACCAGCAGGTTCCTGTGGATTAACAGTGAGGTTTAAAATCAACAAATGGCACAAGGCCTCCATTCAGCAGCCTTCACCCCAGTACAAAGGAGTAGAAAGGTGCAGGACAGCTTCACAATAGGCAAACAAATGAGCAAACCTCTGCTTTCCTCTTTATTTAAAAATGCGCACGCACACACACACACCACGCTCACGCACGCTGGGGCTGTCACTACACAGGCATTCGCAATAAACCCGGCAACCCCAGAGTTCAACTTCCAATTCAGCGTTCAATGCTGTTCTTTCTAATTCTTAAAAAATTACACCAAATAAAAACCACTTGTCAAAACAACAACAACAAAAACCACACAGTTATACCAAGAGTGGTGAAAAAGGATAAACGTTTAGGAGATGTCATTGTAGAAACACAATTGTTCCTTTTTCCAAACAGACACTCCAGGATTTTGCTGGGAAGGAAAACATGTTTTATATTTTGAAAAATCAAGAGCCATTACTTCCTTACAAAGTACCAAGCATGGGTTTTCCCACATGTTTGCAAGATTTTAACCTTGCTTCCTACTGAAATTTGCAGGGAGACCAGAGCAGGAGAGAGAAGAGACAGCATGCTTTCTCACGAGAAATACTGCAGGTTGAATGGAATTTACTTTTACCTGGGTATTTGAACGCTATGTATGAAATGTCTCCACACACTGAAGAGCACAGTAAAAACCCCAGACACAACACCCTTTGTCTTTTTAAATGCACCATTTTCATAGAGCTTCCCTTTCTTTCTGTAGAAAAATCCAATCAATTTGCTCAGTTTTAGATGAGGTTTGGAAACACATAGACATTTGGTTTGTTAATGATGCAGGCACCTGTGCACTCCAAATGGGACTGAGATTACAAACTTTTTCTTACACTCTCTGTAAAGCCATGTAGATATTTGGATCACTAGAAACTTGGAAAGCAGCTCTTGAGAAGTCAAGAATCAGTTTGCTCTCAGTAAGCTGCAGGCATGGGAAATCTCCCAGATGAAATATGCATGGGACTGTGTGTATAATTTTATCTGTTTATACATATGTATTGTCCAATAAAAACAGTCCATTTATATCCTAAACATAATGGTTAAATAATAGCATATTTCACTAAGAGGTTGGCTTCATAACCAAAGTAGTGCTTAGTATCATTTTCACTGAAAAACAGAACAGAGAAAATCCCTACTGCCTTTCTTCAGTTCTGCATTTGGAAATTTTGCTAACATACAGCGTATTACAGAATAGCTACAACAGATTTTGAGAGATAAGTAAGAAGTAAGGACAGAAGTATTAGGGTAAATTGTCTGTCACGGAGGAAATGCATGGAATTGGCAATTCTTGCAGCTTTGAAAGGTCATTTTTCTTCCTAGCATCTAGGAATGGATTTATCGGGGACTGAACAGAGGGAACGTAAGGGAAAGAGGAAAATGTTAACCACGTGTTGTGCTACAGTCATGGCTGAGGAATTCCCCACTGATACTGGGGCTCAATCTTCTGGGATTCCCAAGGGTTTTTTTTGACTCCCAGTATTTCATCCATCATTGACATCAGATTTCAAAGCAATGCTTATGATTTTTTATGAATCACAGAAAATCCTTCCTACCATAGATGAGCATGTGTGTAAGACACAAATCCAGGCTTTTGTAAACAGAAGGCTACAAGTTTCCACTCAGAACTTCCCAACTTGGCACAAACCCAATCGTATCATAGCTGTTACAGCACAAACTGTCAACAAAGTTGTAAAATAACTAAAGTCAGGGTTTCCCCCATCAAATTTTAGAAAAGCACAAGGACAAATAATCAGCAAGTCATAAACATATACTCAAAATAGCTGAGATTTAGACTCTTTTAGACTTTTTGAAACACATTTATGATTAAAATAGGTAGACAAAAAAAGGACTAGACAGAGCCTAAAGCCTATGTATTGGGTAAGCTGTTCGGAAATTGATCCATTAACAGTTACTATATTTGGGAATTAATAATAATAACAACAACTAATTGCTTATCATCCACAGAGCCTGGACTAGTTATTCACCTCCTATTTATGTACACTTTCAGCTTTTTCTGCAAATTGTGGTATATGGAGCTCAAGATTTGTGTAGTCTAAGGAGTAAGGGAGGAAATGGGGTATTTTCATCCCTCTTGTTCTCTGTTACTGTATTCATCATATAGACTTTCGAAGTCTCTAATTCTGGTGTGGGATTTCTCTACCATAGAGGTTTAAAGTGACAGAGTGAGCCTATGTACCGACCTGCAATAAAGTCAAAGGCTCCTTGTTCCTGCTTCCAACAATTCTTGCAGCTGGACACACATCCCTTAGCTTGCACTAGTGGTCTGTATTAGACCACTTTGTTAGATGGTGCAATTTAAAACTTCCCAGGTAAGTAACGCCTTCCCCCTCAGCTTTACGATGCTTTACTGAGTAGAGCTGGCCTTGGGAAGGGCTGGGTGAGCAAGAGAGGAAGGAAACTTCCCTTCTCTGGCAGCAGCCAGCCATGAGCCTGGCTCCACACTTGCAGGAGTCAATTACACTGCAACCACTTTGGAGCAGGCCACTGCCAGACAGCTTTTTCCCTTTTTCATATGCAATGGTAATTAGTGTCATGCTTTCATTCTCTAGCTAGCCTAACACAAGCAAGCCTGGCCACATGGATGTCTTCTCTGAAAATCTGAATGAATACAGCGCCAAAAATGATTGAAACCATGCAGACGAAATGCACATTTGTTTTAAGTTTTGCTGAAGAAGATTAGATCTAATTATTAAATAGTTTAAATTATTTTTAATGGAAAATGAAAGCATAGTGAAAATATCAATGTTTGAGGGAAAACCACATTTAAAGGAGGGCTGGGTGAGAAATATCATTGAGGCTTCATCCACTTCTACTGCAGTGAGTTTCAGAGAGATAACATGACCACCCAGGAAGATAAGTACCATGATGGTTAAATGGAAAGAAAATAATTTATTGAAAATAATATGCTAGAATTCAATCTGAAAAAAACTCATTAAAAACTATTTTAGCCCATGTTCTTTATTCAGTGGGTTAATCTTAAGAAGACTTCAAGTATGGGAGCAGCAAATTCAATAGCAATGTGACAACAGCAAAACTGAAAGCAAATGTAATTTTTTTTTTTTTTTTTTTTTGCCTCAGACCACTTGAGAAAGGAAGTCAGGGCCCAGTAGAGCAGCCAAGAGAAGTGGACAGCCCTACAATACAAGATTATTTTACTCATCTCTGAAGGAATACTACTGAACAGAAAGAAGCCAAGTGATATGTTAGGGGCTATGCTAGAAGGACATGCCTTGTTACCACTCAACCAAGCATCTGTTCGTTCTGTGTAGATAAAGATGTATCAACACATCTCCCCTGTTTTCACCTTCTGCACTAACAGGCTACAATAAAGCAAAAACTACTTACCAGAATGATGACATATCCCTAAGCAGCCAACTTCTAGCCCAACCCTAATACCTAATTTGTCACCTCCCAAGCTGTATATTCTCTGGCAGCACAAAACTGATAACAAAGGACAGCCAACCTGTTAGAGGTATATTGTAGGGAAAGCTGCACTCAGAAAAAATGTTATGCCCACGGGCACAGGCAACACTGAGTCTCACACAAGCAGCCCTGTGGGGAACGATCCACTAAGGACAAAAGAGCAGAGACACTTGCTTGAATCCTGGACAGATGGTCTGCAGAAGTCCTGCAGGATGTAGATGGACTCTTGTAGAAGCTCTTGGGTCAAGAAGAAATACAAGTAATATATGTGTCTTGAATTTTAGGAATCAGAAATGGAGAAGGAAAAATGAAACAAAAACTTGTAAAAGCCTTGAAGAAAATTGGTATCTTGCACCTGGAGAGCATTGTGCACAAACCAGCAAGAAAGTCTCTTGCTGCACAGAAGGAACAGGTGATTGCAGAAAACAAAATTGCTTTGTAGGTCCCAGCACCTATTACACCAACAAAATGAAGAGCATGCTAACCACCGGAGGTGGATTACCAATGCAGTCTGGTAATCCTCTTAAACACGCGAGTCTGTGTTTACGTGATGAACTGAATAAACCCTGTTCACAACCAGAATACGTAAATCATTTCAACCCTCTACCACCACCATGGAAACGTGAATGGAGACAAGGAAAGCAGCTGTCCCAAAGAACAGCAACCAGCAGGCTGGCATCTCCCTCTGAGATAGCTGACACTATTTTGCTAACTGCTGCTTCATTGAGACTGGCAAGCAGTGACCGATCGTCTTTCAGGTCGTTATCATTTGCCCACAGTCAAGCTAGGGCAGGAACATGCCCTCAGAAACAAAGATGATACTCTGCCTCACCAAGTTAACTTTAGTCTTCAACTTCTTTACAGGTACTAAAGGGAGTCAACAACTTCAGAAAATTGCCAAAGCAAAATGGCCCCTTCCTTTTCCAAGAGGAGAAATTAATCCAGAAATCATAACTAATTTGTCAGGGAAAAATCCTACCATGTATGTGGAGACATTTGGAAAACCTGACAGTTTGCATGCCTCAAGTGCAGACCAGTCATTGTCACTAAGACACCTCATCATCTTCTCCAATGCTATTAATACTGTCCCTTCCAAGACATCTGCAGTTTCTTTCTAAAACTTACTATTTCCTAGACGTCCTTTGTTAAGCTGACTAAAAAAAATAATTTACAATGGTAACATAATTTTCTCCTTTCAAGATCCCAGTTATCATGAAATGACATCTGAGTTAAGTCATAAGACTGAGAGGAAAGAAAAGAAATACACTTTACACAGCAGTTGATGCAAAAGATACTTAACTTCGGTAAGCAAATATACTATTGAGGGTCAGTTCCTCTGAATTCTCTGGAAGTTATTAGCAAGTCAGATACCTAACTATCAAAGGCTTTTTCCTGCAGAATACACTGAAAACATTTTAAGCACAGACAGGGTCAAAAAAACCTCCCCACATCTTACAGGAAGATTTTTAGTTTGGACAACACAGCTACTAGTCATATATTAGGTAACCTGAGCCAACTAACAAGACAGAAGGGTCTCTCCTCCTAAACACTCTAGTCCATTTTCACATGTGTCTTGTCTATATGGCCTCCAGGAGCCACATTAAGCAAGTGATGCAGGAAGAGCTCCAAGATGAAATCATTCTCAGAAACCCTTATCTTGCTTTTCTCTTTCACCACTATTGCATTCCATGGATCACAGAGCATATCAATAGTGGATTTAATCAGAAACAAGACATTTCTTTTCATTTTCCTCTCTCATACTTGTAACATGCCACAAGAAAAATAGGCCAGTTTGATGTTTGTATTAAAATGTGACTGTTGTATGCTGCACAACCTGATAAACAGCTGTCAGCTCTTCATTTACAGGCAAAAAAGGTAGGATTTTGTTCTAGAGATCTAAAGTTCCAGTGTAAATAAAGAGATGAGAGTCCAAGGAAGTAATCTGAGAAATATAACTTGGAAATGAGAGGTAACATGAGCATTTTATTTCCATGCATTTTCCCATGTTTACAGAGCTTTTTGGACTTTTCCTTAAAAACCCTACAAAGCACGACAGTCCAACCATGCTTTCATTTTCTACACCCCCTCCTTCCTCTCTCTGCCATCTTTTCTCTGACAAAGCTATATTTAAAACAAAACAGAACAAACAAAAAAAACAAAAAAAAGTTTTTTAAAAAAGAGGCCTGGCTGGTTTTGCATGTCCTATTCTTTATAGTCACTTGGGACAGACTACCATGTTAATGTGATGACTTACAGATTTTGTGCCATCCAGCATCCTGCCCTGCCACACTAGTCCTTCCTAAAACTCCAGGACGAATGTATCACTTCAGCAGACCCGAGATGCGAAGCTGGGCTGAGAAACCGCTCTGCACCCCAAAGAAACAGCTAAACCCAGCAAAAGGTGAGAGAGGGGCAGGATTTAAAACCTGCCATTTCTTTCAACTCAGCTGCTGCAGAAGCAGGGAGCTGGGGGGCTCTGTGTCCCAGAGGGCAGCAGCCTGCCCCAGACTGCCTGCTGCCGCCGAGGAAGCTCTCCCAAGCATACGGCTCGCTGGCAGAAATGAGGTCAGAGCACTGCCCGCAGCTTACAGCAGAGCTGAAAGCCTGAAGCCAGCTTACAGAATATAAAGAGAAAAGCTGCACCGAGAGCAGCTGCTATCTCTAGGCTAATCAAGCTAGGTACCCAAGGATGAGACTTCCTCACTGGAGACCGGAAAACATTACTTTGGTGTTTTCTTAGGGGCACGTCTGTGTCTGTGCTTCGAGGTAAAAGCCAGGACTTCATCTAAAGGCTCATGAAAACCTGCAAATTGGTGAGGAAGAGCTGAAAAACACCACTGGAGTTACATTTTTAAAAAAACATTATGGAGAGGTTTGTTCCTAACCCCTGTCCCTCATATATAAAGCTATATTATATTATAGACATTTATATCACAGTCCAGTGTCACCTGCTAACTTACTCCCTAACACTCCATCACAGAGGTCCCTTAAACAAAAAATTCAAAGGAGGTTTACCAACTATTTTATCAACAGTACAATCATAGGAGAAGGAAGTGAAGCTCAGATGCAAAAAAGTCTGTAATAAACTTGGTAAAGAAGGTATTTTCAAGTGGTCTCTACTGTTTTGGTTAACTTCGTTTTTCAGTATATGAAAGTGTTAGTGTGTTACATTTGGGGCTACTGGAAGTTGAAAATTAGCTGCATTACCATCCTCCCTTTCTCTGCAGTCTGTGAAGACACAGAGTATCTGCGCAAAAATCGTTAAATCCAGCCCACCACATGGAACATTATCTTAGTCCAAGGAGTGGGAAAAGAACAGTAATTTCCAAAAGCAAGCACCCACAAGTAAAAGCAATTCAATGGACTGAACAATACAAAAGTTTAAATCAAAAGCAGTAAACTATTTATTTATTCTTTTGAGATAGAAAAGTCTTCACCACCATCACCACAACCACAATTTCTCAAAAGAAAATATTCCCAACTGTGCTGGTGCTGGGAGCAGCAGGAGGAGGGAGTAAGACAGTGGTGGACAAATGAAAGAAGTGGTGAAAACTTCAAACTCTGACACTGGACCACTGACTCTTTAATACAGCAATATAAAAACAGTGACGTTCATTAAAAGTTGGTAAAGGATAACTAGGTAACAAAGCAACAATAATCCTCTCCTTTTTTGTGAGGGTGAAGGAGAACAATCTTCATGAATTCTGTAGGCAGAGACCTAAACCTCAGACTAGTTAGAGCTGGTTATTTAGCTTTCTACCTAAAAACATGCATGTGGAAGATAGCTTCTTGGCAGTCAGGGATAAGCATGAGGAAAACACAAAGAGAGAGGCTGTGTTCTTCCAGAGCTTGATTTATTGAGGGACAGCTCACCAAGACCAACAGTTGTTCTCCTACCTCCCGCAACATAAACACCAAGTAGTTTTGTCAACATGTAAACTCGTTTTTTAAGTGGTATCTTATTTATTTTGATTTGCTATTTCATTCTTTGTTGTACCTACCTGATTGCAACAACTAAAACACCCTGTAACAATTCAGCTGCATGCTCCAAAATCTATTTGAAATCCTACTACAGTAAGAAAAAGCGTCAGCAGAAGGGAAACAATGGAAAGGATAATGAATGCATATGAAATATATGCTGGTCAATACTCAGATGATACATTGTCTCAACAACAAAATCCCAATGCAAAATACAGAAAATAAAACTAAATAAATATATACTGAACAGCTTCAATTATTAAAGAAAATGCGTGCAGCCAAAAAAATGCAGTGGTAAATTTTAGGCCAGGAATATTAACAAACTTATTTTCCCTACCTCTGAGGAAAATAATGTGTGTTAATTTAAAGGCCATAAGAGAATACTGCTATATTGCAACTGGCCATGAGGTGCAATTTACAAGACCACTGAAATTTGGAATATATACTGCTCATGCAGAACTAAAAAACCAAGCCAAACAAAACAAACAGTAAAAAAAAATCCTACCACTTAGATTTATGAGTAGTTTTTAGACTTTACAACATGATAATTTAATTCAGAATGCTATTCTATTTGCATTTTAGAATTTTTCTTAGAACAGCATTTGTGCCTTTATATTTTAAAACATTTGCATAGACAACTATTGTCAATGAACAGCCATCAGATTAGTGGATCATAAAATAAATGGCAATTATATGATCAGGTATCTTTTGATAAAATCACTATTCTGTTTAACTTACTGCTAAATTTCAAAGGTATGGATAAAATTATTTCTGGGATATTAATTTAGCTCTCAGAGTAACATTAAAAGAAAACTCTCAATGAGTAGTAAGGAGAGTGGTAAGGGGAGCAACAATAGTTACGATCACTAATCTCCTACAACAAAATAGTTTTTATCAGCCTGCATTCCAGTAGTTTTACTATCAAGTTAATTAATTGACTCCTATGCTAATATCTAAATGCCAAGTAATTAATAGCACTGAACTATAAACGGTTTTTCTTTGCTCTTGTAGAGTTATTTTATAAAGCAAATGCAATTCTGTCACTTCACTGATTTAATGCAGGCTTTGTGAGGTTAATATTCCAAAGCAATTGCAAAATAAAGAACTGCTTTAATTAACCTTCTGTAATTTAAATACTGGGAGATATCAGAACTTAGAAACTTCAAATAATATCACCGTCATAACAACAACAACAATAATACTTTGTGGATCAAAGCCAAACCATTGATTTGAGAACGTTAAGAAATACATTTGGACACGTGTATCTTACTGTGTTTCTAAACTCATTAGAAAGCCTTTTCTCTAAGCATAGCATACTAAATCCATGATAGATTTTACATAGTTTTTGTAGTTGAGCTGAAAAATGTTTCCTTTTAGAATTATTTCCTTATATATACTGAAGTTTTCAGTTTGAACAAATGATTCAGCACCCTCACTTTTTGCACTAGAATAGTTCGAGAAGATTTTTGTTATGGACATAGGACACTGCCTGCTAAATCTACAAACTGATTGCATGTAAGTAACTGACCACTTAAAAATAAAGGAGCAAAACAGGACCTTCCTCTTCCTAGGAGATTAAGTTTTCTCTCTTTCCAATTTAGCTGAAAGGAGGCTTTTATTGCCAGAGTTTCTTTATGATGTTGTATGCTAACTTCATTTTAGTACATGAAAAAAATCAAGACTCAGACTTTTCAGCATTGTGTATCTTTCAAGCACAAAAGCTGCAATATGTCTGCCAGGCTCAGAATGATACCAAAAACATGGGAATAGAAATTAAAAACCAGCAGGATTCAGGTGGTCGTGAACATTCCTGCCAAACAGGTTTGCAGTGTGTGCTGACCTATCTCCTCTGACTCTCTGGCTGGGTATCATCAAACCCCCATCAGCAGCAGCTGCCTCAAAAGGAGCACTTGCTGGTTTCGCAAGAGAAGAAAGCTGACCTTCAGAATTCCTCCTTCAAGTGGAAAAGCCTGCTTTCGGCAGAAAACCATTAAGAGATGAAGACAGCAAAAAACCATATATACTGAGAAAATGTTTAACTACAATGAGGGAACTTTAAACTGAAGGTGCCGTTCAGTTGTTGAGACAACTCAGAGGCAAACAAATACTTTCACTGACAATCCTTTGGAAGATTATAAAACAGAAGTATAAACAAGCTTGTTACATTTTATACATGAATAGTAGTACCACTTTGCAAGATAAAGTACTTCTCCTTTCCCAGTAGTATCACTTAACAAATCCAAGTTACTACAAAGACAGCAATGTGTAAGGGGTAGTTATACATGCTAACTTTAACAGCTTCAGGCCTAGCAGACTGGAGTTGGATTTTTATTTGTATAAATTGATCAATGTCTGTAAACACCCTCTTTAAAATAACAGGGCCAAGAAAGTCTTCTCTAAATCTGAATGCAGATTTTTGAGTTTGGCCAACAAGCCTTCAGCAAAAACAAGCCTGTGCTGCTGTGACTGCTGCTCTGTGCTATGCCCTCAATTTTGTATTTATGCTCAGGTGTGAGTTCACAGACAATTATACTTTCTTTTTCTGCCTGACTCTATTCCTTCTAGCTACTTGGCTCTGGAAGATTATTTGCCAGGTCTGACAAGGTAGCACTTATTATAATCTTACAAATACAGAGAGAAATAGCTGAGGAAAAAAACAGAGAGGTTTGACAAATTTCCTGGAATGATATAAGCAGTGATGAGCAAACAGAGCAGTCCCCAAAAGGACAATAATCAACCATTCCCACTACTGGGAGAAGATGGAGCAGAGGAGTCACAGTTTCACTGAACTCCCAAGCTGAGTTAAATAACCTCAACCACATAAATAGCCTTATGCTTAACACTTATTTGCTATCATAGCAGCATCATGATTATGAACTAAGACTTTATAAAAGCAGAGATCTAACTGGCAAAGATTTCAATCACTTAAGTACTCATTGAACCTACAAAGGTTCAAATCTCTCTTGTCCTTCTTGAAAATATCATGTGCTTAAGAAAGGCTCAAAAAGGATAAATCAGTTTTATGTACAAGTTCAATATGGTTCATATTTCAACAGTTCTTAAATCACTTCAGTGTTCAGCAGGTGCTGGTCACTGGTGGCTTGTCTAGAAGCTAGGATTTAAGCTGTGGTGTGTAAGTTTGGAAGCCACTTGCTGAAAGCCTGCTCCCCCTAACCTGCTTCCCCCAAGTCCAGTCAAGCTTTACTACAGATGCAAGAAGTCAGTATTGCACTCTCCCTTTTGGTATCTATCCGACCTCTCTGAAACACATTGGCAACAGAAGGTTCAGCGTACCAAAACCAATGCCTTCATATAAAGTAATACTGTTGGTGTTCCTTGTCTCTAATTTCAGCTCCCCCAGAAGAGAGGCTGAAAAAGCTGGCAAAGTATGTGTATCTGCATGAGTTTAGTGTCATGGATCTGGGATTAAATGTTTTACAGGAATCACTTCTCCCTTGTACCTCTCCACTCTGGAAAGAATATAATTGCTCCTAAGCTAAAAACAAGTCCAGCATTTCAGAGTGGAGTGCACACTGAGCACTAGGCATCTCTGTTGCTGCAATGATGAAAGCCATGAAGGATTTATGGCACACAACAAGCAGTGGTGTCAGCCACTGCTGCTGACAGCAGGCAACTATCTCTTCTGAACATTAAATTTGATTATGAGTTCCCATATAACTGTAATAGCCAACTTCCACAAAGAATACTTTCCTATATGCCTGGCAGCAAATGTCAGATTAACATACAAACTTGTTCTTTCCCAGATTTCCTGTGGTTCATAACCCAACAAATATTAAGTGCAACCACTCATCTAATGGTAGATGATTACAGACACAAAAGTTAAAAAAGGACAGAAGGACAAATGATTTTTATTACGACTTTAAGACAGGAGCAGCTGTATGTTATTCCTTAAAACAAATTTAAATTAAATTCTGAAGGATTTCAGACTAAACTACAGTACAGTCGACTGCTAATTCTGTGCCAATTTCTAGTAGCTTAAAAGTGAAGATTTTATTATAAAGAGTAATTGCATTGAGGTATACAAATTTGGACTCACTGAGGACTGTCTGTATTACTTACCAGTGAGTTTGGTATTTGCATGTGCAACAGTTACTCCTAACTTACAATACTATTTCTGTACAGTGTTACACCCCAAAACAGCTTGACAGTGTTAATTAACATGTTGCTTATTATACTGTTTAAAGAACTTTAGCAGCTCACATTGAATTTAAAAACAATACTTCATCTTCATTGTACCAAAATCACTTTAATAATTTGGTGCATTTTGCCACAATACAATTTGTTCTGTTTTCATGACAGTCATACAGATTGGACATGAAAACAGATTAATTAGTTTCACATTTTGTTCACATTTTCAAAGACTGTTTCAAATCAGGAAATGTTTTATCTGTCCTACCTTGCACTGACTCAACACCAGAAACAGATGTCTGCGAAAGAACGTTCTCATCATCATCATCATCTCAGGCTTGCAACTGAGACTAATTCCAACCACTGATCCCAGTTCAGGGAAATAGAGAGAAGCTGCAGCCCCTCATGGAAGCATCAGTGGTCCCCAACCCTCTACCTGGAGAGACTAACCAAGGTGTCACCAGAGATGCTTCCCATCTTCTCATGTACACTGCCATCCTGCTTCACAAGCCTTTCTACCTGGGACTACCAAAACAATTCCCAAATTCCTACTGGCCCAAACTGCATTCGTCCCCCTGGCCCAGTCTTGGAAAAAAAACTTCCACTGGTTAATCTGCTCTTTATTTGTCCTATACAGTTTGCACAGGGAAAAAAATCTTGCCAAGATCAGTAGGTAAGGTATATTATTCTGAGGGGCAAACAAGATCTTGGCCAGCTTTTAGAACATTTAAAACCTGTGAGATGGTGAGAGAGTGCTGTTTGTTTGCTTGTTTATAAAACATTTTCTCCTTTTAAGTAAAAGAAGACTAAAGAGTGAGCCTCAACTACTTAAAAAAACCCATAGTAACCACAACAAAATGATGTACAAACATGCACAAGCTCTTTATGCACACAGTTAACCATAAGGACCAATGCCCCAGAAAAGGGCACATGCATGCCCCACTTCGAGGACCTGCCACACTTTTTTCCCATTTAATCTTATGCCTGTACGTGAGAAAAGGGATCAGCATTCTATTCTGGAAAATTGCAAGCAGAAAGCTTCCATGAAGGTATAAAACAAAGGATGGCTTCATTCAGGGTAACAGCAATAGGTATAGAACAAAATCACTATTTTTGTTTAACTAAAAGTGAGACCATAACTATTTTGCAGATCCATTTCATCTGTCAAAATTTGATATGGTCCCAATTCATAAAATAACACAATAAAGCTTAAAGGCACGATTCTATCTTGATACATATGAACACATGCTACATAAAGCAAGGAAATATATAAACATGGCTGTTTACAAGCCAGTTGGAAAGCATAATAACCAAAAATATACATCACACTATCTTAACAAAATAATGTTTAATGATGACAGTTTAAGTTTGCAATTACATGACATTCTTGAGCAAAATATCACTTCTACTTACGGCAAAAGATTTAAAACTGCAAAAACAACCGAAGCATTTATTCATTTATATGCCATTTCAAGATGAAAAACCCTGCCAAGGGCAACACTATAGCAGTGTAGCACATCTTTCTTTCTCTTTTTTTCTTTTAAAGAGCAGTAAAGGTAAAAGAAGTTAAAGAAAAAAAAAAATCCAAGGCAGGACCTATATCTACTGGCAATATTTAATGATCAATGAATCTGCTACTGCAATAAATTTGCTTAAAACAAAGCTCTTCCTTTAATGGTTTTTACACAGCAGGCTCCTGATATGAAGAGGGGATGACTGATGCTGGCTTACAATATGGTTCTATAGTAAACTGTGCTAGTATTACTATCAAATCACCTCTTATGAAACTCCCTTTCTGCCTACCATGCAATCAATTTAACAAAGATCTAAACAACAGTTCAAACATTCAAATAAATCCCATTCTCCTCCTTCCCCTTTATGCTTACTAGAAGAATGAAAGTCACAAGTCACTGGAACAGTCTCAGAAATTGTTTTATCTGTTTACTTTTAGTAGACAAGATTGCATATTGAATTCAAGTGAGTCAAGAAAAAACAGCAATGGCTTCACACTTCCACAATATGTGTGAAACGAAGATGAGCACCAATTCTAAGACACAACACAGTTATACCTGACCTCAGGAGCTCACTCACATTCTGTTTAAAAGAGCAAAAATAAAACATCATCTGCAAGAAATTTCGCATCAGTTTTGTCCCCATAACAGAATACCCAGATCATCACACTACAGGGTTTTACATAAAAGGAAACCAGTGGCAAGAAAAAGTCCATCATCCAGCCAGAATAAACACTATTTTCGGCTTTGTAATCTCCACAACAAGTAGATAGACATAAGTATACGAGGGGAATAAAAAATATACAGTCAGGAAAAGAAGACAAATTAGAGAAGCCTTCTTTCCCCAATCTGGCATTTCTCTTATCCATCCTGAAGTAAACCAATTCAATCACACTCCCATCACAAAATCAATACAGAAAGAAAAAGAGATGGTTAATGAAGAATAGAGAAAACATGAAGGAAATTCATTTGCAAGCTGAAAAGAAAGAGCAAAACTAAGGATGACAGACAGAAAGGATGACAGATTGTATGACTGAAACTACCTCAGCTTTCTAATTGACAGGATTATATAAACAGGATGTACTGATATTTTTAGGAGCACAAATAAGAAAGATACACCAGCTGGTGCAACAGGTAATATATGATTCTGTAGTTTATTTTAAAATTGTATTTAGAATATGTAAAGCCAGTATTAAGTCACAGCAAGACAACACATATTCGAAGAGACCTTCAGAGAGACGTCATATAGTCAAACCTCCAGTTCAAAGCAAGCCTAGCATGAACAGGGCGCTTGGGGAGTTAGTCTAGTTGAATTTCTCCAAAGATGGAGATTCCAGTCTCTCTGGAATTTTGTGGGTTTTATAATTTTTGAGTTTGTTTGCTTGTTTTTATTTTACAGAGTTGCAACTTCCTTCTTCTCAGTGTGTCCCTACTGCTTCTTGTCTTTCCATTGTGCCCCTGAGATGAGTGTGGCTCTGTTCTCACCCACATTCCCCCACTTGGTACCTCTCCTAAAACTATACAAGTACCTACTCCTAGTCCTCTTGCTAAAATTTTAATCAAATAAATTGTAATTCTTTATTTTTCAAAGGTACTCCGTCTCATATAAGCAGGGATATGCATGCTTAAGTAAGCATAGTTTGTAGGTTTTTCTGTCAGCAGCAGAATTCGACACATGCTCCCAACTTTTCTGGTTTTTTGTTTAGTATTCATTTTTGTATTCCACACCAGTTACCACTTGACAGTAGTTTTACTATGCATTATCAGCAGAGAAAGAACACTTTCGCTGAAGTGTCAGAAATACAGACTTCAAATTCTTGTGTTAGGAATTGTTTTCTAGATGAGCAGTTCTCAAAGAATGGGAAGTACACAGTGGTGAGGTTTTACAGAGAAACATGAGAGAAGAAGTGTTCATCTCATGATTCTTCTTGAGACGGGGAAGAGCAGCCATGGAACCAATCTGGAGATGGGGAAAGAAGCAAGCCCCAAGGTGTTTTAGGACTACTCATTATTTATAGAAAATAGTCCCATCTACACACAAATACTCCAATTACACAGTGAAATTATCATATAATTCAGAGGGGATCAGAGTTGAAAACTTAAGAGGTTGACCACTACTGAAGAACAGTCATTCACAAACCATCAAGAATTCAGGTGAAATTCTCACAATAAGGACTACCAACTGCAAGGCTATAGTGGTGAGGACCTCATGCATCATCTCAACCTGCAGATTGAGGCAAAAAATGCCTACTGACCTTCAGATACCTCTATTACCCTCAGAGCCTGGATTTAGACTGTCTTTCAATGTTCCCTCAAATCCTCAAAAAAGAAATTTGGCTACATCAAGGATGGTATCTTTTACCTGTGAATCTGCCCCTGCCTTTCTCTTTACCCCAGTTCTCTGAAGCTCAAAATATATGGAGGGCTTTACTCTAATTTTGCCTTCATCCTTCCTATGATACCTCTCACTTCACTGCACAAACCTTCGCTTTCCCAGCTATGATAGCAAATGATGTAATTGGAACACCTATCAACAGATAAATCAGTACCTTTTTACTCTGAAGGCCTATAAAGTTGGTATGTTTTGTGTGTTTTTTAAACCGAAATATTCAATCCGTTCAACTGACAGTATATTTAAAACATGACAAGGTGTCCAAGGCAGCAAAAAACCCATTTCAATTTCACACACTGTGATATGTAGACATTGGAGCAGCTGTGTTTCTCCTATCTTATAGGCTGTATTACTAGGACTTGATCTGCTGAGACTTTACCAAGATGCTTATGAACAGTATTTTCAAGTCATAGAGAAATCAAGCATTTAATGGCAAAGTAAAAAAAGAAAATTAAATTTAAAGACACAACTGCAATCTTTAAAGTTGCAGTTACATATAATCCAAAAGATGGAATGTGGTGACATTTACAAGAATATCATAGACACAATTAAGAATTCTATTTCATAAACCATCCAGCATTTTAATGAAAAAAGTTAATTCTCAATGGAATTTTAAAATGTAGATGAAGAGAAATTAACATGTAATTACACAGTGAAATTATCATAGCTTTATTTTAAAGTCAAAGGAGGGGAGTCTCCAGTATCATTGCCACTTACAACATCTTTTGTTAGTTTATTTTACACACTATCTTTATTTAAAGCTGAGATTTCTACATTGCACCAGCATAATCCCAAAATGTTCATCAACCATGCCTGACAGAATTCTGCACTGACTTGCAGCAAGTGCTGGTGCTTCCACTAATATCCAGTCTTGAGCAACTCACTTTTGTTAGATCTCCCAGGATGGTGAGTATGCTTTAGTTTCATCCTTCCATTTCCAGATCACCTCTCCATGATTAACAGAGCTGAGACTGCAAATAAAACTGAACCTATGTGTTCAGCTGCATCAGTTATGCACATCCATTTGGTTCAGTATCGAAAATCCAAGTGTTTCTCCAGCTCTGGGAACCAGACCCATACATTACCACTTCTGATCTCGGTTAAAAACAGAATCACTTGAAATTAATTTTAATGCTTAATATATAGAGCACAATTCAAAACCAGCAATGGATAATGAATTGTGCGGTTTCACTAACTGGATGTGCAAACTGACAAAATTCAAATTAATAGCTGCAATATCCATTTAAAATATCTTTTAAGAAGCTCCCTTGACAAAGCAACTCCAAAATGCCTTGAACTCCTCTGCCCTCAACTGAAGTAACAAAAACCCCAAAACAGTAGTGACCACATTAGATGCAGGAGTTCTCAACAATGTCTGTCTTGTGAGGAAAGAACAAAACAAAAGCAAGGAAAAGCTCCAGAATCCACTAATATCTCATCAATAAATTGTTACCTGTTTTTAAAAGCACAGTTAATAGTTGCTGGGGCAAATATACTGGCTTTACTCTACAAAGCTGGTATGAAATAGTCTGAAAATGTGTGCAGATGTGTTTGTGCGGATATCCCTAAACACCGTTCAGAAGGATGTGGTCTGATTCCATGTTTATTTAATTTTGCTCAATTTATTATTTAATCATTGTTATTTAACTGACACTGTTCCCTCGAAAAGATGAGGGGTGGGTTTTGTTCTCTGCATAAGGGTTACTTTTACACTTCCAGCCGCAGGGTGGGTGTCAGTAGTGGAGGACGGCGCTTACCTGCTGAGCCTGGTACCTCTGCTGGGCCTGCGACAGATACTGTGCCTGGGGCGGCAGGTGCTGCGGCTGCGGCTGCTGGTTGTAGTACGGCTGCTGGCCCTGCTGGCAGTAGCCACTTACACCTTGCTGACCATACTGAGGTGGGATCTGTTGGAAGAGCCAAGCAAAGCAAATGCATGAGTTGAAGCAGAGGACATGAAATCAAGCTATGTCCCATCCATATGGCAACCTCAGCAGAAGTGTATCCTCAGCTCTACACCTGACCCAGTGGTCTGACTCCTTTACTCAGCAGTTACTGTGAGCCCTTAGATCCTCTTGCCTTAGGAGGAGGAGTGAGCCCAAGTGCTCTGCATAGTTACTCTTTTCAGGAAGAGCTTCCAAGGAAAATGCTACGCTTCAGAATATCACAATTCTGTAATGCCCAGCCTTAAAATACAGAAGCAGTTATTTCAGATATTTGCTCTTCCCGGGCACATTACTGAGGCAAATCAACAGAGGAATCATTCTGATGCACTGACCCAAAAGTTGAATTGTGGAAAAATGGCACAACTCTTAAAAAGACATTGAAAGAGAAATGCTTTTTGTCTTTTTTTTTTTTTTTTTTTTTTTTTTTTTTTTTTTTGAGCAATCAGGTACTAATTTTTATTTAATGTTTTGCCTGCAATCCTCAGGTTTTTAGTGTTTGTGTTTAAGCCTTACACAAAAGCCTTGGGGTTTGGCAGGATTTTGGTTTTGTCAAGTTCAATCTCTCTTAGTCTTCTCCCCCCACTAAGATGTATTTTTTAAAAAAATAACAACAGAACAAAATAATGTGTTACACACCAGTTGGAACATGTATCACATACTAAGAACCCACACACAGTGAGAATTTAAGTTAGAATCAAAACCAAGTCAATTACAATGTCAGAGGAATTTTCTGCATTGGTTTAGTCTGTAAGCCTTGTATCAATAGACACTGACATCTTCTCAAGGTATTTGGAAGGACACACTTTCAACAGACTCCTGATATCATGTCCAGATTTCCCTGATTTAAGGTACCCATGCTTTTCCTCAAACTCTGGAATTTAAAATAATTTCAGAAAAATAACAGATGCAGCACGTGACTTCTCCCTTCTAGAATGGACCTCCTGTTGGTCCTGCACATCCCTGCTCTAAGCAAGTGTCTCAGATACCTGAGCACATCTGAAATGCTTTGATCTCTGAACTGTTCCTACTGAGTTTCTGATACAATGATAGATCTGTTTATTCAACAAGCAAACACATACCTGTTCTACCTAAAGTTAATTTACTGCATTCATTCAACAGTATTTGCTAGGCAGTAATAATAATAATACAAAGTCAAATTTAAACACCTGCTTAGGCTGTTTTTATTATCACAACTTGATCTGCTCCAATTACTTCTGCCAGAAGTTGGCAGTCCTACCTCTTCTACTACCCCACTTCTGCACTTGCTCTCTTTACCTTCGCTTCCATTTCCTTTCCCACCATTTCACAGGCAGTTAAATGTTTCTGTGACCAAAGCAACCCTTTCTGACAAATACCCTCTTCCCGATGATGCATAAATGAGGCCTTTATAATGCAAACTAAAAAGGGTGTGTTGGAATATCATCAGGCAAATAGACAGCTGGAGTCTGGGATCTGACTGAAGACCACATGGTGATTTGCCCATCATCTGCAAAGGTCACAGAGCCTGGACTGGTTCCTAGTAAATGCTGAGGAGAAACCTGTGTTGTGGTCTATCTGGGTTCCAGTTACACTGGGAAGAAAAGGAAAGATATCCAGACAGCAAAATACAGGCTGCTGGAAAAAAGGAAAAAAAGAGAACTTGAATGCCCAGTTGACAGGATGGTGACAAAGCAGAAGATCAGATGCATGAGCAACCAGAATATTTCTAGAATAAAGATACCTGTACAGGAGGGCTGGAGTTCACCTGAACACAGAAGCCAGGTCACTGGTACATGAGGCGCAAGAAAACAAAATTTTAAAATGAAGAGGGGATTAGAAGAACACATGGTTTAAGACCATGGTATTGCTATGTCAAATGAAGACATGGAGATTCTGGGTCATCAAGTGAAGATGCTGAGAAGAATCAAAGAATGAAAAATAGACATGCAGTGACTGCAGAGTAAATAGAGTGACAATAAGAAATTCCAACAATACATGGACTTCCACACAAAGAGGGGGGGACTGGATCACTGGAACATCAAATTGCAAACAAAAGCACTAGTAGCAGTCATATAAGAAATACAGTAGAAAGGAAAAAAATTAGTGGAGTCACTAGTAGGCATCATCCTAGGATACAAATTCAGAGTGAAGACAGCTAATAACAAAGTAACATTATATACTACATAGCATTTAGAAATAAATCAAAATAAAACTCCACCTCACCAAGCAGCAGAGGTCTGGAGCTTGGTGAGATCAAAGAGAGTGAGTGCTGGAACCATCATGCATGGCCAAACGATGACTACGCTGACAGAAGCACACTAAGCAAGATCAGCAAAAGGCACACCACAAGATTGATTAGGGGGACATTTCAACCCCTCCCAGACAGACTTAGTAAGCAGACTACAAAGCTGAGACCAAAGTATCAGATAACTGTCAAAGGTCCCATGGAACTGCAGGTTAGGGAACCTGCATGAGGAGCCACTGCCTTTGGCTCAGTCCGGAGCAGCAGGAGCCATCTACTACTACATCCTGCAGCTGCAGAACCACAGTGCATCAATGACCATAACAGAGTTAAACTGAGCATCCCTACAGGAACAATGAAACCCAAGGAATCTACTACTGTTGTGCTTAACTTCAAAAAGTGTAACTACACAAAAATGAGAAAGCTTGTTAAAAGGAATCTCTAACAGACAGCTACGAGAAATAAAATCTGACTGGCAGCATCAAAGTTATTTAACAACAACCACATGGAAAGCACAGAAACAATATTCACCACCCATTCAGAAAGACCTGATAAGAGCAAAGGGACACCAGCATGGCAAAGTGCAGCTCTCTAGAGGCAAAAAGGCATCCCCTTCAATAAGCCAGCACCAGGTCCAAATGAGGAAAACAGAAAAGACTGTAAACTCTGGCACTTCAAAATGTAGTAAGACAGGCCAGAAAGAACTGTTGGAACAGCTAGAAAAGGGAATCAAATGAGTCATGATTCATTTCTTCAAACACATCAGAAGTAGGAGGTCTGCCAGAGTCTGAAGAGACGAATGATGATGAAGGTATAAAAGGAGATACAGAGAACACAATGCCATCACAGAGAAGCTTAACAAAATCTTTGGCTCTAGTGTGCACTGTGGAAAAATCTTGGGGTGTTCCCATGCTGGAGTCCTTTGTGAGGGACTTGATAAATGTCTCTGAACCTAATGGGACTTTTCATGGAATAAAGTGACAAATGAACAGTCAGAAGTGGCTTGGGACCATAAAGTATCACTCCAGAGGTCTAATCAAATTCAAAAAGCTGAATTACTAATGACCATCCACAGCCTCTAAATTGGAGCTGCCTTGGTAGGTGAGAATTGCAGTATGGCTTAAAAAGAAAAGTCAGAGATTTGAGTAATTTAAGACTACGTAACACTGATGACTGTTCTGGATAAATCAGGACAGATAAGAAAGAAGATGAGATTTAGGAAACATCAACACAGCGAAAGAAAATCCCTCTCTACTGACTTCTTGGAATTACCAGGAAGGGTCAGACAAAAAGGTTCAGGAAAATGCAACAAGAATCATCACAAGTATAGAACAGTTTCCATACAAAGAACCTATAATCCTTTGAGGATGGAAGAGACACCAGGAAGTAGGAATATGATGGAAAGCTACAAAAGCATCTTGTCCAACAACAGTGAGGATGCATTTAATAGCAGAAGCAAACTTCAAAACGAGAGAAGCAGGTTCTCTAGTCACAGAGGTGGCAGATATATAGAACTCCTTGTCAAACTGATGTTTTGAAAGCTGAAAGTTTATGTGGTCTCAAGCAAAGACTGGACAAGTTCACAAAAGAGACATCCTCTGAGGGTTACCAAATTTACAGAGCCGCATCTGGCTCAGGAAGTCCCTGAACTGAAAATAGCTGGAGGGTTGAAGAGTATTGAGGGAAGTACCGCATGCTTGCTTTGTTCTGACTCTCCCCCAGGCATCCAATTAAAGCCTCCACTGGAGGCAGGATACAGGGCTACATGAACCCTTGATCTGCCCTGATAGAGCCATGCCTATGTTCTAGCCTCTTTGCAAAAGAAATTCGAGTCCCCGGAGAAAACAATGGAACTTTGGTCTGCAAGATAGTAAGTAACAAACGTAAGCAACCTGAAGAGGCAATAACACCTTGACTGCCAAAGCTCTGAGACTGCTTCATTTTCTTAAATATTTTCTGAAGCAATCTGCTTTCAGACACTGGTTTAGAAAAGGTTACCAGGCTCTTCTTCTGAACTTACATATCAATTACTTATGTTAGAATTTTCCTCCATATCCTCTCAATCCAACCTGTTTTAAAAAAACAACCAAACACCACCAGCTAAAATACAGCAATAATCATAATGCTACATGAACGTTTGGATGCTGTTCTCTTCAGCACAGAGACCCATCACTGCTGCCTTAGCAGAACATTCCATGTAATTGCCGTGGCTATTTAAATAAATAACAAACAACAACATGCAAATTAATCCTCCTGCTTTACTGATGGGGATCACAAGATACCGCTTATGGACAAATGTTTATTAAACAGCATATAAAAAAAAGCTTAATTAAAATCTCCCCAGAACAAAACAAATCTAAATCCAATTACTTACAATGCTTGGGAGTGAATGACCCAAGCATCCTCTTTCTTCATAAAGTAAACCCTCCCTCCCCCTTCTCCCTTACACCCACATTTTTTGTGGCCCACACAATGCAGGAGACAAGAATTTGGTAAACTTCATCATGCCTGTGGTAGTGTGGGTATTCTGGGGCCAGCTAGAGAGAGAACAGACCTGAGTTTGAATCTATTTCTAGGCAAGCACAGAAACTGTAATAATTACTTTTGACTCCTATCTGACTTGTACAGTATAAATAGCATTATTTTGGGAAAAGTATGACTGACCATCAGTGATTAAACTACTCTGAACACAAAGAAAGGATGAGAATAATAGAGGAACAAAATTGGCAGCCAAAATGAAGAGATGGGGCAAATCCAATTAAACCTATAACTTAGCCCATTATCTTTAATTCTTGTTTGAATAAGGGATCTAGTGGCAGGCGTTCTTTGTCCAGGTAATACCTTGATAGAAACAGAAGTTTTAAGCAATTTTTGCATGTGCAATCCATGACTGATGTCAAAGGAGAAGGATCATTAGACAGCATTAGAGTCATTATAATAATTTTTAAAATTAAAATGTAGAAGAATTAGTGTGTTAGCATAGGTACACTAATAATACCAGCAATATGCAGCTACTGCCCTTTTACACCATCCTGATGGCTAGATCCAGTCAATAAGGAAGAAGCTTTACACATCCCCTATCACAAAAAGCTCTGCCAAGTCACACTGGGATCCACCTGAACACATCAGATTTCATGACATGCTCACTACAGGGAGGAAGTCCTGGCCACATCATTGCTTCTCCCTGAAATCTATTTGGTGCCTAGCAAGTGAGTTATGATATTGGATATCCATTACCCTGGATGATATTGGTAGAAGGCAACAGCACAATCTGGAAGCTGCGGACCATAGTGTCATGATAGAAAAATCTGGGGGAAAACAGATCTGTCTGGCCTGATCAGCATCAAGCCCTGCTTACAGAGAGAAGGAAAATTCAGCTCCAGAGGCAGGGGTGGCACTCAGAAGAAAGGCTGGCACTACCTGGTTCAGTGGCCAACTTTGCTGAGGAACAGTGAGACAGAATACTGTGAAACGAGTACCACCCTCAGTAATACAATCACCAGTATCATTCTACTTTCTTAGCACCTGTAACACTGTAATTACATAGAAATTAGAATAAAAAAGTGTATAGTGAGGGGCATGCTCAGAAAAAAAACCCCTACCACCTGGTACTTTACACTAGGAGTAATTCTTTCAGTTAACAAAATGTTATAGTATTTAATTCTAATTATTTTAATTTCACAGTGGTCAATTCAGTTGTAATTATAAAGAAAGATGTCACTCAGTTCCTATCAAACCTTCAAATAAAACACTTGTGACTTCTGAAACAACTTGTGCTTCAGTCTTAGATTTCCAAAGCCAGACTTCTGCCAAAACCTAAGTATTTTCCCCCAAACATTCAAACCATGCATTTCTCCATACTGTCCAATAGGAAGTTGTAATGGAAAACTAACTCCCTGACATTCACACACTTACCAAAAAGATCTGGTTCATATGTAGAACTTTCAAATTAATACAAGACCTGTATGTTTAGCTGAATTATAGAAACAAGAAAAATATAATATGCTTATACAGCGTAAGGAAATCCTCTGGCACATGTTCAGTGGAATATTCTGTCACAGTTAGGGCAGCATGGTCTCCTGTCTCAAATCAACATGTTCAACCCCAGCATGCTTGTGGACACAGTCTTATTGAAGGCTAAAAATCCTTCTCACTAAATAACAAAAAAAAGAAAAATCTAAAAGGAAACCAAGTGGAAAGCTGGGTGTTAATGTCAAGGCTGTTAATCAGAGGTAAATCTGAAATCCTGATGCTAAGGCATTTTATTCATACATTCTATAAATTCTATTACTTCTTATCACTTAGCTTTGACCTTTTGACAATACATTGGTCACAATGTTCACCTATGTTATTGTCTTTCCTACACTGCTTGCCTTTAGACTGGAGTATGAACTTTAAAATCTTATTAAGAGCCTTTAAACTATTAACACTGGGCCTGATACTGGTCCACCCTGTGACCCAGAGCAAGGAAGCAAAAGCATGAAAAGCATGTTTCTGTGTCACAGAACAATAATCTCCATTCCAGAACTTGCAAGGTAGTGGATTTTGCAGAGTCATTAAATGCATGTCTATGTTGAAGACTGCAGTGCAGTACACAGATCTGCGAACTAGCTCAGATACTGGCAGGAGCCTACACCAAAAACTGTGCTCAGCTAGTTTGCTGTGCTCCATAGAAGGGTGAATTAGGTCAAAGGGAGATCCACACTCTTGTAGCCAGATTGCTTCTTGTACACGAGCCAGTTCATTTAAAAAGGTAGCTCGACCGTGTTCACAAGACGCTGCAGTCTGCAATGCAGTCATACCGAGTACTACAGAAAGGACAGGACTTACACACCGGCCTGTAATCCCTTTGTCCCCAACAACTGCATGGCAGCACAATTACACCACTTGACAGTGCAATGTATAGGGCATCACAGATGCACCTGTTATGAGGTGCTCTCTATATACTGCCTTCTACTACTCTATCTTAAATCAAAGCAACATGAGCTAACCAATTATTAATACAGGCAATTTTCCTCTCCTAAAAAAAAAAACCCCAAACCAACCTATAAAAAAAAAAGGTACAAAAAATCTGCTAAGATTACATGATTAAGGAACTCTCCAGTCAGAAAATACAGATGTTAAAGTTCCAAAAGCAACATTAACTGAGCCATGTTACACACATATAGCACCTTCTCTTTCTGATTTATGTTGTCAAAGGCATTTCATAAAATACAGAGGATGTGAAATGTGGCTGCTAGAATCTTATCATTTATGTTTTCTGACTTCTTAGCTGTGCAACCTTCACATCTCATTAACATAGTTTTTTTGCATAGACTGTAGTATGGAATAGTACTTATGTTTTATGTATTGACATATTTTTGATGTACTGAGATTTTGAGTAAGTTTGCTATTCTTCATGATGAGAGCCAAATAAATAAAGACTACTACCACAAAATAGTCAATCATTTATATGGAAAAGCAATATCTTTCCTTCCAAAAAAGAACACTTTGATTCCCCTGTCAGAAATTGATGAAAACTACCTCTGCCGTAAATGCTAAATCTATGCCAATATCAGAACCACCTCCCACTCCTATCTTCCCCTAAAAACAACAAACAAACAAAAATAAAAAATTTGCATGTTTCAGATGAGCTAAAATTAGTTTCAAGGGAGAGGTAAACAGCTGAGTCTAGAAACAAAAGGAAGACATTTTTCCTACAGTAGTGTTGGTTCACACAGTGCATTACAGCTAATGCAACATTTGGTGCATTACAAACTAATGCAACATTTGGTCTGTTCTGCAAGTTAAGGGATGAAAATATGATAATCTCCAGTAAGAGATTTCCACATTTCTATATCTATCCTCTCAGGCAGACACTATAGAGAAGACTAAAAGTTTACAACAGAATTGTTTTTAGAAGAGCTATTTTGATATTGTATTACAAATAGAGAGAAATCATAGCACCTATACACACACACACTCTCAAGTGATGAGTCAGGTAAGATATCTATTCTTATACTCTGCCTTCCTTTTTTTTTTTAAGTGATCAAAAGAATTAAAAGAAATCATGTAATCTGTGTAAGTAATAGATTTCCACCAAGATAAGGAAAAACACATCAGAAATGTCACAACCTGATCTCTGGTGATTCTAATGGTTGGTGCTCCAGTAAAAAACAGGTAGGAAACCTCACCTCTTGCTGCATGAGTAGCATGAAACTCACCTATGAAATGCCAGCCATTACAGAAAAATGCAAAAGCCTATATTTAACGGATTTTTAACCATATAACAAATAATTTGTTCCAGGGCACTTCTTATGCATCCATGAATGGAATACATGGGGATCTTTGATCCCCAAATCCTCTAGTTGCCATTTATTTTCCAGGAAATTTGTAACAATTTTGGCCACTATTTTTCAAATAGTGATTAAAATAAAATATGGTTAAAAAATACAGAGAAACATATTTCTTCAGACAAATTCTGCAATGCCATTCAAACAGGGAACACAAGTGAGAGCTATGGGTTGAGTTTGAATAGCAGGTAATCCAACTCTATGAGTAATCCTCCATATTCATGCCTTTATACACAGAGAGACACCTAACACTTAACTACTGAGAGACTGAAAAATCCCTCAGTAAAACAGCATTCACTCTACATTTCTTCTGGCACATAGTCTTGGTAGGTGGAAAAATTGCAAATGTTCTTTAATCTCAGTAGTGAGAAAAGGCAGAATATGCACACACCCTGTTTATCATTGCTTCCTGGGCATCTTGCACACCTTTTAGTTTTCTTTCTTTCTTCCAATCTTTCAAGAGAAAAGGGTGCTTTTTAATTATGTTCTCCTCCAAAGATATCAATCTTGATGAATACTGTCTTTACCATTTCTAAACTCAGTGGCTTTCAGAACTAAATCATTTGAGATCATTCAGAGCCCTTCACCGTATCTCTTAATACAGCAAGAGAAGAATATAAAAGGTCTTCCACAGAGAGCAAAGCCATGCACTCTTAAACAAGCTAAGCCTTTCTCCCCACCTAAACTTGTCCAGTTCCACCACAGGGCTTCACAGACCCTTACAGTGCACACCCTCTTTCCCTGACAGCTGCTTTTCTTCCTTTATTGCTATCCTGCACCTGTGGAGGAACAACCCCAGGCACCAATATATGGTGGAGGCCATCCAGTTGGAAAACAGCTTGGCAGAAAAGGACCTGGAGGTCCTGGTGGACACCAAGTTGAACACGAGCCAGCAATGAGCCCTTCCCACAAAGAGAGCTAATGGTATCCTGGGCTGCATTAGACAAAGTATTGACAGCAGGTCAAAGGAGGTGCTTCCGCTCAACTCTGGAGGACTGCAGGACTGTGTCTACACCTGGAGGACTGTGTCCAGTTCTGGGCTCCCCAGTACAAGAGAAACATGGACATATCAGAAAGAGTTCAACAAAGGGCCACAAAGATGATTAAGGGGCTCATGCATCTGTCCTGTGAGGAAAGGCTAAGAGAGCTGAGACGATTTAACTTGGAAAAGAGAGGGCTCCAGGGAGACCAAACAGCAGCCTGCCAGTAATTAAAGGGACTCTAAAGAGAGCTGCAGAGGGTTTTTGTACAACGGCATGTAGTGACCGGACACGGGGGAATAGCTTCAAACTGAAAGAAGGCAGGTTTAGATTAGGTATTAGGAAGGAATTCTTTACTGTGAGGATGGGGAGACACTGGAACAGGTTGCCCAGAGAAGTTGTGGATGTCCCATCCCTGCAAGTGCTCAAGAACAGGTTGGATGGGGCTTTGAGCAACCTGGTCTAGTGAAAGGTGTCCCTGCCCAAGGCAGGGGGGTTGGAATGAGATGATCTTTAAGGTCCCTTCTGACCCAGACCATTTTATGATTCTATAGTTCAGTTTAGTAGTGTCTTAGTACAAAGTTATCTGCCAAGGGGCGCACCCAATTTCTGATCTTTAACAGAGAACCTCTCTGGTTTTGGCCCAGACACCTTTGGCAAGGTCACCACTTTTGAGTTAACCCCCACAGCTCTGCCTCCTGGGCCTGACAGCAGACCAGCAAGTCATCTTCTGTTCTGGTCCCTCACTGTTTAAGGGATATCACACTTTTAATCAAGAAAAACTTGCAATGAACATGCAATGAGAGAAGATTTACAGCTCTTTGTGTTCCCATTAAGGATCTGAATCCCCAAATAGTGTCCACAGCACAGGAGGTCAACACACAAAGAAAAAGACATGACCTCCCACATCTATCATTTAGGTTCAGCAGTATCTGTGTCAAACCTAGTCATTTGTACAGTCCAAATTCTGCTGGTTTCTTCTACTATGGCAGGATCAAAATCATACGTCTCATAATACCCCACAGCAAGGAATGCTGAGGCAAAGAGAATGACTGGCTGAACTAACTGTAAGAAAATTTGATTCCATCTATATTCACCCAGCATAATTTATTATCCTGCAACATAGCATTAGATGCCTAAGATCAGGATCCCATTCTTGTGGCATAGTTCCTCAATAATCCTTTGGGGGTACTTATGCTAGCTTAGAAAAACAAGAAATACAGAGCAACTCCTATCAGAAACCCTTCTTCTTTAGATGAATTTGATCAAAGTGCACCACCAATAAAACCAAAACCATCCAAACCAAAACAGTATTAGAAAAAAAAAAAAAAGGAAGATGTAAATCTTTTCTGTGCTGGCTTTTCTTTCCCTTTCCCTACTGGGAACAGATAAAACCAAAGTCAGCTGCTTAAATAAGAGTACTTACATAACAGCTGTGATTTCAAATATTCCTGCAAGTATTTTTTAAGAAAACTTTCAAACCACTTCTTGTAGTCACAGAGTTTAGATATTTGATTTATTCCATTTCTATTATTTAATTTGACCTATTACTTAGCACTGGAAAACATCAAAAGGACCCTGACAGAAACATCAAAGACATCTATCTTATAAATTCATAGCTGAAACCATATAGCACATCATAATTTTAAAAATAATTACAGTTTTATTATACTCAAAATAAGATGATTATTGTAAATTATTCCTCACATCAGTTACCACAAGTAAGTTTTAGAAACATCTGCTAAATGTATCTGGATACAGCTAATCCAATTCATGTAACATTATACTCAAAAGGGAACAGAAAAACAAACGATAACCTTTAAAGTCATAACATCACTTATCAAAAACTACCTGTTTTGCTGAATTGAAAATAGGCCCCTTAAAAACCTATGAAGAATCAACCACCAAATTCATACATTCATTCTACCAAACTACTAGAATTCTTTTAAAATTAATATTGCAACTAATTTTAACTCAAATATTGTGCTCCATCTGTTAATCTTCAAAATACCTACTCTTCTTTCAAAGCATCCAAGCTTCTCCAGTATATCCATGCATGCTCCTTCCTTTCTTGAAAGCTTGAGCTCCCCTTCCCCCAAGTCGGGTTGTTTTGGGCTATTATCTGAACACCTATTTTGTTTAAACATCCACAAAACAAATTCTTACACTCACAAGAAAACGCTTCCTTCTCATTTATGTCCAGACTGAAGTAATATCTATCTGTACACAAAATTAACACACAAGTATATAATTGTAGTTTTACGCTCAAGTGCCCCAATTATGCACTTTGAAACACTTTAAAGGATCCATCAGGAACATTCAATACCTCCAGACTGTAAAATCTTGAGGAGTGTCTTTTGACAAGACAGCTGCATTATGGAGAAATCTTTCAGCTAAAAACAAAGAAAGCAATCAGCTTTGGGTTTTTTTTACTGCAAGATACTCAGGCTGTAAAGAATGGTGGGACCTATCTGGTGCAGCGCATTTTGCCACAACTAAGAGACAAGCAGGAAAGGGAATAGTTTGTTTTGCTTTCATATAATATGTCCCAGGGAAGCATCAGAGGCCCAACCTCCAGATTATTCAGAAAGCGGATTAAGGAAAAGGGATTAAGGATGTTTGCAACAGACAAGTGAGGACCCTACACCTTCCCCACTTCAGCCCCAAGTCAACTGCAACTCCCCACACACGCTTGGTGAAATTCATCTGCATTCTCACTTCTCCTTACAAAATACTTTTAAGAAGCAGTTTGTTCAAAAAGGGAGTGCAGGAGGTGACTGTCAACAGTTTTTTGTTACACAAATAAATCTCTCTGCATGTGTGGTGGAGAAAGGAAACCTAAGTTAGCCCATCTGACTTTGCACTGAAATGGGTTACAGGTGCTCACACAATGCATTACACTCTTTCACACAGCCTGGTGACAATCTTGCCCTGTCCTTCATGTTATAATTTATTAGAACCATTGGTGTTGTTCAGAGTGGGGGGAAAGCGGGGGAATGTACCAGTGAACACAAGAGAAGATAAGGAGACAAACTTGTTTCACATGACAAACACACCCCAAGTTGTTAATAAATAATAGGTGAGGAAATCAGGAGTGGTAAAAACAGCTGAAGAAGAAGGTAGAGAATTCATTACATTAAAAACATACTAAGAAAAGGGCTTCAGGCTGACTCAAAGATAGTTAAATAGTGAGGCTATGTTAGCAAAGGTTTTTCTCAGTAAAACCAAGACACAGTAACCTACAGTGAGAAAAGGCAATGCTCTGTGCAACTCATATGGGATTTAGCATGAAGTGTCAGGGGCATGTAGTCACTGTTTGTTGACCATCAACAAAGAGATAAGATGAGCCTGTTTAGGGGCCACATTCCTCAAAGAGTGATCACAAGTACCAGGCAGAGTGAGACAAAATACCAGCTGCTGTTGCAGTTCTTCAGTGGGGCCAACAGAATGCTAAGTTCTTCCAAGGGTGATGGAAAAACCACACGTTCTCAGGAAGGTGCCATTCAAAGCTGTTCTAGAAAAAACATGCCATGCAGAAATGCTCCTGAGCTCCTCATCCAATGCACTGTGTGGGTTCCTGTCTCACAGCTGCCCAGTGCCCACCTCTGCATGCTGAGGAGCTGTGGAAAGAAGAGGTCTCCTGACAGCAGACACCATGAAAGGCACAGTGCAGGCTGATCACCTTTCCAGCGGCAAAAGCACCAAGACAACTGGTCCACAGCTGCAAGCCAATCTGTCTGCTGCCACAGAAGCCCCACTATTTCATCCAACCTATCATTTCTCCCTGACTCTCTACCAAGGGTTCTGCCACACTCCAACAGCAGAAAGATAATGGGCAGCCTTCTGCTGGCTTAGCATGCCGAAACAATTCAGCATGGTTGGACGAACCCAGCAGTGACCGGCAGGGAAGTGCCACTGCAGGTAGCAGCTGGGTTGGCTTTGGCTGCTGTCGAAGTGCAGATTCTTTAGTTTTGGTTTTCCATGGCTCTCCTCATCTCGTGAATCCAAATCCACAATTCTCACTTTCCAAAAAAGCACCCCATACGCAAAGTAACAACTTTCAGCTCTCCATGCAGAGCCCTTCTAAGAGAGAGGTGCCATGAGAAAGCTGCTGCACTACCAGGTGAAGCTACAAAACAAGCCTCTCCTTGACTTTCAGGGAGGACACTGGCTTTTCCGGTCTCCTCAAACTCAAGACACTCAAATTCTGCCATAAAATTTAACCCACCGTAAGCAGAAAATAATTCATTGCTGCTCTCACCTAGAGTGATGTCCAAGAGAAAGCAGTGATACAGGGAGGGGGATATACACACAATTCTCTCTCCCTTCCTTGCAAGAAGCAGAAATATTTAATGGATTTCAGGGACATTCTTATCATGAAAGTGAAGTGCAAGTGGGTAATGCCCATTTAGATTAGCTCTTGAATATTACTAGGGCAATGATCACTTACCTATGTTGGTAGTTAGTTATTTCAACCATTTGGTTTGGCAAATCCTCCTTTGAGTACCAGTTATACTTTAGTGGCTACAGCGTTGCTCAGGTACGAGCTTCTAAGATTTAACTAAGCTTCTGATTTTGCAGTTGCGTAACTATTTAAAATATTTCAGACAACAAGCCAATATTTCTCAGAAGCTGTATATACCTTTCAGAGCACAGAGTTCACATGTCCTGAAGAACAGGCATTTGAATTTAAAAACAGGTATTTTCATTACTTAATTGGCTCTGAAGTATATAAATCTTTTTTTTTTTGGACAGTATAAAACAAGGGAGAAAAGCTTAGGAAGCAGCACTGTCTGCTTTGGAGGGAGTACTTACCCATCTGCCCTTCTGGCCAGAGGTTTAATAGATTTCTATTTTTATAAAGGACATAAGGGGAGGGGGTGGCTCCATCAGTTTCCTACAGAAACCCAGCTGCCAAACTGGATGTGCCAAAGGGGAATTTTAGGGAATTTTAAAGAGATAACCTCTGCTGAGACTGCAATGTCAGCTTTGTAACCTCATGACTGGAACATGTGCAGTGAATGCTGGATTGAAAAAGCTGTGCTATGGGAGTTAGAAGAAAGAAAAGGAGAAAACAGGAAGAGCACAAACTGGGATTATTACTCTGTGATGAGAAGAGGACTGGTACTAAAAACCACTGTTAGTTCACTATGAAAAAATACATCTATAGAGTAAGCTCACTTTGATTTGAGTATTTATTGATAACCTCTGTGCACTTCCCTTCTCCCAGCCCTAATATGGTCTCTGCATTTTATGCTGATGCTGTTGTTCCATTTAGCAGGTCACTTGCTGTGTATTTTAAACAACACATGGAGCCAAACTGACCTCTGGTTTAAATGTTCAGCACAGAAATTGCAGGATAGGGGTTGAGCAGGGAAGAGGAAAGGGAGAAGAACAGGAGCACTACCAATTAAGAGCAAATAAATAACTAACTAAAACATTAAATAATTGGTGCTTTTTTGATCTAGTCCTTCAGTTTCCACTCAGCTTTTCTTGCATGTCAAGACAAAACTAAACTAAATCCCCTTACTTTGAATTATCAAAACTTTTAAAAAATTTATTTTACAGGAAACAGATAAAGAACTATGGCGTGTACTACTATTTACTCACCAAGATCCAAATGTTTTAAGAAATGTAGTATGCTAAGGAAGCTGTAAAACATTTGTGATTCTAAACTACGATCAACTTTCAAAACATTAAGGACAGCCAAAAAACCCACACAAACAGAGCAACCACAAATACCTTCTAAGGTCTATAAAAATCTAGTTCAACCAAGGGAAGAGCATTAAAAGTCTTACTTGGGGATTAAAAAGGTGAAATTAGTGATTTGCACTCAGACAAGCAAATTTCTGTGCTAAATTACAGAAAGGGAAGTCTCTTATGGATAGGACCCCATTACAAAATACTTCTGATGTCCACCTGTTTTCTTCTGCTCCTCATATATAGCAGTGTGCTTGCAGAACCACCCCTCTTACTACATTTAAAATAGATGGGAAAAGATGATGTCATCACATTTCACCTAGTAGAGAAGCAGTAATAAATACTCTTGCAGTGAAAGCAGGAATGCTTTATGATAAAATGCAACAGCTCTTTAAAAAGAAACATTTCAAAGTAACAGGAATGTTAGAAAGATAAAATAAATTAATAGCCTATGTTGTTAAAAACTACCTACAAACCTTTATAATCCAATTCTCTCAACAGCTCTTACATGTGGTGAATGTCATTAAATTATCAATCTAAGAGAAGAATCTATCTTCGAACTTGAATATATATATATGCCTGTTTAGCCTAATATTTGGGAGTTTTAGAAAAAATTTTTTTTTCACATTTTGGGTTAGTGATGGTGTTTGGGGAGGGTTGCTTTCTTTTCCTTTAAGGGAAACTGTACACTGAAGACCCTTAAAAAAACAGCAATAACCTCACACCCTCCATAAGGCATATGCTAATATATGCTATCTTTAACTAAATGTTAGTTTGTTTCACTAGTGTTTGTTCTTCTTTCTGGGCAGCACTTCACTGAGGACCTGCTCCCCTGAGGAAACACAAGCTGCTTCAGAGCAGTGTATCTCAACATCTCTGCAGAAGAAAAGGCACGTAATCAAATAATTAGCAACCAGTATAACCATTCTATGCATCAGAAACAAAAACCTAGACAAACACCGCTCTTTAAAAGCATTGCCTCTACTACTTTGTTGCCTCTAACTGATCTGAAAATAATAATATTTCATCTTCAAGGCAAAAAGACAACAACTTGTTAGACTGCAAGTGGCTTTTCCATTGCCTTTCAGCAACAAAACCTTTGCCAAGTCGGAAGATTTTTGCTCTCTCAGAAAAAAAGTATTTCTATGATGTATTGTAAATCTTTACCTCCCTCAATTGGGAGGTAGGGTTTTATGCCTTTCAAAATTTATTATGTCTGCTTGACTGTGCTTTCCTAAAGATCCCTTTCAGCTTCTGTTCCAACTAGCAAGTGAAAATTCTCTCAAGTGCAGTAATGTAAAAAGAGTAGGAAAGAAATTCAGCACATGAACAGGGCAGACACACAATGTAGTGCAGTGCTTTGCACAGCTCTACAAAGTACATTATGGCTCGATTCATGAAATACCCAAATTCAAAGTACTTGCTCTCTGGATCTTATAATTTATTAAATTTGATATTATAAATAAAACCATGAAGTCAGTCCCAGTTGAAATGCTCACAATTCCAAAGAAACCCTACAAACTCAGCAAAATCTTGAGCCTTTTCTATACATCTTTCCTACCCACATCCTATTTATTTCCATTATGTGTGATTCAGGTTCCAGCTCTACAAACTACTATGCAATTTTAAATTTTAATCATAAGAGCAGTGCCACTGAGCTTAACAGGGCCAATGCCACTAACGTAACCAGTGATGCACACATCAACCTGTGAGCTGAGGGATTTATGCTGCAATATCCTTGGGGCAAGGAATATGGCTTTTCCTACATTTCACAAAGTTGCACATAATTTTGCTGGAAAACAGGAAATAAAGATTTCAGTTTCAAAATTCTTCCTGTTACCAGGAAGCCCAAAGAGGACAGCAGAAAGCCCAGAAAAACCTCTGCAGTATGTCAGGTTAAAAGGATCTCCACAATCTTCTGTCTCATAATGGTAGTCAGGAAAGATTCCATACAAGATATGACAAAAGAAATTTGTGATTAACTGGAAAATTAATCAGAAATCAATTTTTCTTGCCGCCACTCTTAGCTATCTTTTTCTACTTTTGTCAAAAGCAAAAGATTGTACTACTAACTCTATTTATTAAAAAAAGCAAAAAAACCAAAAAACTCCCCCCAAAACCAAAACCAGTTTCAACTACACTAACTACACCTCCCTGACATTCCTCCTGCTGTTAAGCTTATTCAGTAAGTAAAAAAGGGGGAATATCACACACAGTCGCACTATCAGATACACTATCAGAGAAACAAGCAGTAATTAGCCTAGCAATGACTCTTTCTCTGGTATTTCAGTATATATATACTGCATTAGATATTCAACACACTTTCTTGAATAGCAAATTCATCCTTCATGCGCACAAAGTGCAGTAAATTCTCTCATAATTGTAAGAGTGCAGGACAACCTGGATAATTTTAATTACTGAGAAGTTTGTCTTAGATTTCTAAACACCACCAGTAACAAGGTACACAAAGCAAGTAAGACACACAAAACAGAAGCCGAGGCTGTTTTAGCAAAATTATACCTTACTAATATATTAGGATTGCAGGGTTTGGTCTTGCTACCAAGTATGAGCAAGTGTATTTCACTGACTTTTATAAGATGAATTGATTATTACCATGACATTTCAACCACACACAAAAAAGAAAGGTGACACTACAGCAGAAATGCGCTATCAGTTCAACAGCGGTGATTTACAGAAAGAGCTTTTCAAGTTTATACTAACAGGGTTATTTCATGAGCTGAAAATAGTTTTATTCCCTTATGTCAAATAACATTTATGTAACTGTAATGTGCACCATAACATAAAAAGGGAGACATGAAGAAAAACATGATTTTACAGACATGACTACCATCACACAGTATTGCTTTATAAATAATGCTGAAGTAAACAAAATCTGCATATAAATAACATTTCTTATATTGACTGTTAAATACAATGACAGAGCCAAACAGCAGAAAAATGCTGCTTACGGTAAAAATCTCTGATTTTATTTTAAAGATATAAATGAAGTATTTATTTTTGTCACCATCAAAGCAAGCAGCTGACTTTTGGTTTTGTCTGTGAGGAGCATATGTCTACAAATAAAGGAAGAGAGAAAAAAAACCCCAACATGGTAGGGGAGAAAAAGACACAAGTGAAGTTTCACACTATTGACAAGGCTTATAATCCAGAAAAATCTGCCATGTGAGCCAAGGCATGGCAATATAGCATTCAGGCACACAGAGGAGAAATGCTTGTATATTCCACTGGTCCAATGAGCAGAGACACAGTTTTCATAATTTTATCATTGTGCTCCACGGCTGAGCGGCTGTCAGGCCAATGGCAAGGCACAGGTTCCCATTTGAATGACATATGGGTTCACCCAACCAGAGAGATGTTAGAGCATTAAATACCACAAACAGACAGGACAAGAATACAAAAAGCCAAATTAGCGCTCGCACAACGGCGCGATCCAGCAGGGACCTGCCTGCTCCAACCCGGCACCTCTGCCAGGTCCCCAGCATCGGGAAAACCGTGTCCTCCAGGTAACAGCCTCTCACCTCATAAAACTCAAAGACACGCTGAAAAATTATACTTCAAAGTGTGGTGGGAAAATAAGAAAATGTGTATTTTTAAAACACTGGGAAATGTAGACTTAGACATGTGGGGAGTGAGAAGGGAGCAGGAATTACTCTTTCCCACAGTATTTCTAAAACATGCCATGGAAAATACATTTTACCTTTGTGGAAAGCTGTTCTTCAGACAGAAGTGTTTAACATGTTACATAAACATGTTATGCAGTGAAATGTAAAACACAGGGGGATTTTCATCACATTTATTGCATTTGTTAACCAAAACGTAGTAGTCTTGTAATCACCGCCACTGCTGCAGTAAAACAGTTCAGTAATATTAACAAAAAAGTGCTTTCAGACAGGCTTGTTGAAGGGGAAAGAGATTGTATTTAACAACCTGGACCTAAACAAAAGAACAAAACCAAATAAAACCCCCAAAAAACTGCAGATGAGCATGCAAAAGGAGACCAAGGGCCTGATTTCAACCAGCAATTCACCATACCTTGAAATTCCCTTTTATGAAAAAACCAAACCCAAGTCACATAAATTACTGAACACTGCCAGGACACAGCTGGCCCCTTCCTGTGCAATGTAATGGAGCAACACATGAACCACACAACACCACCAGTCCAGAGGAGAGGTTCAGACTTTGCGGACCTGATGGAGGAATTGCATTAGCAATTTTCAGGTTTTGTTCCACAAATACAAGTCAAGAAGTTCACCATGATGGCATATAATGAGCACCACCTTTGCACAGCAGGATTTGCAAAAGCAAAGGCAGAGAACAAGCCTTTAGGCAGGGAGGCTGCCTAAGAGACTCTGCCTGTATACAGTCAACTTCTAAAGTGAGGAGGAGTGGGCACCTTCATCCCTGCTCCTCACCCTGCACCCAGTCAGATGCAGCTTCCCTGCACCTCTAAACAACTCAAGGAAGTGCAAGAGATGGCGCCTTCCACCAACTTTAAGGGAGTTTTTCTTCTCAGTCTTTCCGTGCTCTATTTTCACTCCGCAGATCTCTTCAATGTGGTCTCTTCAGATTTATTTGATAATACCAGGATTCTCTCCTGTTTGTACTGTGTTTTTCCAGCTCTCATTCGTTTTACCCTTTTAGTGCTAATGCTCTCATCTATGTAGAAGACTTGGGAGACTTCACTAGGTTCTGCAACATTCTCCATGAATAAACAAAGGACCAGGAGGGAGGATTATCTTTAGGCATACATTCACAATAGCTGTTTAGATCAAGGGTACTGATTTATTACTGCAGCTCAAAAGTCACTGACAATCTCTTCCCAACCAAGAGGAAGACCATTACTGCAGGAGCAGCAATCCCTAATAATCGTTATTAGAAGTTATTTAATCACACAGAGTTTATTTTTTAAGTGGTTGAATTTTATTTTACTGGCAAAAATAAATACTTTTTAGGACAACAGTGAATTGTTAGGAAAAACAACAACAAAGCCACTTCTTTCCTTAAAAATTCCAGCACCACATCACTATCTGCTACAGTATCTCCACATGCCTCACCTGGTAGATCCCAGAAAAGTGCTTACAGGTTTTAACTTTGCTCCAAAGTTTATTGCAGCAGTATCTTTTTACTTCTGAATTTGTTTTGCCTGAGAACTTCATATTCCAGCGTAACTTCCAACTGAACACATCCAACTAGTATCCTCTCATCTTCTTTTCTTTGTACTTAATTACTGAGAACTTATTTCAGGACTATATACATCAAAATACTGAAAGAAAGCCCCTCTGACTCAGGAAAAACCCCAAATTCAGTTAAATAGCTCCTTAATTGTTCTTCATATAAGCAAGCTGTATGCCACCTGAAAGCATAAGATGAAGAGCAAATGAATCAAAGACTAGGAAATGTACTCCTTAGTTAGTATTAGTATTTTAACATCTAACAGTAGAAAATTATTTCAAAGCTCCCCGCATATATACAGAACAGTGCTGGCAAAACACAAGAAAAGCAGATATGAAGCAGAATTGTCAGTGATGTCCTCCTTAAAATACTATCTTAGAGAACGACTCTCATACCCTCTAGGCTAATCCATTCTCATGCTCCGTGTTGGAAGATGATACTCATATTAAAAGATCCATCAAAGCCCGCCCTACCTTAGACAAGGAAAAAGAAGTCAGCACAGCTAATGGGAGAGAAATCTTCTGAGCCGTAGGCAGAGCATCTCCCCCCTTGCCATTATCTCTCCCCACTCTACCATGCTGAGGGAAGTCGGCCAACTGAGACAGAATTCCCAATTCAAAAAAGCAGGAGCTTTCAAAAAAGCTTAGGAAAGGGGGAGAGTAAGGCTGAAGAATAGGGGGAAGAAGAAGGGAGAGAATAAGATCTTCAGAGCTCAGCAAAGTGCAGGACAGAGGGAGAAAAAATAAAATTGATGTCTATGACATTTCAAAGTAAAAGAAATGTAAAAACCACTTTTTCCTGAGAAGTTGAAATTTTTAGCTATATGGATGAATATTTCAATGTCTGATATGGAGACGTGAAAACTCCTGAGGGTTAGTTTAGGGTGTTTTGTTTTGTTTTAAATAAAGTGCAGTACTAAAGCATGGCAGAAATTATTAAAAGTGGTTTTCAACTGGGAAGTTTTCGACTCAGAATGAAAGCATTATTACACACACACAGAAAAAGAAAAAATCAGTGTCTGTCATCACAGAAAAGTAATTAAAAAATCTGAATATTTAGATTTGACTATAACTGCCAAGAACATAAAAGTTATAACTTACAACTGGAAAAAAAAAAGTCTCTTAAAAGAAAAAGAGTATTCAGGTGGGGGGGGGAGGGGAGGGGAGAAACAGTACTTTTCAAATTCCCCCCAAATATTTCTCTTGAAAACAATTTTCTTTTGAGGATACTTTAACTATGAGAAAGATTCATCATCCAGTAGAAAATTACACTCACCACATTTTCCAACAGCTTACAGGTAATCAAACAAATACTCTGCAGTACACCATCCTCTACTTTGGTAATGTGGAAACTAGTAAGCACTTAATATAGATAAAATTTATATGGATTTAAACAGACTTACACACAACAAAGGTAAGCATACTGAATTAAAATTTATACATTGTGTTACGGTCTGCTTAATGTAGTGCTCATGTAAACCTGTAGGCAGACACACATGCTAAACTGAGTCACAGTAGAACATGACTTTCTTGAGGCTATGGTAATTTTAACATGAAAAAATGCTGTACCCATCTACAGAGCTCCAGGACATTGACAGGCCTTTTCTAACTCCATTTCTCTAGAACATAAGCAACTTGACATCAATAAAATGAACAAATCATTCTCACAAAGTCAATGAAAACAGAGTTATGATTTCACTAAATCTACTGGTATCCTCTCTTTTAAAATTGCTCTGAAACCAAAAGCATCAAAGACACGAACAACACTGATGAAAATATTTTCAGCTCAGATAGTAATGTAGCTTGATGGTCAATGTTTGGGCTGCACAGCTCAAGGGTTTTTCAAAGATGAGATTTCAGTCAAGCCCCAAGCTCCAAGGGGAATGAAGCCTCACAAGCTATTGCTTCTCCCACGCAGGTGCAGCAAAGCCCTTGCATGAGTATCATCTGAAATCCCAACCAAACAACATTACAGTATACAAATATGGCTCATCTAACACTTACCAAGGCAAGCTTAAAACAGGAGAAACAGGAGATTTTCTTTTTAAGCTTTAAGGACAATATCCAACTGTTCACACCCCTTCTGCCCCCGACCCAAGATGTATAATGCATGGAAATGATAAGAGCTCTACCACCACTGTGAGCAGCTGTAAAAATGAACAGATGTCCTCATCTTTCATCTATCTAGCTGAAAGAAAACACAAAAAAAGTCAGGCCTAAATTCACTCCATCTTCAGTGCTTTTTCAGCTGATGACCAAGCAGTACATAATGGAGTGACAGAAAGACAACGATGGGAGAGAGGGTGGACAGAGGGAAGCACATTAACAAGGAAACGATGCCCGTCATTCAAACATATTTTTTTCTTTTCAGGTATAAAGTTGTTTCTAGATTTAGGGTATACTCAGAAAAATACTCTGTATTTCTGCTTTCAGAGCCAATGAGATAAACATAAAAGTCCTGCAGGAAGATAGGTAAGTCTTAGGCAATCACCCAGAAGGAGGAAGGTCTCAGGTATTAAGATGTAAAACTGCATTGAAAATACAGGCTAGGCAGAAAGCTAATGATGGTTTGATAAATCTGATTAAAAACCCCACATGGATAGATGGCAGTCAGTGCCCATTATTGCAAGGCTTGGATGGGATTACTTTAATTAATGTTCTACCTAAACTCCAACTTCAATAGCTACTAATTACCATTAAGAACTACCAGCTACATCTGCAGATTAAACATTTCTCCCCACCCCAAAGACCCAATTTTAGAAGCTGCTTCTACAACAAATTATTTGTTACATTGTTTATTGTGCCATAGAAACCTCTACATCCTTTTAAATTTGTGGTAAGATCCTTTGATGTAGGTCCTTAAAAAAACTTGTTGAACAGATACACACAAAACAAATCCCTCTTTACCCTATGCTGAAAGAGTGTGAAAAAATGTCAATATACTACATAACTTTAAAGCAAAATTAGAGAACTTCCAGTATTTGATGCAATCTTCAGATTGACTTAAATCCTGCAGCTTTTTCTTTCTTTCTGAATGCACTTACGAATAGCGAAATAAGAAAGACCTTGTCTTGAAGATGCAATTTTTTGTAGATTGATGTATTCTCTTTTAAAGGGATATAATTTTACAATCCCTCACAGGTGAGATAGTGGGTTTAATATCTAAAGGAAAGTACATATTTGTCTTTATGTCAATCTGCATGAAAGAAAAATCACCGGTAAAGTAGCAATAAAATACATGCACTGCAAGGATCCATCTGCATTCCTATTTTGTGGCTCAGATTTGACATATTATTTGCCATATTCAGAAATGTAGTATTTCTGTATGCACACACATTAATCTTGACAAAAAGATCTTATTTCAGTCATGCTGATCCTATTTTAAAATTTATTTAATACTCAGCTATAAAAGGCAAATACTATTTTATAATTGAAAAGGACATCACAGTTGAGAAATATCCCTGATTGAAAACACTATCTGAACGGTTGAAAGAAAAATCCTACTGTCTTTCCTTTAAAAATCAATAGCAGAAGACAGATATGTACCGATTTGGAGAACCTAATAAACAAATTGCAAGAAAAACAAAAGCCTTACCAGTTTTATACACACACACATAAAAACTCAATCATATTTTTCCCCACAGTATTGTGAGTTTAATAGAAACTATGCTGTGTACATCTATGAGATGCTGTATTTAAGAATTTTTGTATCTCTTTTTATATATATCCACAAATTTCAGTAAACAATTATATAGGATTGCAGTTTGAAAAAAGAGAAAAAAAGGGAACAATTCTAGTAGAGCATATCTTTGAAAAAGGAATTTAGACTATTCTCCTGCAAGACAGAACCTCACTTTATATTTCTCAACTGAAACTGCATGAGAGCATAATGGTTTTAGTACAGCCAAAACAATAGCTTTGTAGAAGTAAGAAGCCACGAAGAATAAAAAATAAATGCAAAACCAATCAAACTCTGTACAGCAATTATGATTAAAAAGTGACTATTAGCACAGCTACAATACTTCAGACAAAATTTTTAACAACATTTGCTTTCTCCATCTGTCTTTTTTGAAGACTTATTTCAGCAGTGACTCAGATTTTGGACAACATTTGATGTGGTGCCATTTAAAAAGTAAGAGAAATAAGGAGATTTTACGGAATAAATTCTGCCAAAATCCAAGGCAGATCTGGAATATGACAACAAATTCATGTCAAATAACAGTCTGCCTGATGTTTAGATTGTTAAGATTATTTAGGAAATGTGAAGGAAAAAAGTAAGCTTTCCAAACAGTCTTAAGGAACTTGTATTTTAGTGTATGTAACTTATTATGAGAAAATTAATAGATACATGAATTTAATTAAAAGATTCTGTGTTTGCCTATTGCTGTTATACACAGAGGAGCAATCATATCCTGGTAGCAGATACGTGTCATTAGAGTGACTTCTGCAATTTTTCTTTTCCATGTACAAAAGCAACTACACATCTATGAAGACTGCAGCAAGAGGGCCAACTATCACAGTCTTAGTCTTGTTATTTACCTTTGCCACCAGCATTCTACAGGTTCTTCTCTACCAGAGCTAAGGAGAATAGAAACCATTTTAAACAGCTGGATGGAGCAGACAGCATTTTGGTGAGCGGCTCTCTGGCACAGAGAACAACTTTGTAAGGTTAGAATGCACTGACAGCACATTTTCTTTTAAAAAAAACAACCAAAGAAATTTACTAGCCCACTAGGAGTCCCAACCTAAACATTGCTTTTCTATTGTCCTTCTGAATAAATATGGTTTGAGAAGTCAGACAAAGCATCTTGACAAAACTCCGTTCCATAAAAGTAGAAGAAAATAATGGAAACTTATCAATTCCTTTTAAACATTTATTCAGTCCAGAATGGGGCTGTTGGGCAGAGAAGCACAAAGCATTGCTACACAGTTTTGGCAGGCCCAGCTGCAGCCATCAAGGTGCCTTGTTCAAGGACATGAGCTTTAATTAGCCAATTATGTCTTATTTTTAAATTATTCTGACTGTGCCAAGGCAACAAAGCAAGCTGATCTAACTGCCAAGTGCCAGAGATTCACCTCCTTTCCATCCTCCCGGCTCATACTCCCTTACTTTTCTTTGCATGGCTTTGGCTCCAGCCTGGCCATGAGCTGAGCCATTTTAGTGCACTGAACCTGCAGAAAATTAGGCCTCCTCCCTTCCTTCCCAACAAAAAAGACCCTGAAAGTCTCCCATCCATTCAGCAAAACACTGCTAAGCTTCACGAAAATTAGTAAAGTACTGGACTGACCCAAGGGAAAGCAGGAGATCCAACTGGGATCAATGTGCTGCAAGGAACAGAAAGCCATCCAAAATTAAGGAAACTGTTTCCCACAGTTGCCCAAGTCTGACTCAGATTTGTAACACCAGCTAAGCGCCACATAACAGCAACGGGATTGATGCACACTGTATTTTGCATCACGCAAAGCAGAAAAAGCGTAAGAAAATCTCAAGCGTAAAGAAATCACTCCAGCATCAAAAACATTAAATACATATATACACATCTATACTTAACACAGACATCCTCACTGAATTTTGTTAGTAATTAGTCGTTCATCTGAAAATGCTTAAGTAATTCACAATGATATATAAAATGTATCAGTGAAGCTGACAGATATTATTACCTCAGTAGAGACTGCATATTAAATCTTTAGTTCAAATCAATGGCAGAGCTATGAAGCCCACCACCTACTCTCAACTCTTCCCTATATGGAATTACATTTTGCCTGTTTACCATCTCCTACCAATTTAGTTTGCTAAGTATTTTTTCCCAATTCCTTTCTTCCAAATACGTTGTAACATGTCTAGCATACTGTAGCTTTTTAAGCACTTGGGTAGTCAATGCACATATATAATCTGGTTTTCAAAGTCATAACATGCCTTGAGGGATGTGAAAGGTGTTAGGAAAAATAAATAAGGCAGTAAGAGTTTTTGGTTCAGCCAACCAGCCTAAAGTTACATTTTTGTAAGTACTTGTATGTATTCCTAGCCAGTTTTAAGTATGTGTTAAAAGCATAGAAACAATAAAGAAATTATAGTTTTTCAGTGAGCCATGAAAACCTCTGCAGCTCCCTGGTGTAAAGGCAGAGAAGTAATGGGTGATGAAGAAATATGGTCACCTTCTTACTACTAACTGGATTTGGGTGTTCAGCCTACTTAAGCTCTTGAGTAATAACTTACTTCAGTGGCTAAACCAAAACCAGTATTTAGCAAACTCAACAAATTTATAACAAAAGCTGCTGAAACCACTGTCAGAGAAAAGCCAAAAATTATCTGGAAGTTAGAGACCATATAAGTAACTCTTTAAAACACTGTTATTAGGATATTGCCAGCACTCTTCAAACATAAAAGGCTGACATCTTATTTGTTCAGTTTGCACACTGCATGTCTATATGATTAAAAAACCAACATTTTTAATATTTTTCCTCAAGTTTTGCATTTCAATAATACTTTTCTGAAAAATGCAACTACTTTTATAAATGAAACATCTCCAGAACAACCGCAGAAAGTTGCAGAAAAACAAGGAGGGATGAAGGAGAAAGACAAGCCTAGATGGTTAAAATATTGCCATTACTGAGGGTATCAAGGTAAAAACTGAAGGGATGAATTGAAGGTATGCTCAGTGCCCAAAGCACATTTCTGAAATACGAGATAACAATTTGTCTGAAAACATCTTCTCTTTATCTCCCTCTGAGGGTTCTAAGATTATTAATCTTCAGAGCACAAATCATTGCAAAACTACAATTCCCAATGTACCCTGCAGCCCATTCAATTACCTGAAGTACATGAGTCCTTGCTAAGAGGAGGCAGGTAAGTTTTAAGAAAACATAAACGTAGCTCTGCTGTGCAGTTTCCAGCTTCTAGTGGCTGGACATGTATTTCTCCTGTGCTCTACTCTTCTTGAAGAAAAAGAGGTAGGGAATTAATCCATTGAGTGAGGCTGAATATTTTTGGTTTCCTGTGAAAGAACAAACTCAAGGTGATACTGCAAATACAGAACTGCTTCTGGGATGAATTTTGGAAATGCCCTCCACACACCTCTGTATGGTACCAAAACACTAACCTCAGAGCAAAGGGTATGTTACTAGGTTTCCACTATCCCCCAAAATGCTTCAGCTGACCAAGAGAAGAAGTGAAACAGAAGCTCAAATATTGAAGTGGCACTGGGAAACAGGAACAAAATCTTCTGGTGGAGCTCAGACAACAGGCTCAATCCAGGACAAATGTTTGTTTCTCCTCTCTGACTTTACAACTGCCCCTGTGATCCTGCACTCTGGAGCAGCTTTTTACAGACAGGGAGAATGTCCCATCAATTGCTGTAAGAGACAGCTTGCACATGGCACACACAGGCATGCCTGCAGTAAGGATGATGCCGTCCGAGGCAGGTACATGCTTTCCAAGCCTGAGGTCACAGCTACCACACCAGGGGCTGATACCACACACTATGGTTATAACTAAGAGTCCAACTTAAGCTGAACTATATCTCTCCTGTGTGGTTTTACGGGTTAAATGAGGAAAAAAAAGGGGGTTGGTTAGGGGGAAATGTTTTATCCCCATGATATGGTTTGGCTGAGCTTCATGACCTCAGCCATGTCCCACTGCCTGGCTCCTCCATCCCACTATTCAAGCTCAGGTGACTCAAGTGCTGCATTAAGGATGGAGCAGAGAGATGCCCACACCACGTAAGCATGAGAGGCTCTGGCAGTACCAAATTGCCACCAAAGTCTCCACAATGTCCACTGGTGCTAGAAAAGATCCACCCAGATGTCAGTGAAAGCAAAGATCCCCCTCCAATGTACATCACAAGAATGCACAAACCACCACGTAAAAGTAACTAATTACATTTACTGCATCCACTGCTTCAGCAGCAGAAGCAAAAGAAAAAACAAAAAACCCCCTTGTACAGAAGACCACTGTTAGTCTCTAGAAAAGTGAAGAAGATGGATTGAGAAGCATGCAGGGGAACTACCTGCCACCCCACGGAGAAGACAATGGGGTCTCACCCAGGAAGGGGCCAACACCTGTTTGTCCCACCAGGGCCCCAGTGAGTCAAAACAGGCCAAATAATAAACTCTACCTCACAGAAGATTCAGACATCTGGAATTTGGTGTCTGTTCCAGCACCCACCCCATTACTGTGTTAACCACTGGGGAGGAGGTAGATGACATACACCAAATTTACTGCCTGGTACTGCAAAACCATTAATTTATCTTACAGCTATTTTACTGGCACAACCCCTGCTCTATAACGGCGCTCTTTTCCTGACTATGAGAAATTATTGGGCAGTTTGTGCTAACTGCTTTCCCGTCATGTTTCATTTCCAAACACCATCTTCTGTCAGTTTATTCCCATTCAACCCAAAGTGACTGTCAGCATGAATACAGATGATCTGTTCATTTTTATAATGGTCTAATTTTGAGAGCAGTTTCCACCTCCCCTACTCCTTGAACTTAAAAGGCCAACCAAACCCAATAAAACAAAAATGAAAACAAAAACTAAGGAAAAATAAAACCAAACAAAAATCCACCAAAGCAGGAGTAGATTAAACCTCAACATTATGGGAAATACATTCTGTATATGTCATTGACCCATTTGTATTTTACTTTATTTGAGAAAAGACAAGAAATGTGGAAAATGGAAATGAAAGAACCAAACGAAAGGGAAAAAAGCCCAACCAAGCCCAGAATCACCCTACTCCTACCTGTTTTATCTGCATATAAACATTTTGCACCATAAACAGGCAAATTCTGCTTTTATATTCCTGCTTATTCTACTAGTTTTAACACTTTACCGAAAGGAGAAGCCCTTCTTGAGGGGCTGAACCCTCTCCTCCTAGCACCCACAAATGTGCATCTGCACTGGAAACATTCTCAGAAAGCGGCAAAATCCAGTTAAGAGTGGGAGGAGAAACTGTAGGGTTAAAAAGAAAATAAGGAATCCCTGGAAATGGTCCTGCACTGCAATTATGTAACTCGATATCAAAGGTGCGAAAGCTAGAATGAAAATATTTGATGTGACAGCTCTTCACCTCAGTTGTAGCATGCCCTATCTAAATAGCAGGAGAGCAGATGGTAATTTTCAAGCACATTTAGACTGGAATGCAAACGATACTTAAAAATAAATACATAAATAAACAAATAACACTATACATGGAATAAATAAAGTGAAGCCTGTGTAGGGGGAGAGAGCATCTTACTAGGCTAACCAATGTAGTTGGGGGAAAGAAAACACCACCACATACACAAATCTACAGTCACACAAGCCCTTCTTCAGATCTGACATTTACAATTTATTTTTCAGCTAAACCACCAGCTTGTGGAGCAATACGAAGATGCATGCACTTGTCCTGGCAAAAGCTTTCAAAGTTCATTGGTATTAAATCTGCAGCCCAGTAAGCTGTGAAAACTCTGTCCTTTCAAATGAAGCAGCTTTTGAATACTTGCTTTGAAAATTTTAAATGAATAAGCAGACTGCATAAAATTTGTTCAAACACCCACCACTACCTAGAAATTTATGCAATGTCAGACTCAAACTCCAAGTTATTTTAAAGATAAGGAGAAATAAATCATTTTAATATTAATAAAGACTGGTTTCAAAATGCTGCTTGCTCCACAGATAATTCTGAATAGTCTTCCAACTGTCCAATCAAATAAATCAATATCTGGGGTCGTGGCAGAGGGGGATTTGTGAGTTATACATGCTCTGTATTTAACTGTCATAGCAAATCCCAGATTTAAAGCATCACTACAGCTGACAGAGCCAAGAACAGCCAGTGCCGTGACTAAGAGCGGTGCCTACTACTGCCCAGGAATCCACACCATCAGGATGTTTCTGGATACGGAGAGATACATGCCATCACATGGATGTGTACAGATAGTATATTTATGTAAATGTGCATGTGTATAGTACATCCAAGACAAAATTTAACAACACTGGGACCAGATGGAAGAGAAAGGACAGAAACACACAGTGAATTGTTTGCAAGCATCTACTGTTCACCAGTATGGCTGGTGAAAGGGAATGGCCACACACACCTTTCCCAGTTCTCCTCAGTGATACAGTAGGCCAAGATGTTTTTTGCTGGTCATCTTTTCTTTTTCATTCTATTCTAAAAAGCGACAGCCAATACCCGACAACTAAATGGAAACTGGTACAAATTTTATGCTTAAGTTGTTTTAAGGAAAAAAACACACCAGTTTGCCCACTTAAACAAAACTTCTGAATCTGCTTTTACACATACTATTTCAACAAGCTACATGTATACACAGCCCACTGCAGTATACTGATCTTTCAGGGATCCAGTAACATCCTACATCAGTAAATCATGGAAGAAAACATAAAACTAATTGTGCCTGAATAAACCATTGAGCACTCTTACCTCAATAATCCTGATGATGATGATTCCAAAGCCCTAATGCTTCATCCAGAGCAACAGCACTTTGAAGTTTGGAGATTCCCCTGCCTGCATAGCTACATATCCTCTGTGTGCTCTCATCAGTTGAGGTCAGTCACTGCAACATTTCTCTCGGTGCAGTCACAGCAGCTTTGTACCCCACTGTCCTACACTCCTGCAGACACCTACTTGACTCTTTGCATTGGCCACATTGTCCCTTGAGTACATCTCTGTTGGTTTCCAGCTCCCTTACTCATACTCATCTTCAAAGGTCTCTCCCACCTCATCTCCAGACCTTCTCCTGTGATGAAACCCAATTAAGCCTGAGCTGGCAAACAACACAGCAAACCCTACTACTCTTGAGAACAGATCTAGAGTCCCAGTGCCACAGGGCAGCAGCTTCTCATGATGGAAATATGGCGTATTTGACATCAACTGAGACTGATAAGATTTCAAAACAAAATTGTATTAAGGGGGGGGGGAAAGTAAGATCAAATTAAGTGCTGAGATAAAAGCAATTAATTGCTGCATCTCCAGCACAAGTGTTTCCACCTGATGTGCAAGAGCAGATTTGTTCAAAGCAAGCTAGAACTCCAGCACACCGAAAACTCAAATTTCACTCCCATGTTTTGCAAGAACACCATTTCTGCTCAATAAACATTATTTGGATAAAGCACTACTAATATGCAGCACCCGGTAGGTATTTTATCATTTATTTGCAAGTATCATGCATTTTATAATAAATTTGCATAGCAGTTCAGCAGCAGAGTGAAAATTTGCACCCAAGCATCCTAATTACTAGGATTCTTTCTATATTCCAATTCTAAAGTGTTATCTCATTTGCTCATTAGTATGTAGTATACATGCATTTCTAAAAGCACATACAACTGAAATTATCATAAATATATAACTACAGTTACATTTTTATTAGGTTTACCAAAATCTGAAAGAAAACACAACTATTAAATGCAAAACTTACATGTAAAATTGTAATAAATAGTGTCTTAAGTTTAATTTATTCTCCAAAATACCCCCAAAATGTCTAAAGTGAAGACTTACATTTTACACAAAAATTAGTAATAACTGTCTATTCATTGTCTAGAAGAATGAGAGGTTATCATCTGAAGTAACTTGAGTGTATTGCAACACGCTTCCAGGTATTAAAAAATACAAAGCCATTTCTTAGCTATTAATAGAGCCAGACTAAACTGGTATGATTAAGTCTCAGTTTAATCCATTGTATAGTTTTATGAATCTATTAAACTTGCTTTCTTGTGGTCAATTTTGAAAAGTAAACTGTTAATCAATTGGTATTAAGACCTTTACTCCCAAAGCATGCCAAGGCAGACAAGAACAGATACATGGGAGTGTGCTTAGTATGGGTACACTTGCACACATTCTCACAAGGAAACTCGTAAGGTAATCTTTGCTTCATTTGTATGTTTTTGATTTCACAGCAAGACTGAGAATCAAAATGATGGCTAACCAATATTAAAAAAATGCAAAAATCATTCTCCAGAACTGTCTCATGCAAAGTCCACAATTGACCTCCATTCCTTGGAGAAACTCTCAGTATAGCTTCAGTGGGATATAAACAGCCAAAAAAAAAAAAAAAAAAAAAGACCTCCACTGTTTAAATGGGCTTTACAGAGCTGAACCAAGTCAAATTCAGGAGATAAACTTTCGTGTGTCCCATTCAATGAGTCTCCTATTCAGAAGTCCTCCCTATCAGCTATGGTGGGTCACTGCTTCTCACAGCCAAGCTCGCCCCTGCTGTGGAGACCATGGCAGCCCACAGGCTGGCCTGCCAGCTTCCTGCCCTCTCAAATAAGGTTTCTCTTCTGCAGGTGTAATTCCGCCCATGATTCCAAGTGAGACACAAAATACCATTTCCGTGTCTTCTGAACTCTTACCGTTTAGATGTGGTATTTCAGAAGAAGTAAGAGTACCTTCCATCTCCAGAAGGTGTTTTCTACATGCATTTTAAGTTACTTGCCTGATGGCAAATATTTTGGGCCCAGAGAACCCACCTCCACAAAAAGCACTCACTTTTACAAAATTAGGAACCAGAGCGTGTCGTGTTTTTAGTAATTAAAGCTTCTGGTTTCTGAAGGCATAACAATGTGGTGCAGGTTTAATAAACTGACCACACTGTTGGAACATGTGGTTCACTACAGAAAGAAAAACAAATGCTCTGATTGCAATATGGCAGAAGGAAAGTGATTTCACATTCATGTCACTCAGCACTTTAAAGGCCACGTCAATTTTCACATCTCTTGGGGTTATTTTGATTGTTTGAGTTACCTGAAGGGCATAGGAAGCCTTACATGGCATTTGCACATGGCCACAGTTCTCCAGCCAATGGGCCCTCCTTGTCTGTGAAAGCATAGCCCATGTATGCCTGCATGCTGGACTGAAAAATTCTTTAAAGCTTCTGTTCCATGTATTCAGTTATACACAAGTTCAGGCCAAGAGACCTGAATCACCTCCTTTTAACCTAAAAGGTTATTCAGTCCTTTGGAATTTTACTATCAACTACACTCTCCAGTTTACTATAGCCATCCTAACCCTGTATCTGAGCACCATCTCTATTAGCCATTTTGAGGGACCAAAACCCAGATTCAGTTTGCCAGTATCACTTTCTTTTACTCAGCCAAATATCATATTAATGCTTTTAAACTGCAGGACTGCACAAGGAACTTGCACTCAACTGATTATCTACCGTGACCTTCAAAAGCTTTCTCTGTCACTGCATTTCCAGAAGAAAGCGATATCCCGTAAGTGAGAACTGCATTTTAGTTCATAGATCACAATGGATTTATTCAAATCAAAGTATTCTCTATAAGTCTGGTCTTATCTTCATTTAAATTGGCAACAGAAAAATGTGGTATGAGTAATGTATTTTATTCTTGTGTTGCATTTTTTTTTTTTATTATTTTAAAGGAAAGTTTAGTCTCACTGATTGGTAACTATTCTGTTTCAGTTTATTATTAGCTCTAGCTTTCACACCATGCTTGGCAAGCCTTTTTGCTAACCAGAAAAATGTATTTAAATGTCCTCACACATTTATTTAAGCAATTAGGTGCTTAAACAAATATTTATTCAGTCCTTAAGTTTAACATGCATATTACATTATAAAAATAGGAAACAGAACATTTCTTTCTTACCAGATCATTTTTTTTAATTCACAATTAGTGCTCATTTATAGTTGAAGGAATTCTACTCCTTTTAAAACAGGCCTTCATTAGTTAAAGAAACCACTTAAAAATAAACTTGATCCACATTCAAAATATTATTTATAAACAAAACAAGAAATTGCTTCAAGAAGTGAAGCTTCTAGTTCTAAAATTCTGACAGATGCTGGAAACAAGAACAGCAGGACAGCATTAGCTTTTTCTTCAATTATTTGTTTAGTAAAAAAACCTTTAAGCCATTTTGAGCATCATCTACAGAGAAAAAAAAATCCCTCCAACTGATTCAGCTCATGACCATTCCCATCTTCTGTGCTGCTGTCCCTCTGAAAGCAACACACATGTTTGTGCATGTACACAATATATCTATCAATCTATATGCATCCATGCTCATAGATTTTCTGTTGCTGCTTACTTGAGCTCAGTTCTTTCTGCATACAACTTAATTAAATCAAGCTACGGTCCTTACAATTAAAAAACCACTAATTTACTTCTGTGACCAGTTTGTCTTCATCTGCTTTTGAATTCCTCAGTGCCAGATACAATGTTTTTCCACACAAATTGCTCTCTGTATTTACATGCACAGTTTTTAACAGAAATTCCTAGGGGTTTCAATGCTTGCAGCAGCTGGTGTTCAGTCTCTGTATCCCCCTTCTCTCCTCAGTGCAAGTAACATTCTTGAGGAACTGGTCATCTTGCTTTTACTTCATTTCAGTGGTGCCTAGCAGGTACTGGTTAGTACCCTCATCTCCTGCCTTCTCTGCCAGGACAATAACTCAGAAGCATTTAATGTAATTTGCTTTTGAGTACTCAGTTACTCAGAAATACATAATATCACTCTTGATATAGAGTACCACTTTCCTTCCTCTTCTATCCATTCAATTCTCTCTAAATAGGTTATAACCATTTATTTTAACATTCCAATCCTGTGAACCTTTACACTAGATTTCAAGTAATAGCAAGCAGACAAAATCTGTAATTGTAAATGAGAAATTTCAGCTCCTCTTGTTTATTATCCTGGCTGCCAGCATTACAGGATAGGCAATTAAATGGGGGCATGTGGTGTGTGTGTGTGGCAGGTGTCCCTCCTGTCATGTTTAGTTCCTTGATCACTGCTGTCCACAAAACCAGGATTTCAATCTCAATGTGCGCTTACATGTTCCTGTAATCTTACCCTCCACCCCCACTGCCTCTTCTACTCACCTAAGCCAAAGTGACCCCAATAAATAGCTTCTCTGCTTACTAGGGAGAGCTCAGCCAAAGAACACAGGCCCTTCCCTTTGCAGACAATAACCAGCTTCTCCAAAACACCAACTTTCTACACCAAATTATTCACCCTACCAGCAGGACATTTACAGGATCTTTGTTTCTGTACTGCTTATCGGGAAGGAAGGCCTTTTGAGTCAAACAACTGGATAAAGAAGCTTTTAAAAAGCTTCTGCCTCCTGGCAATAAGCAGCAAAACCCTACCTTACTAATGTGAATTCTTCCACCAAAGCTGACTGACAGGACAGCCAAATGCAGCTGGGGAAAAGAGGAAAGGAGAGATGCTAGGTTTCTTGCACTAAATGGAAAAGGTTGGTTTTCTCCTACCTCATGGGATGTTCAGAGACTTCAGAACATCCCTTGGTAATCATCTTCTGGGAGTCTCTACAGCATCAAGTATGTGACCCATACTTTTCTTCTTTATGTCAGAAAAGGCCTGTCTAGGTATATTTTCTGGTCAGTGGAACAATTCAAGCTTCACAGGTTCAGAGTCCTCCAATCCCACAGCAGTCTGCTTATTTCTGCTATCTTGAAATTTCTGAGATAGTAATTTTGTTCTCTACCAAAAAAAAGAGAACAAACTACTGCTGCGATATGCAGTATGATTTCAATTCTACATCAGCAGTACTGTAGGGTGTCCAAAGGTATGACAAGTCCAGGCAAAGACACCAAAACACAGTAGCCAGCCACATATCATCACCAGGTTTGTTCAGGAGAAAGATTATCAACTTTTTCTTTTAATATTTGCATCTGCACACTTATTTTCACATGGCAAGTCTTTTCTTAATAGTTATCAAAACATAACTCCATCCAAATGACTGCTGTCTCAAGATGTATTTTTTGTTAATACAGGTCCAGATCTTTCCACAGCCCTACTGTCACTCCATTTACCTCGACTGTTTCACAAGCAAAAGGGGAGGCCTTTGAGGCAGATCAGCTCATAGCCACTGCAGTTTCCTACTAAATAACTCCACGAAGGGACAGGCTTCCACAGGAAGGGCTGGTAGCCTCGCTCCCCCACCTGAATGGGAAGCCTCTTGTGCCTCCAGTACCACAGCAGTGGTAAGTGCAAAACTGACATGAATAGCTCAACCTTAGGCAAATTTCACTAAAAAACATATAAACCAATGGGAGAGCTAACGGCTAGTGGTGGCCTTCCTGAACACAAACAGGGCTTCAAAGGGAGCACCCCCAGCAATAATGTTTCCTCACCCAGTAGGGAGAGCAAGCAGACAACTGACCAAGCATCCATAACAATTCTATCCAGAACAAGGTTTCAGGCTTTCATTATTCACCTAATATTCCATGAGTAAATATAGTGTAACAAACAATATTAACCTAGCAATATGGACAAATATGTACACCTCTGCCTCAGCTGACAAATATGTTTGCAAGGCTCATTTCATCTTAAACTGAACAGAGAAAGTTGCCCCAAGACAGGGAATCGTAAGGAAAAAAAAAAAAGAAAAATCCCTCAAGGCAACCGCATACAAATACACTGCTATATGTTGCTTGCTCCAATAACCACTTACGCTGACTTCAACCATAGGAAAAATCATGGGACAAGAGTGAATTCACATCCTTTCAAAGAGTCCTACTGCCCAATTCATTCTGCCTTTTTTGAACACAATTGGGATTTTTACAGCATATCACAATCTGGTATCTGAACATATCAATTTCCAAACCAAGATGTTAACAGCATAGATGAAGAACTCCAGCAAGTGTGCAAAAACAAGACCATGCTGTTTTCAACCACTTTCAAGTATATGGAGTATATGAAAGTAACAAAGAAAAGGCATCTTTTTTTCAGGAAAATACTAAGTCTTAGTATTCTTATTGCATCTTTTAGGTGAACCATTCACAATATTTGTTTTCCATTGTAATTTCACATACCCCACACCAGGTGGTTATTAGAGGAACAGTACTAGTGAAAGCAACAAAAGGACAACAAACACTGCATTTCAAAAATGAAGATGGCATAGCAATAAAGATGTGCAGATTTGTGTTACATCCATTGTAAAAATATCTCCAGGCTAATCAGAAACTGTTAAAGCATTCCCAGTATTTCCCATTGCTATGGTTTTACTTTAAAGGGGGAGGAAAAAAAGGAAAAAAGAAAAAAAAAATCTGTGATTCAAAATGGAAGTTCAGTAATTATTCACAGCCCAGTATGTAACTGGCAAAATGACTGGCAAAGTTCTCAGCACATCAGCTCAGACGTATGTAAGCAAGGCATTCCTTCCCTGCGGTAGGCGGCCCCATGTCAAGCAGCTATGTGCTAGAACTTGTCCTGTGCTACCTGTTCAAAGGAAACTGTGCAAGAATATTTCAAGCTCTGACAGATACCGCTTTGTGCAAAAACATCCACAGGAGTATTACAAAAAAAGACAGCACTGATGTTTCAGCAACCCCTGTGTCAAGAAAGGTGCTCTCCTGCATTTTTATTGACACGCAGGAAGCAGATGATCATTCCTTGTACAATCACTTCCAATATTGTTTTTCTACTAGTCCCAGGCTCTTTTCCATGCCTTTTTCCAAACTCTTATTTAAGAATCTGCACCCACCTTTTTCAGAGAATTTTTTATTTGGTATTGCAAATAGAAATGTTGCATCTCTAAGACAGTAAAAAGTACCCAACAAAACCACAATGCAATAAAAAACCCTATCATTTGCAGCATTTCCTTACTACAAGATGAACACCAAATGCCAAAGTGTGTTCTCCTTTCTTTCAGCAAATATTTATTAAAATACTGAGATTACCTAAGTTTATTGCCTGAAAGGATTCAGGACACAGCCATTCCTGCCTGTGTCTGGAAGTGGAATATATAACATCAGGTCCATGTATAAAAAATACTTTTCAAGTAAAAACCTGTTTTCTCCACTAAGCACAACACCACACGTAATATAGATCTTTCCACATTCCTATAAACAACAGTCTTACAACCACGTTAACTCTTTTTAACTTTTTTTTTTTTTTTTTAACTAGATTTGCAGAAAGCTGAAGTTTTTAAGTGCCTGCAAGGAGGTCTAAAGCAACTCCAGTAAAGACACAGCAACTCACATGTACACAGGGTTCTGATATTTTGTCAAGTTTTTATTCTGCTATACAGGATATTAATGCATGCCAAGAATAGGAGTGTATTTTTAGTCAGTTCTGCATGTGAAAGACAAAAATGGGATGACAGAACACAAGAGAGAAAGAAGAAAGAAAAGCCTACACCTAATACACCCAAAGTATATCTGCTCTTTTCCTGGATATTCTTCAATTACTTTTTGTGGTTATGCTCCTCTTGTAACCCTTGTGGTTATGCTCCTCTTGTAACCCTGGTGTTATAGGCCTAAAGGAATATTAGAAAACATTATTTTTCTTGTAATGTATAAAATCAAAGAAGAAAAGGCCAAATATCCCACACAATCTTGGCATTTACTGAATCTACTCTTCACCACTTGCTGCAAGACTGCAAATTTACTCAGGTCATAAAACAATCTTCAGTTTTAGAAAGATACATGGAATTTCTCACAGCATCACCTCAGAGGACTAAAGACTCACCTGCCTGCTCTCCAACATCAGGTAGGATTTTTTTCTTTTGTGAACACGAGGTCTAAAGCAAAATTTTCTGCAGAACTTAAGGTTCATTTTAGAAATAATAGTTTCCTCCCTAGAATAACTTTCCAAACATAAAAGGGCCATAAATCTATTAAGTACACACTTCCCAAACCTGCAGGGGGATATCTTGGCCTCTGATTTTCCTCAGTTTTGCCAACCAGCAATAAAATGAAACCAATGAAAAATACAAACCAGTCATTTGCATCTGTCCTTTAAAACACTCTCCAGTACAGTAGAAGAGTCAAAACACATGCCAATTTTCATTGCAGCCAGCTGGGAAAGTTAGGAGAGACAGCAGATGCAAGCAGTGGAGTTTCTGAGGAGGGGCAGGAGTAGCTAAAAGCAGAGGTCCTTGCTGAGCAGCCCTGCTTGCTTTGTCCATGCACAGGCTCAGTCTGTTCTTGGCATGGACTCTTAGGTGTTTCTTTGTATTAAGCACCACTTGCTGAGCACCAAACAGTTCAGAGAGAGAGACAATCCTGTGGAAAGAACAAGGTGGTTTTTCTAACCTGTCCTGTAAAGCACATCTTTGCCAACATGGCCTGTGAAACACATGCATATAGACTCCAGATAACTAATGTTACTTCTATAATTAAAACAACATCTTCCCTAAATGGCTATATAAACCTTGTGTATTTTGATTGGACTCCTGTCTCAGAAGACAAGTTATACAACAGTTCGCCAAGAAATACACAGAAATCTCCTCATCACTGTTCTGTGAAAGAAACTAACAAGAAAGTGTAATTTGTCCCTTTGATGTACATACCAAAACTAAATCCACTCACTTTCCTAAAGGTGTATTTGGATATAAGATTCAAAGGTGATTTCTAATAATGTCCAGTCACTGAATTGTTTTATTACCTGGTATGTGTATTGCTCTTACACTCAAATGCAAAAAGCATCACTAAGAAACAATATTCAGAAGCAGAGGGAAAAAATGGAGTGTACAAAGAAATAAAACAGACAATGATTTTCTCCTTGGTAATCCTCCACACCCCCAAAAGATCTTGTAAGATTCAGAGACGAAATACATTATCAGCAAGGATGCAAGCATTTAACACATTTTTTCTATTTTAGACAAAGCAATGAACAAGTACCAGAGAAGTATCCAAAAATGGGGTCACCTAAGGTAGCAGAAGAATAAAAGCTTACAGAGATTGCATGAGTTGTAGATTTGAGTTCTTCCTTAAGTTCTTAAATCTTTCTTTCATCGGTCTTGAAAAACAACAAAACACCAAGAGCTTAAAGTATTTACATTAGGATTTTTAGATGTGCCTTGTTAGAATAGTTATAAGGAGCAATGCAATATATAAACACACATGACTATTAGAAAAAATTACCTACAGAGAACTAAAATAGTCTCAAACATATTTAAGATTTTTTTGAAGACTTTATTACTCATCTACTCCCACAAAAAGTCTTAGCAAAAAGCTCTAGGTGATAAAACATGAAAAACTAAAGCAGGTTACTGAGCAAGCTTGAATTGCACTGCATGGGACCCATGTCATTTAAGACTGACTACATAAAAAAGGTAGGGAATTGGTTTTTTGCAGTACTAACTCTCTCACTGTAATTTTTGCACAAGTTTTGCTGAAGTTAAATCTAATATAAATCTTAGTTTATTTTTTAAAAAATTGCTGCTAGCAATAGGAGTCTAATCTTGAACTACTGAAACATCCGATATTTTTTGAAAGGCCTATTGTTCAAAGAAGAAAACTACCTGACTCTGTCCCAGTGTGACCAAAGTGAAGGGTACTGACCTGTCTCATTCTGAAATTCTCTTCAGTTGACTTAGGGGATTAATTCTGCCTACCCTGATACCAAGACAAGTCACCCAATCCCAGCAACGTGGCCCTGAAGTGAAATTGTAGTTCCAATGAAGTCACAGCATATTTCCCACTGATTTCCCCTTATCTTCAACCCTATTTTCAGCTGTGGGAAACACGCTCCCTATTTTTAAAAAAGCATACTCTATTGCCTCCCTTGCTTCCTTTGAGCAAGTTCAAATTTACAGACAAATGATAGCATCTTCTGAGAAACTCATACCATGATTTAAAAAAACAGAAAAAAAATTAGCTGAGTTCCCTCAGGAATACTGGGAAATACAGCTACAATATGGTTACAAAAATCTTATAGTATATGTGCATGATGGGTCGGGACATCATTTCAACAGTTTTGAGCATCAATTATTCTTTGATTAACATTATTAAAAAAAAACTACTATGACTATAATATTAAGAGTAACAGTCAATTATTCCTTACCTACACTTTAAAACCCTCCTGGCACAGTCATTATATGGCAGCTGTTGAACAGAGTAATGCAGCAGCCTTTTCTTAAAGCAAGATGCTTATTTCACTTCAAATGTAAATAAACTCATGTCTCCTGCTGCCATGTAAAATGAGCTGCTCATAAGTAAATGATTTTGTACCTTCCTAGTGAAGCAGCAAATAGCTCTCTGTTCTCCACTCCTGATTACCAAAATCTATTTCCTGCCTAACTCCAGTGCAGACTGACAGCTAATTCTGCTAGCAAACCAAGCTCCCAATAACACAATAATTGCTGTTTCCTTTAACAATCACCGTTTTCAGAACACCAACACAGAGGGCTTGCATGTTTTCCTCTCTCATGCCCCCACTTCCAAGCAGAACAACAAATGTGATCACAGCTATTATATATTCCAGCTAAATGACAATCGTTTAGCAGTAACAAAAATACATTTCATTTGTCATAATACTTTGATAATTCTTACACACTTTCTGTGCAAATGTTGTCTGCCTCTTACTCCAGTATGGATGTAAAAATTAGCATTTACTGAACACCATTACATAGTAATTCAACAAATAAAAATGTTGACCCAGTCTCATTTCCGAGCCATCTCTCACCAGCTGAAAGATCAGTTCTTTCCCCTTTTCAACCTACATTTTTTTCTGCACTGTTTCAAAGAATGATGGAAGCTACTGAAATGTTTCTATTTACCATAATAATGCAATTCTGTTACTTTAGGGATTTTCTTCAGTAAACAATCTCAGATGACCAGCATTAAGATGAAGAGCTAAACTATCATAAAGACCACAAACTTATGTCGAATTTGATTCTGTGATTATCTGTAATCTGTGCTCACCTCCCTCTATAGAGTGAATTGCACTCAATAGAAGGGATAATTCTAAAGGAGACAATACAACATAAAGCCTTATCCTGCCATGAACTAAAGTAGCAGCCTTTTTTTCAATTTAGTCAATGAGGCTTAGTATACCCAAAAGAAAGAACCATGCTAAACATTTTCCTACAGTCTGCAAAAGCACAGTACCAAGCATTTTCCTAAATCTGAAATTTAAAAATCCCATTTCTTTACATGACAAAGAGCAGCAACTTTTCTTTGCAATTATTAACACTTGACTATCAAAAGACCCATTCTTAAAGATGACCTTACACGGAAGACAACTAGCTGTCACTTCTTGTCCCTTTTTCTAGTTCAAACTTTACATTCTCCAGGAAGCAGCAGTTCTACTTACTTTACTCGTTTTTTTTTTCCTAGAGGTTTATAGAAGTTCAGCAGGATGGCAGATATATCATTCAAATAAAATGTTACTGAGGAATTCTTTTAATTAAAAGTATTTATGTTTTTAACAGAATAGGAAGTTGGGAAAAGTAATCCTTTAGTTTTGACATTTCTGCTTTCCAGTAATTAACATAATCTGCTAGTAACAGCTCCAAATAAATGCCCAGTGAAAAAAGCAAACCAAAATAAATTAAACACGCAAACAAAAACCCAAATAAAGCACACACACACCCACCACAAAAACCAATACCAAAGCCAAAAGGAAAACAAATGCCCCCCAAGCCCCCAAGGTAAATCAAACAAAAATCTGGAAAAATGTACTTCCGAAGCACATGCTGATCAAAGCTTCACACTCCCTTCTTATGTGTGTGCATCAAATTCATCTATCAATCTTTAAGAAAAAGCAACACATCTCGCTATTTTGTCCTCTGCTGGCTGTTTCTGAGATTCAATCACATCGATTCATTCTCTGTTCTTGCAAAATAAATAGGCTAAGAACCGAGAATGGTGCTTATTTTCAGTGTCTGTTCTCTTAACCAAGACTAACATCAATTGTGCTAACACCTACTTAGGAGCAAAACAAACTGCAACGCATTTAACATCGTCTAGGTGGTGAGGGCAATTACACACACAGAGGACAGAAAAAGTAATCACTTGACCAGTATTTGCTGTATGTATATGCCGCATTTTAAGTTAATGGTTCAGAGCAAAATATGACAGTAAGCCTCACTTTCTTGGCATACTTCAATCTTTTAGAACTAAAATGACTTCACAAAGTAACACACACAACCAGCCAACCAGTAGTAAACACGTGTGTTTGCTGGCTTTAAAACTCTATCTGCCAAACCAACAGCCAACTGATTTCCTTGGCGTAAACTTGACATTTCCAACCTGGGACATTACCCAATACGGGCACTGTAAACCCTTTCCTAAATGATGTAATCACACTGCTGCTGCTATAGTTCTGTTTGACTTGCAGTTTCCATTACAGTAAATCCTTGCTACATATTCCTAGAGGTTTTACAATGTTTTTTCCCCTTTAAAAAAAAAGTTACTCCCCACATTGAAACTTGCCATATAAGACAACAACAGGCATATTTTCCTTACATCTCAAAATAATATGTATATCAAAAAAGGGGGGAAATGGCATTAGTGCTTTTCTGAATATCTACAGTTCCATTCTTAAAATGGTGAGGACACCGATAACATTTGGTTTTGAATTCTGCAAATCAAGAATATAAAAAAAAAATTAAAGGGACAAGTGATTAGCATCCTTTCATCTCTTAGTACTTCTATAGCAAAAAAAAAAAAAACAGACCGAGGCTCAGGCCTCAAATCTTGTCTTGCAGCAAGCAGGCTCAAGGCACTAAGGCAACTGCATGATCAGTACCGAAATGTTCCATTTTAAATAGCTATTGGAATGGCTGTTGTACATATCCATGCAAATATCTTTCATAAAGAATTTACTATGCATTATAGCAACATGATCCTATTTACACAATAAGTTGTTGTTCCAGTCCATCAAATACACAAGGAATTTTAATGCATGCTAAAAAAAAATCAATCAGGAAATGATCATCTGATTAAACAGGCACATCACACCATTCAATTCTTTCAAACATATTCATAAATTCAAGCCTTCAAACTTTGCTGAAAACTTTCAAAACCTATAAGCAAATATTTCAAGTATATGATTTTTAGGGTTAATGAAATTCATCACAAAATAAAATACTGCATGCTAGTATCATGAAAAAGCAACACTACTGGTGGGAAAAAAGCCCTTTATTTTGATTGGTATTCTCAGGTCTTTTTATTTTTAGCAAAAATGACTTTACAAAGCAGCAGAAGGCTTTCCTACAGCCCACAGCACTAAAGCACAAAAACACTTTGAGAGGGCAATCAAACCAAATCCAGAAATAACTGATCACGGCATCATCACCTGCTTGACTGAGGTCCAAAAAGGGTGTGAGGCAAAAAAGAAGTTAAATGAAAAGCAAATTATTGTCTTTATAATCAGATCTTATTACTCAGATAGTACTTCACTCATAGTGAAATTTATTGCAAAATCAAGCCTGAAGTTTTCAGATGCTAGCTATACCTGCATATTAGGATTTTCAATTTTGACATCATATCTTTGTAATTCCAAGTGATATCTATGATATTAGAAACTGAAAGTTAAATCTGAAAGAATATTTTTCTGCTTTCTGGTTTTACATACATTTCCTGGGTAAGAACTGCTAATAGTCCTAAAATTACATTCACCCCATGCAAACCAGGAGAGAGGGTTCACGAGATTATGAGATAGCAGTATTAAGATTTACATGCAAGAACAGCATTTTAAAGTCTTGTTGTGACTTGTGTTTCAATCATGAAGACTAACAACATAGGCACAAGGCCATCTTGCTCCCAGCTTTCCCTTGCCTTCTTCCCCCCTCTCCCACTGAAGGTGAATGGGAAAGAAACAAAATGCCAAATTTCCTAAAAATACAAAAATCTCTAAGGAATTAATTCGCCATATTAATGCATACTGACAAGAGATATGTCAAGTCCACTATCCTACAAATTAAGCATATGACTTTTAGTATCACCTTCCTTCCTCATACCTTCCCCCTTTATATAGGTGTCAAATCAGTCCAAATGCTTTATATACTTATTTGACTCACACTGAGTTAACTGGACATGCCCGTAAAATCTTACAAAATGCTGCAGCACTCTTCAAACTGCTTAGCACTTTGTCTCAAGAGGCTTCACATGACAAATCTGTATCTCTGTTGTCAACTGTCAGAGAAGAAAGTGAAAATCTCAGGTTACCATTACCTTTATCACAATTTACCTGCCTTTCCTATATGGCTATTTATATATCTAGACCCCTTTATCTATCTTTAGCTATATTAGTGCAAAGAGATTGCCTGGATTTCAAACTGTGCGCCTTATGTAAGGCTCAGTGTGTTGTGCTGGGGCTCAAACACTTAGGAGATCTGCTTTCTCTCTTCAGTCCTTTGCAGTCATGTCACAGAACATATCCCATACCTTCCATAATCACTTCAACATCCTGCAATTTCCACAAAGAATTTTAAGAAAATCTGGCAGTTTATTTGCACCTTCATGTTTGGTACCAAGCATGCCTAGACCAAACAGCAGTTGTAAGAGAATGTCTGCAGCACTTCATAGATACCCCTTTTACAACTGCTTAGCAGGCTATGCTTGACACCCATGCTGCAGATACACAGGCTGAATGCACCTGATAACATTTCATTTTTTTCATCCTCTTTCATCTTTCACTGCTTATGCCAGCAGCCTCACTTCCTGTGAGAGAGCTCTTCCACCTCTGGGCTGCAGGCTGGAACACACTACTCTCTGCTGCAATATGACATAGACCAGCTAAGTACATCTTATTAGCTTATCTTCAATTATCTTCAATTCTACCACTTCCATTAATTTTAGCTCAATCTTTAGGGTTTTGTTTTTCATCTTTATTTCTTCATTTGCAGCATCCTGCAGCAGAGCCTGCAAGTTGAAATCTGTCAAGTCCCATAGTTCTAACCTCAAGCCACAACACTTGCTGACAAAGAGCCAGACTTAACATTTCAAGGTCTTCTTCAAAATTCAAAAATCTTCACAGTTTAACAAAAAGCCTTCTTGTTTCATCCAAGGAAACAGAGCTGACACCCTCAGCTATCTTTGGGCAACAGCAAACTATAACTTAAAATAAGAACAACCTCTCCCATTGATGCTTCCCACCCTTCCTACAGTGTGGCACTTCCACCCTCATAATCCATCTACTCAATGCTATCTCTGCACAATACTTAAATCTGAGCACGGTACGTGTTTAAGGCCCAGTATTTTTTAACCAATCGAGTTTCTGTAAGTGCCTTGCGCTTTTGATAAATTCAGTGTGACACTGTAAAGCAGTCCAATTTCCAGAAAGTGCTGAGATTCATCTTCTGAAACTTCTGGCAATATTATATATTTTATGTATCTATGATATCTAAAGTAGATACGTGCTACACAGTTTTAACAAGCATAGCTAGGCTCTCCTTATTTAATATTCATGTCACAGGAGTAAAAATCCAGCCAGGAATCAAACTGTGGCATCCTGTGCCAAAGACAACTTACCACTCAGCTGGTAAGTTGGCAATTCAATTTACAAACCTGCATTCCTGCATTTTAATCCTTTGTAGAAAGGTGGTAATATATGAGCAATATGAAAAGAACTGGATTCAGATCATTAGAGGTTCACAAACCAAACACACGAAGCTTTGGAGGCTGTCCAAAACAAAATCATGCCTAGGTGGTGATGTCCGTTCAATAAAAATTCAATGTCATAATTATCCTGTCCCTTTTTCCCCAAAGAGCTCTGGTGCTCGGGCCGGCGCTGCCGCTCAGCCACTTAGAGCAGCGCTGCGAGGAGACGGATGGGGCCGGCAGCCAATGGCGCTGCCAGGTCACTGCCTGCTGACGGGTAATTTACAATTACCAAGCAATTAGCAAATGCACTGCAAATTCAACACTCATCTCCGCGTAACACAGAATAACTCATTTTTAAATTAAAAATGTGTTTTAATAACTTCACTTTGGCTACAGCTACACGGAGAAAAATAAAGCCTCCTTTATTCAATTTCTCCTCCCTTTTGCAACTGACAAAATGCTATGCTGTCTGAATCTAGCAACCAAATATATTGTTTGGCATTTCTAAACGAAACAATCTCTTCCTTACCAGTAAGTATCTATTTAACAATGAAAAGAATAAAAATTAAGACTTCTGCTAATGATACTAGAATATATTTGAAACTGTTATTTAATTAACTGCCTGATTAACATCTTGTCCTGCTGGATAGGTGATAACAAGAATTGGCCAGGCACCTATCCGCCAGGAGTCCAAAATTTTATTTTCTTTTCTATATTTAACAATAAATGACATAAAAAAAACCTAATCTCTGACTGGTCAGTTGCATAAAACAAATGTTCTTTCCCATAAATGATCAAGTTACTGTTATGCTCACGAGGCGGTGTAGAGCACTCACTGCCTACACTCACATCCCTAATTAAAAAAAAAAATTAGCAAAACATTAACTTCTTAACCTCGGTTTATCTCTCCCTCTTGAAACCTGCTGTATTTTCCTTAGTATATGGCATGCATATTGAGATTGACCTTCTTAAAAAGGGTAGGAAAATCGCTGAGACAAGAGGTCTCTCTATCAGCAGTGAAATCCAAGTAGATAAAAAGGAGATTCTTACCTTTCTATATACTCTGATATATTAAAAAAAAAAATCCTGACTTTAAAGAGATGGTAAAAGAAAAAAAAAACATAGGAAAAGCTACAGACTCCTATCAGAATGAGGGGAAAAAAGAAAACCAACCACCACCACAACAAACAGCTGATAGAAATACGTAACACTTTTGTATGCGCTGGACTACAGTAGCCTTGATGTACTGATGTCAGCTCTAGGTTTTCATCTTACATTTAAATGTAAGCCAGAGAGAAAGAGAACATAAAAACCACCAAAAAAAACCAAAAACAAAATAGCAACAACAGCAAAGAAAAGAACCAAAAAAATATGCAAGGCTAAGTGGTGTCGACTGGAAAAAAAAGAAAATTCATGGCATTTGACATACTTCTCTCTCTCCAGAAAGATACCAGCAAAAACTAAATCCTTTTCAAACTGTAAGGGATTTCACAAAACAATCACACTGTGAACATAATTTATTTAGTTTTAAAACAGTCTTTCATCCTCCTTCTGCACAAGAAATCCTTATTTCTGGGGTTTTTCTCTTGCACCCTCTGTATTACCGCAGTATCAGAAGGGAAGAGAAAGAGAGGAGGGAAACCAAAGCAACCCAGAAAAATCCTCCACAAACCTGTTGCTGTGGATACTGCATTCCTCCCATGGCTGCTGGGGCTCGGCCCTGCATTCCCACGGGATAGCGCTGGGGGCCGGGAGGGCCGTAGGACTGCCCGGGGTAGGGGCTGCTCTGCTGTGCCTGAGAGTGAGGGTTATTGCCCATGCCGTACAGCTGCGGCCTCTTCATCACCATCGGATCCATCGGACTGCCCTGTTGGCAAATACAAGCAAAGGAATATTTAAGACATGCAAAGAAAAAGGTCAGAATCGTCATGCTCACTGCGGGGAAATTAGACACGTGTTTTCTCAATGCTTTATACATCAAATATTGACTTGACATACAAACTGGCAAAGTACCATACCCTGGTTCTCTGATTAATTAGATGAGGTTCTGAATAGTGAGTTTGGGACTTCTATTCCATCTAAAACAATGAAAAAAAAAATTTTTACACTAAAACTTGAGGCTGTTTGTTAGGCTCTCTATACAGACAGAAAGCAGAAAAACTGCCTAAAAAATTTCAGCTTAAGAAATAATTAAATGTACTGCTGCAAACTGATTAGCATCACTGATATTAACGTTAAAACAAAAATAAAATAAAGCCATAAAAATGTATAAAGAGAGACACAAACAGTGGACAAGCCACTTAGCCTTGAGAAAATGTCTGTTCTCCTACATTGAAAAAAAAAGAGAAAGTGGAAAGAAAAGAAAGTTTCCAAGAAGTGCAATGCATACAGAACACTGTATTTCAGCATTTTCCTATTGCTAGCGTGCACACTAATAAGTTTCCAGATCAAAAAGCAAGTCATAACCCACATTTTACATGAAAGTATATTTGCCTCCTTAATAGACCTCAGAAAATCAAACTGCAACCAGTGATGGAGGGGGAAGGGAGGTAAGGGAGGGAAGTTTTATTTTTAGACTTTTTGGCAGCACTTACCAATCCCTGTAACAGTTTCAGGACAGGTGTCAACCATTGTGTAGTATTACTCTCATGTTTTATTACTGAGGACAAACTGAACCAGAAAAAATACCATACTTCATCAAGTGCAGCCCTGTATTGTTAATATGACATCCATGTTTTAATTCCTGAGTGCTAGTTAGATTCATGGAAGAATGGGGGGGGGGGAGGAACTTTCAAAAAGCCTATCACAATCATGTCTTCATAAAAGTGAAACATACGCCCCTTCTATTCCCCCCCCCCCAAAAGACCTATTAATTCACCCAGCCAGCCCACCCTCCCCCCAACAGGAGCAGGATTCCCTCCTGCAGCACATTTTGTACATGTTTTCCTGCAGCATACTGCTGGCCCAGTTTCCTTTTAAAACCTCCTATGCAATACAGCTTCTTCAAGTCCTTTCTGGCTATTACATTCTGATGTAATAGTTATTATGACAATAACTAACATTTCCCACTCCCATCCATGTTTCTTCTCATCACTGATGTTTGTACTACTAACACACTACTTTTTTTGTTCCTATCCAAAATATGTCCTTTCCAAAGTCGTCACTGCTTAATGAACTATTATTCTTTCCTTACTGCAAATAAAATCCATCAAACCTCATTTTTTTTCACTCTTTTTTTTTCGCTTTCTCCACTACTACCAATACCAATTTTCCAGGAATGTCCCCCAAAACTAATACAGTATTCTGAATATGGGCACACTACACCTGAGAAGATGGAAATGATAACCTCCTCCTCACATGACATCTCCATTCACTTCAGAAGAGGACCACCATTTTTTTGCTACCATAGCAAATTGCACATTCACTTCTAATTTTGGGTATTACTCAGCTATTTTCCCTTTATTATTTGCCTGCTCCGTGGCCAGATTAGAAGTTTCTATTTTTTGCCACTAAATGTCCCTGGGTAATTTACTATTTATATTTCATACTGTTCAAAATCAATGGTTCCTCAACCACTTCAGATCACCTGATCCACAACAACATTCTCAATTTTTTCTTTTTTTAGGCCATCATGCATTCTTCATCACAGTTTCAATTAAAAACACAAAGGCTAAGCAGATGAACTATAGATTCCTTCTTACAGTGTCCCAGGGGACAACTTACATTTCCTCCTATAGACCACAATACTTCATCTATGTTTATTTCTGTGTTTTAATGTTCATTCTGTGCATCACCCGTCATATTCATCTTCTCAAATATAAATCCTTGTTCAAAGCGAGTCTTGAATTTCCTCCATGAGATTCCCATGAAGCCAAACAGCACTGCTCATTGCCACCATCTTCTCTTTCAGGGTGTAATTTCCAGGTCTCCATCTCCAATAACAACATTTACTCAAATTCAAGTTTAATTAATTCTGAGTGTAGTATTTTCTTTTCTGCATCCAATTCTTAAATGTAAACAATGCAGATAGCTACACAGCTAAAAGAGTATGACATTTTCCATTATTAAGACTACTTTCAGGTGCATATAAACTTTGCCAAATTTCAAGCATTTAGGCTGAAATTTTCCAGGGCATATGTATGCTTGAGGCTGAAATTCTCTGGAAAACTCAGCAGAAAACATTCAGCTATGTCTTAGAATGAGGTCACAGAAAAATACATGGTTTATGTTCTCACATAAAACACTTGAAAATACCTCTTGAATACCATGCTTTGAGGCAGAGAATTTTCATTTCCCAGGGTGACACTGGACATTTGTGAAAGGCAAGGCATGTGCCCGTGTCAGAGAGAGCACCTGAATGTCACCAGCCTGAGAGCAAAGGAGGAATAAACAGGAGCACATGAGGGACAGGGCAAGGCTTCTTCGGAGTTACAAAGTGTATGGAGGCTGCCTCAAATGTGCCAGGCACAGAAAGAGGGACAAGGAGTTAAAAAAGCAATGGAGATAGAAGCGAGGCAGAAAGAGTTGAAGGGGAGAGGAGGAAACAAGGTCAGGAGGTGACATGGATACAGGCCAAAGAGTCTGTCCTCTGGACTAGTGACCTCCAAGCAGCGGAGCTTCTGTGCGTGTGTTGGGAGCGTGAGCCTCAGTGCCAGTGCATCCTTCCTTCCCTTCCTTCTCACCAACCTGCCATCATTGCACTTCTCTGTGTTCTCTCCAGTGAGCTGCTCCTCTTTCCCTCAGGTGATATCCCTCCAATATCCCTCCAATTCAGAAAGGTGGAGGGATGAAGAGCCTCAGCTACTGCTGTAAATGCAGTCACCAGAGGCTGCAGTGTCTCGCACAACACTGGAATCGAGGGAGATGTGGTCACTGGGTAGCAAGGGACCTGGAGATGCTTAGAACTTACTGTGAACACTGCAAGTCAAGCACCTGGACCAAGGACTGGAGATACTTGAATATGAGAGAGCTAGACTGAGAGAGAGCAGTAACTGTGCCTGGGAAAATTACTGGGACAAGCCACAGGGACCCACCCTAGCTGTCAGTGCTGCCTGTTTCTCCTGCCTCCAAAGCTCTCAGGGAAAAAACAGTAGAGTGCTCTATGATCTCTAGGGTTGGAGAAGACGGACTGAGTGAGGAAACATTTCTCAGCCTACACACTGGTCAGTCCTTATGGGGGGTGGCAAGTCACCACTGCTATTCCTGACTCCCTTCAGATTATATTCCAAAAGAAATCTACCAGTTACTCAGTGGCTGTCATCATATTTCTGCAAGGCAAAACAAAACCAAAGAGCCAGCTCTTCCCCAGGGTTAAGAAACAGTATTGCACAAGTTGAGAGTTCTTGGAATTAAGTTTGCCCTTGCAACATTTAACGTGTGTCCTTCACAGAAGTGTGGCTGTGTCTTTAAACACACAGCCACACTTCAACCCACACAGGCAGCGGATGTCCTGCTCCAGGTGTTCACCCAGCACAGGGCAGTGAAGGGGCTACTGTGAGCTACTGGAGCAAGGGCTTCACTTATCATACAGAATAGGGAATGAAGCAGACAATTGTCTTGCCATTTAAAGAAGCTGTGTGCTGCTCAAGCAGAAATGGACTCTACCTCTGCATCTGCCACAGTTTTTCACTAAACCAAAAAAATTTCAAAAGTTACCAACTGAATGCATCTTGAATTGAAATCATGGGGCTTAAATTGCAGGAAATGCTGCGCATCTACAACTGCAACTACTTTTGAATTTGATTATAGATGTGCTCTGAAAGTGTTTCCACAAACTGCGTGTTTCAAAAAATTTAATCTACAGCCATCAAAACCAGACCAAACTTCCTACAACAATGCCTCAGCTTCCCTGCTGCAAAAAATGAAAAAAATGGGAAAAAATTTCCAATCCCAAAAATGAACATAAAAGCCCCATCATTTCTTCAACACAGAACCAATTTTAGAATTTAGTATGTTCATGATCAATACCACTGAAAACTCTCTAACAAAAAGACAAATTTTGTCTTCAAAACAGTGTATGGTGAGAAAGACGGTGAGCCATACACTTAACAGAAAGAAGAGCTGCTCATCAAGTACTGTGTCCCCCTTACAGTGAAGGTAAAAATTTCAATGTAACTTTTTCCAGCTTCAATGCATGCACAGTTTTTAGCTTTATCATTCTTGTAGACTTCCTGGTGTCATTCTTATAGCAAGATTTTCTCTCATCCGTGACATTTTGAAAACTTATTAGATGGAGTTGTTAATTGAGACATACACATTATAATCTTATCTGAAGGTTCCTTTAACATTTATTAAGTTCCAATATTTTCTATAACATCGGTTCCAATAGTTTTCAAAGACAAGTCTTCAGTGACAGGATGATTATGAGAAGTATCAACCGCTTTCTGCTGTAGGGATCATAACGCAACCCCTCCACAGCTGCTCTCTTACCAAAAATGACAGCATTGCTCTACCTGAATCACATTCCTCTAAAAACCAGCATCCATGTTTGACTACAAATGGATGACTTGTGTATTTTCACATCTTCCATGCCTTTACTTAATTCTACTACATGCTGTAGTGTGAAGTTTTAATTACTTATTAAACTTTATTTTAGTGTCACTGTAGTAATCAATATCCATTAGTTTCTTTTCCCGCCTTTACAGAACAGTCCAATTTTTCTCTAGTGCTATTTTACTCCTAATACACACATTACCATTTTGCCAGTTTATCTAGTGTTTGCTCATGCTGTTTTTTACTGCCATACTACTCTTCCAGGCAAGCCTAGATGGATTCTGCCTTTTGCTTCTGATACCTCACCTCCTCTTCAACTTGCTGCATTTCATTTAAACTTTGTGTAGATCTGCAGGTCCTCAAAATACCTCAGTCTTCTTCTTTGTTCCAGTACACAGAAGTATTATAATTTATAACCCCTTTATTATAGTTCCTATCTCGTTTCAGTATCAGATTCATTTGCACACGTACTATCTTTGTGAGAACAGAGCATTTCATAAGACTTCTTGCCTATTACGTGCCTTGTGAGCACATTAAAACACCCAGTGGAAGATTTGCTTACGATTTCAACAGGGCCAAGGTTTCATTCCCAGTCTTTAGACTGACAATACAGCCATTAAGGTAGGACACTGAAAAGCCTACACTACTTACAAATAATCACTGACAACCTTTTTCTCTTACCTGCTCCTTTTTTCAATGTTTTGTATAAAAGAATACATAAACTCGACATTCCTGCTATAGGCAGAAGTGAAAAAATTAATATTCTACACCCACTTGTAAACTTAGTACCACCACCACCACTTCTGCGCTTTTCCCATCCAAAACAATCAAATAAATCACCTCACCCTGAAGTACCTGGAGATTCAATTTCACCTTTTCTAAAGTGAGAGAAAAATACACTACCATTTTCTTTTGTCATTTAGCCAGTGTTTTCCCAGTTACCTCATCTATACTCAGATCTGAGGCAGCTTGCACAAAAGAGTAACTTGAGAAGCAGTCTGACCAAAATCAGCTCTTACTTGTAAGGCATTACTAATGTTACGCACACATTATATATATATATCCACTATTAAGTTATCAATTAGTGTTTCACTGCTAACAACAAAATGTTTATTTGAATGATGTTTATGAATATGAACAACACCAGTCACTAACATGTCCATTTAAAGATGCCACAAAGACCCCCAACACTGAAATCTCAAGCCAGGGAGGAGTGGGAGACACTTTAGTAAGGTCACAATGGAATTTAGATATGAATCCCATTCAGGTAGTGCTCTTTTCTACAAGGCAAACAGAGCAATTCACTAGAAGACAAGAGTATTTACATGAGAGATGTAACTACTTCTCAAGTTAAAGTGTGCTTTTTTGTTTGTTTAAACAAAAAAAAATGAAAAGAGGCATTGGTTTGGCTGATAACAGCAAATGCTGCGATTTAAAGTGCCTACAAGGCACAGAGCACCCCAAGTAATGCTCCACCATTTGTGCCTATAACAAAACAACATGAACTCAACACTCCCAAGTAGGCTTCCCCTCAAACTCCTAGAGCTATGAATACAATAACTCTTTGTTTATTGATTAATCTGCAGCCAAAGCTTTTGTCTCCATATTAAAAAAAAAAAAAAGAAAACCCATCTCTGTATAAAAACCAAAGCCTTGAAACCTCATAATAAATAAAGACAGCTGACAATCAGTTACCAACATTCCAAGAAAGATGGGCATGAAGCTCTCAACTCTAGGTCAGACACCAAGTCACAAATTTATCGCTACAGATAATCACGAGTATTCACTATAATACAATGACACAGCTGGCATGAGGATGGAACTGCAGAAAAGATAATCCATTCCTAGATAATGTCATCATTTGTATGAACATGTACAAGGACGCCTCAGCCAACGTTTTTACGTGACAAAAGTGGGAGTATCAAAACAACTCTGGTTACGTGTATTTCAATATCCATTTAAGAAAGCTGCAAGCAACTACTAAAAAAGTATGAATGTACAGCACTAAATTCTGACATTAACAATAAAGTCTGAGCGGTGACTGGCAAATATACTTCTTATTTTTTTGAAAAAGGAAATCTACTATCTGTTTTACTAAAATTTTAATTAAAAAAGGCGGTTGCACAAACACAGTAAGTAGTAAGCAAAACCAAAAAGCTGAGTTCAACATAAGCCTATGATAGAAGACAATCCAGTAAATGAAGAAGCATACACTAGCAGAGATTTCACATAAATAACCATTTTCCTGTTCTTAAAAGCTCTGCATACTGTCTGATTTCAGCTGCAGGGCAACATCAGAAAGATTATTTCCCACTCAAAACAGAAAGTAAGTAATTAACAAGGGGAAAGAAAGGAAAAAAATCAAAGCTATGCCCCACAAAGAATCAACTACTACTATTTACAAATAATTTATAAAAGCAACTGTTTTTGCAGGGTGAGGGAGAAGGATATACTGTTTTTCAGTCTTCTGAGTGCTCTTTAACACGCAAAACCTGAAAACTGTAAGGCCCATGAATCAGCCATTCTCTATTTATTATTTTGCATACAGATAAAACTAAACAACCACTGAAAGAACAAATCACAACAAACATAGCAAAGAAATCTGTTTTTAATGAAGTGTACATAACTAACCTCTTCAGTTGCCACTACAAGTGCATGCAAAGGTTAAGAAAACATCAAGAAGCAATTATACACATTAACACAGCTGATGGCCAAAACAATCCTAGGTTTCTGACAAGTTCATGTGGATATACAGCTCAGAACCGCTGCCCCTCAAATTGCCTTTGTCATTGCCAGCTGTTGACAGCTAATAGGTTACTCTGAAGTTAGCTTAATGTGTGTCATCTGTCCTCATCACACCTGAACATTCAGCGTTCTCCTGTAACCCACTTTCCTAATATCAAACTTCTTCCAGGAAGTACTTAGGAATTATAGTCCTATCTTTAGATTTGTCTTCTCCAACTTGGATGCCCCTACAAAGAAGACCACTTTTCTTTAGGCATGCAGAAGCTTTACTCCCCTCCTCAACAAGTTTGCAGCAATTTCTAGTGCAAGAGAATTCAGAGGTTCTTTAAAACGTCTTCTAGCAAACCAATCTGCAACTATACAACAGGTCACTCATTCCAGCTGCTTCTCCTATGTGCTGCCAGATTGTGACCATGCTTTAACTACTTCCATCCACAGTCCAGCATCTGAACTTATAACTGTGTTGAATGGTTTTTCACCAATACAACAGCTTTGGCACTGGAGCATGGGCAGACATGGGCAGAGCTCTCAGTCTGGCATTTCTACTGTCAAAATAGCAAGCCCCAGCAGGAGAGCAAGGCAGCTAGCAAGGGAAAATAGTAATCTAAAGTTCTCAGGCTAGATTTACCAGTGGATGCCTCAAAGCTTTAAGGTCTCCTCAGTAGCCAAGGCTATGGCTTAACAAGGAAGAGAAAATCCATTCACAAACCCAGAAAACCAAGTTAAAAAAAGAAAAGCCCCACCCAGAATACCAGTTACTTCTATTTTGTCTGGCAATGAAGTTCTCAGCTTCCTAGACAAGTAAACACCTTCACTCACTGTGCATGGCTGCCATCTGGAACTCGGAAAAAAAATTCCCTTACCTACTTTGTACAGCTCTTACACAAACACGGCGTTAGAGGGACAGAAAAGGATGTACTAAAAATAGTGTCCGTCAGCCAAGGAATAGAGCACTGCCCTGAGTGGAACGAGGGGAGCTCTGCAGGAAGGCTCCCTGCAGAGAAGTATTGCAGTAAGAGGGAGAAAATGCACAACGTCCTAAATATACGTGATGGTGGGGAGAGATGTAAATGGAAAAAATCCCACATTCACTTTAAATTTTAAAGAAAAATCTTCCTCAACCTAATATGCCAGTGGATCTGAATACACTTTTTCAACTACTTGGATTTACTTACAGAAATGAAATTATAAGTTAGACGTATTTAATTGCTGGAGAGAACACTAGCTGAGAAAGTGACATTGTGGACACTAGGGACGACAGCGTACCCACAAAAAGGTATAACCAATCACATCTAGGTCACAAGCCAAAAGTACATACAGTTAGCTGCAGATTTTTTCCACTCCAAGAGATATATATAGTTCTATATTAACACACACACACACACAAAGGTATGCTGGTCATATATCCTCAGCATTTATGGCAAATTATTAATCAAGTCCCACCTGAAACAATTTGTTAAATTGATTTTAATCACTGGGCCTCTCATGTGAAGCTTTGTATAATCAGCATTTCATTTACAAAATTAATTGCCTGATTGATTCTCAAGAGGCAGTAGCTGTCATTACACTGCTGTCATAACTTTTGAGTAGGGGTGTCACAACACTGAATTCTGACAGTATGAAGAGCACTGCTATTTAAAAAATGAGGGCGGGGAGGTAGGGGGGAAACAAATACAATGATTTCACAGAATTGCTCTTTAGCCCGATAGAATGTTAAAACCATTTCCCAGCAGTTTCAGCCAGCCTCCCCGTTTTCCATTCATTGAATAATGCGCTACTCAGCTATTCAGTATCTTTTCTTAGAGGCAGGTTCATTTAATTCAATTTTATCATAGTTGTGGTTGCATAAAATGAGTTTGTTGTTGAATATACAAAAGATTTAATCACAGGCCGCTCTTAAGGTTATTTGTAGAGCAGAGTTTGACTTTTAAACACATGGAACTTTCTTCCACATCCAAAACCGTCTGGAATGCCATTTTCAATTAGAATTTTTTGGTTTTTTTGCTGTTGTTTCTAAACAAAGCAAAGCAAACCATAACTTTACAGAACTTATCAGGAGCTCCTTTAGAAAGCTTTTTTTCCTCCCCTTGTATTTTAAGCTGTGTATGAGCCTCGGAGCCCTGCCAGAGTTGGAGCAAAGCTCCTATCTTTGCTGTAGGTACTCCTATGCCCCATCGCTACTATATTCTTGGAAAAGACCGGTGCTCCAGAGAGGCGGTGCAGGCCAGCGGTTAGGGCACTGAGTCATAAGACAGGGCTTCTATTCCTGGCTCAGCAGCTGACCTGATATGCAAACATGAGCACAACACTTCACCTTCCTATGACTGGGTTTTCACTCTCATAACAGCAAGTATTATATACACTTTTAACAGGGAAAGAGACATGAAGACTTTGGGGAGATGGATGTCAGTTATTAGCAACAAGAAAGAGGACTAGCAGTCAGGAAGAGTAGGCTAAGGGAGGAAAACCCCCCAAACCTCTACAGAGTTTGAAAAAAGGAGAAATTGCATCAACAGGCTGCAACGAGGTACTCTAAACATTCAGAATTCTATGTTCCAAAGGAAAAAGGCCCCTGGAACATCTTAAAAAGGAGGGGGGGAAAAAAAGCTCAAAAATAAGCCCCTCAACTGCTCAAATTCAACCTTATACACTAGATTTCATCAAGTGGTCGTGAATGAAGCAAATGTAAAATTTCTAGGCCGTGTTCTGAGATTACACTAATACCAAAAAAACGCGAATGACAACTCTTCAAAAATCACATTATACTTACTGCTGGTATTTGTAACTGACCTCACCAGAATGCAATTCCAGAATAAATCAGGTAACATTAGAATCTAGCAGATACTCTAGATAATACAGTCACTCTTTTCTTCCTACGCTCCAATTCTTAGTCTCATCCCTAACTGCTGTCAAATATTATTTTCCATTCCTCTCTGCAAAATGCTCTGCCACTTGAGTGGCTTTATGCAATTTTCTTCCCTTTTTGCAGGTGTCTGAGTTCATGATAAATAAAATTGGGGAAGAGGGGAGACATGGACAGGGGGACACCAAAACAAACATCATTTACAAAATTGATAGGTTACTGAAATAAAAATGCATAAAAGGATAAAGAATGGAAAACTTCACCAGACAAACAAAAGCAAATGGTTGTTTTCTTTTTCCATAGTCATAACATGATATTTCAGCTAAGGGAGGTTCAGAAAGTTCTGTCCACACTGAGAAATAGCTGCCAGAGTTTTAAGTTATATCCTTCTGACACACCAGCAAGAGTTCAGAAAAAGGAAATAATCAGTCACCCTACTCACAACATGGCATAGCAGACTGGGACCCTAAAAAACAGTGTAAAGCACTGATTTTCTGTATTTGTTGGTTTCTAGCTTCAGAGCAGGTAACTTACTCATTAATCTAGCATGCTCTCTTTGCAAGCCTAACTTTTTTTTTTTTAATAGGTAAAAAATGGTCTTAATTAAAAAAAAAGAAAACAGGGGAAAGCCCCTAGCTAGAGCCAATATATGCAGAATTCCTAAAAGGATATATTTAGCATCAGGATAATTGGAAAGCAAACTTAGCTCTATAACAGAAGCCTTGTCGCTTCTTCAACTGCCAAGAAACTTCTCTTGTAACGTATTTTCTATATTAAAACTGCTTCTTGTAGAGACTGAAAAAACTTGGTTGGAAATAGTGCAAAAATTTAAGTTACCTGGGAACTCACCAGTTCATCTCTTTTTACCATAATTCCATAATGATCTCTGTATCACACTGGTTGAACATCACAAAGATCCAGTGTCCCACTTAGAGACATACCAGCAACATCAGCTCAGTCCAAGGGTTAACTACAAACAGATAATGAATCTGGAGCTACACACCCATATTGTGGAGCTGGAGCAATAGAATTTTAGTGAGTACCTGCCTGTGATTATTTTGCATTTATAATGTCCATTCTCATCAACACAGACACTGTCAGCAGCATGGAACTAAGTTCCTAGGCAGGAGCAAAACAAACAAAAATTCACCAGCAACAGGTGATTTAAAGCACCAGAAAATGGAGAGGTGCCAGTAGTTAAAAAAAAAATTAAAATCAATCACCAGAACAAACTACAGTTATGAGTGGGAATTTTCTTTATTGATTGAAAACATTTAATAGTTAAGTTATAAATTAGAAGAAACAGTAAACTGAAGGTTGAAGCCCTTGTGTCACTTGAGAGAACAATGTGACTAGAAACCATGAATCCACACACATGCCTACATTCACACCCGCTCTATTGTATAATGTAACTGATTCCCAAGTATCATTTTACAATTCTGATTAGGTATTACAAAAATCTTGTTTATTAAATTGCTTTCTTTAGGCATTCATACCTGCTAATTTGTTTCCAACTAAATCATGTATCATCTGAAAAAGATTACATTGCAACAGCGAAACAACACTCCTGGGATTACACTTCATCTGGATTTTAGAATTAAAAGGACAAAGACTTGAGGAGTTGTAAATTTCACTTTAAAGGTGGTGGTGAGAACATCCTGCAAGTAATTCTAAAACTACTAGTGCACTTAGCATGTAGCAGCTGGACTGAAACAAACATAGCAAGTCAAAAACTCAAAGTATTAAGGGATCTGATCATCTTTAAATTTTAATTTCTACAATTTAAAAAATCGATCAACATGTATGTATTTATACAAACATTTTGAAAGCAAAATAACTTCTTGTTATCGTAATTTAAAAGCTATGGCTGAATTGAAAATATTGTCAGCTCTAATTCCCACATTTTAAACAAAGTTAAAATTTTGCAGAGATTTGGGAATGACTTTGGAAGACCTCTAGAGAAATGAACTCCAAAAAATGTATCTCAATGTTAACACAGAGTTCACTGTGGCTTACTCAGGGATAAAAAAGTCAGACCTGGGTTTAAACCAGGTCAAATTCTGGTTTACCCTAGAGCCTTTACCTATTTCTCAAAACTGGCAGAAGTCACTAAGTCTTCATTGCTGTTCTTGCAATCACAACAAATGGGACAAATTCTTCCACAAATCCTGCCAGACTATGAAACATCCCAGAGCACCTCAGCTCAAACACATGCATGTAACACATACACACAGGTAAGTGAAGAAATAAAGAAATAGGTTTAACCATGAGTATGAACACCTCTGCAACAACTCATGTAGGACATTCAGAATTAAATGCACACTTTTAGTATAACCACTATCCAGAACTTTCAGTTTCTCTACAAAGAAGGCATGTGCTTTCAATATATGATCATAATTTTCTTTCAATATCACACCATTTAAAATAAATTAAAAATCAGCATTTGAGACATATCTGGTCTGAGAAATATGAAAGCAGGAAAGCTGATCCACTTCTTCAGTATTTCTCAACCAAAAAAAAATTATTTAACAGGAAACCTGATTATGCCACATTCATAGAACTGCCTTCCCTCTCCCACAGCAGAAACCATTATATTTTCAAATTTTCTCTGCCTGAAAACTCTTGGCTTCTTTCCACTTCTATGCCCATCTCTTATTTCCCAGTCCTTAAGAGAGCCCACATCAGCCATCATGCAAAAACACCAACACAGCTTTCTAAATGCACTTCAAAGAAACTTCTTTATTTGTTAGAGAGGATCTTCAGGATTAATGAGCCCCCTTTGGGCACAACCCAAAATAGAATATTCCCAACTTCCCAAAATTACTAAATCTAGAACAGAAGTAAAATTAACAATCAGATTAGATGGGAAGAAAAGAGAAGGGAATCACTATCTTCATAAACATTGAAGCAGTACAGGTACAGGGAATCTTTTCTGTAAGTCTGAGTAAGCTATTTCTGGGGGCAACAGCTATTTGAGTATATTTACATCTAAACCTTCTCCAAGGTGGCAACTTACATCAGCACCTTCCTGCAGCTGTTGAGGGCTCAAGACAGTTCACTCTGTCAAAATCACTTGGCCTAGTCTATTAGAGGTCATTTAGCAGCAAAGACAGATGTTTCTCAGCTGACATAACCAAAAGGCAAAATGGAGCAAACAAACCCAAAGACTACTTTTAGCAACAAAGTATCTGCAATTCCAACTTCAGGTACTGATCTATTTAGAAAGATGCTATTCATCTGACACTCATTTGCAACCTTCAATTTAGATTAAAGAGCTGCAGATACCACATGTAAAATTCTGAAACATATGTTCCCTTTATTCTTCAACGAATATAAATCTTTACTTAAGGCCACACTATTCACTTCATATCTAACCTGACATTTCAGCTAAACCCAGCTCTTCTGCTGCGTAGTATCTTGAACACATTCTTCCCCTTCTCACTTCTACACTCCTACCCACAGTTAGTTTTCTTTTTTCTGCTCAGCTCTTTCATGAAAAAAGAAATCAAATAAAAAAAGGAAAACTGAAACTGATTACACACTAGAAATACTGTCAAGTACGAAAATGAAATGCTACACATTTTTAAACTAAACTGCTCAATGCCAAAGAAGAGGAGACACTGGTTACAAAGCCAACACAGAGAAATAATCATTTCAGGAAGAAATACACCTGAACAACAGACAACCAGATAAAATTAAAATGGGATTATTACACACTCAAAAATACACAAACATCATCAGATTATTTTGACAGAAAACACACAGTTTCCAAAAACCAGAAATAACTCAGAAACTTGAAACAATCCTGAAGGAATTCATATATCCTCTCACACCAATTCTAGGTAAAGTTCAGCTTGCACAAAGCTTTGGGGAGACAAGGGGAAAGAGTAAGTATAAATAATTCTTTTTTGCTCAGTCTGTTACCGCTACAGGACAGATGAACATCTGCCATGAATGTTAGGTCTGCCTTATCCTGTCTCAGAGCTGACAGATAGATTAAATGACCTCTTGATGTCCCTTCAAGCCTTGCTCTTCTATGATTTGGAGGGTATAACATCACCTCTATTTTATTATAAGACTTCTCCCATCTCTGCAATTATTCATTTCAAGTCACAATCCTCAATTTCTAGCACAATGAGATCACATGGACATTACAACACTACAAACATACTAGATACACTGATAAAAGAAAATTAAGGGAATAAAAAGAGGTATGTTTTTCAAACCAGTAATTTCATAAGAAGTAAAAAAAGATACATAAGAAAAACTGTTTTTAAGTAATTTATGCTGATATTTACAAAAACTGCAAAAATACTGTAAAAAATGTTTACATATTCCTGTTTTTGGGGAGGCGTGAATGTAAGGATCAGATGAGCTGTGTGCTAAGCAGGAAAGGAGATATGGACAGAAGAGAACCAGAGAAGATGGCTAACTTCAAAGAACCATCCATGTGAATACCTCTCTCTAGGCACTCACCTCTTTCTAGGTACCCACCTTTGACTGAACCAGGCAAGAGACATCACCCCTACCGAACACACCTACACATTATCACCCTTCTCCTGACTGCACTGCATACCAGCAGGGTTCCTGCATCTTCCCCTTCCTCTGAATCCAATCTGAGTTGCTCCTTGCACAACTTGTGCCCAGCAAGTCACTTACGGTCCTGTCTTGTGTAAAGATCAATAAATTTCAGCAATTCTCTAAACAATTAACATTTTTGGGAGCAGTTTTTTCAACTTCATCAAGGAAACTTCTTTCTGTGATCCATGGAGATACATGCAATTAGCCACAGCACAACAAAACTCAAGGAATAATGAGAAACAGGAGACAAAGAGTGTCCAACACAGAACTCATTAGACAGCCACACACTATTCCACCCGCTGCACTGTACACTGACTACTGGTAAAATCACAGGCAAGGGGAAACATACAGATACATCCAAGCATCTAGGAACATGAATTCTGATCCCTTTTTATATCCTATTGTTATCCACAACCCAGGAAGCTGTTAATTGGCCTAAGTAATTGGTTTAAATACCCAAGTCCCATTATAAAAATATACTATAAAAATGCTTAGACACTTATCACAACCAAGAAATTCTTAACTAAAGTTCAAAGCTGAAAAGGCGCAAGGGACTTGTCTACACTGAAGGAAAAAAATGCATCATTATACCAATATAACTATCTCAGTGTGGAAACTTTCTCCAGCATAAGAGTACCCTGTCCCTCTTAAGCTTACATGGTTTGGAAGCAGAGTAAGATAAACCATAAAAACTCTTACTCTGGTATAAGAGTGTCTCCATAGGGAGTTATATTGGTATAATTATAGCATATAATTATAGCACATAGCTGTACTGTGTAGACAAGCACTAGATGCCCAGTCCACATATATTTTCTAGCAAAACAAATGGTTATCAAATTCCAATAGAGGCGCATAAAATACTTAGCCTTTATTTTTGTTTGATGCACCTTCTTCATTTTAAAGTGATGAATTACTTCAATTAATCTTCCTTGAAAATGCTTTTCTCTCTGCTATTCTATATGGTAATAGACTGTTCTTCTGGTGGAGACATCATAAACTAACACTTTGAGAATGGCTGCGATATCTCCCACACTGATTTAGGCTCTCATCGTATAAAGCAAGTGGTGAGAAATCAGGTACAAGGAAGGAATAAGGGGCTGTTTACATATTCGACTGTTAGACTCGCACCTTTTATAGTACATCCCCAGCCACTTTAAACAGTCAAGTCAATAATTTAGTCTCTATCCTTCTGACAATTTCATTTTCACCTCATTTGCTATAGAAGTTAAAACATTTCAGTCAACCTTGAGGAAGCCATGCTTCCTCCTCCTTCTCCCCCTCTACGCACTGGGGGGAAAATAGTACATCTGAAAATCATACCACTAGTTGAACTTCAAACTATAAGAGAGAACTGAAAAAGAGATACAAACTTTAAAACTACAGAAGACTCCTCAGAATCTTTTGAAAATAAGCAGCTTTTCAAAGGATACCTAACTCAGAAACCTAAGCTTAAGCCAAATAAATTGCCACTGCTTGTGAGAAAGATCCCTTAAAAATTTGGACGCAAACAAAAATACGGTTCTGCCAGCCTCCAAAAAGTGGAAAGCACTGACATCCTGCTACAAGGATGCCAGTGAAATTATTAATCACAATAATACTTCATTTTGGGCATTTTAAACACTTTACTAAGAAAGATTAAGTGAGCCTAGACATAATTAAGGATTATGGTACCCATTTTTCAGGACGCGCAGGTAGATCTGTTTAGCAAATTGTGTTTTTTCCTCTTTAACCATTTTGAAAACATGATACTGCCAAGAAGAGCTCTTTGCAGGATAGGCATCCCTGTGTTTTCTTTTCTCCTAAACAATTTCATCTCTCAGCATAACATCCAGTTTCATCACCTTGGAACACATCCCTAGCACTCGGAACATACACACCTTGTTTGCTTCCACAGCCACTGTCTGTGGCAGAGGTCTCTGGACAGCGCTGCCCCTTCCTTCCTCCCCATGCCCAGCACAGCCCTTCAGCCCTCCAAAGTGCTCACTGGGTTTGCTGGCCTGCACGAAGCTTCACAGAGAGACCCCCGTGCTGGGCGAGGAGGATCACCACAGCAGGGAAGCTCCTTCCCAGAGGTGCCCACTTCTTTGCAGCTGAAGTGCCAGCAATGGGTAAAGAGTTTTCAATGGACTGTGAAGCAGCATCTACACAACAAAACTGCTGCCCTATTTCCAAATCAAAAGCTTGCATCTGTGTACAGAGGAAATTGCGTACCTAAGCATGAAAGTCAACTGATCTGGAAATTCATCCTGGTATTTGCAAATTTGCCAGTATGCCAGTATAGTATGTCTGCAAATATGCTGGACAAAAATAAACAATACTGACAGTTCTTACATGCAAAAAATTGACATACCAAAAGAAAAGCAGCAGCAAAAAAAAACTCTGAATAGGTGTTATACAAAGGACAACAAAACAGAAATGTATCAAGCTTAACAGGAAATGGGTGTGAAAATCATTAGTTCTAACAGGTTAGCAGGACAAGGAGAGGAAGCTGTTAGTCCAGAACTCCAACACAAGTCTGGAGTCATTTGCCTGTATGAAAACACTATAAATAGTGGAAGGAATTAATTTCACCTGCCCTTTGACATCAACACCTGAGCTTATCGGCTCAGACCTTCTTTAGAGCGAGGGGAAAAACATGCAACTGTAGAAGCATGATTCATTAGACCTGCATTACACATCTACTTTAGGATGAGATGATTCACATGAAGATCTGACTATTTTCTTGCACCAAAGATACACAAAAAGATAGGTACAAATGCCCACAGTACATATGGTTGGATGAGTTCCACCCTTGAAATCTTCTTTTTCAAAGATACTCACAGCTTATTTGGGCACTGTAATCAATGCATTCTGTGTAATTATCATCCTTGGGGAAAAAAAAATATTACCCTCTGCCTCAGCTTCTCTCCTTTTAAGAGAGGGATAACAATGGCTCCCTGCTCCAGAGAAATGTTAAGAAATTGCTTGTCATTATTTATAGACTAATTTTACACTCAAGAGGCAATATAGTGAGGAGTTTAGGCTGATAGAAGCCTGTACCACCACCAAAAGGGCTGTCATGCCCTGACGCCCACCCTCAGTTGAACTGGCCATATTCTCCCTTGCTCTACCTCTGTGCTTCAAAGATTATGCTGCAAGTCAGACCTGCTCAATGATCTGGCTGAAAGCTAAACATTCACAGGTTTTGTTTAGCAGGATTAGTTTTCAGACAAATCTTCGAGCTGATGCGACTCCCCTTATGATAGAAGGGAAGCAGCAGGGAGCTGATAAAAAGGTGGGAACTGGTCTTTACAGCAGAAGTGAAATCTTACATCAGCTTCAGACAACCATCAGACTCACACGGTGGTGCAAGATCTTTTAGCAATACAAAACTGGGTAAGAGTACTCAAGGAGTGTAACAAAAGGCTACTGAAAAATGCAGAAATAAACAAATTAGATTTTCAAGTTTTCTTCAGTTCTCCCAAGAGAAATTCTGGCTTGGAATCTACACAAAAAGCAGATGTCCATTTGGTTCAACACATATTTGCCTATGCATTTATGTATTACAACCCTTCTCCTGCTGATTTGCTCTTTGTTTCAGCATGTGATCCTCAACAGCCAAGAAGGACAAAAAGCTGTCTTTCTGAGGAATACCCACATGGACCTTCTGATCAATGTATACAGACTGAACTCAGTTTTAAAAAATATTCACTGCTTATTCCTAAGTATTAATCTAAAAATGAAACAAAACATGTTACTGAATGCTCAGTATCAAAGACTTGGGAAAAAAAAAAAAATTGAAAAAAAACCCCAAAACCCTCATGTTCATTGTCTCTTTGGATATATATAAACCCACTTCTGGAGAGGAAAACTACATTTCTTCCTACTTCTGGCACACAAACTGAGACAACTTGCTCGAGTAAGATAGACAACCATATGCAAGATCAAGAACTTCAAGAAAGTAAAAATGTCATCAGAAATCATAATTATTTGAATCTTCTATTATGATGCCATAACTAGCTGCAGCCTTTAATAAAAAACACCTACTTTCTTCCTCCATCTCTAGAAGGAAGACATCAGCTCCAAGAAAAAAAAGAATTTAAACTGAATATTAAAAAGCAGGAGTAAAGAAAAGAAACACAGAGGGTAAATCAGACACTGTGGGGGTTTTTTTCAGGGAGCAAGATTGCTGCAAATAAACATCTAGGACTTCTTAGAGGCAAAGCAACAGAATTTGGAAACTATCACACAGGAGGAAATTGGCCTCAGTTCTTGAATTACTAAGGTATTCTCCCTGAACAATGGAACCTCGACTCTCTTTTTAAACAGGCTTCATTCACCATCTTTGTAAGATACATTCCCTCAAATAAAATATGACACTGTGGAATTACAAACAACCATCATCGGCAGCTCTCTACACCCCTGACCTCCTGAGGATAATTAAAAGGAAAGGAAATCTATGAAATGAAGTATCAAGTACTATAAAATTGCATAGAATGTATCTAGCACACCACATCAGTACTTAACATAGACAATTGCATGCAAAGTGGTCCCTCTCCTCAATTCCAGTCTTTTCTACACTTTCCACAGGTACAGCAACACCACACTTGAATTTTCACACAGACATCTTCTCATATATCTTTTGGGCAAATATATATATTTTTAATCACACCTGCCATGCCAGGTAAAAGGTAAATTAACTATGCACGTCAACACTTACATTTCACCTTGGTTTTGTTTCCTTCGTTTGTCTCCCTCCTTTCTCTTAAGTCTGCTATTACTTGGAAGACCAACAATAGAGGAACCCAAAACAAAAACACCAGCACCATCACCCACAGATAACTACGTGTACAGTTTTTACTATTATAGTGTCAAGCCTTGCCTGGATTTGGGGGCTTGCTTGGTTGGTTTTTTAGTGGCTTTTTTTTTTCTTTTCCTTAAATGCTACTTGACCTCTGCTAACTAGGAAAGCCTACACAGGAAGCTGGCTGGTGAAGACACTTTCCCTGCTGCCACTCTTTGCCCAACAACTTTTATCAACTTGGAGGACAGAGGAGCAAATACAAGTTGGAGAGATGGATGGGTACCAGAATCACTCAAAAGCTATTTTCTTGATGGCTATACAGTCATACTAATCACTCTTGCACAACTGTTAAAACTGCAGAAGACAGGACAACTTTTCTGTCACTCCAATGATTTGGAAAGTGAGAAAGAATTTGAGGATAGCTTAAAGAAGGAAAAAGAAGTGTCACAAGACAAAGGAGCAAAAAGAGATTATGACATTTGGATAAAACAAAGTACTATGACTTTGGGAAGAAAAGAAATTAAACAGATGCAAATAACTCACAAATAAATCTCTCACTCACTGAAGCGGTAAACACAGAGGAAGAGTGTTGAGCAGCCACATCACACAACAGATCTGACACATAACAACATTAGCATCTGCAGAAAAAGTAAAAAGACTGCATCCACCATTCTCTCAACCACACTCCAGCAAAGTAACAGCTAGATCAGGCCCTCCTCAACCTTCCTCTTAATAAGAAAGTGCATTGTTATTGTTACTATTATTATTGAAATGAGCTGAAGAACTAAAAGGAGGAATGTGTGGCTATGCAAAGTCTTCCTGGGACAGGGAATCCCTCTCCACTGCTTATTCAAAGTCCTGCATTTAGCAAGTTTCTTGTGAACAACCAAATCCCTAAATGTCCCAATATATGAAAAAGCCAGTCCATGTACCTAAATCTAAAACTTTTCAAGGGTCTCAGTTAATCCAGAAAATGTTCTGATTGCCATCAGCAATCACACTTAAAGCTCTCAACAGCTTTGGATGAAATAGCCTTTAGATTCCTAGCTAATGCTTGGAAAAATCTGTAAATACTGGCCTCTACTCCAACACCTCGACCACTTCAAGAACACTGTTCTAAAATGCGAGACACTTTGTTTCAGATGCTGCTGCCCAATCAGCCCCTCCTCTTTAAAGAAAATCTCAATTAAGTTGGGAACTTTTCTTCTGAATGATTTTAAATGGTTTTTTTTAGTTGTGGTTGGATCTCAGTTAGTGTAATTGCTATTTATATCAAAACATTAAAAGATCTGGTTATGGGGTTTATTAGAAAAGCAAAATGTGTTTTTAATACTTAAAAAAAGCCACAACAAAATACTCCATAGCACTATTTCCCCTCGTATTTGCATACCACATGTTCAACAACAAAAAGAGCATTCTGCAGAAAGTTAAAAATCTCAGAAATGTTGCTGAATTAGTAGCTCCTACAGTTTGTTACTAGGAAAACCGGCTCTGTGCCAGGCTGGAAGGGGGGGCTATCACAAGAGATGTGTGTTAGCTTCGGGATTTAAAAGAAAAAATATATATATTGTAAACCAAAAAGCAACATACAAGAAAAACAAATGCAGTATCTCTTTATTGGCAAAAATTTTAAATATAAAATAAGTGCCACTTAAAATGCTAGAAATACTCCACACAGTGTTGCGTCTTAGATGTGAATGCAGAGAAAACCTTCTTCCAAAGGCAGCTAAGGGCCGCAGAGTCAAGGGCCACTGCTGGGCACAAACATGTTGCCCACACTTGCCGGTCCCACCGGTGAGGGCCGGGGCATCCCGCCGGCCGGGAGGAGCTCCTGGCCCGCTGCCCGAGCGGCGAGGCTGCTGAAAAGCAATAGATAGCTTCTGGCAGCGGCAAAGGGGAAAATATTTTGATCATGTGACGCCACACAAGTGAACTAGGTTCGCTTCGTGTGTGCAACTTGCACAGACGCTGTCACCGGCCCGGACCCCGCCGGAAGCCGTGCCCCCCTTTCCCGTCCCCGTGCCCCGCCAGGGGAACGCCTCAATCAGGCACAGCTTCGGCAAAATAGCATCTACATATCCCCGGCACGTTCCATGGCCACTCAATGCCGGGCACCAAGAAGGCACCTGCCCTCATAGAAGTCGACCTATCTGTCTATAGGAAGGAAGGACTTTCAAATATAAGTAAAACTGCCAAGTAAAATTATTTTGGTACTGCTGGTACGCAGCTAAGACAGCCTCAAACATACCTACCTACCTCAATTTTTCCAGAAATATTTCTTTAAATAACTTCTATGACAACCATAAACTTAAAACAGCAACAGCTCTAAAGAACATGCTTATTACTTTTTTTCTCTTGGGAATTTCAACCAACTAAGAAACACTGAATTTAAAAAAAAAAATTACAAAAGCACAATTATTTTCCATAAATCATGCCTGAAAATAAGACATCAATACTACCATTTCATATAAACAGAAAATCCAAAATATTCACAACATAAATTGCTACACACAAAAAAATACAGAACTCCATACATTTCATCCAAATCAAAGGCTGCAAACAAACCAGCATATTCCTTTGATGCTGTCAAAACAAACCTCCTTATCTTTATTTTTAACTTTAAAAGAATAAAATTTAAGAACTACAAATCCTGTCCTTGTGCTTTCAAAAGAAATTTTCGGAGCTGATGTTTCAGTATCGTGCTTACAAACAAGTAAGTCTGACAAGCTAACCAAATAACATGATCAATGCAGGGAACACCAAGTCTCAGATCCCATCCAAACAAATAGAGGAAGGCACAGTGCAGACTGGATACCTTCACATGTAACAAGTATTTAGGGTGCCTATTTATTGTGCATTACTCTGTAATTAAAACTGCACATCAAACTCCAATTATTAAATAAGGCAAATATTATTCTTATTTTAACATAGGGAAAATGAGGTATCAGTCAGTGAAACCAGCTATCTTTAGCTCATGCAGCCAGCCGAGAGATATCAAGAATTCCTGCACCAATCCTCTATTAATACCATTTTCCTGAAGTCACATAATTTACTAACCATGGCTGAATTCACTGCTTGTGTAAAGAAGGCACTACTCCACTCAATCAATCTGTGAATTAAGCCATGTCCACACTGGGAACAGCACACACGACTACAATTGTTTTAAAACAGGATCCCTCCTTTTGGGATTTTCTGAACTGATTTCCCTTCTTTACTCGAACAAACAAAGAACAACCATGCTCCAACTTCAGGTCCCTCTGTGAAAGACAGCTGTACCAGGGACTGCTACAGCCAAGACAGCCCTCTCTTTGCCAGGCAACACAGATCTCTTTGCCCTTTTAAACATGACCAAAACGTGTCGTGGAACTATCTACCTTCTGAAAAACTCAGCAAGATACCTCAACAGCCATACCTGCAAACCCCTCAGGAGAGGCTTCTTATAAAGGCTGCTATTTTGGCAGCAAAGATACACTACCACCCCAATGGTAAGCTAAATGCAAAGGGATTTGCCACTATAGCTATTAGTCAAGGATGCAATTAATTTCCTGAATCTAACTATGTAGCTACAACAACAGAACTTCACATGTAACCTAGCCACATGGTCTCTAAAGGGCAAATAAATTGATTCAGTAACTTGACAGAATCACATCCAATAGAAAGACCTGCTACTTAGGATTTATTTTTTGAGTAAGCAGATACCTCAAATAAATACCAAACAAAAAAAAAAATCATGAGTATAAAAAATTGAAGTAGAAGCTTGCAGGACCCTAATAGTAACATGAGTAGCATTACCCCTTGCAAAAAAAAAAAAAAATAGGAATTTATACATCAAGGGTCTTTCCCATTATCATGTTTATTTTTTTTAGCAACAAACAAAAATCCCATGTACATCTACTTAATTTAAAAAGGTAAAAAAATATTAGAAGAATATTCTTTCCCCACCCTCCAATGGTGAGAAAGAGACTGATGTGGGTGGCAGGGGAGATCAGTGACACAGCCTTACATACAGAAGTGTCAGAGGGCCTATCACTCAGATGGATGTCTTCATAAACAATTACCACATCACAAACCTAAATTCAGTATCTTTTCAAACCTGAGAAGCCTACAATGTAGCGGGAAGACAGAGCACAGCACTGAATTCTTAAAGGCAGGATGTCATTTCGTAATCGTGAATGTTCAGATGCAAAAGATCAATTAATAGCTCTTAAAATTGGAGAAAATAAACTAATAAATAGATTACATACTTCTACACATGCTTAGTCCTTCTGATGTAGTTACTAACTCACAATGACTCAAATGCAAAAAGTAATATGAAAGTAGATCACACACTGATAGGTCTGTATTGAAAGCAATTCCTTATACACACTGCAAAAACATCAAACTCTATTTCATATCCACAAATTGACCACTACACATTCAGAAATCCAGCTGCTTCACAAACTTGTTAAGTTTATAAGGAAACCAACATTTCCACTATTCATGGAATATAAATGCACAATATATCAACACCCTTTCAAATCATGCCTGCCAAAAACTTCTACACAGATTTCACATTAGTTTTCATAAACATAAATAAAACATTTTAATAAAAGCATCAGAACAATCATCTTAGGTTTCACAATTTCCAAAACAACTGCAGGCAACTTCAGATAACATAAGCATCCTACATTGGGAATACAAAGTCTGCTACAAGACACTTCATATTTGCAGTAAGAACAATACCCACATGAAAAGCAATCTTTAAACAAGACATAACAATTGTGATTTCTACATCAAATCTGTCCACTTCAAAACCGAAGACAATGTATCTGCCAGATAAAACAACCAGACTTGGTGGTAAGGAAGTCTGTGCATGCACCCCTGTACGCACCCCACCCCAGCACACACTGGTGTTCTATGCAGAATAGTCATCAAAAGACAAGTTCCACGACACTAGCTAAGCTCCTGGCACTTGTTCAACTGAATTTTCCTCAGAGTTTAATTTCTGTGAGAAATCTAGTGCCTTTATATAGATGACATTGTGTATGTAATGATAAAACAGTACAAGAAATATTGAAATTTTGGATTACAGTGCCTTTAGTTTAAGGTGACTGTACTGATACAGCAGACAAATCCCTTGTTTTGCTCAGATATTTGTCTTCTTACTCGCTGAACAGATGCCAGTAAAGCTTACATTCTCCCACAACAGAATGTGTTCACAATAAGATTGGATTTATTAGAAAGCTAGAGTTTATGGCCCCAAGACCCTGGCTATTTCCAAAAGACTTCTGTCCTCAGGTGTGCCTGTCTGAAGCTAACTGGCTGTTACATGCCTCAGTTTCCCCACCCCGTACAACAGAAAGAATAATTTTTTACTGGGGTCCAAGGCACTCTAGAAAAATAGTGTAAATATCAAATGTACTTGGAATATTGTTACCAAGAAGATAAAGGTAGTTAAAATCAATCCTGTACAAATTAGCCATCTACTGTCCCCACTGTTCGCAGATGCACACAGGTATCTTAAGATACATTCATCCCTGAGGATTCCTCGACTGCAGTGGAACACCACCCTGGATGGGTTTGGCTTTTTTGGAGCTGATGTGTTCCTGGTGGATCACTGGATGCCACACTCTCAGAACTGGAAGTACAACAGCGGAAATCCTCTGGCCCACCTGCAACACAAACACTGCAGCACTCTGGCAGCACATCAGCATTTGTGTGTGAAACTGAGCACGAACAAGTACGATTGGGGAACAGAAGAAATAAAAGGGTAACATTATGATCTGAATGGCAAAACACACATCAGATGTACAGAAACCCTTCAGGTCTACTAAAAAATAATTTTAGATTTATTAACAGGTAAGACTTCCTTAAAGTAAATTTTACTCTAATACAATTGGCTCCACAAGATTTTTGTGCATTACATTTATTTGCTTCTCTCAGCACCAAGCAATACAAAAACAACACCGCTTAGCAGCACTTTTCTCTAACTAGTTTTCAAAACAAATTTGAAAACCACTAAGGTATACTTTTAATTTAAGTTTAATTAAAGTACTCATTCAGTCATACCAAAACATATATTTAACACTATGTAAATAGCCCCAAAATTGAAAGAAAAAAGTTTTTTTCCCAAGTACCTTAATAATCACAATTCTAAAATATATTCTAGCAAGTTAGCCTACCACAAACACATGCTACTGAAATTCTGCAGCCTTGAGCATGCATGCACAGTAAGTGTGGCAACACTGCTTTACATATCCACAGAGAATCTTCAAAGCCTCCTGATAAATGGCACATTTTGAAGAAGTACTGAAAGATGCAACTGGTTAGGGCACAGGTATAATCTTAGGGACATAAGAGTAAATAAACTACTGCTATTCTCATGTTAACGATTAGAATGTCAAAATACCCGTGGAGAGTATTTGAGGCAAAAAAGTAAGAAAGATCTGTCAATAGCTAATCAAACTTGTTTTCATTGCACGAATTTAATCTAGTTTTAACTAAGATACTATTTCAGAACGAACAAGCATCACCTAACAGACCATGCTTACTAATTTCAAAAATGTTACTTTACATATGTAACTAGAAAATTTAGCAATGGATTAAAATGCCTTAGTTTTTATCCCCCGAGATTCAGATCAGAATGCCAAAAAGACAGCAACTGACTGCTTAGTTGAAGAATCCTTACATTATGGAAGCAGGAATAGAAGCAGGTTTGCATCTCTCTTTCTTTATTGTATCTCGTACACAGGGTTCTGCTGTTCCATGTGTAGGCATAAGCACTACTACAGAAACCAATAACTGAACACCAAACCACAAAGTGTCAAATATATGGTCGTAATATATATATAGATGCTACTAACTGTGAATATTGCTATTTGCTACTTCTAAATAGAAGCTATGTGAATACTAAACTGTTTATTTGAAACTGCACAGGGAAAAATATATTTTATTCTCCCATTGAGACATCAAGAATCTATTCACCACACTAACAGCTGTTTAATGGCCTTCAGGCACAGGACATGATTCTGCAGCCTTGGCTTAGCCAGAACTCTCAATACGGGCAATCTATTTGGCATAAAAAGAGCTGCAGAACCAGGCATATTCAGAGTTTCTCTGCTACAAAATAAACGATACATACACAAACTCAGAGCAGCTCAACAGATTTTTTTCTAAAACTTGCTCTGTATTTTGTGCTATACAGGTACTTCTGAAAAGACCCAGGTTCTCTCCTTCTGTGTAGGTGTATATAAACCCTAGACACATGCACAAAGGAGAAAGACATATATAAAGCACACACTGAGAGGTCAGCTAATGTGTTTAACTACTGCAGTGCAAATCAGAAGTGAAGAATAAAAAGAGCCTCAGGACTCTAAATATCTGTGTGCTGTCGAGGATTAATCAATAATCAAAAGATCTGAATGACAAGGTACTGTACTAGCATCACACAACCTCCCCACCACCAAATCAATGTATCTGTGTGAGCAACATCCATCTGCTTTGAAAATGTGCGTTTCTTCAGAAACAGGAGGCCTCTTTTGCAAGCTTCCATCGCATCTCACAATTGAGTAAGGTGATTAAATTAAATGGAAGCAGAATTTTCTTAAATAATTTAACAGGCTGGACAAATACAGAACTCAGTTCCGAGTGGGACACCATAGTTCTGCATATCACAAAAATTACCCATGCTGAGGCAAGGATTTCCTGAACAAGCATCTCAGATGTTGTATCCTACTGTTGGTCCTTTTTCTCTGTTCACAGGACAATAGTTCCTTATAGGCTTAGGGGCCAATCAACATCTGCTTTGCAAAGATACATGACAAGTGAGCATATTCTAATGTCTGTATACACATATAGAGAGCACACACACAGATGATTATTAAAAAAAAAAAATAAAGAGAAGCCTTCTGTTCGAGTGCTGGACTAAATATTCCAATTTTCTCTTTCAAAAAGCAATCAATTTCTCTACTTAGTGATACAACATACATGGAGATTGACATGTGGGAATTAAAAAGAAATAGCAATGGACAAGACCAATTGTGTTCTGCAAGCTAATGGCAACTATTTTTTTATAGAACCCATTTTATACATTAAAAATATTAATTTAAAAACAAAGAAAAATTTTTATCTCCATCACTTACATGTTAAATGGAAAAATCATAATATAAAAAACAATGATATCTTGCCTTTTGTGAGGAAAATATAAAAAATAATTTTAAAAATAATCACAGAAATTGTGCTCTTGCCAGACTATTCTTTCTAAGCTGCATGCCAATCCTTACAGTGAAAAAAAAAAAAAAAACCAGAAAAAAAAAGAAAAAAGAAATCTGTAAGAGAGGATGTAAACCCATAAATATAAGGAAGTATTTCTAAGGGTCATACTGAGGACATAAATGAATTTACTCTCACTCCTCCAATAAAAATAAAATACTTCTGCCATGAAGAAACAGCAGCCTGAACTAGCATGTACAATGTCTGACAACGGTTTTCCTAGCTTTTAAAGCCATAAATTCTGAACTACCTGTTTAAAAGGAGATGATGCAAATATTTTAGAGTAATTATGAAAGGTTATGCATACGAGGCCTCATTCATTATGGCTTCCAGTGACCCTTTTACCATTCCAAATTTTAAAAAAAGATAAAAATTAACACACACACACAAATCTTATTTCCTTGGAAGAATCAGAAAGGAAAACAAAATAAAAACTAAAAACATGACAGGAGTGGTCTGTTGGAAGTAGACGAACACGCACACAGCCCATCTAGGGTTTCTACTTTTTTTTTCCCAGGATTAATACACCATCTGCGATATTAAGCAGCGATTTCTCCAGATTCAAATCATTACTTTATGGAAAGATCCAGCCGTTGGAGGACTCCAAAAGCATACACCTGCATTTGTTCCTGTCAGACCTTGCTGTTAAAAGCTGTTAAAAGATTTAACAGTTCTTAATAGAAAGATCTTGTTGAAGGGAAAAGAAACCCATAAAATTCTAATGCACTACTCCATTTAACACAATTCACTTTCCTACTGAGAATTCAAGCCTAATCTCACACTTGCGTAGAAAAATAATGAGATCAACAACTCCCGATGCTTCTTGAAGTATTCTAACCACAATTCAAACCCAAAAGCACGTTTTCTCTCCCGAATATCTGGATTTGTTGCAGAGCTGAAACAAACACAACCCCTGGCAGAGCGGCTCCTTCTTCCCTTCTTTGTACAATACACGGCATTTTCTCACCTACAGCAGCTCACATGCAAACACGGTATTTTTAAGAGGCATGCACAAGTTAGGCATCGAGCTAACAAAAACGCAATGAAACTAGTATTTAAAATTCTATTTTTTAATAAAAATCCAATCCCTCGCATAATATCCGTAATCTGCAACATTACAAAATGTTTGGGCTTGTTAGGGTTTTTTTTTAGAAGAAGGCTTTAGCGCGACCTGAAAACCCGAACCCTCGTCCAAAAGCACTGCTATTACAAGGTGCTTTCCCTACCGCCTCTAATTAGCGCGGAATTAAAAACCTAAAATAAGTAAGTAAATATAGATAAGCAGACAGATAGATAAACAAATAAATCGGTGCCCAGGAGAAGCACGCTGTGCAGGCAGACTGGGGGGGCGGGGGGCGCCGGGGGAAGGTGCCCGCGCGGCGGTGGCGGTGCCCCGGTGCCCCCCGGTGCCGGCGGTGTTTGCGGCGGGGGCTCCAGTGCCTGCGCCGCTCCAGCGCCTCTATTTACATCAGCGGCGCGAGGTGCCCAATGGCGCGCGCGGAGCCAATCAGATGGCAGATTAGATGTCAACTCGGAGGCAGCTGTCGGGAGACGGTTGCAGCCAGTTTACCTCCACAATTCAAATTCCCAACCTGGCGGGCGGAGGAGACCCGGACGCTCCTCCAAGGGTCTCACCCGGCAGCCGGCATTCCTCCCACACCGCGCCGCGCCGCCCCGGAAAGGCGCTGCGCCGCACCCGCCGCCCCGCGATCATCGCGCCTGTCTATCGATCGGATCCATTCATCGATCGATCGCCGGAGTTACCGGGGCTGGGGCAGAGGAGTGCAGGAGGGAGCGGGGGCGGCGGCCCGCCCCGGTGCCCGCGCCCCTTCGCTGACGCCAAGGACTTTTCCCTCTCCCCCCCCCCCCCTTTTTCTTTTTTTTTTCTTTTTTTTTTTTTTTTTAATTTCCGCGTGTGTTTGTGGAGAAGTGAAAGGCAGTTACGCGCCCGCGCACGGTCCTGCCGGCGGGCGAGTCCCCCGCAGGTCACTGGGCCGGGACGACCCGCGCGGACCGGGCGCACACGCGCGCACACACGCGCGCGCTCTTCCCACAGGGAAAGGAGCGCGACCGCGTTACGTGGATCTCACTGCGGTAACTCCAATCAGTGACAAACTAATTTGCTGAGAGCGCGCAACGGCGCAACTCGTTCTGCTCGGAGATTAAAAAAAAAAAAAAAGCAACGGGTTAAAGAGAGAAGAAAAAAAAAGGAGGAGGAAAAAAAAAAAGCCCCGTGAAAGATAATGGACGTTATCCCCCGGGAGCCCCCCGGGTCCGGCACTCCGGTTACAAAATCCAACCCCCGCCCCCGTCCGTCCCGAAGCTGCTTGTCCTCCGGGCCCTGCGTCTCTCCGACGCTATTTCAAAGTGGTGGGGGAAAATATTAATTGGGTCTGAGAACAACCTAATTTCGGCAGCGAAAGCCATACTCCGGTGCCTCCAGCCCCAACGGGGCCGCGCATTGTGCGCGGCTCACCCTCGCTACGGAGGCAGCGAGGGGCAAAACTGGCCCAGAGGAGAAGGAGGGCGGGGGGTGGGGGGGCGGAAAGAGGAAAAAATAAAAGGAAAAAAAAAAAGGGGGGGGGGGCAGAGGAAAAAAAGTGAATTATAAAGAAACTAAGAGCCCGACACGAGCGACACGGAGGCATTAGCCGTCATTAACCGAGCGCGGGGAGTTACCTGGGTCCTGCTGATGGCCTGCCCGGTGTTCCCGGGGCTCATCGCCGGGTGGTTCCTTTGTTGTGCCGCTGCCCAGGCCGGGTTCGCCGCTCCGTACTGGGCGCCCATGTCCTTGCCCATGCCCATGCCCGCCGCTGCCTGCTGGCTTCCCGGGGCGGCCGCCGCTGCCTGGGGCTGGGGCTGCGGCGGGGCGCTGGGGCTGCTGTAGTCGGGGTAGCTGCTGCCGTAGCTCCGCATCATGGGGCTGGGGGACGTGAGCAGCTGGTTCAAGGTAGGGGTAGCCCCGGACGGGTGCTGGTTCTGCCCGGAGAACCGCGCAAAGCCGCCGGCCGCCGCCGCCGCGCCGGCACCAGCCTTGCCGAGGCCGGCTCCGCCGCCGGGGCCCATCATCATGCCGCCGCCGGGCTGCCTCGGGGAGCTCAGCACCCCGTAGCCCGCCGCGGAGCCCCCGTAGCCGCCGCCGCCTGCCCCGGCGGCCGCCGCCGCCACGGCTCCCGCGCCGCCGCCGCCGCCCGCGCCGCCGCCGCCGGGGCCGCGGCCGTAGCCCGGGTAGTGGTTGTACTGGCTGTTGGGGTACCCTTCGTGGGAGTTCTGCAGGGGGTCCATGCTGTTGGGGGCCGCCGTGGGGTGCATTATCCCCATCCCGGGGCTTTGTTGTCCGCCATGTTGATCAAAGCAAGGCCCGGCGCGGCTCGCCGTAGCGCTGCTGGCAGGGGCAGGGGCAGGGTTGCCATAATAGCTATTGAACTCCGAGACACCCACCGCGGAGGGGCCGCCGCCGCCTCCCCCGCTCCCGCCGCCGCCGCCGAGGCCGCCGCCGCCGCTCCCAGCGCTCGGGGGCGGCTGCTGGGGCTGCTGCTGTCCGCCCAGGGGTCCCAAGCCGGGGTGGTCGTAGCGGCCGCCGATGGGCTCGCCCATCTTGCCGGGCATCTCCTCCTCGTCGGCGCCTTTATTCAGCATTTGCTGCGGCTGCTGGGGGGGCTCGGCCTGAGCGCCCAAAACACTGTCTTTTCCTCCATGTTGCTGCTGCTCCATGTCTGCACTGGGCTGAGCAGCGCCGCCACCGCCACCGCCGTTGTTGTTGCTGCCGCTGCCGCCGCCGCCGCCGCCGAGGCTGCTGTTGTTATTCTGCACGGGATGGTGCTGAGGCGGCGGCTCCTGCGGCGGCGGCGGCGGGAATTGATTTAGCTGCTGCTGTAGTGCATGGTGGTGGTGGTGCGGGTGGTGGGCATGGTGGTGGTGGGCATGGTGATGCGGGTGGTGGGCATGGTGGTGGTGGGGCGGCGCGGCGGGGTGATCGCCTCCGACGCTCTTCAGCTTGTGGTTGGGGAGCAGCCCCGTCTCCATAGCCGAGCCCGGGTTGGAGGAGGAGGAGGAGGAGGAGGAAGAAGACGAAGAAGATGAAGATAACGCCGAGGAGCTTCCACCTTCCTTCAGAGCCGGCTCCGAGGAGGAGCCGCCACCGCCGCCGCTGGCGTTGTTGTTGTTACCGGCGGCAGCGGCGGGAGCCGCGTTATTGGCCATGTTCGGCGGCTCGCTGCGGTGGTGGTGGTGGAGATGGTGATCTAAATTATTCACGCTGCTGCCGCCGGCCGGACTCCCCTCGCCGACCCCCAGCGCGGGGCCCGGCCCGGGAGCCCCGGCCCCCCCCGGGCCTCGCTCTGGGCCCAGGCCGCCCAGCAGGCTCGGGGCTTTGCCCTTGCTGTTGTTCGCACCCGCCGGAGCCGCTGCGACTTGCGCGGCCATGATCATCGCAACATTGCGAGTCCGAGAAATTGGTGCTGATAATAGTAACTACAAAAAAAAAATTTAAAAAAACCCCCAAATTTGAAAAACAAAACAAAAAAATCGACTCCCACCCTCAAAAATGGGGGGGCGAGCAGAGGGGTGGGGGGAAGGAGAAGAGAGGGGCAGAAGGAGAAGCGGCCGGGGCAGGGACTTGACTGAGCGCAGTCTCCCCTGCGGACCGCTCCGCACGCACCGAGTTACAGCGATTTCCCTCCCCGAGTCCGTGGTTGAGGTTAGAAATGGTAAGAGCGCCTTACGATCCGTGCCCGTTCCCGCTGTGTGATTTCATGTTGAAAGTTTTTTTGTTCAGGTTTAAATGAAACTTTTTTTTTTCTCCTCCTTTCCTCCCTAACCCGGATATGGGTAAACACACGTCTGCCGGAGCCGCGCTGGCCCAGCATGGCATGAGCGAGCGAGCGAGCCAGCGCCGGCAGCCATCGCCCCCTCCGCCCCGATCGCTCCCGCGCACCCGCAAAACGCGGACTGGACTCCGCGCTGGACTTGCTCGGGCTCCCGCTCCCCTCTCTGCTCTCCCGGCAGCCCGGCGGGATGGGGGGGCGCAGCCCCCGCGGGTCCCCCCGCTCCCAGCAGAGTCCCGTCCGTGTGCGCCCCGGGGGTCGCGGCCCGCGCGGAGCACCGAACCCGCGGGGGCTGCTCCGAGCGAGGGGTCGAGGCGGGCCCCGATGGGCGCCCCCGGTCGCCGAACGCCGGTGGGGCGGGGCGGGGAGCGGGACTGTCCCCGGTGCTGCGGGGCCGAGGGAGCTGCCGGCGGCGCTGCCCCGCGCGGGCCGGTTCGGCGGGAGGGAGGCGAGGGGCCGCCATGCGCTCCGGCTGTGCCGGAGCAGCTGGATCGGTCAAACTTTCGGGGACCGCACGCTGCCCCCCCAGCCCCGTGTGCCGTACTCAGCAGCCGCCTCGTGTGCCGAGGGCCGGGACACCTTTGCTTGCGTGACGGAGAAATTAGACTTGTTTTGGATTTCCCCCCCCCCTCACCCCACCCCTCCCCCTCCGCCCCCTGAAGATTTATATTGTATGTGCAGACGGTTATAAAATTTAACCTAAAATTCTGCAGCGGTAGCATCTTTACAGTTGTCCACATTGTCCAGCTGTCTCCAAATTCTAACGGTCATTTGCGCTGATGATGCTTTTATGTATAGGGCCGTTTTCAATATGTTCTGTGTACTTATTTGCAGTTCAACAGGAGTTGATCAAAGAGAGAGAGACATTTTCGGTTTCATAATTTTATGTTTCCCCAAACAATGTAATTTCCAGTATGCACAAGACACTCATGAAAACGTAGTAACACAAACCCCAAAATATGTAATCTGAGTAACTCTTGCTCCAAATGGAAAGCTGCTGCTGACCTACATTTTTGAACCAGAACGGTTCGAAGTTTTTTTTATAACTATCTTAATACAAGTGATACCCTAGTATAACAAAAGGTAATAGTCATTACCTTTTGACCATTTTAACTAACGAAAGCATTTGGGAGATCAAATACTTGGCTATGAATACACCAAACTGGGATATTAGTGAACATTTTCAATACAGTAAGGGTCTAAACCACGATGTTTTAAATTAATATATTTATATGCTCTGTTAAAGGTAAGCACATTTTCAAATTTTCAAAATGGATAAATAGGAGATTCAATCATAACGGTAGAGAAAAACGCAGCATATCAAGAAAGATGCTGTCATGAGTAGGTAAGCTTTTTTGAATTCACTGGGAAAACATTAAGGGCAGAAGCTTCATGCTCTAATGTTGAGTTACATGCAAAGATTATTGATAAATGTATGAGCAGTGTGATTCCAGAGTCTATTAATTTTAGTTCTCTCTGAAAAGTTAGAAATATTATGATTTGCAGTATGGAGTTAGTTTTGAAAAGTCTCAGTGCTCGTGAAGTACATCTTGCTAATACTTCTGGTTTACAGTTGGGTTTTTTGGGGGGTTGGTTTTTCTTGGTTGATTGGCAGTTTTGTGTGGGTTTTTTTGGTACCCTTTGCAAGTGCAAAAATGTTAGGTAGCTACACATATATAAGCACAGAGCGGGAAAAAAAATTGTGAGTAATTCTAGTGGGGGGAATCAGGTGCATACCCAAGGGTCATTACAGTCTGTACCAACAACAAATTGCAATTCTATGCAAACTGCTAGAAAGGGATATATCATCTTTGTAGGAGAGAGAATAACAGAACTGTAAGATGAATTCATGCCAAATCATTCATCAGCTTTTGCCAAGAGAATACTACATCTTTGTTAGTGAGGCTTTTTGACATTATCTCCTGGATTTTCTTCTTTTCTATATTCAAATGCACGCTAATTATACACATTAAACCACCTAAGTTGATTTTTAAAGTCTTTCATATGCAAATAAAAATATAGATGTCTCCTTGTGTGTATTTCTTTACATGTGTACACTAACATAAAATACGAAATCAATTACACACTTACACTTTGAGACATTTCTATTAAGAGAAAAAATACATATATTGAAGATCTGCTAAGATGTACTGATAGTGCCTGGGCTGCAGATCGCAATACTTCCTAAGACACTCCGCAATGCTTTCCAATCGGGAAAATAACCCGCAAAAGTTTAATGCAGATTTACTTTGAAATGTTTTCCCTGGGAAAAAGGAAAAAAGGATGAGGCTTTAAACTGAAGAGTTCATACCACTAACTCTTTTTCCTCCCATTTGTTTCAGCAACTCGGCTACAAGATTGGAACTAAGAGGCTATAAAATTGAGGCCCTCAGCACAATGAAATCAGTCTGCTATAAAAGGCAACACATGCCAGTTTTTCCTCCCCAATGGCAGATGCCACACCCTAAAGCAGACAGAAGGCACTGCAGTCTGTGCAAGGGAAGCACAACACAAAGCAACAACGATGGTTCAATTTTCTAGATCGCAAATAATGTTGAAATTCCTTTTGCCATCTTTGATCAGATGATGAGTGGTAGTGTTTGTTAAATTCAAATGCTCCTTTCCAAAAGCTCTCATTGTATGCATGAATTATGAATTTATTATAATATAATGTAAAAAAGCTCTAATTGCCATGCATATTATCTGCTGCAAAGTGATTGCGTTGATATTTGATATTGCAAGTGCACAGTTTCACTTTAGTTCTATTTTCATTGTTTCTTCAATTTAATTATTTTCTGTAAACTAACGTTGTCCAAGTGTGGTTTCTTTCTCTTGATTTTTTTCCTAATAACCTATAAGCTCTGGTGCTCTAGGATCCCTCTTCAAAATAAACATAATTTTCTAAACTTACTGTTGGTAATTTGTTTACACCATTGGCTACAACATTCATACAGACCTCCTAGGCCACCTGTCTGTAGCTCAATCCCATGAAAGCTAGGTGCCTTTCCCAGCAGTATAGCAGCCATCCTTCTGTTTGGCCTTCCAAGTCATACAAAGAGTAACACTGAAGAGAGAGACAGAAAACAAACCAATATTGTAATGGCTCTGAGATGTTACGTTAGAGATATTGAAAGAAATAGTTAAATGTTTTTTTGTTGAGGTAAGAATCCAGTCAGAGGTTCAAGACTCTGTTGGATTTGACATGGCTACACACAAGAGTCTGAAAAATTCCTGTGTACAAAAGAAAAAGCTTTTCATTGGGATCTTGTTGTGCTTTATGGTTAAATCCACTGTGCAGTTTAATGAAACTGTTGTCAAATTCACTGTAATTCTCAATTTCCTTCTTTTAGATTTGCATTAGATTTAATGAGAAAAAAAGAGAGAAGTATGTGGGCTTTTATTAAATTATCACTTCTATTACTAGTTAAACATCCAATCAAAATCGTTCTGAAGTCAGTGCAAATCTTTTAATTTATTTCAATAAGGCATAAATCAGATTGCAGAAAAGTAGGCAGCCAGCTCAGGACTGCTTTAACTTGGTATTTGGAATTATAGTAATGGAATTTTGCTTTAAAAGATCCCTTACGTGGTCAACATATAAATATAACATAGTGGTGTTTTCTTTATTATGTAATATTTACATTTCAGTCACAAATGTAAAAAGTAAACTATTGCCATAGATGTCCATCTGATAAGCCAGAATCTCTAAGGTGTAAAGCCTGTAGGTAACTGTAAAATTTTTATTTTAGCTGGTCAAAATGAACTTTGAACAAAATGTGGTTTATGCCAACAGATCACGGCCTATAGCATGTAGAGAGTGACACATTGTACCATTTAATTAAAATCCAATCTTTAGCAGCCACTAATCCTGGGCAATTTAATCAATTTCTTCTGGCAATGCGTAAACAAAAGGACTTAAAACCATCACCATCTCCATCTCGAGAATGTCATACATGATTTTTTTATGGAAATGCAATATACTAGATAGATCACTTGAATAGACTGTTTAAATACCTCAGTTTTACAAATGTGAATCATCCATTGAAGCCAATAAGATCACTCGCTTCCTTAAAGTTAAGCCCTGATTAAGTGCTTCTGTGGACTGAGGCTTCTGTGAAAAAACCGCTCTTGGGTCTGCACTTTGGTGAGATAGGGGCCCAACCAATTTTCTAAATCAAAATAAGATCTTGCCTTTGGCAGTAATAGGAGGAATTGTTGATTTCGGGGTTCACCCACCAGTGAAATCTAAGCCTTTAACCTGAATTACACTAATATTTCTGGATCCTATGTCATTGTTTGAGAACATCATTGCATTTTGGAGAAATTTAGGAAAAGGCCATCCTTCCTTTGAATTAATAATTTATGGTCACATTTTTTATAAATTAGAAAAGTTAAACAAGGCTCAGTATAACAGTAATCATAGAGTTCTCTGCCAAGTTTCTTGCCCATTCTCCTGCCTTTTACAAATCTCTTCTGATGTGCAAGAGACACATGGGAAACCGAAAGAAATATTTGCTGCTAGCTGTGCATTGGTTAGAGGTCCTTCCTATAGTCAGTTGTAGCTTGCTGAGTTGACTGATGCATTGAAGAAACAGTGAAACTGACAGTACACAGCTTTCACTCTCATAAAATAAATGACATTGGTACCTTAGCTGTAAACACGCTGGATGTTCCAAGAAAAATAAAAAGCTGTAAGTTTTCTTTCCTAAACTTTTTCCACTCTATAGTCTTACATTTTATATATCACAGTATTTATCAATTGCTATTTCTAGAAGCAGGTTACTGTGGCGTCCATGTCTTAACCAAGTAAAATATGTGTGTCTAGGATATTTTTATGTACAGACAGAAATGCATGTATTTTAATACAAGATGGCACAGTATTCTTCCTTTGCAAACTGAATTTCTTCTCTATGACTATGGTGTATATGTAATTCTGAATTTTTATAAATGTGCCAAATTATGATTTTGCCTTATGCACTCTATTTCTGACCCATTTCTATAGTATTTTACCATTTACAGTCTCAAATACAGCATCTCTGAGTCTTTTAGCTGGAGACCCACCTTTTTCCTTTGCTGTAATAGTCTGTAATTCCTTCTCTTCCTCACCTTATTTTCATCCCCCACCCTTTCACATGTGCATACACATCTGCTCGCTGGGTAATCCCAAATTCCTGCAGCCCAACTTGCAGCTGCCTTAGCCTCCTGAAGTATAGTCTGATAGTGATGCTGTATCACTTATAAATATCACTCACACTGTAATCCTGCCCTCCAAGTTCCAATGAAGTTCACCCCAGTGCAATTTTCTTCAGCTCCTTTGCATAAGGGACACAAAGTGAATGTTCTTGGGGATGAAAAGGAGGAGCTGCAAAGCCTCAAAGAGGGTTAGGGAAATGTGAGGTGGAAGAGGTCAGATGAAATTATCCCGAGCCTTCTCCATCCCAACTTAGTACATCTTGTCCTTTCTCAAGGGGAAAACTTCCTGGTTTGAGAGCTGATGCTTTGATACATTTACCCTTGTATGGTAAAGCACTCTTGTACACTGAGAAGTCCAGTTGCTCCCACTTCACCATCAGGGAAAAGAGACACAAGGGGGGAATGCCATGACTGCATGAACACTTCTTTCAGCTGCAGTGCCAGCTCCAGGAGCTCCAAGTGACTGCCACAGTCATTTGGTAGGGACCTCAGGGGGGCTAATGCAAGGGTCTGTGAGGATGCATGATGTGCCAGCAACCCAAGAGGGGAGAAAGAAAACTTATTTTTATCCCAATCCTTGCACTGACTCACCCAACGGCCCAAACAGTAGTGCTGGCATAACAGGAAGGGGGAAGAGAAGGGGCAGAGCATACGAGGCCGTTACTCACTTCTTTCTGTTTGACCAAAGAGGAGGTTTGGTGGCAGAGGGAGATAATAGGGTCTGTTTAGCCAACACTACTGCCAAAAAAAAGTATGTCGTAAGATTATAAACAGGTGCTCTTTTCCAAAACCCAGCTGAGACAGTGAAAAAAGTTACTGTTCCCATTTTTTGTCGGCATCACCCTGTCAGATATTAATGCTCCTCACATCTGCTGGTACAGTTGCTCCTACATGTACTCCCCAAACCTTCCTAGATTAAACAGCCCAGGTTACCAGACTTACTTTTTAAACTATCTGCATTAGCTGAGACCCATTTGCCTAAATAAGATTAGGATAAAGTGAGCCAACAGATCTGAGGAGACAGTGGACTCCAGCTGAGGGACAATAAACAGCTGGCAGGTGGTAGTAACCTCTTCTATAAACACGACTTTTGAGGTAGTGAGGGACTTCATCCATTTAGGCCCTAAATGTTGGTCATGGTGATATAGAGACAGTTACATGTCAGTAAAGAGAGTTTATCCATTCTTGTCATGTCAGGCCTGGAGTAGTAAAAAATTCACAGTGTGGGGTTTGCGACCTTCTGTTTCTTTATTAGTTTCTTATTCTATTTCTGCATCAATGGGATGTACACTTACAAAGCATATGCTGAACTATATGTACATCTCCAGAGTCCCAGGTTTGTATTACAGCTGATGGTCCATCATCCTTGCTTACACAGTGACTCAATGGAGCCTGTAAGCTGCAAAAGTGAGCTTGCAATTCTTGCCTGAGTTTCAGGTGGGAATGCTCCTTGCACAGGATGCAGCTGAAATGCCTGTGATCTCTAGATTCGCTCTGAGAGGTTAGCATGGATGAAGTAGCTCCACACATCAGCTGCAGAAGGGGCAGCCATGGCTTTGTTCCCAGGGAGCCAGCAGAGGAGAAGGCTGTGCTCCTGAGGGGTGCACTAGCTGTCTGTTATGCACGCAGTCCCCATGGACATGCTGAGCTTGCCCCTGTCCTCAGCAAACAGGACGTCACCATCAACTGCCGCTGGGGTACCTCACTTTCACATCCTCTCTGCCACGACACATCTGATTGCCAAAGACACAATCAAATCCTCATTAAAAGGGTGAAGTGTTTCTTAAGAAGAGCATCCCCCCCAGCTGGCCCCCTGCTTCAAATAAGCTGAGTTAAACTAACCTAAGAGAAAGGGTTTTTTTTAATATATTGGATATAAACTACTTCAAGATATGCAGATCTAAAAGATCTCAAAATGCTACTAGTCTAGGGTGTGACCCTGGAAATGCTTACTAATTCATGTAGTCCTTGCTCCTGTTAAGCCATGAAACTTAGTGACAGACTTGAGACTCTACCATGTGATGAGGACTGGATTGTTTAAATATCTGTTTCTTCTTGCTTAAATATAAAAAGTAATGTTATTAAAATTAGAAAGACCATTTTATTAATCCAAAATATCATCTAGTTATTTAACAAAGACTTAACAATATGAGTCATCTGCATTAACAAATCCAGATGCTATAGTCAGAGGCAGGAAAGACTCAGGGACTGACAACAGGCTTGCTTTTTATGCTAATTTTTCTTTCTGTTTGTTTTTCATTCCAAACAGACCATCCCTAATATTTTTTCTCACTTGGTGGATTTTAGGAAAATTGTAAGTGAAGAGAAAAATTCTGGGTTCTCTCTCTCTCTTAAAAAGGTAATATACAAATACTATTAAGATTTTTCTAATCTATTCAGCAGACTTCGTAACAAAATTAAATGTGTGTGTATCTTTTTGCCGTGTTACAGCTGGTTTCTTCTCATCCAGAGGATTGGACAAATGTGGTTTTCATTTGGCCACATTTAAATTTAAATTGCCACACCATTCTGTGCTGGGTGTGAACTTACTGTGCATATATCCAAGAAGAAAGGACCGTAATTTGGAAACTGCTATCCATGGTGATTCTCACCAGCTAGAAATCAGGGACTGCACTCATTCTGGGAAAGGCCACATCATGTAAAATCATCACAGTCACCTTGTCTTTTTTGCTCTTCATTGAAGGGCTGGTACCACTGAAAGGGAATTTTCAAAGTGTCTTGTGACAGAAGAATCAAAGTTCAGCAAGAGCAAAGTGAGGCCAGTACTAAACACTTTGCTGATTTAATTTTAATACATATAATTTTTATACAGGGATCTTATTTGCACAGCTCAATGGAGTCGTGTATTTGAAGAGCACTGCTGATTAATTAGATTGGTTCAGTATGAATGAATTAGGTGATCTCTATTTTATGTCTGTTTCGAAGTTCACTATTGTGAACTTCACCCCATTCAGTGCTCCATCCTGTTCAAAAGACTTATTGCTAACTTTACTTGGGCAAGAAAGGGAATCATTAAAATCACGAAGCAAGCCTCTTGAGTATGGTGGGTTCTCTTACAGTTATATAAATGCACCTCATTACTAAGGGGAACTGACTTTCTAGGTAGGTTTTGAAAACAGAGGGATCATGAGGTGGAAGGTGTGGAAACTGCAGGTTTTATGACCAGACCTGAACCCAAGTTCTCTGTAGCTGGGATGGAGTCTATACCAGCTTTAAAAGTAATCTGCCTCTTTTTATCACTATATTGTGTATTTTGCTCCTATTTTCTCTAAAGACTGCAGAAACAACTGATTTAATTTATTAGGAATATTTATCTCAACCTGTCAGTAAAAACAAATTCACATTTCCCTTAGAAATACAACAAAGGTGGAAAATGCTAGACTTTCCTTTTTGCGTTTTTACTTCCAGTTCAGGAGTTCCTTTATTCAGTCTGATGTTAAATCTACTTGTATTAGAGAATCCTTTTTATCTGAGCAAATCTTATTCCTTAGCAATGAATCTCAGAACATTGTGGGGTGATTGTACAAAGCCATTGCTTTTTCTTTATTGCCCACTAAAGAAACATTTATGATTAAATGGGAAAGGGAACTATCTCATTCTCCTGAGCTGGAGATATTGGACTCAATAATGTCCTTCATATGTGTATGCTCTATTTCAGCTAACCTGTTAGAATTGCAATATAAAATTGTAAATCAATGGCATCAAGCACCTGTGAAGATGAGTAAGATTGCAAGTCATTTCTCAGATAGATTTGGAGAAACAGCTCCCAGCCAAGAACTCTTTTACATGTTCTACAGGGTCTGTCCTAAATTACCGCAATAAAGTCACTTGTTATACATCATATTGAGAAAATTTCCAGCTGTCTGATGTCAAGTACTGAGAAACGCTATACATAGGGACACTTGGACTTTGAGGTATGTGACATACAACTGGATATTAATAAAAATTGAGTTACAGGTTATTCAGCTGGTTATTTGCAGAGCTAAAAATTCAGAATCTTCTTCAATAATGAAAGTGGATCCTCAGGAATTTGTTCAAATTTGTTCTGTTTAGCTATAACTGCAGAAAATGCATTATTTCTATATAAGGTGTTCCTTTATTGATTACTTTTGTGCTGGTACGAATAGTTAAACTCAGATACTCATAAACACTTTATGGGCTAAAAAGAATGAAAGTAATGAGGAATTTTGTTTGTTTTTCTTGTCTTTCTGTAATCATAATGGTATCTCTTTTTAAGCTTGTCATCTTCTGCTCGGCTGATTCTCTTGTAAGGGCTTTAATAATACAAATTCAATATGAAGTATACCTTTGTACCTACAAATATATATCAGTCTTTCTGCATTTAGGAATAAATTTACTAAGACTTATATATGTGAAATATCTCCAGACCTTACAAAAGCAGAGTTGTTAGTGCCCTGGCATGCTTTTTACCGCCACAGAGGTTGGAGATCAGTGCAGTGTAAAACTTGGCATGGCAGCCAGAAAATATAAAATAAAAATACACGCCACCCAGGTGATGACATTTCAGCCCCCCTCACAGAGCTGACAGTAGCCACTGAGCACACCCTGTCACAAGGGTGTTCTCCCTCTCCCTGCAGAGGACAGCAGAAGGTGGGGTGGATATGTCTTAGTGTGTCAGCCTGGTGGTTTATGCTGCTTTGGGAGAGTGATGGCAGGTCTGCTGCTGGAAAAGGGATTAGAATGTTACCTAGAAGAATGCAGATAAAAGGAGTCAAAGAATGAACAAAGAATGAATCAGAGAGAGGAGAAACTCCAAGGAGAGGCACCTGCACAGAAGATTGCATCACAGAGGTCAAAACATCTTGGGGCTCTGGATTCATAAACATGAGGCAAAAGCTATAAGCTAGAAAAGAAAATGGTGACTTCTTCACTTGGTGTCTTTGACTCAAAAATGGTTTCTAGAAGATGTTTGCTCATTTATGAATCATAAGGCTTAATTACATGAAATTGCTTGACCTGTGTTGTACCTCAGGTTATGTTACCTAAAGGTATCTTCTGACCTTAAATCTTATGAATCTGCATAAAGTAGCTGTAAGGAAAGAAGAGCAGAATATAATGTTGTTTCACTGATTTGAATTACAACATGCATTTGCATCTTCATTTGCATTTACTGTCTTAAGAGTAAGTGTACTGAATGCACTTGTGTGATAGAGTTGTCACTGTGAGTTCAAAAGAGGTGAATGTGTGTTCTGAATGACCAAGATCACATTCACAGGACTGATGTCTACCAGCATAGCTCTAAAGAGATGCCAGCCCTGACAGGCATAGCTGAGTCAACAGAAGCCTCTAGTAGAGACACAGTTGTACCAGTAAAATGGTATTTTCACCAATAATATTTTATGCTAGTGCTGGGAGATGGCTTTATCCTACTAGCAGACAGTACAGATGTATCCATGCTAAACTGCTTAGGATTTTAGTATTCACAGCAAAATACTCCCTTCAGAGATTCCTAAACCAGTTTTGTTGGTGCTGCCAGAGAAAGGGCATGCAACTGGCCCTGGCAACTGTCAGCTTTGTGGTACCACACATGACAGCATTTAATAAAGGGAGAGTGCAGAGAGAGTTTCAGAAGTCCAGACTAAATCTGTTGGCCAAATAGTTATGTCAGGGAGGAGTGTGAAAAGATCAGGCTGAACGAAGTCGGAATAAACAAAAAGTTCTTTCTCAAAAACAGTTTCTGTCATTTGAAGCAAAGGTTTAACAATACTGGCAAAAGTGATACTGGAATAAATTGCGCTGACCCCATGTTTTTTTGTAATTAAAACTACACTGGAAAATTCTTTGTGGTGTAAACTGGCTCTCAGAAAAGACTCTAGGGGAAAGGGTGAAGGGTGGTAACAGTTAGCACTTCATTCAGGAGCAGGGAACGAGGAGGGAACATCACTGCTTTGGTCTGTAAGTGTAGGCCAGATGCACCAGCCTGATCAGACTGCGAGCAATTATTAAGCCCTGCCCGGGAAAGGTGTGGGTGTTACTCTGTTTTACTCTTTATTTAGCTGTGCTCACGGCCTCCATTTCCAGGGAGTTCCTAGGAGGTAGATGTGCACAGCTTTAGGACCAGCCTGGCATAGTGAGTCTCTACTGAGCTGGTGCTCAAAAGTGTAATTCTTCTTTTTCACTGTTCATATCTAGGCGCTCTATAATTTGGAAGGGCATGACCACTAATCAACCTTTACTCCACCTTAATAAAGTTGTGCAATATTCCATCCCCTTAATTATTTTTTTTTCTTTTTATCCTCCATAAACTTCTTGAAGCCTTTTAGTACTCTGATGCAGTTTTTCTTCTGTCACTGGTTCTGCAGCTTCAGCTATAGCAATGATTTTCCTGCTCAAAGGAGGTTTATACAACTCACTGGTTGTATGTTAGAGCTTTCACTGCATCTGCACCACTCACACCTGAGCCCTTCTCCTCACGGAGGAAAAGGACTCAAATGCTGAACCTCAGGGCATTCAGAAACCATTTGAAGGTGATTGTGGAAATGATTGTTGGGAATGTGTTTTTAAGCAAGGTGAACTAGGGGTGAGGGTTTTGGGGAAGCAGATTTTCCTGGCTGCTCTGACTGCTTCTTCTCTCTCCCTCTTGAGCTGTTGTGCCATTTTTGCCTCGTGGTGCTGGTCACAGTGCTCACCCACCACAGGGATTTTCTCCTTATTTCCAGAGCTGAAGCTCTGACTCTTCCTTCACTCGTCCCACTATCACCCCCTTTGTCTGTCCCTCTTTGCAGCAGCTGCCAGTCTCACGTGTGTGCAGACATCCCACGCAGGGCTGTGTGGTGCTTTGTTTCACTCCTCCTCTTGGGGAAAACTTGAAGGACTGGCAGTGAGGCAGGAAGGTGAGGGATCTGGGAGAGGTGTAGGCACATCTCAAGGCAGGCCCAGCTAGAGGCCGGGAGAAGCAAATGAATACAGAAAAGATTGCAACCTCTGCTCCAAGGTTGTGCCTTGTGCCTGAGAAAGGACGGCGCTGGCACACAGGAGGTCTGGAGAACACTGAAGTGGCCCATTCCTCTCCATGAGGTGTGCCAACACACACCCAAGCAGCCCAAGAAGACGAACACAGCTGGGAACAAGAGTCTGTGGATTAGTGAACTGCTCTCTGCAGTTACTGCGCGTTCTTGCTTGCCCTTTCCAAGAAATTTGGGCTCACCCAGGCAAGGGAGGGCTCAGCTGCCGGGGGAGGTGGGAGCAGCGCAGATCCTAATTCGTTCCCTTGGAGGGGCTGGTGCAGCGCCAGCCGTGCCGGGGTGAGGGGAGCCTGCAGCTGGCTGTGCCCAGTGCTGCTGGCCACTGCCCTTCTGCGCCCAGCCCAGGCATGGGAGATGCTGCTCAGCTTGGTTTGGTTCTGCCGGTGGAGACAGGACCAGGGTGAGGCGTGCACCGCCTGCTGCCCTGAGCCAGAGGGTTCAGATACCCAGCGGGAAGCCCAGTGGGGCTCAGGAAGGATCAAAACTTTGGCATGAATGTGGGAGAATCCTGGCAGGGCTGTGCTGGGCGACTCCTTTGGCAAACGGCCTCCGGCTTGGAGTACGAGCACTGTGCAGCCCCTCGCTGAAGCACTGGGGCGGTGACTGGTTTGGGGACATTCACAAGGGTCCGTTTTGGAGATGGAAGCTCTGCTTGGCGAGAGCTGTGTTTGCTGGCACAGAGAGGAAGATTTAAAAAGCAAGCAAACAAACAAAAAGCTACAATGGCTGAAACAGTGAGTTCAAATACCACTTACACTCATGTGTTGCAAATTTGCTCCACAAAAAAAATGTTATTTTAGCACAAAGATTTAGGGAGTGTGAGCAACACAGATGCCAAGCTGTTCCAATAACAACATGTGAAGAAGTATTTATATAGGACTCCAAATTGAGTGGGGAAAAAAAGCGTGTGTCTTTAAATCAATTCAATCCGGCTCGATGCAGTGCCCCGGCCCTAGTGCTGCTCAGGATGATCCCGGGAGCAGTTTGCGAACACCGGGAACCTCGGGAGCGGCCGCAGTGGAGCCGCGGGCGCGGGCCGGGCGCGGGCCCAGCTCCGCCCGGCGCCACCTCGCGGCCGCCCGCCCGCCGCGCGCCCGGTGCCTGCCGGGAGCGGCCGCCATGTCGCGCACCGCGGGCTGTGGGCAGGGCGGGGAGGGCTCCTCTCGCACACAGACCGGCCCCTCTGTGATCGGACGAGACCAGAGCTTACGTGCTTACATTCTTCTTGCGTGCTGAGTGTGTTGTGCCAGGTCATCCGCGCAGTGGTGCCACTGGAGCTGCGGTGCTCTATGCCGCCTGCTGAGCTGGTGACACTGCCTGCCGGGGTTGTTTTTTTGGGGCAACATTTTCCCCCCTTGTTTCTGCATCCCTTTCTTGTTCTACTCAGAAGTGTTTTTCTAAAAGGTAATGTCGTTTAAGTTCCCCCGCGTTGGGACTTCCAAAGCCATTGTCTGTAGAGAAAACGCTTTTGTTAGTAAGAGTTACTACAAATCACAGTTCTTGAAGGAGCATAAATGGAAAAAAAAACTCTGGAAAATACTTAAAACTTTTATTTGAGGCACAAAGACCACAGAAGTTAAATTGTTCAATTGACAATTGTTAAATTGTCAATTGGTACAAATACCAATGGAAAAGTAGTAGAGGGATTAAACAGGACTACGGGTTCTATCACACCCTGAATTCTCATTCTATAGATGTACAGCAAGACCCTTACTAATCTGTTATAAAGTTCTCACAGTTGTAGTGTATCTTTGCTCCATTCCCCACCTGGCAGGCATAAAGTTTGTTTTGTGATGGAGGTTTCAGGAGCGGGCAAAGAAGAAGCTGTGATCCCGGTGCTCCATTGGGCAGTGTTGCGTGTTGCCAATATCATGTGAAGCTGTTGTTACCACAGCCTTGACAGGCAATGCTATCATAGCAACCCCAGTGTTTTGCAGTCTTTTGAGAATTTAATTACATGGATTTTTTTTTTTTTTTTAATTCAAGTAAGCTTCCATAAATGTATTGACAAGGTTAGAAATGTTACCGAAGTATACCCCTCAATGGGTGGAATGCTAGAAAATCCAGACAGCCATTGTTTGTTTTTCTGTCCCATTATTAGGATAATATTTGACTGGGGAAAGGGTTTGACATCTGATTTTGTAATTTCTTGGGTTTGCAATACTACCTGACACCGTACCTGAACTGTGTCCTAGTGTAGCTGCTCTGGCTGTGGACAGGAGTGTCATGCACAAGCAGAGTGGCGCAAGGCTCCTGGACACCTGATCTATGGTGCCTTCCCTCACAGGATGCAACAGCCCCTCCAGTGTCCAGACCTTCGAAGCCTGGAGCCATTGTAATGGACACGTCTGTAAAACCACCAGGACTCACACTGCTGTTTCTGTGTTGTTCCATTCACCTACTGCCCACATGCTGTTCCTTCCCTCCAGTTGGATGCTGATCCCTGAAATAACAGATTTGCTTGGGTGTTTTTTCTCTTCTTCATAGGACCTCTCAGGTAAAGTTTAACTGAGAAGTCAAAGTGGGCTTAGTGGTCTTGCATGGTCCTGTGCACATACATCTACTTGTATGGATGAACCAAGACTCAAGTATGTCATTCTCCAACAGAAAATAAATGTTTTGTTTAATGTCTTAGAAAGAAATTTCCTACATTTATAGAATGGGTCTGTACTATGCTGACCACAGAACAGGTCTTTCTCTCTTGGGTTTTACAAAACATGCTCAAAGTGGGGGCCAGAGAGAAAAGCAATGATTGGAGACACTATATACTGATTTACAGATAGATTAGGGATATCAATATTACAACCAACACGGATATTTATGCATTGTGTTTGTACTGTCTGTGTAGAATGATTCTGATGAGTATAACTGCCTTCTTGAACGTGTATCAAACCATGGTTGTAGAGAATGGAAGAACGACTTTGTGGAGTTCAAGCTTTTTGTCCTTTGTAAAAGCAAGAGCAATTTGAAAGATGGTGTAAATTTTAAAATTCAAATGGCTCAAGTGCCCTACTCTAGGAGTTGGAGGAAAGAACATCTTAGCTGTACTGCTACCGCTTACGCACATTTAAAAATAGACAACACAAAGAGTCTGTATATACTTCATGTGTCTTGCACTGTAAATACAACTTTGGTGGTTTCTGCCATGTCCAAAACAGAAAGAGATCCTGTATCTTCTTCTCTAACAAAAGGTTTACTTGAGAGGGGCAAAAGCTCAGCTGAAATTGAGACATGTTGTTTCCCTTACTCTAATTTAGCTCGAAGTCTATATTCCCAGCTAAAATTTTTGAGACAATCAAAAAAAGATCCTTAAGTAGAACTGGATTTTTTACAGATACAGTATGTGAGGAGGAATATTTTCACCAACATTTTCTTTCTCCAGTGTCATTTTTATGTGGCTATCATGTAGATAACAGCAGGGAATTCCACTTAAGTAGATCCTTAATGGATTTAACTAATGGTTTCTTTGTGAAGCTCTCAGACAGTTCTCCTGTAATGTGGATCCTCTAAATATTTAAATCCACCATTGAAGCATTTAATAGGAAGAAAGTCTCCTACCATTAGAATAAAGAAAAGGCTTTCAGCTGGAAACAATACCAAAACAAAATCTGATTTGTACAACTGCATCAAGGATCCAAGCCCACTTACTCTCTGAGGGAGCTGATACGAAAAGGACCTGGGGTGCCAGGTATTTGTACATTCAGACAGTCTCTGTCCTTTGCTGTTTCTCTACATCCTCCATATTTTTGAGGGCTGTTTGTAGTGATTATTGGTTTGAGTGAGCAATAAAGCTGGTAAATTAATACTGCTACTTGGTGTTGGTACTACCTAAGCCATGGTCTTGTGGAATCTTGAAGATAGCGGATAGGTTAAGCTGGGATGCTTCTCCTGTTTTGAGTCTTCTGACACTGTTTCAAAGTGATCTTTCTTACTATTCTATCCATTATCCTTTTTTATTCTTCTTACAAGTGGAGCCTAATGTTTGTCGAGTTCCATAAAATATTTGACCTGGAAGGAGAAACTTTTTAGAAATCTACTTACTATATTGTCAAGACCCAATTTTTTCTCTCCTGTCGCTTGCTTGGGAAGAACAGTCACTTCAGAAACTAAGACTGGTCTTTAAGGTGTCTGCTTAGCCCTGGATTTTACCATGTTTCCCTTGCACAAAGAACAAAATCTACTGTTTTCAATCTAGATTGTTTCTGAAAATGATAAATAATAGAAAAATAAAGGCTCCCTGTAGCTTGCATTCAACCGAACAAAACCATAGAGCTGCTTTTGTGGTGTATAAAATCCATACCCTACCTTTTGAATACATAGGACTCCTCAAAAAGAATAAATATCACTTTCAGCTAAATAAATCTGTTTATTTTGTTCTGCACAGTTTGGGCAGGGACATTTATTTCTGCAGATGATATTAATAAATTTATAGGAATTTTCTGCAATCACTTGACAATCTGTATTGTCTAAATCCACCTGTACCTGTTCCATATCTAGCCCTTAAATATAGACACTTTTAAAATTTTATTCTCTGATATTTCTGTGATACGATTAATTTCTGCATTTCCGTCACTTGGTATTGTTACACATACAAACACGTAAAGCCATTCTGAATTCTTGTGTGCACAACCATGGCATAAATAATACACAATATAAGCAATAAAGTTTCTCACTTGCTATGGAAACTGGCCATCCGGAAAGGGCGTGCGGGACCAAGTTGCCCAGAACGGCACCGTCATTTGGCTCTATGGGGAGGTTCTCTAATAAAATGAGCAGGCACACTTAGATTTTCCTTCTTGTTGTGTCTCAGCGCCGTTAGCGATAATGCAGAACTGTCAGCATGTTCCTCTCACGCTTGTACTTTATGTTGCATGGATACACTCAAAGGCTCAAATTAAAGGCTTTCTTGCTATCCTACCCACTGCCAGAAATGGAGTGCCTGTTTTTAAACCAAGTGCTGGATTCTTTGTTACTCTGTATGTCCTGCAGTTATGTAAAACAAAGAGAGTCAACGGAAAATGGCTATTCTATATTAACATCTGTGTAAATCAGTGCAGATGCTGAACTGGTAGCATTTTGTATCCCCTTGCAGAGCAGAATATGACTACCCCAAATCAAAAATGGGGTAATCAAAAATTTTTTGGGGGAGAAGGAAAGTAGTAATGAGTTAGTACATGGAACCTGCTGTTACTTAGATCCACTCAAAACTTTTAAATCCAGGTGCCTGTGTAGGTTATTATGTATGTTAAGTATGTTATGTGTATGTACTCTCGCAGCCCCAAAAGCCCACCATATCCAAAGCAGCATGGCCAGCAGGTCAAGGGAAGTGATTTTGCTCCTCTCCTCTGCTCTGGTTTGACCCTACTCAGAGTGCTGCATCCAGCTCTGGGGTCCCCAGCACAGGAATGACATTGATGTGTTAGAGTGAGTCCAAAGGAGGGCCACAAATATGATGAGGGGGCTGGAGCACCTCTCCTGTGAAGGCAAGGGTGAGAGAGTTGGGGTCATTCAGCCTGGGGAAGAGAAGGCTGTGGGGAGACCTTAGAGCAACCTTCTAGTACTAAAAAGGGGGCTACAAAAGAGCTGGAGAGGGAGTTTTTACAAGGGTGTGTAGTGATAGGACAATGGGAAATGGATTCAAACTGAAAGAGAATAGGGTTAGATTAGATATTAGGAAAAAAAGTCTGTGTTGTGAAGGTGGTAAGGCATTAGAACAGGTTGCCCAGAGAAGCTGTGGATGCCTCATCCTTGGAAGTGTTCCAGGCCAGGCTGCATGGGACTCTGAGCAAACTGGTCTAGTGAAAGGTGTCTCTGTCCATGGCACGGGGTTGGAACTAAATGGTCTTTAAGGCCCTTTCCAACCCAAACCATTCTATGATTCCACGATTTGCATATTGGTTAAAAAGCAGAGAATGCAAGCATTGAATTCATGATAAAGGGCACTTCACAGAATCAGAGAATGGGTCAGGTTAGAAGGGACCACCAGTGAGTCACCTGGTCCAACTTCCCTGGGTTATCCTGGAGGCACAGGCATATGTCCAGATGGTTCTTGGATACCTTCAGTGAGGGAGACTCCACAACCTCTCTGGGCAACCTGTTCCAGTGTGTCGTCACCCACACAGTAAAGAAGTTCTTCCTCACGTTCAGGTGGAAGTTCCTGTGCATCAGTTTCTGCCCATTGCCTCTTGTTCTATTGCTTGGCACCACCAAGAAGACCCTGGATCCATTCTCTTGACACTGTCCCTTCAGATACTTATGGACACTGATGAGGTCACTTCAGTTATTTCTTAGGCACCTAACTCCTGTTTTTGTGCCTTTATGCCTTTGAAAACCTCCCATTTTTACCTAATTTATTTATGTATTTACTTTTGAAGGTGTTGCCTATTTAATACATGAGAGCAAAGAAAGGATATGGTACTAGTCTGAATTGGTATAGGAGTAAATGCCTCCAAAAATAGTGTGATTTTTTTTTAGAGAGGCCCATCTGTGAATTGCTGCTTTGTGCTGACCCACAATTTATGCAGCTTTTGCCCAAATGTATCGGACGAAGCTCTTTAAATGGCTTAAAAATAGTTTGTAAGTGTTACAGGCATTCAGTCAAATTAGTCACTTAGTCAAATCATCCTTTCAACTGGTGCTTTCAGCAAATGGTTAAATCAGCATTTGAGGAAGGACCAGGTGTATGATCTAATGCCTGAAAGCAGCTCATGCTCAATGACATAATCCTAAGAATAAATGTATTGTAAGTCTATGGCCAAACACAAGAGAGTATCTGTCATCAAGTAGCTAGAAGTGCCACATGGTTTTTGTATCACTGTGCTGGAGCCACTGAGTGTTGTGCAGCACTTTCAGCTCTTCTGAGAAAAATACCACATACTGCTTCGGCACTCCCTGAATCCAGGGCAGATGCTTTTAAGAAATCCTTAACTAGCAGAAGTAAAATCTTGCTGGGTGTCTCTTTTTCTAGATGGAAGAAACTAAAAACTCACAGAATTTTACATATTCAGCTTCTAGCAGTGTATTTGGAATGGGCGGTGGCACAGTGCCTCTCGCCATGTTGCGGCAGCACAGCTAAACAGAGAGAGGGCACCGGGAGTCCTGTGTACAAGGATAAAAGTCTGGGTCCATCAGTGGTGCACATGATACCAGGCTAATCACTTGGCCTCTTTATGGCCTGTTTCTACTAGTGTATCAGGATAATGCACAGTATGGACATTTGGAAGAAAAAAACTTGGAAGAAAGGAACTATACTGCTGCTACTACTACATTGACTATTACAGTTGCAGCTGTGCCTTCAGAACCACAATCAATACATTGCTTATTTAAAGATTATTCCAGATTTCTCCAAGAATACCTCTTGGGCTAGCCCTCATTCTTCACCTCTCCATTTGTCTTCACTGTAAATGTGTGTGGCTCTGTCATTACTGTCTTTACAGGTAATTTTTAACTGGACTTATTGTCCCTGTCTTCATGCATTTTCTTCCTAACCAGAGGATGTGCTAGAGTTCCTTGCTTGTTGATTTTTTTTTTTTCCTGGAGAATGGTGTGTTTCCATTTACTGTTTAAAAACTAGCACTTAAATGGAGTGTTTAATCACTTCTGGAAACTGGACCTAAAATAAACGGTTTTACTCTATGAAAAACCACATCAACCTCTTGACCCTGCTCTTGCCTCTTTCCAGAAGCATGTTAGGAACAGCTGTGTATACAAATTGAATGTACTCTCTATCTTCAAACCCTTTACTAGGACCCATCCTAGTATTTGAGTGCTCATTGCAACTCCATCATAGTTCAAATCCATCCTCTCCTGCTAAATCTGCAACTACCGTCTCAGCTTTCCTCTCTGTTTCCTGCCTCTTCTGCAGCCGTTACCATTACAATCTGCAGGTGCTCCCCCTTCCCCCCACCTCTCCTGCATGTCACTTCCAAAGCACTCTGCATTACTCCTTTCACTGGTGAGCCCTCTGAGTTCAACTGAATTGCTGTTAACCTGTTAGCTTCCCCAAAAAATTAAAAAAAAAAAGTAATCACACTGTTGTATAAAAATCAGGGAATTAAACATTGGACAGTGATGAACCAGAGCCAGCATGGATCTTGCCATTTCTGGGGAGGAGGGGATTTATGGGCTTCGTTTCTCACAAGTGTTGGGTAATGACACTATAAAAAGAGTAAACAGCCTTATTTTTTCAATATGGGAAACAAAAAAGGAAGAAAATGATCTGTAGTAAATTGAAAATAAGAATACAGAATAGAACTTCTTTTGTGGCCACGGTAGCAACAGTGAATATGTATATACAAGAGGATCATTCAGCAATCACCTCTTCTGGCAGCAGATGATGACTGAGATTTTTGTTGCTTCCGGGTAATTGGTGCTAGTGGAGCAACAGAGGACTGGAAAGCCTGATCTTGCACCAGCCAGACCCAAATTCTCAACCTAATTTCTGAATAAATGGGAGACCAAAAAGAAAGGGAGAGGAATTTTTCCGCAGTCTTTCTTTCCAGAAGGGAAGAAAAATGTGAACAAGTGAATCCTCACAACAGCAGGTAGAGACAAGTCTTTCCTCTTCTGTCCTAATTCAGCAGTTGGATCCATGCCTGGGATTTTCACCGGGGAACCTTTCTCGTAGTCTCTTGCTCTGGGGGTGGCAGGCAGTCCCACAGCCTGTTTTGACATTCAGGAGTAAAGGCAGTGATGAAGCAGAGCTCTCCATGGCTTAGGCAGGGCGTAAGAAAAGAGATTATTCATACAGTCTTTATTTCTCTTAACGTGGAGTTTGTATCCTGGTGCATTCCTGTGTGTATCCCCTGATATCAGTGGAATTAGTGTCAAGGGAGAAACAGCAGCGTGTCCCACAGGCATGGTCGAAAGGCAAGGAACAGATCTCCCAGGGGCCTCCTGAATTTATGAAGGCAGTGGAGTAGTAGATCTGAAAATGAATACTAAGTGTGAAGAAGGGGCTGGGATATTTCAGCTCATTAGTGATTGTTAAAAGTAACTATTACTCTGTGAGTGTCAACAGTATTGAATATGCCATGCTTACAATGAGGTTGAGCAAGACGCTTCTTCACAACCCCATGTTGTTATACATGGTCATCGAAAGTCACTGCTTTTTACACTGTGGCTTTCAAAGTGTGTGAAAAACACTTTATAATCCCATGTGTCTAAGTTGGATTCACACAGTCCAGCCCAAGCCACCCTGTGCAATTACTTAGTGATTATTTTGTGTGCCTTTCTAATGTAAGACTCTTTGAGCAATGGCAGATATCTAATTGATAGCTCTTTTTGTAAAGTATCAGCATTCAGCCAGTAATCAATTTATTACCAAATGTTGCTTAGAATGAGCAGCTTTCTCCCTGACAGTAATCTCATTGGTTGTGACAAGATATGATCAGGTGACAATGAGACCTTCTCAGTAACACTACAGTAAATCACACTCAATACGAATAAAGAGTCCTAAGTAAAAGTAATTCCACTTTCTATTAACAAAGCCCTTGGCAATTGGCAACCAGTGCTGCAATGGCAATACTGGAGAAGTGAGAGATTGTTGTCCGAAACAGAAAAAGTTAGTAGGAAGCTCAGTTTAAGTGAGCTTTCTACATATAATCATTTTTCACTGCTAGGTCTGACAACCTTTTTTGGGTGTGTGTGTCCCATTTTAAAGCTTCTCTCCCTTTGTTGTTCTGCAGCTGTTGGGTAAAACAATCCCTGGTATCTGTTAAGGCAGCTATATCCAACTTACCTCCATGGTAATGCACTCCAAGGTAATATACTTTAACAATTATGCACAGAGGTACATTTTTTTAATCTTGACATTTATATCTTACAGTTAGCATTGCATTTATTTATTGTATTGTATTGCTGTTGTGTCGATCGGACAAAAAGTAATCTTGTGGCAGGAAGATCTGTGGCTATTCCAGTGTTTTCAAAAGGGAGATGATTCCATATTCAGCTTTCTGCTTCTTGTGCTGACACCTCTCATTCTTGTTGCAGACAGTTTTTTCAGAGAGGGGCTTTGAGAAGTTATGTTAGTGTAGGCTGAAGAGATTTCTAACTCTCTCTGAACTGTCCCATAAAAGGCTCGGAACACAGCTGAGAATATTAAAAATCATTAAACACAGTGGCTTAAGAAGATACACGACCTCTAGTCTATAGTATAAGAACTGTATTTTGCATGACTGAAGCTTTTAAAGTCTCCTTCCCTGATGAATATGATCCTTGGAAGCTGCAAACACATGGCTGTACTGTGTCCAAGACATGATGTCATTGTGCTCAAGACTGGGTGCTTCTCAACTGTGTTTGGTCAAGTGCAGTGCTGTTCAATTGGCTTCAGTCTTCATGTGTTGATTTGAAATAAATTAATTTGTCACAAGTGCTGGTGGACTCCAAGATAACCTCTATCATGCTGGTATGCTGGCCTCTGCCTGAGTGTTCAGATGACCTGAAATAAATTCTAGTATTGAGAACTTCCATACTTTTATAAGTTATGGTAATCATGACCAATTAAGTGTTCACTCTGATATTTTAAGTCTCTCAGTCATTCAGTATTATTTCTTCTGGTAAACCACTGAAGAACAAAGAACAAACTGTGAATATCTTCACTGCCTACTGTGAGTAGCCCTATATTTTACCATGGATAGGCATGAATGGCTATTTAGGATACCATAGAAGCCTGAGACAGAACCATACTATATTTTCCTCCGCTCGCTCCCAGCTAACAAGCAACTTTAGGAAAAAAAAAAGTCCTTGATGTATCAGTTCTTTAAGTAAACCATCCTGCTCAGATTAGCTATTCTCAAAACTCAGACACTTCTGTGAAATAAAATGCACAATATTATCTTCAAATGTAGAAAAATTATTTTCATTTGCATTTCTACAGACTTGAGATGACTAAAGAATTTTTTCTGAGATTTAAAGGAAGTTGCCTTTGGCCACAAAGTATGAATGGAGAGTTGTAACCCAAAGGAGATATTTTCAGCAAGATCTTATCAAACACGGGGCTGAAATGCAATTTTTTTCCTCATCTTGTTACCAATGGATGATGGGTTTCTCTTTCATCCTCTGTATGATACCTCCCACAACCGCATCCGAATCCATGATTAAATTTCTGATTGCTAATTAATGCAAGTTATTATTTAATGTTATTATTAAGTAAGGGCAGGGCTGCCTTCATCTGTCTGGAGGGTCTGCCGTTATATCTGCTCTGTGTATTGCTGCTACAGTGGAACTGAATATGCCTCAGCCTCATGCAGATGCACTGTGTCAGAAAACATCTGCTAGCTGCTGATTTTATGCATATTACAGAGACTTTATGTACTGTTAAATGGACCACTTTTTCATTCCAAACCATAATTTTCCATGTGGCGTCATTTGATCTGTCCTCACTCCAACATTTGGTTTGATCAACTCATTTCTTCCTACCCAATATGTTTGTTGTAACCTCCTCCATGGCTGTGTGTGTCCTCCCTCTGAATGGAAATTACTACAGTGCTCCTGTCACGATAATATGGTGGTAGGGCAAAATGTGTCGTTTTAATCAATATATTTTATTTCCATTAGCTTCTTTCATCACTGAGCTTGAGTCTAGACAGCTTAGGTTTGATTATGCCAACTGCTACCCAACTACATAGTAGCATTCCGTGATCAAATGCAGTGCAGTTTTTCAGAAGTACCAAGGACACCTAACTGGGTATTAGGTTTAGACCTTAAATGCAGCTAATGAGGAAAAGCATGTCCTCCACACAGAACTTTGCTGTGCCTGTACACTGAACTTCCAAATGGAAGAATCAGAGGGGAAGCTTATTCAGGTCACTGCCCTTTGGGGACACATCCATTTCAGCCCTGCTGTTACTCTCCTGAGCTGCAGGGCCATGGCAGGAGAGGGTACAGGAGGCAGGAGTGGGAAAGGGCTAAAAAGGGGGCCATTCCCTTAGGAAATGGAGCATGCTTTGCTATAAATTGTTTTGCTTTGGTTTTCTTGTGATGTTTAACTTTATATCACCTACTTGTGATATAACCCCATGGTTAAACTTGAAATTACTGTGGAGGAATTACCTTGTAGATCCAGGCGGCTCACGATTGCTCTGCATGGTCTGTGGATTGACAAGTCTTTGCCTGTCCATTCTTAAGAGTTCTTGACACAACAGATCTCTTCTGTACCTGTTGAGTCACAACTTGGGATTAGTACAGCTTTAATTACAACAGAGAAAACAGTACTTCTTTGGTAACCTTTGGTCGTGGTGACATTTCTAGAGGCTACAAGGAAAAAGATGTCAAGTTTGAATAGCACCTACCAATCATTTCTGATATATGTCAGTAGCAGGAGGCGGGCACATACTGCAGGGGAAACATTTTTGCCAATCAAACGTCACACAGTCTTTCTTGGCATGCATAGAACTTCATTGATACATTACAAAATAATAACACACACACACATACCCAACATAGATTTTGCATATTTAGTGATTCTGACAAGATTTAATAATAATAATAATAATAATAATAATAATAATAATAATAATGCACATTTAGGTACGTCTTTTAATGTTCAAAGCACTTTATAAATGCTAGCTTGTTAACTAATTCTTGCAACATCTTTGTGAGGTACAGAATTATTGTCCAAATATTAGAGGTATATAATTGTGTGCGGTGCACCAATTTCCAGTAACTTTTTAACAATGCACTGAAGTCTGATATATGATGTGTATCCCTATAGTTCTGGAATATCACACAGTGACATAAATGTATCTAAAATAAGTGATTTCCTCCATGAAAGCAAAGTAGAGTAGATCTATCACTCATGTGTCTATAATTCCCTTCCAATTCATTTTCTCAAAAAAAAAAAAAAAAATTAGTTGTGCTTGAGGTAACAGTCAGGGAACCCAGCAGTGATATTTGTGGGGGTACTGGGGTGCAAGGCACTATGCTGATTTTTATGGGTGAGTGAAAAAGGCTTGTTCCTATCTTGGATATTTTGCAGTCCAAGAATATGTTAAGAGACAACAGATGGATGCAACAAAGAGGCAGAGACATCTCGAGGTTACAGTGAGAGGATTACAATTACTATAAGAAGTGGTGGTCACAGCACACCAGCTGTTTAACCATTCTCAGATCATTTTTTAGTCATCACAACAGTGAGAATAAGAGAATTATTTGAAGGAGGATGACAGAATGACTAGGCAGACTTCTGTAATGTCTCCTTCACATGCAGATATAAAGACATGGGGAAAATACCTTCATAAGAAAATGGGATGAAAAGCATTTCACCTTTGGTAAAAATGAGGTGAGAGCTAAGGATTCTGGTTCACTATAAGAAATCATGAAGGATGAGAAGGGATAAGCCCTCAAGATAAATACTGAAGTGAATTTGGGTCTGAAGTGAAATGCAAGGTATAGGCATGCAGTGACAGTGAAGTGAGGTGACAGGAGTGAAGTGCCAAGACAGAAGATGACAGGTGTGTTTTGATAGAGCTGTTTGGTAGATGCTGTTGCAGTTCTAAGGCTGTAAGAGCATCTGTTTTTCAAACTTCAATGAAAGCCCTGTGTTTCTTGGCTGTTCTACAGGAGGCTGTGAAAAGTCTTCTAACACTAACTTTGTGTGGCCTCCATGACATGGACACCAGTTCTGTGCTTTGCAGCTGTTTTAGTCCTGTGCAGGAGTGGCTTGCACCCTTGCTTGGTGTTCAGCTAAAACACTGCCTGTGTTTGATATGTACCAGAAGACTCAGTTTAGACACGGGGAAGGAGTGAAGATTTACATACCACATTCATCTCTGATCAATGTGGTCTCCATTCTTCACTGTTCATGGTAAAGCCCTCTCCACACATCACTCCTGAGGCTACAGATCCTTTGCCATATTGCCATTCCAGCCCTTTCAGACAGCCTGGCATGGTAGTTGCACATGCCCCCACTGCATACCAAGGTGTAATGTAAACATATTCAAACCCATTTTAAACAGGAGACAGCCTTGTTGTGGTAGCACTGAGGTCTGTGCAGATTAATATATCCTTTGAAAAAGGCACTAACCCTAATTTGAGTATTCTTTCCAGTAGAAGAACTTGGGTTTTGATCAAGGAATTAATGTATTTGATGTGACTCTTTCCATTGCCTGCAATGGGCTTTGGATTGGAACCATAATCCAGATGTCTCACATGCATATACGTCCTTAATTAAAAATTTCTAAATTGCTGTTACATAATGAGGATCCCAAACCTCCTGTGAAGCATTTCCAGCTAAGCCAGTGAAAAAAAATGCACTCAGTATCTTGCCATCACAGTTAACATGAAGTAGAGCAATTCTCAATACTGAGTATTTAGTGTATAAGTGAATGTCCTGACTTTTGCATGCTTGTAATTTATAAACAAAGCTGCTTTACATTAATTTAGCTACATTACACACATACATATATATATACACACACTCAGAAAGTTATGATCAGCTTTAAAAACAGGCTTAGAATGAACATAATAAATAAACCTTAAATATACCAACTGCTTCTGTTGTTTCAGTTTCTGTTTTCTGTATTCTTTCAGTATGCCAGGCATATTTTAAAAAATATAATAGATTGCTATACCTTTTTACCAAGAAGAGATACATCCTGTAGCAGCTGTCCATCATTAGCCACAGAATCATTTTACACTGACCTATATGAAAAAACTGAAGCAGGCCTCAATCATATCCCATCTCTTGTGCAGTAAAAGCAGTCATTCAAGATTTTAACTCATTTAATTTTTTTTTCAGCAGGAAATACCAGTCTGGTCTCATAGCAAGTGCTCTGACTTAGATTCATATGACCTGCTTTCTATTCCTGGCTCTGGCTCTGAGTGACCTTATGAAAGTCATTTTTATCTCCTATTGTTTTTAAATGGACAGAAAGGTTTCCTGGGAGAATGGGTCAAGCATAGGCACTTTTTTTCCATTATCCCACCTCAAAAACCTGAAGAAGCCACACACCTACACATAAAAATGCCAGTAAAGTGTTTGCCTCAAATAAGATGCTCTGCCTCTCTCCCTCCTGCTTTCTCTCTTTTCTTCTTTATAGCATGAGGAAGTCAGAGTGGAGTGCCCAAATAATGTTCTTTAAATATACATAACTTGAGAAGACTAATTACATATACACATTCTGCTCCGGTAGGCTGAGGTGATTTCTGAAAGCAAATACAGCATGGACAAAAGTGAGCTTCCCAAAATATTTATGGGCTTACTGTACTGCTACACCCAATACATGGTAAGTGTTTATTGGAAAACTGCCTTCCCCTTTATCAGTATAACTGTCAGACAACAGTTCATACACAGCAACACAAAGTCATAACTTGGGAGATAATCTTTTATATGTTCCTAACAATATACTTTGAAATCCTACATTTAAAAGGGTTTAAAAACACATAATACCCCAAACCATCAAATAAGCAGTAAAAGTAACATGCACAGCCAGACACAAAACCAGAATGAAAAAGATTTTTTATTATTCTCATCTGTATTACCATAAATGACATGCTATATTTAATTTTACAGTGCCCCTGGACAAATCATCAAATACTTTAATAACTACACAAACATTAATATTTAAATACAAGAGATCCCCTCAGTTACTGAATAATCATAACTCTGGATTGATAGGGTACTAAATGGAAAAATCTTGTTTAGACAGTTGTAAGAGGGGGGAGGGTGTTTAATGAAACAAGTTTGATGGTCTTGTCATCATAAAACTGATAGATATTTGGCACAATTTATATCTTTGCTAAAAAGAAGTTTGAGAAATGGAACAATTGTGGTGAAGATTAATTTTCCTTTCTTCTGCTGTGAGAGCACAGTCCTTTAGGTCATTAGCAGGAATGTGTGACATAGATTGCACTTTACCCATGCAAGCTCCATGCTGACTCTTCGAAAATGCACTTGTTAAATAGCTGTGACTTCTATACTTGTGGAAGGGGCTGCCCAGCTATCACCACAGCTATCTAGACTCATTTCATGAGAGTGATGAATATAGATGGTAAAAGAGACAGCATACAGAGTTCTGGCCGTCAGTGTTTGTTAGACCTGACCACCCATTCTACCCACGGTCCTTAGAGGGATTTTTTTAATCCAGATTTTGTCTTGTTGCTTCAGCCACTCTTCCAATTAAATGTTCTACCTAATAATGGAAGTTTCACTACTAAACCACAACAAGAACAGTGAATTGGAAGGTATTTCTAATCCCTCCAGCACCACAAAAAAACCAATAGACAAACAAAACAAAACAAAACAAAACAAATGAACCAAACCAAAACAAAAAGACTGAAAGACTTCTCAGTCAAAGTCATTCACATAAATGCCTGAACCAAAAGCCTGAGTCTTGACTAGATTTTCAGGTCTCCAGATCTGAGACTACATTCATGCATGTGTACTATGTGTCACTGAGCACAGGTGACACTAAGCTAATGATGATATCTGACCATTGCTGGACAAAGGCTTGGCTTTTATTTCTATCAACTTATAGTCTGCTTGGCTGCCACAGCTTTTGTAGCTAAATGAAATGCTTATGGACTGGGAGGTGGGCTGTATTCACTTACCAATCCTTTATATTTGCCTTCATGCCTTTTTCCAGGAGAGTCTGTCTCTGCAATGCACCTTAACATTTTCTTTTCTGTTTTGGGGCGCTGCCTCAGACTCTGCACTTTTCAGAGTTCCTTTTTCTTCTGTGCACTTCAGCTCCATGGAGATGATACAGTTCTAGCTGTATTGTGTTTCTTGGCCCCTTCTCAACTGGGAAATACCCCTTTGAGGGAAATTCAAGTGAGAACATGAATGTGTTCATGTTCTAGTTTTGTGGGAACACAGGGGAGGAAATGATACAGAGACATAAGGCCCCTGAATAATAGGACATGGGCTGGCAGACCCTGGAAGCAATACCATTAGACTACTCCTCCAGATGTGGACAGCTGGCAAACTTTAATGATGAAGGCTGCATCCAAGCCAGTTATGATGAACTAATTAAATACCTTGCTCCATTTAATAAAGGAAGTATAGAAGAATCCAAAGCTGTCTATAAATCACCTCCCCACTGCCCTGCCAAGCTTCTACAGTGGCAAGAAAGGTTAGCAAAAGAAAAGACAATAGGGCAAAACTAAAGGACTAAGACCAATGGAAGTTTCTGTGCTAGGAAAGAATGGCTGTTGTCACCACATCTTAATGAAAGCAAAGATACTATGGAAACTCCAAAGCTACAGACCTGGAATCAGAGCAAAGAAGGTTAAAACAGCATAAGAAGTTAGCATAAACACTTCTGCTTAGAGCTGAGCAAATATTTAAATAAGTAATTAATTCTATCTGTCTTGACTTTATATGCCTAATTTATCATTCAGTTTTTGTAACTTCATTTATTTTTCCTTTTCTTTGCTATAAGGCAGCAATAAAACAAGAAGTTGGAACTGAGTTCTTGATATTAAGAAAAGGGCTGATTACTCTCTGAGACTAACTCTGGGCTTGGGCTGCCTCCACCTCTGCTGCTGCACTAGTAATGCATGCTCCCTTGAGAGGACAGATTTAGTCACTGAGTCCAACCTCTTTTTCAGGAGAAGAAAATGTAAAGAGACAGCAGTTTCTAGCAATAAAATAAAAACCAAAACAACATAAACCATTTCTCCGCCAGTCATTTCTTCCTCCTTCATTTCAGCTTTTCTTGAAATGGACAACTCATGCCCATTGATGAGATTTTGAGTTGTTCATGATTATTTGTAGTGCTTGAGAGAAAAGCTGATTTTGCACTTACATGTGAACAAGAGAAAATACATTTTCACCTTTTTACTTCACTCTAAAAATCTACCTGAAACATGCTGAGAGACTAGAAATACATTCTTACAGATTAATCTCATTTGAAGATATTGAAACACTGGTGAGGAATGAATTCTACAAAACCATATTACTTTATGATAAAATTGTGAATGCAATGTACTGGAATGAGTAATTGAACTCCCAAATTGCACTGATTTCTCCCTTCCCCTGTATGTGCATGGGTGTTTGTGGTTTTGTACAGCCATAGAAAAGCCACTGTAAAAGGATGTTTCAGTGAAGTCTTTCAATTTACTGTTAACAAGTTTTTTGAGATGCATATACATTTTCCTCATTGCCAAGCATTCTCTTTCAAAGATATCTTTGAAGTCCTACAATTTGAACGTTAGAGTGCCTTTTGCATATTACTTAACTATTCTGACTGCTTCCTAATCCTTGACAGAAACAGAGATAAGCAACTATTTTGTGAAACTATATTTTGAATATTTGAAGTAATTTCTGGGGATGGACATAGTCCCAAGGTATATTGGAAGCATGAATTAATCCTATGTGGTCTAAAAATCATAAATGGAAATGCTGAAGAAGTCTTCTGTTCACCAATAACACAGCTCACAACTGAAACTACCATTTTTTCAGCCTTCTGTGAAATAAAAGTACAGATGGTTGTCTATGTGCATAACATCAGCAATGCCTAAAGCAAAGAGATTACAAATCCTTTACAGAGTTGTTATCACCAGATAAGTACTCAGGAGAATACAGAAAGGCAGAAATTCACCTTAGAGCTACAGAAGATGGTCATGGCACTCTATTTACCACTCTGTTGTCTGTTGCCATAACCTCTCAGAAAACACAGATTACTGTTCTAGAGCAGGTTTCCTTTACTTTTTTTTCTAGAGCAGGCTGGATTTTGCTTAGGATGTCACTTTACACTGATGATATTTAACTGTGAAAATGAAATTAATTGCTGGAAACTACCTTATACAAACTGCATGTGTGGTCAAAGAGTTTCCAAGAAAGTTCCTCTGGACATCAAAACTATTTGGCATATGCAGTGGTTAAAATCTTGTCTCTATGATGGTTCCATGATAAAACATGGCCTCATGGATGTAGCATCTTCCAGGAGGGATTCACACTAATACACTATATATACTGGTTGTGCTTAGCCAGGATACCTTTCCAACTCAATTTGTAAGCTATGGCTCCTTCCTATGAAAATCTGTGATACTGAAAGTTACCATTTTTGCTTCACAGGAGGAAGAAAATTCATGAAGATAATTGTCTGCTGAAGTCTGAAGAAATCAATCAATCAGTGCACACATTTGTTTCACTGTAAGACCAGGGCCCAACACCTCTCAGGCTAAATGAACATCTTTGGACAAGCCTCTGGATGGCTGTATCAGGTTGAACAGCTCCAACACTCGCCATTCGTGCAGCAGTCTCTCTTTAAACTGCTGCAGTCCTTCAGTTCTTGTGCTGCTGTTTGTTTCCCGGTCTGGCATAATCTTTTAATAACACTTAAGTATTTTGTTGAGATGTGTTTTATCTTGAGTTGTGTTCCTTCAAACTGATTTTAGCATTATCCTTTACTAAGCTAGGTCTATATATTTTTGAATTAATACAGAATGCAAATTCCTTTACTGTATAACTGCAGTTCAGCATACCATGTCACGAAGGTGCATGTCAGTAAAACCCAGAGCTGCACAGTCTGGAATGTTGTCTCCAGGAGAAAATGTATTTATTTAGAAACATAGAAATATTTTCTGGATTTAACTCCCAGTTGAACTGATATTGGTGCTGTCAGTTTCATCAGGTAGCTCTCGTTCAAGTATGACCAGAAGTCATCACCTCGGTCACACAGAATGCCACCAGGCTCCAAGAGACCTGCATCACTTTGCTCCAGGTAATACAACTGTATCCAATAGTTTTCATTCTTGATGATTTCTTTCTTGTGTCTCTTGCTGGAATAGGCTGAAAATTAATGTGTTTCACTGGTGGATGTGATTACCCGGATCCGTCTGAAGCACATGATGACTTTCATCTGTTTTAATAGCTGCTGTAAACATGCAGGCAAAGCAGTGGTGTAGATGAACATAGAAAATAATCAAATCATCTGGTTTTGATGAAAGTGTGTAAAACTCTAAAGTACACTTAAAAAACATGAATCAAAAGTTTATTGAAAATTTAAAGCAGCTTGTCCTCAGCAAAATCATGATTTACACCAGATTTAAATGCACCATAACACACTTGGGCCAGCTTGAGAGAGTTGGTTTTGAATGTCTGGAATAGTATGTAAGGTGCAGAAAAAATGTGCATTTGCAGCAAATCTATTCTGATGGAAAGCAGCAATAATGAGGCCTCAGATCTCTGAGCTCCCGGTGGCATGAGAAGCATCCCAGAGACTTAGAGATCAGCAGAAGGATAGCCCATTTTCCAAGACAGGTAACATGGATGCCTCTGAAAATCCCACTGAGAATGCTGATATTTGTTGCAGGGGACAAAGCCTCCTCAAGCTAGGTATCTCCTAGAGCTGTAGAGAAACTACATTCATTTCTATGTTCATTTGTAGCTCTTAGAGGCAAGACTAGGCTGTAAATATCCCTGGGATGGGACTTTGTCCTGCACTCTGAACCAATTATAAAGGCAACTTTTATATGGACATAAGAGTACAAGAATCACCAGGCTGACCCAGATCTCGCTGCTCCACTGGCCTATCTTAGATGGTGGCCGTTACCAGATAGCTCAAAGGAAGGCATCAAAGCTGAAGGACTTCCTATTTAAGACTGGATTAAAACAAGAAGGGAGGTTTAACTCACTCAGTAAAGCTATTATTATATCTATGGTATTTCTGGATAGTTTAGTCTCAGTGCTAAGCTTGATGTATTCTTGGCATCAGGGACTTCCAGAAGCAAAAGGTTTTCCCTAGATAATTACTGGTTACATGACACCATTCCCTCATTGGCTTTGAATTTCTCACCTTTGAACTTCATGACGTCATATTTTTTTTGCATCACGATATAGGGAGAACAGAAATTCCTGACCTACTTTTTCTATTCTATTCTATTCATCATTTTGTATATTATCCTGTCCCCTCTTATTTGTTTAATTACTTAATTAAGAACTCCTCCATCTACTCAGTTTCTCATCAGCTACTACTTAAAACCACTTACAGCACTTTTTTTTCTTGTGACTAAATCGTATGCTACAGACAGGAACAGGAGAAACTGAGGTGCCCACAGCTCTTTGTGGGGGCTGGAAACTGTTTCTATGACACAATTTTTTGTCTTGTCTACTCGTCTAATAACAGTATGTTGAGTCAAAGTGTATGCTGGTCCCAGGTCTACAAGATGTCCAAGTCCTTTTCCGAGCTGCTACTTCTTCACAAAAACACAAAGTCTGCAATTATATCCTGTCATAGGGCAGACCAAGAAGGGAAGAATTCTGTGCCTTCTTGTATGACTTCATACAGAAGCACCAGATGTAACCAGTTCCTGACCAATAATGAAGGGCCATTGACCATTGAATACAAAATAAGATCTCTCAAAATGCCTTTTTCATTTTTTGTTGGTTTTTTTTTTGCTAAAACCAAAAAAAAGACCACATTTGGAAGAAAAGCTTTCTCTATAAGCCAAAAGGTCTCCCAAAACACTTATCTAACAGGAATGAAGTAATGACAGTAAACTTTTGTTTGTTCAAGATAAGAATCACAAATAGCATGGCTAGAACACTGGTTTTCAGATGGTGCATTCAGTGGAGCTTGGCTACTCAGAGCATTACCCAGTTATGTGGCGCTGAAGCAGAAATGCTGCGCACTGAAGATTCAGGGCAGTGCAACAGAGAACAGAATTAGGCCCTCATGAAATCTTAATACATTGTGAAGCTTTCCAGCTCACATACATACTCCAGTGAGACTGGGAAAAGCCTAGTTCAAAAACTGTCTAGCAATGAGAGGATATGGTTCAGTTCTGCTGTGATCTAATGAAAGATGAAGCTTCTTAGAAGTCTCATAGGATTTTTACCTCACTTGTTATAGACAGGTATGTAGATGGTATACCTAAACTGAACAAAAGAGGGGGAAAGAGAAAGGTCTGGAATTAATGAAATATCTTCTCCTAGAATAGATTCATAAAACTCTTGTCCGATTAAATCCCCTAAAAACAAAGAAAAAAAATGCCTGCCTACTAAAAAGCTAAAAATAAAGTTAAACAAAAGATGTTTTAAAGATGGCACCATATAAGTGAGAGAATTCCATGAGCTTTTGGCTTAGTGGGCTGACAGCCTTTTCTAAATGGCAAATGCTTGAAGGTTCAGTTTTAGGACAGGTTGTTAGTTGCCCAAATAGACTGAGTGCTCCCAGAGGCTGTTTGAGTGTGTGGTTAAGGGCTCGCTGCTCAGACAGGCTATACAGAAACACCCAAAAGACCCTGCGTGCTCTGCCAGATCCTTCTGATTTATTTATATGAATAAACCACCAGGCCCAGACTAAGCTCTTTAGACACTACTCATTTGTAGGTGGTTCTGCACATTACTCTTTTCTTACAACCACCAAACAAATTAATATTAGCATAGGTATGCAATACTGTTGCTTTTCTTAAAAGCTGAGCATTCAGTGTTGAAAGGGCTTTGGAATATAACCTTAGAAAACTATGGCCCAGACCTGAAGGCTTTTAAGGAAGGGACAGTCATGAGTGTGGATTATATTTTTGGCTGTGAAATACAATACTGACTGTGTGAATACAGTAAGATTGAATCTCTTGATTTAATCTCTTCATGGTGGACATGATGGGGAGGGAGTACACTATAGTTTCTCCATGTAATGACCACATTGTAAAGGGTGGAGCACAGATGAAATGGGCTTGGGCCAGTAGCTGCTCCAGGAACTGCCTACTGATGTGCAAAAAGGATGGGGCATGTTTGACAATCAGTTTTCAGTGCTTTGAAGTTAACCATTACTTGTAGTCATACTGCATATATTTCTGTCAGCAGTGGACAGGTAATGAAATACAAGCATGTCGGGTTTCTCTGTCTCCCATATGCATTATCTCCCCTTTGGTGTGAGTGGGAGTGAAGCAAAAGTAGTAATGAGATGAACTAATTTCCTCAATAGGCTTGATTCCAACTTCCTATATTAATCCAACATCCAAGTTGCTTTGCCTTCACTGTTACTTTAACTTAATTTGTCTAGCTCTGGCTTGCTCAAGAAGATAGATACACAACTTCTTTTTAACAGACTGTGACATGCACTGCTACTCTATTTCTTTAAACTTCAGTTTGGTTGCTATGAATAGGGCTGGTTATGGATATTTGGTTCTGGCTACTATTATTTTTCCAGTGACAAAAAGAGACCGACCACATCTGACTTCCCATGTACCAATACAAACTGACAGTCAACTGACTGGACAAAGGAAAGCTTTTTCACGGGCAAATTCTGAATTAGCCCACTTCTTTTTTTTTTTTTTTTTTGTCATTAGCAGATATTGGCTGCTAGCCACACTTGCTCCCAGTTGGCCTTGAAAAGACTTGGCATCCAGAGCCATTTCCTCCTTTGAAAGGATGAATGTATTCCTACCTGAGAGAACTGTGTGAGTCCTGAGTGGAACTGATTACTCCTTTTTTTCTGAGCCTGGATAAAGATGGTGCTTGATCAGGTAGGTTTTGGAGAGCTCTGAGTCAGCAAATCCTCAGCAGCTGAGCGTTCTGTAGGGGGACCAGGAACCAAGAGTTAAACACAGCAAGTAGGAAGACACTTATCTCAGGAGATGAGCACTCATTTCTTCTCTAAAAGTGGCACCGTATCCAAGGAGGGTAACCTAGGAGGGATTTTGTCGTGCCTGCACATACACTGAACAAGGCATAGGTATAAAATATCCCTGATGAGAAGCTAAGCAGCATACTGTGGTGAGAAATGTCACCTCTGGATGAGTGTGGCAGTGGCAAAGAGGGATGCACAGAGAAATGGTTAGAGTGGAGACTGCCCTTGAAGAACTGACCTATCACCATGTGTCCAGCTCTCTATTCTCTGTGATGGTGCTCACAGGAGTAACTGCAAGAGGCTACTTTAAACTAGTTAGTGAATGCTAGACCATGCACTTGCTGTTCCAGGAGAGCCAGACATCCGCTATATTCCAAGTAACTCCATGCCACAGGTTACTTCCCAATTGTCAGTGTACTCCAGCTGCTCTCATTTCACAGGCTCCTCTATAAAATTGCTCCAGTAAGGCATTAGAACTGCAGATGCCCTTGGCATTTGGAAGAGGTATCTACAATATTTGATTTTTTTTAGCTTCCTTCTGCTTCCTTGCCCTGTTATCCCTGGACTCTGTGTCTACCTCTTTCTTGGTCCTGTCTCTGTACCAATCGCTTTAGCCAAAATGCTCTGATTGTCACAGAAAACCCTCTGCTTATATGCTGAACATCTCTGCATGAACAGACCTCATTATCATGTGGCAAGAGGTCATTTACATATGCAAATCAGGTTAATGAGAGCAGAACTGTAAAAGGCTTCATTCCAGAGGCATTTGCATATCAAGCTTTAGAAATATTTGAGTGCTCTGCCCCTAGCTGTGCAACCAGGACACAGAAGCCCTGGCAGTATGTCTTCGGTGGCGATTATATCCACAGACAGCTGCCATCCTGGTTTGCAACAGCCTCTATCCGAGGTACTGGCTTGTTTGAACACAGAGGGTAGTTGTGTAATGTGCGCTTCTGCACCAGACTGCTAAGAAGCAGTTAAGCCTTGGCCCTTATTGGGACAACATGTAGGCTTCTGACAGGTAGATATATGCATTTCAGTATGAAGAATACGATTTCCTATGGTGCTGTCACTAATGCATGCCCGGTTTATGATGAATGAGGAAAACAATGCAGGTGCCAGGCATGGCTCTCTAAGAATATACTGTGTGTGCCACAGCACCATGCAAAATACTGATCATGTTTATTCTGTAACTAACCGGGCCTTTAGCCCCCAGAGGACAAGGAGGGATCTCTTTTGGATGTTTCCAAATTACCCACGAGAGAGCTCAATTCCCTCCTCTGCCACAGACAGAATAGGCTGCCCCCAGTCCCTCTCTTAGACAGGTTCTGGGCAAGCATGGTAGGTGTTTTCTGACTGTCTAATTGTGAAGCAAATTTGCACAAAGAGTTCCTTAGAAGAAGCATCTTTTGCTGATCTTTTTTTTTTTTTTTTCCAGCTGTTTTGTTTTCAGGAAGGACTATGAATGCTTTTTTACTGTAAAGCTTTCTCAGGTATTGCTCTTTGCCAGGGACTTCTGTGCCTGATTCCAGGGGAGAAAAGGCAATGATGTCATAATTTCTGAGAAAAGTTACTGATTTTCCCTTTGCTCCTGCCCAGTCCTGAGTAAGCTAAGCATGTTTCTGGCACATCCCAATGACTAATATAAGAAAAGGCACTCCTTCTTGAAAGAGGTATTTCTCTGCCTTGATACATAGTACTACAACCTATACAGCTGCCAGGCAAATGCCAGGGCAGCCTCAGAGTGAGCTTGGTGCATGGTTTTGGTGATGACCTTGTATGTATTAGGCTGGAACAAGCCTCCAAAGCACAGGATCTAACGTGAAATGCCCCATTTATGCCTTTATTTTATCTCTACCTCCACTTATTCTTAGGGACATGCAGATCACACGGAATAATTTACCATAATTCAAATAACAGTGTTCAACTGTTCAACGGTATGTCCAGTCCTACTGTCCATGGATTTTCTCTCATTCGGCCTTGCTAACTCTACTGACTCAGTGTGGGTCAAACTCCACTGCAGTAACTCCTTGGAGTGATTCCTGTATTGCAACACTTTGCCTGTAGCTATTCTCAACAGCTCTAACATGACAGACAAGATTAATTATCTGTGCCTATAGGAGCAAGAATAGCTTTTACACCTTTCTGGAGGAGGAACCTGGGACTGAGCTGGTTTCTCTCGCTCAGCTGATGGCTATCACAGAAGACACTCAGTCCATATACAGTACACAAACACTTTGGCATTTGCCTGCTTTATGACACATCAGTGGATGGACACCACCATCTAATAAACCAGCTGCTTTTTGCATGGAGTTGATCTCACTGAAGACTGAAGACAAGATTCTCACACTTATCATGAAGAACAAATTTACCAGCGTGTCTGAAAGTCTGGATACCCCTTAAGGCCTATGCCATGCACTGTGTGTGCTCACATCAGAGCCTGCAGCTGAGCAACTTATCTTACTGATAGCACAGCTGGATGTGGTCATGACTTCATCACTGACAACTCATAGCTATGAGAATCCCCTCTTGTTTAAGAGCACTCTGGACTGAGCAGTCAGCATCCCTGCTGTGACCCCAGATTGTCACCTTTGGAAGCTAATCTCTCAGAAAAGCATTCCATCGTTTCAGAGCAGAATTGTCCTCCTCTGTCAAAAACCTCTGCCACACAGGTTTGCTAAGAGAAGAGAAAAGCAAAATACAAATTGGTAAAATAAATACCTGTGGGGCTAATGAAAGTTGATGTCTTTTTTCCATGTTTGAATTCTACTTTTCAACTATGAAAATTCAAATTTAAGTAGTTCAAACTTACTGTCTTTGTTGTTTCTGGAGGTGTGTCTTTGTTCCACTGAATATCCCCTTTCCATTACGCTCACGTTTAAAGCTTCTCACACAGAATACAGTTTACCTCCTTGTGTAGCGTGAGATCAGAAGCCAGAGATTCTGTTTAGTAAACGACAGCTTAGGAGGTGTTCTGTTTTACATAAGCAATAGCCCAAAAGCAGCCAAACCAGAAGGGCAAAGAAAATGTAATCATTTCTATGAAAAGGGAGCAGCCCTCTCATTATCATTCAATTGTTGGAAATATATATATATATGGGTTTTTTAGGTATTAATAATAAACAGTTTTTCACTGAATCACTTTTCAGGTTGATAATATAGCTTCCATGTTTTGCTTAAAATCCAGCCCTCCCTATCTTAAGAGCACTGAACTGATTTTATTGCCAATTCTGAAAAGTGTTAACAGGAGTAAATCTCCCCTCAAATTACTGCTGTTGTTCCTTTGCCCTGAGCCAAATTCACTGCTAAGCACCTCTGACCACACAGCCCATATAAATGTACATAATAGAGGAAGCGCCTCACATCTGCTTATTCTCACAGAATTAGGAAAAAAAAACTTACAAAAACCTATGTTACTGTAGTTTTTGATATATAAACGTATATATTTGGTTATAGCTTACTTTTTCATACCACATGCTCAATATTCAGCAGAAAAACTAAAGTCAGGTATGCAAATGCCAAAAAAAGTACGTAACATCCAGAGGAAAAAAAAGAGGGGAACTAAAGCCATTTGGCGGTGTCAGTTTTCATTGTGCATTACATTGTGGGAGAGCTTTTGAACTCTGGTGTGGAGGAGCTTTATTAGAAACCAATTCTCCTCAGACCTCTGGAGGCCTAATCCTATACATGAGCAAGCCAGGTGCCAAAAAGAAATAGGGAAACTCACACAGAAGTGTGTTTCTAAGGTTTGAGCCAAACGCAATGAGCTACAGCAAGCAGGATTGCTACCAATGAGTTTAAATATTCCTGCAAGAAATTAAAGATGTTTCTTACTTTTTTTTCCATCTCCTATATTAATTTCCCCTATTTTATTTTTCAGTTGTAACATCTCCCTTGTTTTTGCAGCTCCTGTGATATACTGTTCCTTCTCCTCCTTCATCTTTTGCTCTTCTGATGTCACCTATTTCTCCTTCCAAATTCTCATCTCATTATAGACTTTGTCTGTGTCCTGTTTTCCTCTTCTCCTTATTTACCTCCTTTCCTTGCTCCTTCTTATTTACCTCCTTTCCTTGCTCCCTCTGACTTAGAGTGGCATAAGTTAATGTAAAAACTTAACAATATAACTATGATGAACTTCAGAAAAAAAGTGAAGCAGTAAATGACTTTGGATTATATTAGCTGGAATTGGTAAGCATTCTTACAGAATTCCAGCTCAACAAAACTGCCATCACTTATGTATCTGGAGAGCTGGGAGTTTAATTTCATTTTCAGTGCTGCACTTTGCTCAGTCTTTGCTGATAGACTGACAAAGCAACCTGGTTGAAAATGAAATGATTTCAACAGCTGTGAAATACTGCATGATATAACGGCCAACATAAAGCCATCATTCTCTGTGTTTACATCGGTACTGATTCTTAACAGCATGCTGTTAGCTCACCATAAAGCTCTGCTGCTCTGAAACAATTCAGGTACAAGGACAACTCTTTTACAGCCAATCATGCTCTGTCCCTATAAAGAATTATTATATCAATCTAAACTGGCATATAAGTTAATGCTCACCCCTCAGCAGCTTGAATTTACATTGCGACCCACAGTCTTATTCATCTCCCACCACTGAGAATCATAACCCCATGATCACTACATGCACATCCACACTATCCAAGAATCAATGGCTGTTACAGCATTATACGTATTATCAAATCCAGTTGCTTGTCAATTAACCCAGTACGACATCTGCATGAAGGATTTAAATAAGGAGCATCATATTATGCTGTGTGATCGATAAAGTGAAAATGCAGGCACTGACAAGGCTTACCATTTGGCCTGATACCACAGCATCCATCTCTCTGAATGGAAGTTATTTATGCTCCCATTGAATTATGGCTTGTATTCAAATATTGGCAAAGATGCAATGTACAAAAAGTGTAACATCTACAGTATGCTGTGGTTGGCTACAGCTCTTGGGAATCTCTTAAAAGGGTAATTTCTCCTTCAGGAGCACAGCTCTCAGTCCAGGACTTAGGAGTGGATCCTTTTCATCTCAGACAAAAAGGTGCTACTGAAAAACATTACCAGAGGAGCAGATGTGTTCTTCAGTACATGCATGTACAGTGGAAAGAACACCTTTCATAGTGCTGGCTAAACAGAAACTTTATTAATTAGAAAGAATCCTGACTTCCATAAAATAAAACAAGGTTCAGCCTTTTTCTTCATCAGGAAAAGCAAATGAGCTGATGAGGACAATGAAATGCATCACATTGACAAATGAGTTCACTCCGGACACTGGAAGAGAATTAGGCTCCTTTATAATTTAAAATAACAAAACTGCCCACAGTGCAGTCAGATGTCCCACATACAATCAGTATGAGCACCTGGAATGATGTCCTCCCAGTTAATTTGACAGAAGTGGCACTAGTTTCTCAAGTTGGAAAGACATCTCCTGCTCTTGAGCAAACTGGCGATCTGAAAGTTTTGAGTGAGAGAAAAAGGAACCTATCCTGTTGAAGGGCTGCAAGCAAGTGATATTAAGTATGTTTAAAGGGTTCCTGTTACATTTAGTTGAAAATTTAGGCTCTATGTCAAATAACTTCTTACCAACTTCATTGTGATAGAAGTGTTTCCATTAAGAAATATTCCAGTGGAAACAATTTGGTTAAAGACAGATAAACCTGGGTAGTACCTGTGGAACAAACCTCTGGTGTGGTGCTGCTACACAAGCCAGGCATGATGCATATTAGAGGAAAGAGAGGCTGTCTAGTGTCCATCGCTCAACTCAAAGGAAACTCAGAAAAGAAATGTGGGTGGAGACCTAACGTGGGAAATCAGTATCTACACAGGCATTGTCAAAAACACACTACCGTTGAACGTAATATTATTTCAGTGTACAGGCTGACTGTAGGTATCAGTGCCCACATCCACTGCCACTGCATCCAGTGGAAGCTCTTCCATTGTTTTTAATACCACAGGCTATAAAGTTCCATAAAAATTTTTCCTTCTATCTCACTCTCTCCCACAAAATAATTTTTGGCTCATGATGTTTTTACTCCCACTCTTGTGAGCACATTATTTCAAACTCTTGATACTTCACATGTGAATGAATACCGTAAGCCCTATTAAAACATACAGAGACAACTTTCAAGTCACTCCTGAACATTATGAAAATTCATGAGGTCCCTACATTTGAGAATGTGGCTTGGTACAGCAGGACACCAAAGCAAAATGTTTGCCTCTAAACTCCCTAGGTCCAGAGGTATCCAAGTGTGAGTCCTCTTAGGAATCTTACATCTTCAAGAACTAGGCAACCTAAAGACCAAAGAGTGCTTTTTTTTGTTCTGCTTTAACAAGTGAGAACACAATTGAGATTTTGGACTTATAAAAATTTGGCTGATTCAATGGCACAGGGCCTTTCTGAAACAATCTAAAATGACCTCTCTCCCTTTTGCTCAATTCTTATATTAAGTTCACAGCACTTTATGTAGTGCTCCACTCTTGTTTAGAGCTCAGATGGTTTTGTACATGCTAAGGATGTATTTTATTGAATATCGACTTACGTGTTTTGCAACATACTTATTCCTGGAGTAGATGTAGCCTCTGAGAAACGAGGCTGCCATGGAAAACTGGAAGACTCACAAGGACTGTAGGCTGCATTTTTGAAAAGTGTTGCCATGGTTGCAATGGAGAGAACCTACTTCCTCTGGTTCTGCCACAGAACCTGGAGCCTGTGATGAGGTGGATGTTGCAACCAGCCAAACAAGGGGACGTAAGGCTGTGGGAAACAGGAATATAACTACAGAGAGATTTGGGAGTCAATGGACAGGTGCCCCAAACTATGATGCTGGCAATGTAGCCCCTTGAGAAAGGATGACCTATCCTCTCAAACCATGTGGCAGATATCTTCTGATTGGTAGAGTACTTGTATGATTGTGTGTGTAGGTGGGGAGTGTTAGCCTGACCATGACAAGGTCAGGAGTCAAAACTGTAAGAGACAGATGAATATTCTCATGGTAAAAAGTAGTAAGGGAAAATTTGCTAAATAGGTATGGAACAATATAAGGGTGTTTGTCAATGACAGAAAATAAGATGAAACAAAGTAAAGCTCTGTTAACAAACATCTCTCCCTCTTGGTAGATTCTGTATGAATATGTCTGAGAACAAAAGGGACTGAAAAACTCCTGAAAATCTCTCCCATGGCAAACTGTGAAAAGCTATGGCATGCTATAAACAGCTAGAGAAAATGGCATCTCTCTTGTAGTACAACACAGCCTTCTACTGAGATACTAGCCTGTAAAAATCATAAATGACTTATTTTTACAGAAATCATCCAGACAAAAACATAAACTCAGCTGCCAAAACTACAGTCCCTCAAAGCTACACAAGAATAAATACGCACCTTAGTTTTGCAGAGAGAACCACCACGACTCTGTAAGTGTAAATAGCGTAAGCAGTAGGTAATAATGCTTGTTTGCCTCACCTTAAAATAAAGTGGAGAGATCCGAGCAGAGAAACAAGTGGTTGTGTAAGCTGCACAAGTCTTTTTATCCATGTCTTATATTAAGTATTTCCAGGCTATAAAGAATCAGGGACACAAGTATCAAGAGAGCTAAAATAAAACAATACCAATGATGGTCATAATAATACATTTATGTTTCCTTTCCTTTTGGTTCAGAGCTGCTACGGCACACAACATAAGTTTCTGCTGCAAATAAGAGGACCAGGAACAGACTTTTTCCTTTTAGATGAAAGCCAAAATTCTTACTTGACTTGTGGAACTGGAACTTTACAGAATTTCTACCACAGAACATCAGTTCACAAAACAATCATGAGAGCTGACAACACTGTATTATGAAAACTACATTTAGGAAACAAGCAAAAATTGCACACTGGTGTAAATCACAGCTACACCTTGTTCAAAAAGAGCCACATGCTCAATGTCAAAAATGGGCAGAACTCCAAGTAAGATGTGTACTTGTCAATTAGTGGATGAAATTTAATCTGTAAGGGAAGAAACATATTGCACACAGGAGAAGATAGCTCAGGGAGGGGTAATATCCACACACACAAAAATACTCCCATTTCATTGAAATCCCTGTAGAGGTAATGGCGAGTGACAGTGGTGACTATCGATGGACAACTTTTGGCTGGCTCACCTGAAATGATGTTGGCAGAACATACCCAAGTCTTACCTCTGCTGAACTGACAGGCTGGTTTGTGCAGGATCCCAGCCTGAGCAGGCTCAGGCGAGTTTCATGGCATTTAGAGGAACATTTGTGTGCACTTTAGGAAAGGAGCTCAAGGCTTCCAAAAGCAGGCACTGCCTCAGCCCCCACTCCCCAGTGAGGGTCTGGGGGATATCTACAGTGAGGGGCCATGGGGTACCATGGCTCTTGGTACCCAGCACTCTCAAGGCAGCATGGTCTATGCCCAGGGCAGACCTGTTCATCTGGAGAAGAGACAGCTGAGAGGGGACCTCGCTAATGTGTAAAAATATCTTAAGGGGGGGGCGGGAGGGGGTCCAAGAAACTGGAGCCAGGCTCTTCTTGGTGGTGCCAACTATTAGGACACGAGGAGCAGTGAGCAGAAACTGATGCACAGAAGTTCCACCTGAATGTGAGGAAACTTCATTACTGTGTGGGTGATGGAGCACTAGAACGGGTTGCCCAGAGAGGTTGTGGAGTCTCCCTCACTGTAGATATTCAAGAATCATCTGGACACAATCCTATGCCATATGCTCTAGAATGACCCAGCTTAGGCAGGGAGGCTGGAGCAATGACCCACTGTGGTCCCTTCCAACCTTACCTATTATGTGATTCTGTGATCCTTTATGCAGCACAAAATTTGATTTCTCTGTTCCATTTTACACCTCCTTGGCAATTCGTACCAAACCGACACAGATTTTTTACTTCAGAGATGTTGAAGACAGGTGAAGCGGACAAGGCCTGCCGGGGAGGGTGCGGGAGCCCCGTGACGGGTTCGGCGAGACAGACCTCAACTCCGACCCAGCTGTGACTTTCGGAAGCTGGACCCGGCGATGGGACACTACGAGCCGCCCTTAACCCCAGGGAGGAGCGCTCTCCGCCGAACCTACTCCTCCTCCTGACGCCACCGAAGCAGCCGAAGGTGAGCCCTCACCCCTCGCCGCTCCGGAGCTCCAGGCCGGGTTTTGCGGGCGGCCGCGCCCCGGCGGCCGGGGCCGCGCTCCCCGCGGCAGAACGAGCGCTGCCGGGGCGCGGCGGTGCCTGCGCGGGGCCGGGCTCGGGAGGGGGCAGGGAGCGCCCAGCGGGAGCTGGGACACGGGGACGGTGTCCTCGGCCCGCGTCCCCCGCGGGAGCGAGCAGCATTCCGGGGCTGGAGCCGGCTCCCCGCGCCGTGCCCGGGGCTGTTCCGCCCCTCCCGCCGCTGCTGGCGGCCGCGGCGTGCGGGCGCTCAGGCTCCTGGCGGAGCGACCCGGAGCCGCTCCCGGGTCCCGCGGGCTGTTCCCGCATATTGTTTCCCTGAGAAGTGCCGGGAGGCGGGGGGTGGGAAGGGGGATCTGCCTGCAGTTGCTCCACGTGCATCAGTAGTTGTCAGTAACATCAAACTGACGTCATCCTCGGGTAAAAAGATCTCTCTTTTGTTCTCGTTCCCTCCCACCACTTCTTCCCCCCCCCCCCCCCCCCAGCCACCCCCCCGGGTTAAAAATCAAAAGCCAGAACATTTGCAAAAAATAAAAATAATAAGAACTCTTCTCCCCCACGTTAATTGCAATGCAAAGGGAGCTGTTGCATTACGAATCCTGCCTGGGCTGTGCTGGGCTCTAATGAATGCGCCGAGCCTTTGATCTGGGTGAGTCAGTTGGGTTCAGTTGTGCCGGAAGGTTAGCTGCACATCCTGGCTGATCTGAAATTCGATCAGCAGAGGGGGCAAAGAAAAAGAAAAGCATTTTAGTGGGAATCAATAGAGGATCATAGGGTCCTGGAAGGAAATAGGTGTTGATTAAAGATGTGTGGGTTCTGTTCGTTTGTTTTTTTGTTGTTGTTTTTTTGTTGGGTTTTTTTTCCCCCCATGTACACGACTTGTTTAAAAATAACTAAACACCAAAAGCAGCCCGGCAGAAACGAGGGAGGGCAGGCTGGAAAACAGCTTTCCCAATCACCCGTGTGTTTGTGTTCCAGGGAGGCAGTCAGCAGACCGAGAGTTTGTGCAATGCTTCAAGCTACAGCGCGCAAATTTAAAGCAGTAGGCTCCGAAGGATAGCTCCGTTTCTCACTGCACTGCTTTCTGTGCCTGAGCTGTTTACTAGTGCGTTATTAAATAAACCCAAAACACTCGCCCTTCTCCCCCCCAAGCCAACTTGTTTTTCCTCCCTCCCACTTGACCCCCCCTTCCTGCCTGCTGCCGAGTCACAGGGATTCGAGATACCCGACATGAAGGTGCAGACCTGTTTTGTTGCAGTCACAAGTTTCAAAGCTAAACTTTCTAGGCACGTTTTCATTGTTTAGGAAATCCTGAGCTGGATGGTTCTGTATATATTGCCTGACTTTACGTGAAAAAGAGGGAATTACAATTGTGTTGAACATTTTTCACTCAGAAGGAGGTGAGTCAACTTCCTACACAAAGGCTTGAATCACCCACCCTGCACATTGCAATAAAATCCGGCCTCTCTTCCATTCATGTGTTCGTGTACACATGCACATGCAAAAATGGGGATTGCAATTGAAGAGCTGAGAGAAGCTGCTGGCAGAAGGCTGAACATCCCTGGCATGATTATATGCTGGTTGTCATCATAGAAACGGGGCATTGCTGTGCCATGGTGGCTATGTTTTTATCCAAATGGCAAACCTTCCGATCAGTTCAAGTTTCTTGTTGAGTTGCCATTTCTTCTGGTTTTGCGTTCTGGCATGGCTCTCCCTACCTGCTGCTAAAGGTTTCTGCATCATTCAGAACTGTTGCTGTTAATGGCATTGCAGTGGTGTGTCCAAGTCCCATGTAGAGCATGAATTTATACAGATCCTCATTAACAGGCAGCTTTTCAGACCGGGAGACAGAGTGGGAGGAAGTACCTCCCAGCTGTAAGGCCAAAGAGGTTTCCTGACTCCCAGGTAAACACAGGCCATGCTGTCTCACCATGTGGTGTTTGAACATCCTTATCAACAGCTGAATTGCAGTTGCAGTGATGATTTCCATTCTGAATAAGAAATAGGAAGCACTTGTTCTATCTTTATAGTTTTTGCCCAGTGTTTGTTAAAACTAAAAATGTTTTGGGGCACATTTTTGGATATTCTGGCAAATACTCATCATAATTTGCCTCCAATTTATATATATATATATACACACATATATAAGTCAATGTGTATTTCAGTGGTCTTTGAAGAAAATTGGTGGAAAGGCAGTGTTAGATAACATGACCACTTGAGGATGACCATTTTATAATAGAATGAGGATTTCTTCTCCTATGAGATATAATTCATTTATTTTAAAATTATGATGACAATGATAATAAATTCTCTATTTTCTGCAATAGAATATGGGATATACAAGTGCCATTCTCACTCATTATCCTGTGAACATGGAAGACAAAGGAAGGTCAAGTATCTAAATTAGCTCTTCTAGGTTTGTGCTCATGGAAGGTACCAGATTAATAGCCTAGGAGAATGAAGGGCTTCTTTTATTGTCAGAACTGGTACAATCATGGGATCTTTCCCACACCTTACTCGTCACTGCCTCAAACCATTTTTTGGAATAGACCACAATTACACCCGGAACCTGCATAGACTTGCTTTCTTAAATTTATTTGTAGAGCTAAGTCATTAGTACTAAGAGGCTGTGGAGACCTGAGAGGCTGTGGAGGCTGAGCTATCTGCTGAGAATGCTAAGAAAGTTGTGAATTATTAAATTTTTATGTAGATACTTGTGAAATACCACCGGAACATTTCATATAAGCCAACATTCAGCAGATTACCTGCATCCATTCTGGCCTAGATTTGATCTATGAATGAACGGCTCTCAAGCCCTTAAAAATGCCCTGGGCAATCCTGTTCTATTATCTCCTCCATTGTTTTTCCATCCAGATACCACAGGGATGAGCACAATCAGCAGAGAAAATGAAAATCAAATTGCCTACCAAGAGCTGACCATATGGGGCAGCTGGTTGCTGCTTCCCAACCCCCTGCCTGATGTCTCTTCCCTGCCTCTGATGATGTGCTACTGAGTGCTAGTCAGTCCCCATCACCCCTTCCAAATCTGTTTTTATGCTGAAGACAAGCAAATTTCCTCAGGTTTTACATTTTCTGAGAATGTATCCTCTTTTCCCTCTGGTTTTCTTGTTTCTCTGAAGACTAAAACGTTTTTTTGGTGTGCCCACCCCTCTGCTCCCCCCCCCCCCCCCCCCCCCGCCTACTTCTGCTCCTTTGAATATGAACACTGGGCCTAGAAATAAGGAAAGGAGGCCAAGAGGAAAATGTGTCTCACTGAGACTTGCCAGATATCCAAGTTGCATGTGGAGAGACAGAGTTTCAGCTCATGTGTCTGGCTCGGACAGCAGTGTAGACCATTAAACATCCTGTTGTCTGTCTTGCACTGGCCAGACTGCAGAGCTCCTCATACTGATGCCTGGAGGGGCTGTGGGGGCTGGAGTAGTGGGAGTTACTGCTGTGTTGAGCTGAGGTAGATCTGGTGGGTTATTGGTGGTTTCTGTGCCCAGGGACGCATTTTATGCTACACCTTTAGAATGAGGACACTGGGAGGAGGAGAGGTGTCTGCAATCAAATGATATCACCTGTCACGTAGAGGAGCGCAGTGCAGGTTTCCTCCTGCCAGCTTGTCCTCTTAGAGTATCTGGCCCTTGGTTTCTGCAGGGTTCTACAACAGTGGTGGGTGGTAAGTTACTGTTATTTTTATTATTTTTATTGTCTTGTTGCTTCATGGCAATTCACATGACCCAGTAAAAACTGGATCCCACTGTGCTTGTCACTGTGTAAACTGTGGTACTGTGTCCTGCCACCTGAGGAATTTGCAGTCTAAATAGGCAAGGCCAAAAAGGTGAGGCATAGGCATACAGGAGAAAACACCAACCAACTACCAAACAAAAATCCCTACGTGTTGACTTACATGCTGTCTGTTTTTTGACAGTTCCAAAAGAGGGTACAGTTTAAAATACCTGTGTTGCTAGATAAAAACACTCTCCTCCCCCAGGCAGATTAACAAAAATTAACAGAAAAAGTGCCGAGGTGTGTCTGCCACAGTACCTTAACACATTTCTCTGTGCTTCATTGTTCTCAGGCATTGTTCTCAGATCGTGGAGCACACAGATTGTGTAATACCTCTATTCTGGGACACCTAGGTTAGCACAGCTACTCTCAACGGGGCGAAGGAGGAACTCTGCAGTAGCTTTAGCTGAGAGTGTTTTACTTCTTGTGGTTTGTGTCCTGACTTCCAGTAATTTGAGAATTTGAGGACGTGTACATTTATTAATCTGACAGTTTTGAAAATGCAAATGTTTTAAATGTTAATAATTTTTTTTATGTATATGTTTGATCTGTAATTTATTTTGTACAATAGAAGTATTTTTACAGCACTTGCCAAACAAGCACCACCTCATTCTGCTGACTGTTGATAGGAGGTAGATAGCAGCATGTGCTTCCATGAAACAAACAAACAAACAAACAAACAAACAAACAAACAAAAAAAGTAAAGCTGCTATTACATTAATAGGATTCTGTGACACAGTCATAGAGTTCGTGCATTGGCTCAGCACCTCTCTGCCCGGAGTACTAAGGCTCCTGGTTTCTCCTAAGCTGTGGTGGGAAGCTGTGGAGAGACAGAAGAGCAATTCCAGATTCTGTGCTGCGAATGCTTTCCTTTCCCACTGGCTGGCTACATCCGTGCGTGCAGAGCTTTTGATTAGATCTGCTGTTTTGCCTATGGCAATCTTCACTGCAAACGTCCTTTGTCTATACATCATTTGAGCATCTATACATGATAAGATTGCCACCTTTTATTACAGTAAAAACAGGAGCTTTCTTCTCAATAAGCTTTGCTCCTTCCTCAGCTCTCCATCCACCCCTAGGGGAAGTGAGAAGGACAGGAAAACTTTGAAAAACCTTTCACCTCTTTGTTCTCCTTGGAAGAATGTGGGAAGAGTTTTTGTAAAAACCAAGGTAGACATTCATAAAAGGGGACTAGCCTGGGTGGCATAAAAATGGGAAACTTGGTAAAGTAGGTGTAAATACACACAGATGACTGAATTAATTAACTCACATTTTTTCTCTTAAAGGAAAATTATATCCATGTATTTCTTAGCTTACATCCTACTTTCAGTCTTTGTTTCCCCTGTTACGTTTAACACCAGGGTCTTGGAGCATTACAATGCCCTTCAGCATTAAAAGCTTCCTTTTTCACTGTGAATAGACTTGTACTGCAACTAGGCAAGTTCTAGTGTATTACATGAGAATGAATAAAGATATTAGCGTACAGAAAATGTGAAAAGAGAAAGGCAGTAGACATGAATAAGCAAGTAAGTAACTTAATCACATTTTTCTTTGAATATACAAAATACACTGAGGATCACATCACTAAAAAACCACGTCTGCTGAAAAAGAAGTGGGTTTTGTGTAAAAACAGATCACGCATCTGCTTGTCTCCGAGTACTTTAAGTAGTCAATGTATGAAGTCACTTTGCTTTTACTATGCACACAATTAGACTTTGGACTAGGACAGAAGTATATGTGATATGTATTTCCTTGAAAAATACTGCTGTATGTAGGAAATAAACTCTTAGGCCAGGTAGCTCAGCTTCCTATGAGTGCACAATTGTTCACTACAGTTTGTCGTTGAGTGCTTTACCTGCTCAAGTTTCAAATGTTTTGTTTGGTGGGGCTTCATTCTCTATTTGAAAATTACCTGCTAGACTGAATCATGTGGTTTCTGAGAAACTCTCTGATACTTTGTCCAAATTTTGTTCTTCTTTCATTTCATCGCATTACCTTTATCTGTACCACTGCATGTTAGCATCCAAGAAATCCCTTTCCATTCTCTCTGTTCATCACTCATATATTTCTAGACAGTGGTCGTTTTGCCCCTGTGTCGTGGTTTAACCTGGCAGGCAGCTAAACACTAGACAGCCGTTCACTCACTCCCCCTCTCCCAGAGGGATGGGGGAGAGAATTTGAAAAAAAAGTAAAATTCTTGGATTTAGATAAAGACAGTTTAATGGGACAGAAAAGGATGGGAAAATAATACCAATATTAATAATAGAATTAGAATATGCAGGTGGTGCACAGTGCGGTTGCTCAGCATGCACTGACTGATGCCCAGCCAGTTCCCAAGCAGTGGCCCCCAGCTATCCTTCCCCTTAGTTCATGTGCTGAGCATGACACCATATGGTTTGGAATATCCCTTTGGCCAGTGGGGGTACGCTGTCCTGGCTGCAACCCTTCCCAGCTTGTTGTGCACCGTACCCTACTTACTTGCTGTCAGGGCAGCGTGGGAAGGAAGAGTCCTTGACCACTGTTTAGCAACAACTTAAACACCAGTGTGTTACCAACATGATTGTCCTAAATCCAAAACACGGCATTACACCAGGTACTGGTAAGAAAATTAACTCTATGCCAGCTAATAGCAGGATAACTTGTTATCTAGATTAATAAATCAAGCACCTTCCTTGTCTAATCAGTTTTGTTGCTGTTCTCTGAAGTCCTTTCCAGCATACCAGCATCCTTCTGTTACGGAAGTGTCTGGAAGTGGATGCAGTGTTCCGCAGAAGTCTTCCCAGATGCATAGACAATAATTTTCCTCTTCTGACATTATTCTACTGCATATGCAGCCCAAAATTGCATCAGTCTTTTAAAATGATCTATCTTCTTGAGAACTCGTATTCAATTTGTTGTTTGCTGTCACATGTAGATATCTTGCCATGCAGACGCTTTCCAGGTTTTGCTTTCTCATGGACTCTCCATGTTTCTGATTATTTTTCTTCAGTATATTAGTCTACATTTTTCCACATTGAATCTCATTTTATTGCCTGCCTACATATCTAACCTTGTTAGTTTCCATTTATACTATTGCTATCGTCTCTGACATTTGCAAGCCTCCTGGTTTATTGTCATTTGTAAATTCCATTAATGTGCTATTTACCTCCTTTTCCAGATCATTAATTGAGATATTAAATACGAACATACCAAAAGCACCCCTGCGGCAAACCAGCTCAATACCTCACCTCCCATCATTACCTGCTGCTTACACTCCTTCAACCACCTCTTTCGTCCAGGTCACAGGACTCAGACTCAAGTCAATTTCAGTTAGATTTTTCTAAGAGATTCATTTCAGCTTTTAAAGTGTTTATAAGATTTAGCTCCATGACCTTTTCTCCTCTTCCTTCATTGCACAGGTGGGACTGATTCTCCTTCCCTATGTTTCCATAGATAGCAATAATGAATTAGACAGTGATATGGGGGAAGGGGGGGGGGGGGGGGCGTAAGTGGCTGCTTTTGACTGGTTAAACCAGAATGCAAAATTGTCTCTAGTCTTTGTATTTTGGTTTTTATTTATGCCCTTTAAAGTTGTCACAATGTTCCTTTTGTTATATCCTGATGGGTGAAGTTTTGTTGCTTTTCTCAGGCTTACGTTTGCAAAAAAACCCACTCATATTTCCCTTATTTACTTTGGTCATCTGTTAGGCACTTTATTTTATGATGATGTTCTCCTCTTCTCTCTGCAGACTTCATGTAGCTTTCAACATCAGAAACGGTGTGTGTCTCTATTATGTAGATAAAACAAACTCTGTGAATCAGTTAATTTTTATTTAAATTATTTTTATGGTGAAAGATCATTATGATGAAAGTAGAGTGTTCTGAAAACTGCTTCTAAAGTCATTTTTTCCTCACCTCCCCTTCAAGCAGCGTGAATGAAAGCCCACTGGAGTGGGAAGAGATTCACTCACTTCAGTGAGCTTGGGGTCAGTTCCACTCTCCTGGTGCAATGTAACACCCGGAGAGAGAGGAGGCCTTCATGGTTACTTCTGAGACGTTTTCCGTGTGTACTGCATCCGGTGCGATCTCCCGTGGCAGCCATGTTCCCAGGTGCTGCTCTGTATTTCACTGGAGCAGCTGGCCCAAACAGATGTGTGTTACCAACAAGTGTTTTGGAGAAGCAGCTTTTTGCTGTTATTTAAGGATTGGTGTCAAAACTGTGCTGTAGTGGTAATGTTCTGAGAGCTGCGTGGTTCAGTAATGCCATTGTGAATTTATCACTTACTGATTGCCTGTAAACAACATTTAATGGTCAGACAGGTTTTGGCAGCGAGGGTTGTGGAGAGGAGGGAAGTGCAAGAGGCAGGAATAATGAGAAATCCTGTGAAAAATGTTTTCCCTCTTGTTTCTTTCCCTGGATCTGCTTTTTGTCTGATGAGTCATGGAGAAATTAGCCGCAGAAAAAAATGCCTCACATAGAGGCAAGGCACCCTAAAAATCCCAGCATCACCTGAGGTTTCTTTCTCTACTGTCTTCTGCTGTCTTCTCAGGTTTCTCACTGCTGCTGCTTTTCCTTCTTTTTCTGTTCTTAGCCACTCTTTCTGGTCCCTTTCCTTTTATTGCCATAGCCCTGTGATGTCCTTGTATCAGAAGAAACCCTTCTGCAACTGGCTTTTAGTGAAGGTGGACTGTGATTGTGGAATTATATTTTGAATCAACAGAAGAGTAAATGTGAGTCTACAATTAGGGCCATAACTTGATAGAAAAATGAATTATACTAGGAAAAATTATTCTAGGGCTGTCTGTGGAGTCAGGCATATCTAAATATCTTGGAGAAGATAGTTTCTTGGCTTGGAAGAGGCAAAATTCAGTTACTCCTGTTTGCTTTGGAGATGTTGAATTTTCTGAAATCAATCTCAGTCACTTTCATTAATAGAAGAGGAAAATCTGTGACTTACCTTTTATCCACTGGTACGAAAAGATCCATAATGACACTGGACAATTACAGTTTTGAGGGAAGGAAGCTATGAGGTCTGGTAACATATTTATGATGTGTGCTGATTTCTGGTTTTTGTCTGTATGTATAAGATCCTGGTCTGATCTTAAAGAATATACTTGTCACAGTTTGCCCATCTGGAAACTAAAATAACCATACTCTATGTCTTTCTCCAGGACTATGGGAGACCTAGAGCTAGGCATATTTTCTGACATGAAGCTATGGAAATAAATAATATTGCCATTATTCTTGTTGAATACTTTTGAACACTGTCTATCTTTCATAAATCTGTCAGTGACATCTGATTTAACAGCTGCTGAGTGTCCACTGCTTGTGTTGAGTTCGGCTGGAGCTGAGGGGCTGAGCACTCATCTAATTCACAACAAGGCAGTGGAAAGGCATCCAAAATTCTTTTTCTGCTGTGCTGCTCCACAGGTGTACATTATGCAGTCCAACATTTATTTCTGTTCAGCTTTTTAAAAGCTAGTAACTGTACAAGCTCTAAACAAAAATGTGGACTATATTCCTTTAAAATTTTTGTTATAAAGAATTTTGCTTTTCTTCTTAAACTAAACCCCTCTATTTTGGGTGAGATGTGGAATAATGTTAGAGTCCAATGGGAGGATAGCTTAAGGTAGGAAGGGGTGAAAGTGATAGCTTGGTCACTGAGTGGTAAATCTCTACTAATCTTCAAAGCAAGACACAACCCAGGATTTTTCTTCTGTTTCTTTCCAAGTGAAGGCCATTGTGTTTCCATCCTCGGCTGTGTCAGCAGTGATAGCCCTTTTTTCCAGCATTGATTGTTGACTTCCCCTGACACCATATCACAACCCATTAGTGCTGAAAACTGACAAGCCCAGCTGCAACAGCAAAATGGCAAGTTTAAAAGAAAATATACAAGGGATGGGCACAGAATGCTATTAGTATGAAAAAGTAGTTGTTTTTTGTCTTACCTTTGTAAAGGTCAAGAATGCAAACATTTTTTCTCTTGCTAACAACAACTTGTGTATATTTTGAACTAAGAAAGCCATTCTCTCTCTTTGTTTTTTTGTGGATTTTTTTTTAAATTCAAACTGTAATGTGGGTTTTACAAAAGCAACCATGTTGCGGTGAGTGAAAAAGATTCCTTCCTTTAGGAAGCTTGTGGGGAGTATTCTGCTTATACATATTTATGGAGTATGAGGTTTTTTTGTAAGGCAGAGACATTTCAGAGAAATTAATGCCTCAGCAGTTTCTGGGTGCTGAGATCCCATCATCAAGCTTTTGTATTGTCTCTAGAGTGGGATTTTCTTTCTTTCTTTTCTTTCTTTCTTTCTTTCTTTCTTTCTTTCTTTCTTTCTTTCTTTCTTTCTTTCTTTCTTTCTTTCTTTCTTTCTTTCTTTCTTTCTTTCTTTCTTTCTTTCTTTCTTTCTTTCTTTCTTTCTTTCTTTCTTTCTTTCTTTCTTTCTTTCTTTCTTTCTTTCTTTCTTTCTTTCTTTCTTTCTTTCTTTCTTTCTTTCTTTCTTTCTTTCTTTCTTTCTTTCTTTCTTTCTTTCTTTCTTTCTTTCTTTCTTTCTTTCTTTCTTTCTTTCTTTCTTTCTTTCTTTCTTTCTTTCTTTCTTTCTTTCTTTCTTTCTTCTGTAGTTGTAAGGCAGTGTCACCACTCTGTATGGTACAGTAATGGTAAATGTTCCTTCTGATTGTACAGGTGATTTCCCAGGGCAACAGCCTTCATTGTCCCACTGCTGTGTACTTAGAGAGATAATGGGGATTCAGCAAGGGCAGGTAACTCTTCAAAACCTTAGTGCCAATGCCCATTTGATATCACTTGGAAGGCAGAGTGTATACTTTGCTCTGTCAAAGCCCAGAGGAGATTGGAACATGAGTAGAGCCCAACAGCTCTCTTGACACCCAAATTTGTTGCAAATGGTTATGTAGCAGCAGCAGCAAAAGGAGAAACATGGCTGGAAAATTGGTGAAATACATTAAAATTTTTTGTCTTATGAGGAACAGCCTAGAAAGCTGAGGTTTTTCAGTCTCAAGAAGAGGAGACTGGGGTGGGGACCTCATCGCTCTTTACAACTCTCCTAAAGGAGGTTGTAGCCAGGTGGGGGCCCATCTCTCCTGCTGTTCCTGCAGTGAGAGAACTGGAGGAAATGGCCTTAAGCTGAGTCAGGGGGGATTCAGATTTGATATAAGAAAATTTTTTTTCACCATTAGGGTGGTCAGGGATTGGAATAGATTGCCCAGGGAGGTGGTGGCATCACAATCCCTGAAAGTGTTCAAGACGTGTCTGCATCTGGTGCTGGATGATGTGGTTTAGGGATTTAGGGGTTGCAGTGTGAATGTTGGGTAGATGGTTGGACTGGGAGATCTTGAAGCTCTCTTCTCAACCTTGATCATTCTATGAGTCTATGAAGATAATATTAAAAAAAAGAAAACACAAAGGCTGAAGGTCAAATTGTGTAAAAAAACATCCAGAATTTATTTGGAACCCTGTAGGGCAGTGAGGATACAAAAAAACTTAGGTTAACAAGGTAATGAATTTGTTTTTGAACAGGTGGGATAATTTAGACTTGGTTTTGCAAATTGATAGCTAAGAACACAAAGGATATTTATCTCAAGTAATCTATTTAGACAATTCTGTTATCACAAACATGAGTTCTTTCAGATTCATACCAATGGACATTTGTGTGGCAGTAGCTGGTTGGTCCCCCATTTTGCTAGAATGTTGCAAAGCAATGGTTTCTGCCCCAAAGCACTTGCAGCAAAACAAACCTACTCATCAAATAAAGGAAATGATACTCAGTTTTATGGAAAGCTAAGTCTTACAAACCAAGTGACCTATACAAGGTTATACTGTGCACCTCTCCTGAAGACTGATTGCTATGTGCTAAAGTATGGATTTACAAGGTCCAGCCTACTGTGTTAGGTTTCTGGGTGACTTTCTAAGCATCTATTAAAATGCCCTTGTACGGTGTAGCTCAAAGTGAAGTGTGTGGGTAGAGAGTGACCACATCAGAACTTACAATTAGGGCAGAGTAGCTAAAACTGAGTTAGTTGATACCCTGCTTTCTCATCTTCTTTCTCGTTTATTCAAGCCATGGGTTAGTGACTGAGGATGATCTGAGCTTCATTCTCTCTTTTTTCATTGCTACAGAATTAGCCTGCATTTGAGGCTCCCTTGTTTTTCCTTTCTCTTCTGCTTGCTTGACCAACCCAAGAACTTCATGAAGATCTCAGACACGTTTATGAAATTTCTTTTTAATGCATTGGGCTTTAGGTCTAGTTTATCTTCACATATTAGCTACAGTTTTAATTGTGGATCAGATTCCAGAAGGATGCTTCCCAAAGTTTATTTTTATGAGTTGGATCAGGTATAAAGTCTAATGCAGAACGATCTTATGCTGAATATGAAGTTACAGTCATGAGGAAGCTTTGTTACGGCGATCCTAGTCTAGTCACTCATGGGCAGCCTCCTCCAAATAGCCGCAGCCTCCTCCAAATAGCCAAAATTTTTGTAAATGCTCAAGTATCCAAAAATATGACCTCCTTCTTATTTACACTGAAGCCAGGACAGCAGTAATAAATCAGTCTTCAAACGTCCTTGGAGTAGTTACCTCTCACAAAGAATGAAAAAAGCATAACTTCAAGTAGTTAAAACAGGGGGAAACAGATGAAGGCAAGATTACACTCAGTTAGTACTTGTCTGCTTAACGCACCTAGCTGATCCAGTTGTCTGGGTCTGAATACAGAGCCTGCTGCTAGTTTTTCCTATATGAAGAGCAAAGTTTACTTCTTGACTTTGGACACAGATGACCTAATTTCTGAGATTTTCTATTAATACTCAGTTATCCCTTGTCACCTTTACAAAGCATATGCAGGTCTAGTGGCAGAAAAGCATGGATGGTAGGCTTGCCATCATGAGGGTTAGGCAGAAAGGCATTTCTCTGTGTTCTTCAAGGCTCTGTACTTCTACTGAAGTTGTTCATTCTCAGTGAGTCAGTCCAAAAACAATATTTAGTGAGATTTCATCTGTCTGGTTAACCATTAGTTTAAACTGTTGTAAAGCTACCATGGTTAACTTTAATAAAAATAAAAGACAAAGCCAGACAAAATGAGAATAAATTAGTGCTTATGTGTAAAACCAATGCCTATAGAAGAGTATCTGTCTGTGTTATACATGGTGGCTGATTTTGGGTTGGTCTTGACTATAATTGTGGATGGCACTGAGACCTGGTCGTAGAGGCAGAGTTTATGCATTTACAGGCAAATAGGTAAATGCAGGTAGAACTTGACTTGTGTGGTACTGGCTCCTTCATCTTCTGGAGATCTCTATGAAAAGCCTGCCATGCAGTTTGCCAGCTGTCGATAACCCTGAGCAGTCTCAGTCAGCCGTACTCCACTTTGACAGGTATCTAAAATCTCGGTTATCTGAGCTGCTCTGTTCTGTGCACTCCTTTTGTGCCTTCTGAGATACCATGGGAGAGAGTAACAGTGCAGACTAAGTGATCCACACTGTTTCAGTTATTGAAAGGAAACTGGATATCATGGAAGTTGTTGCTAGAAGTGTACTGTTTCTCTTTAATCAGTCCTCCCGGTGCTAAAATAGACACTAAATGAGGAAACAAAATATCTATGTTTGTGAAAAGCATCTGGAACTCTGCTGTACTTAGTTTTTCTTAAGACCATTAACGAGGGTTATCACTTTAAAGGGTGCTTTAAAACTCACTCTTTAGCTTTAACAAGAATTTCCAGAACTTCCTTAGACAGCAGACACTTTAGGTGTAACGTAAAGTGAGGTGATCATTTCTTTAATTCAGTTTCAACTCTCCCTGCCTCCTTTCCCCCAAATGCAGAGTAGGTATCCCTCACCCAGTAAACATGTCTTGGATTTTTTATCAGCGTTGTCTGGGCAGATGGGCCATGTGGGACACAACTACCATTATGAGTAGTACATTTGGAGGAAAAAAAAGGTCTTTCTGTTCTTTTAAGGAATTTTCCTCCTCCAGAAATTACCTGGAGTAATGGTAGCAGCCAGAAGTAATGGTAGCATAAGGGAGGGAAACAAGATTCCTGGAAAATCTTGCAAAGCAGTTAACATGCTGAATTCTTTGGACAATAGATATCATCTCTCAGAATGAGCTGGACTCTGATTCAGGTACTGAATTAAATGAATGTTTTTTAAAATCAGCTCAGCTTACTGAGCTTTATGGGAAACCTGTCTCTTATTTTGGTGTGTGAGATTTGAGCTCTTTTGAGACTCTGTCTCAGAGTAACCCGAAGGACTCTAAGACTTGACTTCTTCAGTCCTTTCATGGTTTTCAAGAATTTTGCTATGAAAAGTCTCCCTTGGAAATGCCTTCTTTTCTGCTTAGGATACAAATTCTTCTTCTTAATATCAGTGACATACAAATGTGTAGCAGAGGTTATATATGAAGGTATTTTGTCTTTGAAGGAGAAAGGCAGTTTACAGGTGTTATAGGGTGAGCAGCACCAGCTGATGTGGGAGGGAGTGAAGTCATGTCCCTTTTCTGTTCCCTTTGAGAAGAGCAGCCCTTCAGGGTGCTTGCACTCCCTCACTGAGTGTGCGGAGCTGGCAGGCAGTGACAGAATGGAGACACCTCAAGTAGCTTTCAAACAGTTATTTTGGTTGCCAGGAGTAGTCTGGTTGTGACAATTCAGAGCTCAATAAAAACAGCTGATTTATTTGCTGACCCTCCTGTGTCTTGTTGATATCCTAGAACATACTGCCTGTGGAAATCTAGGATTCTTGTTTCCCTTCCCCTGTGAAGAACCAGGATTTGGCCACTTTTGTGCAAGACAGTTTTGTAGTAGTGAGCTGTGAGTTAGATTTTTTATATCATGTTTGGGCAACTAAGTAATTAGCCTGCTTTTGAAAATGCTGAGTCTACAATGGCTCCCAGTGAAGTGAAGAGAATTACAGACTACTCAGCAATCTGGAAAACTTATTAAATATGGAGCTGGGAAAAGAATTTATGATGTTCATTTTTTAAAATTTGAAGCTGCATAAACTACAGCTTATATTAAGACTCTACACATAAAAAGTTGCTAAAGGTCTAGTAAATGACTAGTAACTCTTTCTATAAGTGACTGATCAGTTGTTACAATGCCCAACAAGTTTGGGGTTTATTTTAACACCTCCTAAAATTGCTTATAATATACCCATTTGTGTACTTTTAATGTACCTTTGACCTCTGTAACCTGAAACTACTGTTCTTTTGTCAATTTAATATCTCCAGAACATCATGTGTGGTCATGATATATTTGTGGAAGGGATTCTTGGGTTGAAATGTCTGCTGGCTTAAGTCAGCTGGGGCTGACTTCAATCCAGCACAAGAATCTCAGTTTGGAGATCCAAATAATGGGGTACTGTAGTCTTGTGGACAGCTTAACCAGGCAGGGAGTGGAAGCAAATTCTTTGAACAGCCTTCCTTTGTCCACCATCATGAAATCAAAAAGCAAATCATTTGAAAAACATTAGGCGGTAATTCCCCTGGGGCTTTCCTAAACTCATCCATCATGGATTAAATCTAATTTTCCTTCTTTCTCTATTGTACTCCAAGAAGCCTTGTGACCAGTTAGGTCATTTTAGCTTTAAACATTAACTTCGATAAGACATTTTAAATTAGTAGAATCTTTTCACAAATTAGACCATAATCTTACACTCATGCCCTAGGAATAATGATGCATTCTTTTTGTTAAATATTAATGATTTTTGAGTGAAAAGTATTTTGTTTATGATGCTACTGTTGAATATAGTAATAACTAGTAGTGACATTGTAACAGATTTTTTTTAATAGTCTAGGAGGCTTCCCACCAGAGATTATTTGAAACTGTATTACTCTGGTAAAGTTCACTTCTACCTGTATTTATATGTTAAAAAAGTGTCAGGCCTAGTGTTTTGGTTGGGCTATATCCCAGTTACACAAAACTCTTAAAATGTCCATTTATTAATTCATTAATTTCACGACTCTTTCCAAAATGTTCTACAAAGATATTTTGCCAACTCTGTTCACCTAAATTCCCCATTGTACTTTGCATTTTTATTAAATAGAACTGGTGTTTGAAATAGCTTGTAAATTGACAGGATACAAATTAGTGGACATTAAAGAGTCAGTGATGTCTCTGGGTGAGCTTTGAAGAACATTCTATTTAGAACCAACTGTACCATGTATCATTTATTTTTCTGCTTTCCCCTTCCTATGTTTGTTATAACCAAGGAAATTTGCCTAAGATTTGGTTGCGGGTTTATTTCAATGTTTACCTGTTTTGACTGTTTATTTTCTATGTATCTGCTGTTTTAATGCTTGTCTTATGACATCACTGTTCATTGCCAGGGGAATGACAGTGATGTCACAGAGGTGATGGTTTGTAGGACAGAATGCCTCTGAGACTGTGAGTGACTATAAAACCCTTTTTTCCCTTGGGCCACCAGTTGTTGCTAGTTGATGGCTGTCATTCTCCTGTGCAGTCAAAAGCCATTGTGTCATGGTCAATGCTTTGGCATACATGTCACAAAATGGCCACACTCCTGACAACTTCACTGCAGAAAACCAAGTGTTCCTGATCACAGGAGACCATGTTTCCTTGTAATTCTTACTCAGGACACAGATTTATTTGGGGATGAGGACTCCACTGATGTTTGTCTTGTGTTTTTTATATCATATCTGTTCTTTGTCTAAATAGTCACCTCTGCCTCTGTCAATTCAAATCCAAAACCTTTCAGGAAAATGAAACTTCCCTAGTCCAGTTTGGGGAGGGTGGGAAACTATGGCTCCATGTTGAGGAATAAGCAGTAATGAGATTAACCATAAATATCTTTCTTGTGTATATAGGTTTATATGAATGAGAAGTGACAGAAACAGGACAGTATAAGAAGAAAAGATCTATCTAAATACAGCGTATTTTCCAAAATGTTCCTGGAGTTTTTGGAAACTCCTTGAAAACACTGCATGTCTTCCAGTAGTACATGGACCACAAGAGAGGCAGCCCTTGTGAAACCAACTTCCTCTAATATACTCAGACAGTGGATCTGTTGTATCTGTTGTATTGCTGGGCATAAAATGGAAAGATGGTTGACCACTCCTTTCACTTTTTTTCCCCTTCATGCTCAAAATCGTCTCCCACACCTCAAATCTCCTACTGAATATGACCTACTGGTCAAGTTGCAATCCCTCACCTCCAGCAAGCAGGAGGTTGCTCCTTTAGCAGCCTGTGCTGGTAGTAGCACACCACTGCTCACCCCCCAGGGCTTCTTACAGAGCAGCTCGAGGAGCTCTGGCCTCTCTCCGACGACTCGGTTTGTCATTTCTGTCACTTTGTGGCACATACACACACACACACACAGCAGCTGCCAGTGGCCTTGGGGGCCTGGGATCATATTTTTTTTCTAGCTCAGTTCTCTTGCACACTGGCTGGCTACATTGGAGTCTGTTACCTGCAATAGTCTCTGACCTCTTTCTGAGCATCTAAAACACCCTGCCGTGGAGCTCCAATGGCACGCAGACACTTGCCCTGTTTGCTGGTGTCTCTCCCCCTGCTTTCAAATTACCTTTTCAAAGTCCATTGGTATCAGTGGCTTAGATTTTCGTTCTTTTCTGAATGGTGGTGGTTGTCTTTGATGTCAGGATTTTAATTTTTTTTTACTCTGAAGGAAGTGAAGAGGCACTTGTCCATTTTATGTACATTTGAATAATCACTAAAAATAAAATGAAAAAATCAGGGCTCTACTCTGCAAAGTAGTTTTCAATTCCCTGAAGAGTAACATGGCTCTTTCTGACTCCACACAGGCAGACAGGCCTAATTCAGCTGTCTGTTGCATGGTATGTTTAAGTGGTTTTGTAAAACAGTGTTCCCTAAATGTTGACAGTTTAATGGATTTCATTAGTGGCTGCCTACTGGTTGAGGGCTCAAACCTGCCCCCACCAGGGTTAGCTCAGATGAGTTCAGATGTGGCTGTGTGGAGGACCACCCTCATCCCGTCGGAGCTTTTCCAAGAGCTGCATCTGGAGCTCCAAAACAAGAACAGGCATCTTCTGTGCCTCCATATCCACAGCATGCTGTGGGCCATGGCTGGTGGGCGCATGTGTCCTTCTCACTAGGCAGAAATGTCTCCAAGGCTCCATCGCACACCCAAAGACCTGTGGGTCTTCTCAGGGTCTCCTTCCAGACTTCCATGCAGGTGAACTGACTCCAGTCACTGTCTTGGGAAATGAAGGAGTGTCTCTATTATGCCAAAACATGCTTGTGCTACATCTCCTGTGCCTGTGAGAGCTGTAGCTGCATAGAACATCTGGGGGCCCTCCAAGTCCAATTTCCATTAGCAAATAATGTTCATGATTTTGTTCCAGTCACTGCCTTTTAAGTTGAATAACATATGAAAGATAGCTTCATCAAGGTGAGTAATAGCTGAATCTAGTCTCTCTCTCTCTACGTGCTATGAGGTCAGAGGAAGCTTGACTGCTTTGTCTGGAGTGTGTGTTGGAGGAACACTTTGAAGGGGAAAGTATTAAAACTAACAATATGAAATCTTGGAATAGACTATAATTTTATTCCTTTTTCTGAACAAAGCAAAGAAAAATATAGACCTAAGAAGCCGTAAGTAGAGAGCCCATTTTAATAATATCATTGCATGTTAAGCTGTTCCCAAACTGAAGTGAGGAAGACACTCCAAAACTAGCAGAAGTAACTTAATATTTTTCTGACATGTTCAAAATCTAGAGAATGACAATTAGCTGTAACAATTACAAATTGAAGGTAAGTCATATTGTTAAAAATTAATTCCAGCATTTATTCTGTGATGTCTAATGATTTCCTCAGATTTCTTTATTTGGGGGGAAGGACTGAAAATCCCTGTGTTTAGTGCCTGTCCAAGATGATTTCTCCCCTGCCCATCCTGAGAAGAGCTGTGTGAGGTACCTGTGTCTGGATTCGGCACTAGGGAAGAACAGTGCAGACTACCCGTTGCTTTGGCATTATGAGCATCAGGACTGCAGCTTAGCTGTGCCCCATGACATACTAGCAATTTCCCTCTCTGGTTTTAGGTCCAGGTCTGTTCCCATGCCCAGTCCAGTCTGATGGTTCTCACACTCCTCAGACGATTTAGGTCAAGTTCATTCTTGTGTCTCTGCTCCCATGTGAATGTTGTGCTCCGGAGTAGGGGAGGGAAGGCACAGAAGGGAGAGGCAGCCTCTCCATATGCACCATACTCTTTGTCTGGTAGCTTAATCTTTCCTGCAGCCTTCCTGGGCCTGTTGATGGTGCAGTGAGGCAGTCAAAGAGGTGTTCATTCATTCTGTAGCCAAGCTGACAATAGAGCTTTTTAGGACCCGTTTTACTATTGCATCCATATCTAATGCACTTTTTTCTCTTTTTATTCTCCAGTAGCAGCTTTTTCAGGCATGGCTTTCTGTTGAAAGTAGGCAAGAGCAGTGAGACATATAAGCAGGTCTTTCATACTCCAGTAGAGGTCAGATACCTACCTACAGTAAAGGAGCTAATTCATTACAGCATGATAGATTATAACAGCTTATTTGGAGCCCTATTATATAAATCACTTAAATGTGTATTTACATAACATTCCTATTAATTACCACAAAGACTGTAATGACTGTGAGCTGTTCTAGTTTATCTTGTAAATATGTATTTAAGCAATTCTGTTGCAGGTAATATTTAATCAATAGACCGTAACAGATCATTAATCATGCCAAACCTTTGTGTAAAAAGGGAATTTCTACTGGTGGAATGCAATGGATCCTTTGGAGTACCGTATAAGATATTATACTACTCATATGAAAACTCTACAGTGCCACCAGTGATAAATGTTAAAAGCCTTACTGTGACCTCCTGTATGGTAGGTCTGTGTATTGACACATGGGCACATACATTTCTTGAGGTAAAGAAGTCAAGAAGTTAGTCAGCAGTGATTCTTTTGGACACTTTCAAGGAGCTGAAAAGACAAGCTCCAAGGCAATGCACCTACCATGTTTTCTTGGCCAAAAAGGTACTGGGTAAAGTGTTTATATGTGTACCTGGTATCTGTTGTGTCTGAGCACCACACAACAGTATTCTGCAGCATCAGTGATGGCAATGGCTCTGGAAGGAAGAGGAACATTACTCTCATCCTTACCTTGGAAGTGGGGAAAATCCAGAGAGAGAGAACATACAGAATACTCAGGACATAGACATGCAACAGAGGGGTTGTGCTATTGCCATCAAGCAGATGACCATCAATTAACTTGAATGAAGGCAGGTAATGCTGCTGTTTTCACAGAAACTTAAGACGCTATCTCAGTGAAAGCATGTATATGTTCAGGAGCCAGTGTTAAAGTGGCAGTATTTTGGTGATCTTCACTAAACTCTTCAAAACACAGGTGCAAAAAATTGACATTATCATCAGGGACCTATTTTTAAAAATACTTGATGCACAGAGAAAATAGAAAAGAGAAAGTAAAAACCTAAAGCTCTTAAAAGAGCTCCAGTAAAAGTCCTAAGGGTTTTGTTTCCTTCACACAGTACAGAAGACACGTCATGTCATCAGAAAGTGGAGAACCTGAGGATGAAATCTTGCTTACTTTACCTGTGCCAGCAGCCCAACTTGATTTTAAACAGACTGCTCAGGAGGGGGAGGCAAGCAGGATTTTCTGCAGAACTGAATTATCAACTATTGTAACTGCGCCACTGCAAATCCGCATGATGTAGTGCATGCATGCTTGCCAAGCTGTCCTGGGAAGCTGGCCTCGAGCTCTAGCTGAAGTCATAGCTAACAGCTAAGAGCCAGATTGTGGTCATGTGAGTTGGTCACTGGCATCGTGCAGGACTACTGCACAGTTAAGGTGCACCAGGTTGGGAATTCCAGAATGGGAATGCAATTCTAGAAACTCTTTGTCCTATGTTGTGAGTGTGCCATGGAGTGTGTGCTGAACAGCAGAGAGGATTAATGGCTGAAACAGTAAGAAAGTCTTAGTCCAGGGCCATAATGTATTGGCAAAGCTTTTTAGGAAGTCTGTGCATCACTGGCTCTGGCCAACTCCACCGATCTCTTGTTTTCATAAGCACTAAATTAACTTATTTTTTTTAAAAGGCTTTTATTAATGATTCCTTTGGAGGTTTTGCAATCTGTTGTCTAATGCAAGCTTTGATTAAGTAAAAAAACATTCTCTGCAATAACAGTTCTCCTGTGTAATAACTAATCAATATATGCTAATCATTTGCCAAATATATTTCTGACAGAGAAATGATTATGAAGTTAGTTGGCTGCCAAAAAAGAACAAAAAACTCCCAACAAATAAACAAAAAAGCCCCCACCTTCAAAACCCTTCTTTAATTCCTTAGCCAGTAGGTATTTGTATCTGTAAAAGATTAACCAGTTTTTTACTTTTGAAAATTAGTATTGAAATCTTATTAGCTGTCATGAATATTCAATTCAAATGTTCTTTTTACAGCTAAGTTATAAACCTGTAGAAAACATGGGAGGCCAACTCAACCCTGAATATAGTGCTGAAGCTGAGTGCTTCTGTAATAAAGTAATCTATTAAAAGGTTATCTTTCATATAAGATTGCTTTCCCTAAGCACCTAAGCATATTAACAACATCTGAAATGCACTTGTAATTATACACACCTCAGAAAAGATTTTAAATTGCCTTCTTTGTCCACACATAAAAACATCTCAGTCACTCTGTGATCTTATTTTACCTATGCACCTTAAACCTTGTAAAAGTAAAATGGAAGAAGCAATCACCCATCAGAGAATTGCTTATAGGTGAACTTTGGTCGTCTCTAGTGGCATTAATTTTGCTCTCTGTGAACTGCACTTGACACCCTTGTAAGGTCTGGAGAATTCTTTCCATCTCTGACTGGCCTACATGACTATTTGCTATTAATTTGTGCATCGAAGATGATGCACTGGGAAAAAAATAGTTAATTTAGTCTCTGAAGAACAGCTTTCTGGCTAAATCCTGCAACTTTATGGGAACAGCTGCTCTTTACCTTTTCAATCAGTGCCAGTGAAATCAGCAGTGTGCTTGCATGACTGGGTTTGGAAGGAGTGGGTACAGCAGCAAGGTAGGAAATGTGCTGCTTTAACTGCACCAACTTCATTTGTGTTTGAACTCCAGCTGCCTTTTTCCTAATTGCTGACCATACTAATGAACCTAAATGCCCTGCAACACTGTTGCTGTCATCTTCCCATATACTGCAGAAATATATTGCGTATAACACAGTAAGAAAACTACATAACCTGGTCTATAACCTGTTTGCTTCTGGTGTGGTATTTGGTTTCTGAACCAGACAGCAAGACCAGCAAAACAGTTTCTGTCAATCCCATACAGCAGAAGCACAATGGCTTGAACAATACAGAGATTTTAAGACAAAGATAGTAAGAATACTGTTAAAGTTGCTATCCCTCTTTGCCTTGTTAGAGATCTGATTTTGCTTTCCTACTCAGACAAAAATACCTTTGATTTTGAGCCCTTGTAGAAATTCCTTTTGAAAATTTTCAGCTGACTCCATTTGGCAGCTAGGTTTATGAAGGAACATTTTTATCTGTCTCCAGTCTTCTGGGGCTACTGGTTATTTGGTGAAGAGCATTTGAGCTAATGGAGCTCACTTGAATTCCCCTTAGGAATAAGATTCTTTCCTGAATAAGGACTGCGGGATCAGTTGTTAGCTGTTCTGCTGAATAAACTGAATACCCATGGAGCTTTTTAGCTTCTCCTTTGTGAAACCCATGGCTTTTAGAAAGGTCTGTGATGGTTCTGGTGATTTTTATTGTGATAATACTTCTAAATGCTCAGGCACAGCTGAGAGCAGTACTAATATTCACCACATGCTACTTACAAAATTGCTATGGTGGAAGCATGGGGTGCTTGCCCTGAGCACTTCATGGTGTCAGGGTTTTCAAGATGATTCGTTGCCGAGTTCTACTTGCTGGATTTTATTTCTAAAATCATCTTATTTCCAAATGTTAATGCTCACAATGGAATATCAGTTATAAATGTGTATGTTGGTAGGGTATTTTATCATACTTAAGAGGACTTCATAGCATCTCCCTCAGCAATTTGATTAAATGAAAGTATTAGTTTCCTCCTCTGGAAGGGAGAAAGCTGTGCAGTTTGGTTCTAGCTGTAGAAAACTTATGAAAAACTTATATAGAACTTAATGGAAAAATTCTGCAGATTTAAAAGGAAAATGTCATCTCCACCACACAACCCTCTGGGATGATTCAAAACCAGATGAGAAGAGACTAGCATAATTTCATACCTCTGCGTTTTAGGAGCAATTTCTTAAAAGATGAATATTGTCTTTTCTGTGAAATTTTTACTACTTTTGAGTCAAAAAGACCTATTTATAATAGTTTTTGATTTAACACTTCCCAGAGCAAGGTTGGAGGCAAGAGTGATGAAAGGTGAAAGGATCTGGGGAATCTGTTGCGGTGGTGTAGTCCTCTGTTGTATCACAGACAAGAAACGTGATCATGTGCAAAGCATTTCTGGGGTGCAAAATGTGTCTCCTGAGCTCTCCCCAGTCCCAAATGCTGGGTGGAAGAAATGCCTTTTCAACGTTAAGAGAAGTGGGTGTGGTGGATTCCCTGTCATTAGAGTTGTTTAGGTCAAGACTTGCTCTACTCAAGCCATACCTGTATGGTAGGTGAGACTGGATGAGATGGTCGCAGTGGTCCTTTTCTGGCCTTCGTGGTATAGGAAAATCCTGCAAACCATTTGCATAGAACTGTGTCAGCAGGTGTGCTTTCATTTCTTAAGGCATTGTGTAAATTGTATAAAATCATATGCTGTCTTACAAATGATGAAAGTATTAGGCCCGTCTTCTACTGTGCTGATACAATGGGGGAATTAATTTTCAAAAAGTAATTCTGGTAAGTAAGCTGAAAGAGCACTGGAAAGTGCCTGCTCTTTCAGACAGTGCAGGAAAGTAACTAATTGCTCTAAACTAACTTCACTGAAGTGCAGAGCAAGGGTACAGATAACACAAAAATGTATTAGTTGCTTTTGTTGCAATATAAAAGACTGAGGCAAGGGATTAGGTTTTTTGTGTTCAGCAAAGGAGTGGAATGTGTTTCTCACACACTCCACATCTCTTCTTTTGCTATAGTTCAAAAATCTGAAGATACAACAATTTGGCAGTGTCAGCAGTGTAGTTTAACAACACAGAGAGTGGCACAGCACTGCCCCACAGAATGGTGTCCCAACTCCCTTTCAAAGCTGCCGCTTGTGAGCACAATGTACGCTGAGAACATTTTTATGGGAACATTCAGGCAAACAAACACAGATGGCTGCAATTGCCCTCCCCCCTCCCCTTCCCTGGTGGGTAATCGGCACTAGTATTGAATTACATAATTATTGGGGGTAATACTGTATTATCAGGTCAGGCAAGTTCTCTTTGTGAAGGTTCACCTGGTAAGTACTGCATGGTGATAGATGAGTTTTGTGTTACTTCACATTACTTGGGACTGACGCCAACCAAATCACCTCCTGACTTGTGTACCAGGTAGTCAGTCACACCCAGGCTATCTAAAGCTGTGCTTGCCCGGGCCAGTCTTCTATGAAAACAGCTGGGAATCATGCCATATCAGCCGTGTTCCTGCGAAACGGCAGATGAAAGCGGCTAGGGAAGTTCAGCTGCGATTTGAGTATGCGATGGTACTTCTGGCACTAGCGGGGAAAAAACAGTGAGGGCCAGGAGGAGGCTGGGAGATGAGCGGGCGAGCCTGCAGAGCAGCCGTGGTCACAGCACAGCGGTTGGCTTTCAGCTGGGGCAGGGGAGGAATGTGGGATGGTTCCCACAGCATCTCCCAGCTTTGGAAACCTCTCCCCTTCCAGCACCGCGTGCGCCGCACTGGCTCCGAGGGCATGGTCGGATGTTTGCTTGAGAAACAGCTGTGGTGGTTTAACAAGTTACTGCTTGATCAACTATTTGTTCCTGCTCCCCTCTGCTGAGGTGCAGTAACCGAATCCGTGGGCTCTTTCAGGCTATTGCAGGGTGGAGGGAAACAGGATTTGCTTCAAGTGTTTGCAGGTACGGGCAGCTGCCGTGTCTGAGTCGTGGGGGCAGAGATAAAGAGTTAAGGGGCAGCGACGTTTTAAGCAGAGACAGCTGTCTCCTAAACGAATGTCTGACTGTGCCATAAAAGACACTCAACACCATTAAACATTGGGCTGTCAGCAATAATTACAGAATGTGTTCACACTGTTTAAAAAAGCAAAAACTACAGAGAGGAAGAGAAGTGACATGAAAATTCAAATGTGAAGAAACTAAATAACTACACTTGGAAAAATAAAGTGTTGCTTATGTGAACTAGAGAGTGTTGTTCCAAAAAACCACAACTTCGGAGCAAATTTTGCCAGTGAATCTTTCATGTGGGAAGTGGGAGTGATGAAGAGAAAAAAATGCTTGGCCCTTTTGCAGTTTGCCCCTTCCTTTCTCTCTCTTGGTCTTGAAAGGTAGGCAATCTCCACTGCAGTTTTTTAATTGTGATAGTTTAATGTACATGAATGTTAAATATAGCCTCACCTGTCTACTTCAGTGCACATATTAGAAATTGCAAGGTACAATCTGAGCACTGGAAGCTAAAGAGTCTGAAGTTCATCAGTGTATCTTGTAGTCAATGAGGGAACACCTGCTGTAGAAGAGTCACACTTTAGATGTGTTTTTATACATACGGTCATCCCAAATAACATCTCCAGGGGCTCCCAGTCAAAAAAAAAAAAGTGAGTTCTTGAGTGGTTTATGCTAGGTGTTTGCTTTCATTGCAAAGTCAGCTCTGAGTTTCTTCATCCTTGTCATTTTGCCCTGACTCTCTAACTCTGCATCAATGGGAAGGTGAGAATGTAAAACCATAGGCACTTGCAGTGGACCCAGGAGGGGGTGTAGTGCTGCAAATGTATACTGTTTAAATGATTAGGTTTAAAGCTGCTTCTGTCTCTCTAAAGAGAGCTCTAATGCTCTACAGCATTCTAGTTCAGACAATAGTAAAAAAATGCCCCACATACCCAAACGTGTACAAAATATTATGGAAGGGCTATTCATATCCTTTGTTTACTTGCTGAAGTAGAAACACTTAGAAACACTTTTTCAGCATTGAATTCTTGCGTTTCTGTCAACCTTTTGTGGAGCCATTTGGAATTATCTGTGGCTGTGCATCGTGCCCAGCACCCTGGTTTTGGCACCTCTGTCACTGGCTGACACGTTCCAGCTGGTTTTTAACACATTCACATGCACTTCAAGCAGACAACAGATACTCACTTCGGCTGTACTGTGCCAGGTGCCAGCACCAGGTATCCACTCTCTCTGTACAAAACACACCTGGAGCAGAGCAGCCATGCATTGGCAGGACTGACAGTGCAAGCTGTTACAAATGCTTCTGGCATTAAACCTTACGTGGGTACCCGCCTATTCCTGCCAGTGCCCTGCAGCCTCCCATCATATCTTGCAAATAGTGTGCAGACTCTCTGAAGACTCTCTCAGAAGGACTCTTGGCTTCCCCTATGCGCAGCAGCAAGGATTTGGGAACAATTTCTTACTGCTCTTTGGAGCAGGATGTCTTCACTGGGAAATACAACTGATGGCTTCGTGAAAATAGTCTAGAAACTGGTAAATCAGTTCACTAACCCATTTACAAAATTAATATATTACACAGGGAGCTGAACAAAACTTGGCAGCTCTGCCTATATCCCCTTTGCACCTGAGGATCCGCTGAGTGACAAAGTAAGACAACCTTCACTCTGCCCTTTGCGGGATACAATAGCCATGGCCCTCACCAGAACTGCAGCGCAAGCCTTGCTTAGTAAGTTAGTACTTGTGAATTTTTGTGCATTGGATGTCCAGCTGCAGGATGATTTTTCTTTATGGAACTGGAGCATCATGTAGAAGTAAGTTGATCTTCCTGATCCCTTAATAATGCAGGTCCTGGAACCCAGGGTTATATAGGGTCAGTCCTCCTGGGAGTGCCAGCCAGAACAGAGAGGTACAAGAGGTAAAATCTGTTATTAATTCTCAAGTATTTCATCTGCTTTCTTCTGTGTTAATGCATAAAGGAAAACCTCTGTTTTGCAAATGCCATTATCATTTTTTGTGCAGAATGGCTGGTTAAAATGTGGACCTGGAAAAGCACAATACCTTTTTAGTGCTTGGTAGGCTCCTCTGCTACCACTGACGGTAAAGGATATGGCTTTCCTGCTGACTTCAGCAAGACGTAGGGCTGGTGGAACAGTTTGCCCTGGCTGTGCTTTAGTCATATGCATTTCCACATGCGGCAGGGTTAAAAGATTCATCGCCCTTCCTGACTGCTTCACCCCGGTGTTTGAAAGCAGTGGTGGGGGGAGCGAGGGAAAAAGGAAGACATTAATACACAACGAGAAGCTGAAACCAAAAGGCCAGCCCATGCTGCATGTTCCCACTTCTCGGCAACTGTGAGTCACACACGTTAAACGCATTTGTGCGCCGGTTGTGTGAGTTGTCCCTAGAATGCTTCAAACTTTTTATAGCTGCTCCCACTTGCTGCAGTGTCACCTGCTGGTGAGATCAAAGCACTCAATAGCACGCTCCCCCGCTCCATGCTCAACAAAGTCACCAGAGCCCTTGAAAACTCCTACAGATGTTTCCTCTCTGAAGACAAAAGGATATTTTTCTCCCCTCCCTTCCTCCTTCACACCAAAGAACAAATCCTATGCTTGGCTGAGTTTGTACCACCTCAGATTAATTGGCACTAATGCAAATGTTCGTGGCTGTGTGTGGGATGTTGCTGAGAGCATAATGGTTGTCGTATTTGCTTGCATGTGGTTACTCCACTTCAGCTGTGTAATTCATTGCTTTATAAAGTGCCTTACAATGTGATACAGCACAGGAAGCTAATCATATGCCGTGGCAGACAATACAGCAGAGATTCAGAGTTACTGCAGGTCTCCTAAGGCCTGTGCCCTGAAGTCCTCAGTCCTTTTTCATCAAAAGTCCCCCTCGAGTGAGTGTCTATTTTGCCACCTGGAACAAACTCTTAGAACTGCCAGAATGTCTGGAGCTTTTCTGCTGGCTCCTTGTGGGATTCCCTTTCATTCCTTTTCAGTCTAATTCCTCTTCCCTTCACTCCCACCCTGAGTTTCTCTCCCTCTTTTTAGGCATCTTATTGGCAGTGTACTCCAGGCATAGCAGTATGAAGGTTGTACAAGAGTTTCCATTCTAAGGGGGTTATTTTGAGTTGCTTATGTTTCTGGCTGCAATTTTAAGCATTTGATATCAAGCCCAGAAGCAATTTTTTAATTGGAAAGTGTAAGCTGAGATAGGTACAAGAACAAAGATCTCTTAAAAACAATATTTCCAACTGTGTAATTTTAACAGTTCTCATAGATGTGGGGATGGATTGGTGTTTGGTTCTGCAGTATCTTTTGCCTCTTCTTGTGCCCTTGAGTGTTACAGGCTGGTAGTCACAGGATGTTTTTTTGTGGATGCAGACTTGGCTCTCTAGGTACCAAGCTATGCTGGTACCATGCTCTCATTTCTAACTTAGGAAATCTCTCTCTCTCTCTCTTTGACCAGTAAGGCATGGATGAAGAAAGATGAGCTCCTCTGCTAGACAGTGACAATCGAAAAGCCAGCATGGAAGGAAGCAGTGAAAAAAAGCCCAGCTTTGCCTTGGTCTAGTTTGCTGGCCTAGCAGAAGCTGAATCATGTAGAAGTTCATAATTTAATTTATTTTCTAAAAATGCACAAAATTATATTAGAAACTCTACATGACAAGACTATCAAATTGCAAACACTCAAAGGCTAAGGAAATGACAAAATTGAGCTTGCCTACCCAGCCTTAATGCTGTTTCCTCGCTTGTATAGTTACAATAAAGTTTAATTAGATTGTCGCATATTATTTTGGGGAGCTGCTGGAGCTGGTGTCCCGCCTCATTCATTTTGCATGCTAATGCAGTGCAAGGCAGTTTTTCTGGAAACACTGAGGGCCAGAGTTTCTCACTTACTGCAGGGGCTGTATGATGTGTCATAAATAAGATTGGTGTTCATAGAAGGCAGGAGCTGTGAATGTAGAATGATAATGAAGAGTTTGGATGGTGACAGAGTAACTGCTTACTCCATCACCCTGCCAGCCACCCACTGCTATTCCAGCCCCTCCAGTCCACAGCTGAGGGCACTACACTGAATCTCCTGTACTGGCTGCCTCCCCAGCAGACTTACATATTCCCATGCTCCAGTTTCCTGGGAACCATTCAGGAGAAGATGTCAGGATGTTATGTGCCCTAATTCAGAGACCAATCCTGAGGGACATACTGACCCTCTTATGTGTCCTGTGGTAAATTACTACTGTGGGAATGACAACAGCTCCACATCTCACTGGGTCTCTTGCCTTAAAAATTATAATCTTGCTGTGTGGTTATTCATAGAGAAGTTTCTTCATAGATAAACACTCTAAGGACAAATTCTCTTTTCACTCTCAGGCAGTGGTAAATGTGAAAATCAGTTTCATGCAATAGAGTTAATTCATATTCCGGCAATTTTTACTGTTCCCAACAAATGATAGGTTTGTGGCCATTTATTTGAGGGGTCAGCTGTCAGTCTTCCCTGTTTGTATTTAAGGGTGGCCATTCCACTTTTGATAAAGATTGTGTATGTCCCCCTAGATGTTTTTTTCTGTTTATTTCTGATTGGTTGTAAGTGCTGGAGTGAGTTTTTATTTCAGCTACAAATGCTGCTCTTTGAAATTGAAGTGCATGACAGTAGAACTTAAGTGTAATAACAAAAGACAGTCTCTGCTCCTGTAGTTTCACTTGCTTCTTTCCCATGTTCTTCTGCAACTGGAGCAAAATGCTGAATAGCTTTAGTATTTCATCTTCAGAGAGCTAGGAAATATAGCCAAGGACGCTGAGCCACACTGAAATGAGAAAGGGCTCCCAGAGCACTGAGAAATGTCCCAGTTCTTTTAGGTTCAACCAGCCCTTTTCTGTTTGTTGCTGCAACTTATGTAAATTATTAGAGTTCAAGTAGATTTAATATTTATCATCCAAGACAGGAAGGGTCAGCCCTCCTTTCTTCTACATTCCCTCTACTGGAAAAGTGTAATTTCAGTAAAATGTCAGTGTTTGTGATTTAAATGCATTTCAGCAAGAAAACTTGCAGATTGTTATTTCTGCTGTCCCTTCCCTAAAAGTGTCTCTAATTTTTTCTCTCTAAAATAGTAAGATTTAAGGAGTAAAGCAAGATGACTACAGTTGCTACATAACAAGGCTTAAAATCTGTTTCCTTTTTTAAAGCTCTTAAGGTTCTTCAGAGTCTTTGGACAAATTGCTGAATGAGGTACATCACATTAGTGACGGTGACCTGTGAGTGTCCAGCAGGATCCTTCCGTGTGCTCTCCTTTTTAAGATGAGATCTCTGGACGAAATAATTTACTTGTTCATTATTATTTGGAGATGTCACTGTTTGCACTGAAAGGATGTGTACACCCCATTGTGCCACACACCGAGCATCATGAATTCCTATGATCTCTCCTTATTTCAGGAATAAATAAGAACAATTAGGAACTTGTAAAGCTAAGGTGTGATGTCAATATAAGAGCCAATCTTAACCCATAACCTTGATTTGCTTCCAGAAAACCAAATCTTGGACTGTTCTGGGACATGATTGTCATGCTAACATCTTCTGGTAGCAACATCAGTTCCTACAGAATACAGGCTTTCATTAGAGAACTACCCCATGCAGTTACAGATATTGCAGTCTTCACAGAGCAGGTGCAGCACTACTCTACCAGTTTTCAATTAGTGTTTTAAAAATTCTATGCTATTCCACCCATTTTTCAGGCCTCATCTTTTCAGAATCATCAGGCATTTGATTTCCTTTAGCTCCCTGGATCAGGGTTTTAGAATACGTAGGGTGTTCTGGATATCTGTGAATCCATCCACAGCTTTTCGATTACATCCTTCAGCTGCTCTCACATGCTTTTGTTGTGCAGGCTTTGTCCTGCTGTTCATTCCTCTTAGTCCTGGTATCACGGAGGACTGCAGGACCTTTCCTGACCACCTTTCCTCATTATTCCTTTCTCATGGGCTAGTCCCAGACTGACAAGTCCTCTAGGGCTCTTCATTTACACTCACTCTGGGACAGAGCAGAAATTCATCCTTCAGTACCTAAAAGGGGGCTACAAGAGAGCTGCTGAGATCCTTTTTAGAAGGGCATGTAGTGATATGACAAGGGGGAGTGCCTTTAAACTGAAAGAGGGCAGGTTTAGATTAGACATTAGGAAGAAATTCTTTCCTGTGGAGTTGGTGAGGCACTGGAACAGGTTGTTCAGGAAAGTTGTGGATGCCCCACATCCACAACTGAAGTATTCAAGGCCAGGCTGGATGGGGCTTTGAACAACCTGATCTAGTGGGTGGCACATTTTTGTCATGTTCACTTTATTTCAATCCTTTGAACTGTGGTTCATAACTTGTAGTCTGTCCCCTCATGCTGGGCCTTGCAGGAAGCTACTGGAGAGTGAAAGGGTCTTCAAGAACATTTGGCATGAGGAAAGGGGTTGTCACATAAGAAGGGGCTCCAATGATAAACAGACTGACAGACTTATCTTGCAGATGATCATGCTAGGTGTTCTACCAGTTACGATCTAACGCTATGGCCTTCTCACCCATTGGATGATTTGATGAGCAAGAGGATTTGTGGAATGTTATGCATGGGGAGAGAAGAAATTTGAGATGCCTGTTCAAGCCAAAGTCTCTCTGCATCATTTTGATTCTTCTAAAAAGATGGTGGTAGTCAGGAAAATTTCACTTTTCTTCCTCGCATTCACTTCCTTAAAACAACACATTAGGGCCTTATTTAAAAAAAAAAAAAAAGAAGAGTATTCAAAAATCTGTTAGCTCCCTCACTGTTTTTTGTTTTCCAAAGACTTCTGTATTTTCATTTTGCTTGTACACCTCAGCTGCTCTCATCCATTTCACTCTCAGTTTGGAGCCCCTCTGTTTCTCCCACAAAGGTCCATTGCTGTCGCGTTTGTGTTTCCAGAGGAAACCATTACCTTAAAATACAAACAAAGCAGATGTTTTCTTCTGATAGACCTCATACTGTAAGGTAACTCCAGAGAATGCAAAGAAATAAATATGACTGTACGTGTGCATTTGTCCATCTGTGATCAGTCCCAGCTTGCTGAGGGAAGGCTGTGCGTGAGGGAGAACTGGCTTCACTCAGTGCCACAGCTGGGCTGGCCAACTCGTGCCTGCAGGGGCAGCACAAGGGAAAGAATTAAAATCAATTGCAGGCAACATCTTATACTTCCTTTTTAACCCACTGCAGCTGGGGAAGCTGGGGAAGGGAGCCAGTGAGCGGAATGAGGAGATGCACACAGACAATTGCAGGGGGCAGGAGGGAACAGTGTTTGGGAAGGGGAGGCTTTAGTTAAGGGATGAGGAAAGCAGCAAAGGGTTATAGGTTTATTCTGGGTTGGAGTCGGAGATTGAGAACACTGCTGTCATGATCAATGGATAAGAACAGTCTTCTGTTTCTTCCTCAGAGTTGTTTGGAGAAAGTGAAGGGGATGCAGAGAGGCAGAGCATGATGGGGAGGAGGCACTGGTAATAGGAGAGGAGCTGGGAAAGACATGGTGCTTTGAGGCAGCCAAAGATGAGCTGTTGTGCAAGCTGGCTGCTGTACTACAGTGAGACAGAGGGAAGAGTTGTCAGCAGTTGTTGTACGTGGCTCATTCAAAAGCTTGATTGTCCTCTTCATTTTGTTTATCAGTACAAGTGGTCCAAAGCACTGCTTTCTTAAGATAGCATTCATAGGAGCTGTAAGACAAGAAAGAATAAAACCAGTCATATGAAGACTTTGAATTGCAAAGCATCTATCCAATGGCTAAAAAAATTGGACTGCAAATTATAGCAATGAATTTATGAAGAGTATGCAGTTTATAGTTACAAAAGGGCAGTTCCCCTTTCTCCCCTTTCCTTCACATTTTCCCCTTAAAATCATGTATGTTATCATTATGGATATCTGTTAAACTAAGGGTAACCCTTTGCTTATTACTGGCTGGGGAATATGGCTATTACACCTGAGGAGCCATTACGTGTGTACTGTTCTTGTAGCAGCAAATGCAAAATGTTACTGTGACTGTTATCACCAAACACTTAACAAGTTTCCATGTTGGGCATCAGTGTCCTCCAGGGTGAAGTAATTTTCTACTAAACTGTGTATGCAGGGCTGGGTAGACAGTGGAAGTTTGCACAGCTTGTGTAGTGGTTAAAAACCACCCCCCACTCAAAATACAATCTGAACTTAATTCACTCATTAGATGATGTGTGTGAGCACAGACACTAAAAGTCCTGTAGGTTAGGTGTTACAAATATCTGACCTGAGAAGTTAGCCAAAGTTCATGGTACTGCTGCTCTTTTGCTAGAAGAGATGGATGAGGCAATCAGGTGGTCTGAATGAAATCTTGTATTATGACAAAGAATGCATGAGGAACTGCTCCCTTGAACCCGTGGGGAATCTGACAGAAGATAATCTCTTTACACACAGGGTCAGGTCTCTCTGCCCCAGCCCCTGCTCATCCAGATACTTATTCTTCCTTGTTTTGTCACAATAGTGACAAGGTCTTTTTTTTTGTCTTCTTCCTCAGTTTTTCTGGTCTAGCTGTTTCTGTCACGCACAAACCCTCACAACATAATTGCCTGTGAAACCTCTCTGTCCACATGTGTCTTTGTTTTGGGAGATGGCACGTAATTATGTTTGGGGTGGAGATCATTATTGTTTCAAACATCTGGCTTCATAAAGAACCTTAATGGCTTCTCTGAATTTATTCTGAATGAAAGGATGAAGTGTTACGCCCACCATCTTCCACTAGCTTTTACCCAGCTCGTAGCAAAAAAATGGCTGGAAGCTGCATAACCTGTCAGGCTGCTTATTAAAGATGTCAGGAGAGGACTATTAAACCTCCCTACTCGGAGGGGGATGTGTGTTGAGTGACCTATACAGCAACTTGTGTTGTAGTGTTGGAAAGGCAAAGTGCAAGAAATTTCTTGTCTTTCAAAAAGGAGTAGACTGCTTAGATGGAGGAGCAAAGAGACATTTCTCTCAAGGCAATGGCAAGGATTGCCCTGAAAGGGATGTGTTGCTGTGATCTTGACTGCACCCGTCCCTGACAGCTGGCTGTGGGTGTAGGGCTCGTAGGAATTGGTCAGTGCCATTCCTCCAGATCCGCAGAAGTTTCAGGCAGGATCATAGCTCATGGCAGCCTGACCTCGCCCTGTGCACCGTGGGGTCATGTGTAAATCAAATCCTTTGCCCTGACAGGTGATGACTTTGTGTGGTGTGAATCAATATATGTCCTGGAAGAGCAACTTTGAAATACACATCTCTTTAATGTGTGTGCAGGTGGGGAATTATATCATGTAAATGCTAATTTACACAAATTGGAGACACAAGTGAGTAGTTAGTTCATCCCCCGACACCAGAGGAGAGTCCTGGATAGAAAGTGCATGAGCCATTAAAAAGATATAACACTTAACCTTAGCTGGTGATGCATGTGAGAATGACACCATTACTGCTTTGGTGGTGGTGGATGAACAAGTTGTTCAGTGGTGCTTCCGAAGGTTTTTGATACAGTGCTAACAGCATGTGAGTGCCAAGGACCTTGCACCACAGCCATGGGAGCCCTTTTACTGGTTGGAAGCTAAAGAATAGGAAACATAGGAAATCTGCTGGAAGGATGGTTGACTAAACTGTGATAAAAGATGATCTGTTTGTGGGCTGCCATAGCCCTGCTTCTTATTTCCTTGTGAGGCAGTGACATGCTCCCCTGCAGAGTCTTAATTTCTGGTTGTTTATATGGAGGATCTTAGTGGTTTCTGGCAAGTTGTTACTTCCAAAATGAGACTGAGCCAGTGGAAGAGAGTTGCTCAGCTACATGGTATAGACATGCATTATACATTACATTGTACAGCAGGGTTCCTGATGGGAAACTAACAGAAGAAGTGGTGCTCCATTAATAGGAAAAACAGGTAACAAAATAGTTTTATAGGCCCCATCATCCCTAGGTCTTGCAGAATACTGTAGAGAGAGGCATTAGGTAAAATTAGATAATATGATGCAAGAGTTATGGCCATTTCACAAAGGGTTCTCAGAAGAGTTAAGGCACTGTTTTCAAAAGTCTTTCTCTGTGCTCAGCTTAGTATGTTCTTTAATCTTAATGGTTTGTTATCTGGATAGGACAGGAAAGTAAGTATTTGTGAAAATAGAGTATTGTCCAGACTATCAACCAAGAACATCAGCAACCTGGGGTTTATGATTGGCATTGTGTACCCAACCCTCTTTTACTGTAACAGCTAAAATTTGTTCCTCTACAGCTACTGTTGAAGGCATGGAACTTGAATTGACCAGTCTTGAAAAATCAAGCTGAAGCACCAATAAATTTTGTCCCCAAATGCAGCAACTGCATTTGAGGTAAAAAAAGTTCTAGCATAATTGATGCCTTTTTCACTTTAAGGTGAAGAACGAGTATACCACAGTCAAAGAGAATACAGCAGTTTTAGCTTCTTCTCACTGCTGCCCTAAATGTAAATAGGGAATCACCAAGATAGACACCACTTTTGATTTTGTTGAATCACTTGATATAAACATTGATCCAGCCATGGCTGAACATATAATACCTTCCCTCAGACATTTTCCTGTGATGTGGAGTTACTGGCTGTGTTGTAGTTCAGAACTGAGCCATTCACTTATGAATGTGTGAGTGTTCATGTGTGTCCCTGAGCGTTAAGCTCTCTGTGTATCAGGCTTATGAAACAAGTGGTCTTCTCAAAAGAATCACCTCATCAGATGGAGCAAATTGAAAAAGCACCCTCATCTTTGCAGTAATTGCTGTGAACATTAGTTTTCCTATTTAAATTAATCTTCAATTGTGTTTTATTTTGTCCATAGTACAACAGAGACAAATTCTGCAATTAAACCAGAATAGTTCATTACAGATGACACTAATAATTGAACAGAGACATTGGAAAATATCTCTTCTCCTTTACAGCAAGTGTGCATGATTGTAAGAAGATTATACTGGGTATAAAAAGTCACATTACAGTAAAGGAAGTGCATGAATCCGTAATCTGGATGATGGGAAAATGTTGCTGGCAGGAACAAAAGGCATTTTACAGTCCCAAAGTCTAATGAGTGATGAAAAAGAATAGAAAGAAGCTTCTAAAAAAGAAGCTTGTAAACCTATGACAGTGCTATTGGTTTGGCTGAGATATTAGGCTGAGAGTTACAGGGACATTTAAACTTATGTCTGAGTCCCCAAAAAGCTGAGGAATATTTACTGTTAGTGCTCTTATATCTAGGCTTCACCTCAGTAACTCTTTCTGAGCCCATTCCTGGCAATTAATATCTGAGAGAGGGACCACATTAATTTTTCAATCCAGAAGTACGTAGTACCTTTGTTCTAATACATAACTTCCATACAGCTGGAAAGACATGAGGGACAAAGAGACTACCATAGGGAAAGGAGACAGAGTATTTTTGTGGTAAAGTGTTAAAATACCTTTCCCACTAAAGCTAAGATTCAACATTTAGGCCACATTTACATTAAGAAATAAAGCATAGAGTTCTTTCTGCAATTTAAAGTTACCATTTTTCTTGCTCTGTCCTTCTATGAACTTTCAGAAATGATCCCAATACCCCAGTAAGAAGAAGAAAAAGTAACCTATGTGTTTTGCTCAAAGTTTGAAGCACCCACATTACAAAGAAACACCAAAACCCAAAAACCAAACCAAAACAAAAAACCCACCCACCCACCCAAACAACCAAAAAAAGGCAGGAAGGGATTACATCAGCAAAAATCCCATTATAGGTAACATTTTCACAAGTGCCCAGCTGGGATGCTAGAAGCCCAGTAACAGCTCCCCTGCTTTTGAAGGTGTGATGTTTTGCATCAGTCTGTCCTCAAGATACTCCACTGATGGGAGCTGCAGCTGCACAGTGCAAATGAAGGCCTGCGCAAATTTTCCTTTCCTCCTAATAACAGCTGCAACTCCAAATTTGCCCACAATTACTTTTTTCCCCCCAAGCCACTGAGCTTTTTAATGCACTGCTGCACAAATACTTTCGCTGGCAATGTCAGGGATTTGGAAGCAGTTTTGATCTTGGCGACCATTTTGGGGGACATGGGCAAGCTACTTCCCTTGCATTTGTGCAGCTCTCTTTAAGGTGCATTGTGGTTATTTGCTTCTCAAAGATGTAATGAGGTGTAACTTGTGTATACCTGGGTAAGTATTTGGAGAGAAAAGGTTTCATGTAAATGTAATTAAAAAAATATTACTATATTGACCTCTAGAACAACTGAAATATGGTGAATTTGGTATAAACTAAAATGAAAAATTTGAGCAGTAATCCACCACTATGGCCTTTCACTGGTTCAGTTATTTAGTGGAGAGAAGACTCAGGCATCTTACTATTTTGGACTGGAATTTTAAACAGGTTTCAAAAGAAAGTCTGACAGTAGAAACTTCTGATCTGCTTTATACATTTACCCTTGTGTACAACTAATTGCACATTTTGGAATTCCTTTTCCTGACCCAGAATTTTGCAATGGCAGATCTCAAAATGCTACACAAAGTTCATGGCTCTTGTTCCACAGATCAAGTAACATCTTGGCTTTAAATGCAAAGAGTCACTTGGGAATTCAGGAAGTGATGGCAGGGGAGAGAGCTCCTGATTCCCAAATCCCAGAGGACCTCTACCCAGGAGACTGTTTTGCCCCTCTGAACAGGAATTTGAAGAACTCCCCAATTAGCATTTGCCTGAGCCCTGCTTCTTGCTCCTTTTCTACTTTCTTACAAGTGTTAATTTTGCTAACATTGTTCAATGATATCTTAAAAATATCTTCAGCACTGGAGGCATTTTTCCCTTCACTGTTTTGTTGTCTTTTTCAAGCACTTGCATTGAGTCCTTCTCTTCCTGAGATAACAGCCTTCCTGAGGTCTAATAGTTCAATTCCTAAATATTACATCCCTTTTAAAAAACACAGCAAAAAGAATATGAAATGCCACATATGAAACAATATTTTGGAATATAAAGAAGCTTGCTTAGATTAGTATTCCATAATAACATGATTATTTCTCTCCAAACTAGTGCTACTTATGTTGTTTCCTGTTTGAAATATCCTGCTTTGCATTTTTTTAAATTTATGAAATAATTGGTTTTGCACGGCAATCTACAGCAAAAATATTCAGAGACCCTTGTGCATTTCTGCCTGATCTGCTACATTTTCTCTATCCAAAAGAAAAAGACCTTGGATGTTTTAGATACGGCACTTAGCATCCTTCAGGAGACAAACTTAAAAATTAGCTCTGATGTGATATAACTAAAATGCTGATGGTTCAATTTTTCGCTTTTCAGGGTTGATGATAGCTGAAATAAACCAGTTACACAACTGGAGCTTCTTTCAGGAAGACATTTAAGCACATGCTTAAATTTGGGCATGTATGTAAGGTCTGAGATTTTTAGTATTTTCCTAAATTAGATCTTTGTTTTCCTGGGGGTGTATATACAAGAGATATCCCTCAGCAATATGGGTATTTCTCTGGGCACTGTAAGGGCAAATGGAATGTGAGTCTGAAGTTAAGGGGGAGGGCCTCTCACTTTCAATTTCTTGAGGTTTTGCCTTAAGCATAATTTTGCTTCAGAAGGTTGAATCCTCTTCACTCTGGCTTTCTCTTGTTTGATTTGGAAGATGTAGCTATGTATTTCCTTAAGTCCTGATTAATGTGGAGAAACATTCTTTTCATGCTCGTAAAAAACAGACGCATCCCAGCCAGGCCCAGAACATATGTGACTGGTTCCATCCTCCTTACAACATATTGCTGTGTGAAATAAGGAACATGCGACAATCATCACTTTCCAGTCTCCGGACTGCGATGCCAGATAGAAGGCACCCATCCATTTTTTTTCCCTCATCCTTTTTTTAGTCCTTACTCTCCCATACTGATTAAATTTGAATAGCCATTTTATTGCCAATTCTGTTAGCTACGATTATGCCATAGTATTCTATTAAATGAAGTTAAATGGAAGTAGGAGAATCAGGCCCTTTGCTTGCCAGTTGCTGGCTTGCAGGTTGAAATGGTTCACCATTCCCTTTCTTCTATTGTTGTTAATAAATAAGACGCGCATTTCTTTCATTTAATTAATTTCTGATCTTGAGGTTTGATGGTGTTGACATTCTAAGAATCCAGAATGAATTAGTCATATTGTGGTGCCAAAGCTCACTATGCATAGGAGAGTGCTACTAGCAATGTGAAAATAAGAAAACCACAACAAGCCAGGCAGCAAAATTTTTGCACTTTTAAAAAAAATGCTTTTTTATATTGTTGTTGTTTTAGTATAAGGTGGTATATTGACAGTAAGCGATCATATCCCTGGCTGCACGAAAGAATGGACTCAGGTGTTCTCACATGAAAGAATATCTCGGGGAAAATTCACACTTCTTCTGTTTAGTTTTGCTTTTCCTGTTTCTCTTTGTTCAAAGAGAACCACAGTTTAAAAAGCTTTGGACACACAGCTGGACATACATAAAAACCACACCTGACTTGCATCTGTGATTTCTCTTTGTAGATCATACTGTTATTTGAGCATATAGTTGTTCAATTTACATATGCACATATAGAACTCTGGTTCTGTACCTTTAAAGTAAACAGGAGCTTTGCCATTAAATTTGGGGAGTATCAGATAAAATCCTGTATGTCCTGATTAGACATCCAGATTCTTGTGTTTTTCAAGTCCAGTGATCTTGAAAATGCAGACTCAATTTGGACACATTGGGCAGCTGGATGCATTATCCAGCATTTGTCCCTGAGTGAGCAGTCATTCTCTTACTCCAGGAGAAAGTGTCTAAATCTGGCTTAATGACAAAAAAGAAAGAAAGAAATCTTTACCTTTCTTCTCTTGGTTCAAACCAGGAATGAGTGCATCAATTTAGTAAGCACGTAAAATACATTGAAAGTTGAGAGAATTTAGGTTTGCATTATAGGTATAGGATGTGACTTTGAAGAGTCTGTTCTTTATTTCCCTCTCTTTCTTCCTGATTTATTTACTGACTCCCGGGCAAACTTGTTTGCCATGTGGTGCAAATTGAATTGAAACCGCTGAATTTCTCTAACTGCTTAGAGTACCTACTGTCAGAAAATCTGCACAAGTTTTAGAATTAGCAGACACATAAAATGTTTATCTCACTTGTTAGCTTGGTAAAAGCCCACTGACTTTCTGAAATCACAGCAGCGAGCTGTAAATGATGTGTGAAATGAAAAGGCTTTGCTCACCCAGCAAAGACAGAGCAAACATTGAGGAAGCTGTGCCATTGGACTGGGCTTGGTGGAAAGGAGAGAAACAGCTGGGATACAAGAAGAATTAAGCCCAGAATATACCAGCAAAGACAGAAAATAAATCAAGTTTGATGTAATTTTCCTATGCAGTTTTTTTTTTTCTTTTCTGTCTTGCTCTGTTTCTTTTTCGTACAGAGACTGCAAAGCTGAGTGGTTCTGGTTTGTGTGACTTGCATGAAGTTTTAAATTTGAAGTGATCATTGATTTGTGCATTATGTTCCAGTATGTTCTGCTGCATCAGGCACTCTGTTTTGTTTCTGTCCACGTCTACGTGTTTTACTGGGAAACAGCTTTTGCAGGGAGTCTGTGATAGAAAACTGACTTGGAAAATGAGTGCCAGTTCAAGGGCAGAATCATCCGTCTTTACTGCCTTCACCCTTCTGATGATCTGGGAAGGAAAAGGAAGCACATGGGGTTTAGAAAATTGAATGACACACTTAGAGGTTAGACAGAGGCATAGATTTTAGAGTTTACCCTTGCAGAGGAATCAGATGCTGAATCTGTTCTGGCTATCGCCATGCTAATGGGAAAAGAAGAAGAAAGGGATAAGTTCAGAACCACAGGATATCCTCACCAGTGGGTTCTAGTGGGTTCCAGCAGGGATCATATATCCCTGGCTGTCCCCAAGTTTACTCTGTTTCCATACCATCTGCCATTCCTACCCCCCATACTTGTTGGCTTAACCCCATTAAACACATGGCCCTGTGCATGCTGGAATGAGTATACACAGACCATTATGTGACTGCTCTGTTTGAACACTGAATCAAGGGAATATGAACATATAACTTCAGTGGTAGCTGGGGATTGATGTCATGCAAGCACGCTAACACAGCTTCTGGATGGGATCTAGCTTGCACTGTCCAGATCCAAGTGTGAAGGAGAGCAGGTGTGTGGTTGTCTGCCCATGTAAATCTACTTGAAATACTGCCTTGCCAGGCAGTATTTGATTTAAACCTCATTGTCCAAAGATGCTAAATAGCTATCCCTGTCCCAGGATCCAGGCTTTGAATTAGAGCTTTTTGTTATAACAACTTGTACTTCCAAAAAACCAAGATACTCCGTTGCGACAGTTCCTAACAGTACAATTTACAATTTTTTTTGCTGTATTTTGGCTTGTTACTGTAAAATACTGTGACAGATGGAGCATCATCTGTCAACAATTCCTATCTGACACAGAGTAGAAATTATTGCTGTGATGAAATTATTGATCTTGTATCTTTACATTTAGGAGCAAGGAGGGTCTTATACTCAACTGAATAAAATCAAAAGCAGTTTGGTTTAGGATCCAAGAGGGATTTTACTCTAGGAAGACCCTTAGTGACTGGAGGTGGAAAAGATTTTAGTCTTGGCAGACACAGACACATAAAAGCTAATTTCTCATAGCTGTCTTACTGCTTTCTGTGATATGTCAACACTAGTATGGAACACTAGTATGGATTTATCCATGAATCTTTCCTGTGTTTTTCAGGCAAATAAGAACTAAGGAAAATCCAGATTTTTTTTTTTTCGTGTGTGTGTTTAGTGCATTCTCTTTGCTGGGAGCCAACAGACTTCTCTGTGTAAGATCTGAGAGCAAGGGGAGAGCTTGATGAGCCAGGCTTGCAGTCAGGAGAAGCATGGGAGACAAAAGCATCGTGAAAAACAATGAACAAAAAAGATTTGGTTTTCCAAGAGTTTGCTGGCACAGATATGGATGTGGCCCTAATGTGACAGTAATTATAGTGTTAATGCCATCTTATTAGTTCTTAAACCCAGGATGCCTTCTCGTTTTAATGACCAGTGGCTTTTATCCCTGATTTGCTACATCATTTTCTAATACTCTTGCTGTAAGTAGTTAGGCTGGAGAAACAAGGAAGGGCTAAGCTGAAAAGATAAGAAGGAAAGAAATGTGACGATGTGGCTCCTACCAGTGATGGTCCTTGTGCCTAAAAGTACCTCTTTAGATTGACCCTAATACTGGAGAAGAAAGCTTATCTGAGTACAGGCAAATGCAACCAATGTCGGACTGCAGGTAAAATGTCCTGTTGGTACTATCCTGAAACTGTTAGGAAGGTGAGTGGCAAGTCTGTTCTCCATGCTTTTTTTCTCCATTAAAGCTACTCTGCCTAGTACTTGTAAGAAGTGACAATTCTTATCCCTTCAGCAAATAGTGATGGGTTTGGTGCTTCATGGGATTATCCCCAAAGTAAATATGCCACCTGAACATCTTCAACCTTGAGCTAAAGCACCTGTAAACCCTGATCTGAAAATCCTGGCATCACAGATTTCTTAGGGCATTTCTGCTTTTTGCTGTGTCAGAAATACAAATAAATAGTTCATTTTTCTCTGCTTCTTGTTTAAACTAGAAGGACTTTTTACTTTGTCCTGAAAAACAGTCCAACCACATTTGTGGACAATGGTTTGTATTGGTCCTTATTTTTTTCTGAACCTACCTGTCCATTCCCAATAATGAAAGGGACTCACTGTTCATTAGGTGATTAAAAAAAGTTTAGAGTGGCTTGGAACTGCACAGAGGTGGATTTTCCTGCCAGAGAGTCTATTAGTAAATGCTTTTATGGGACTCTTCACTCTTTCAGAATGAGTAAGTCATGCATTCACGGTCTTGCAAAGCATTCATCTGTGAATTGTACGTGAAGAAATGTACAGGAGGCATGTGTGGTGTGTGTTCCAATGGGACTATTCCCTAGCCACCACTTGCTTCGGAAATGGTATTAAAAAGTACAATTGTTGGTCATTAGGGTTAGCCTTGCAAAGCAGGCATGACAGCATTAGCAGGAAATGCTTCTTTGATTTCAATTATAATGCATAAATTATACTCTTCTTCTGTCTTATCCATGCAACATTCAACAACAGCTTTTTCATCTCGGTCTGGGGAATAGAATTTTGCACATGGTGTAACTTCCATTGCCTTAAATACAGCCTCCCCAATTTTATCACTGAGCACTCAAAATCTTCATTATTACAGTTCAGCCAGCAGAAATTAGTTGTATTTAGATCCCAGTAGGCCATAGGATGCATGCAGCTTTGAGATTTGGCTTCCACTTAGCCTTGGGAAGCAGACTTAAAGCTTGATGATTGAATTACAAGAAGTACTGATATCCCTCTGCCAGCAGTAGAGTAAAAACCAGAGCTGTCCTGTGGTGTGAGAAGCAGAGAAGGGGAAAGATGGGACTAATCATTCCTTCTTATAAGACTGAAGCATCTATGGGAAAATTCAGTTCCTCTGATTTGCTTTCATCTGGCAAAACCATAGCATGAAAAAGTCATTGAGATAATTACACAGTGGTGGTCACTTTATTATTTACAGTGGTTTATTCATGAAGCACAAGTATGTAGCTTGCTGATCTTGTTGTCCACACATGTGAGACTTTATCTGCCTTTATCTGAAACATTTGTGGATTTCTCTGACTGGTTTGGGTAGCAAGAGCTGTGAAGCCTCCTGGGGCATGGGCTTCAACCATGCAAATCTGCATATATGGGCTGTGATGGACTAGTATGACACTCTTGTGTTGTTGAAAAGTCACTTCTCCTAATACTTAAAGTAGTTACTTCTCCTTTTACTGTCATCCTACCTCCTGTTATATTCCAAAACCAGCTCACCAGTATTACTGAACATGAACTGTTCAGCCTATCAGCTTACTGTGTAAAATCAGTATTTCTTCTACCTTTTGTATTGAAACGATTCTCTGTGTGTGTGTGTGTGTGTTTGCATTAGAGGATTGTGCTGCCTTGCCTATGTTTAGCACATATCTGCTTGGTAAATATATCTCAGTTGAAATGCCTGTGTGCATAAAAAGAGGAGTTTCTCAATGTTTTCTCTATAGAAGGCTAAAATTATAACTCCAGAAAAGGAATGTGAAGTGTTCAAAATGACAAGAAAAATGGATCTGATGTTGAAAAAATACAAGACTGTGAGTTTTATTCTGAAGAAGAAAACTACTTGCCACTTACAAATCTTCTATTCACATCTTTTATCTACATCATTAATTGGAATTCTTCTAAATCAGTTCTTTCCTTCTCCTCAGCAGAAGCAGCAAATTTTTCCAGTTTTCGAAATTTGGTCGTGAAATTTTTAAGACCTTCACATGCATTACAGAAATGGCTAATCCAGAGAAAATCATTGCCTGCTTTTCTGTCTCCATGTATTCACAATTTCAACATTGGAGGAATTGCATCTAGAGGTAGTGAAATATTAACACTGGAAGCTTTGCACAGTGACTTCAAATAATTTTATGCTCTGGTCTGAATAGCAGTTGTTTTCAAGTATAAATACTTGGGTGTTCATATTATGAGTTTACCTACTTGTTAGCTAGGATATTACAGGCAAATATTCCTTGTGATTGTAACCTAATAGAAAGACAGAAAACTTAATTGTGCTGTACCATTTAACAGTTGCTGCCCAATAACCAGTAAATAAAGGATTATTATGACTGAAACATTTTAATGCTAAAATAACCAAAATTGGCTTTTTATCACTGTTCTTCATGGGCAGGCAGCCCTGTTTGAATTGGTTTTGTCTCCAAATCTCTTTTTAAATATCCTCTCACTACAGGAAAGGAAGAAGTTTGTGCTGTGTCCAAGGAATACGTTAACTACTGTAAAAAGTTCTAGACCTTGCGCAAACTGGGAGAAAAAAAAAATCAATATTTTACATTCATAAAGCACCTTCTGTTTGTCTCAGCTCACTTTGAAAATGTGAACTCTGAATTAAGAAGCAGCACTGTCATTACACCCAGCCCACTGATGGGTAAACTAAGGCAGAAAATGCTGTGAAGTTACAAACTTGGCTAGGATCAAAATCCAGGAACGCACAAAAGTCTTCAGCACTTAAAAGACCAGAAATGTTTCCCATTTCCCATTCCACTGTATCAATTGAATATATAAGAACATGGTATTTTCTTTCCCTTAACAATTTCTGATATGGTAGACAGACAAATGACTAATGTGTGTCATAAAACAAGTTCAGATTTTATTTTTTTTTAACATAAAAATGTAGTTTACCACTAACTCTTCATGTCAGGATTTGAGGACTGGGAATCTATTTTGTATCCCCAGTCTGCACAAATCCTTTCTTATATGTGCAAAACAACTGGGGGCTTCTCCTTATCACCACTTTCTCACAGCTATTCCTTCAAGCTCACACTTGATGGCTGCAATTGGTGTGACAGAGAGTGAAGTAATTCTACATGATGTGCTACTATTTACAGATGGCTGGGGTTATTTGCACTTGAATGTTGTGCATGTGTCTTCAGCTAATAAGCAAGTGTTTGGCTCTGAGAGGTCTTACTGGTTTTCACTACCAGTGACCATAAACGATGGTCACTGATGCACAGCATCCAACAGTTTGCTCAGCTGTTTCCTTTATTGCAAATGTTGTATTTTCCATTCTGACTATGCAGAAAATTTTAATGATTTCCAATGCTTCTTGTCAATCTGGGAGCAGAAACACTACAGAGCAAATACACATTGGAGAACCCAGGGCAGAGGTCCCCCATACCCACCACCTACTCCTTGGAAACACAGAGAGTAAGCCCAGCAATGCCATAGCTGCATTTTGCCAGGAATTGAGGTGACCTGCTGTTCTTCTCTTTTTCAGATTTTTCTCCTTGAGTAGTGGTTTAGCTCAAACCTGTAAACAAGGTAGTGTATCGTACAAAAAAGGCTGTGGCTATCTTAAGAATTATATGGGCAGCTGAAATGTTGCTCTGTATCTGTCAGAAATGGGACTGTATTGCTTATTCACTTCACCCATCCTCCTGAAGACTCATTCCTAAAACAGCAATACTTCTCTTCCATATTTCCTAACGTTGCAGCATTATTCTAAGTTTCATAATCTCTCCTACCATCACAGTCATACAGAATTCATGTGCTTTTACCCACCATACACAGAATGGAAGACCTGGAATGAAAATGTAATTAAATCATATGCAAATAAAAAATGCTGCAGCTGACTTCATAAGAAGGAGACTGTCATATCAAATACCATATTGTATTTGATTTCAATATTAACTGATAGGATTAGCAGAGATGAAATTTACCTTAGAAAGCTGAGCCTGCCTAGAGTTACTGGTGAAAGGATTTTTGCAGCTTTTGCACTCAGGAACATTTTTGTTCCTAACCTTGGTGCAAAGAAAGCTGTTTTGTGGCAACTGAAGGTTTTGCTGTCCAGGTGGTGCTGTATTTCCATCCAGCCTGGTCCAGGGGGTAGCCAGATGTCTGAGTGTGGCTGAGGAGACAGGTCAGCCTGCTGTCCTTGCTGCAGCAATGCCAGGGAAGGGCTGGGCCGTTTGCTCCTGCTCCTAAGTGGGTTGTAGAGGTGGGCAGCCTGCAGAGACTGTGTGCCCCAAAACCTGGCTGCTGCCCAGGAGCTCTGCCTGTAGTCACTTGGCTGCGTACACTGGTAGAATTTTAGGGCATCATTTTCTTGCACCAATGCTGGACTCTGGATAAAGAACAGAGGAGGCGCAAGTTGCCTTTCCTCTCTCTGTGTTGGTTCTTGTGGAGCAGTTGGGCAGTTCTTGTGTTGTGTCTGCTTTTCACAAGGCCCTTAGAGCTCTCATATGGCTTACCAGTGCCTCACACCTCATGTATGGGTCTGTGCACTGTGATGTTTCCTGGCTTTCCTCCTCCCGTGGGAGTGCTGAGCCTGGTTCTGCGGTGCAGGGACCTCTCAGCCGGTGACGTCTCCTGGTGCTGCTGCCTCCCAGCCACACCTTGGCTCAGGGCTCTTCTGACCTGCTGCCTTCATAAACACTTCAGTGGCTTTGCCTTCGGTGTGAAGTGCCTTGGGAGCCCAGTATGAAAGGTGCTATAGAAATGTAGTTTCGATTTAATTTGGTTTGATTTACAGTTTGAAAAATGAAAATCTTTCTGCAAAGCTAAGACCCCTGTACAATTTTTCCAGCTTGCTTCTGCTGCTTGCAAAGCTGCTTGCATTCCCTTTTGGATCACTGGGGATTTCCTTGACACATTTACACTCCTGTTCTCAATAACTTCATACCCAGTCTCATGCTGACACTTTCTCCCTTTCTCTCTCTTTTTATTTATTAAAATTACCTTCTCCACAGGTATTAAACATAACCAAGCCAAGCAGAATAGAGGCCAGTCATAAAAACATAGATGACTACATTTTTCCCTGTTATGATCTACGACAGGCACTTAGTCCTTTAAAAAATTGCTACACCTTCAGAGCCTGGAGATCTGGAGACCCCAATAGCATCAGAGGTTTTAAAAATACATTGCAGATATTTCCCTTCAAATCCCTGCACTTCCTGAATTTCTGTCCTTATTTTTGTACTACGGTGTCATTCTGTTTGATGCTGAGATCCTATACTGGCAGGCACTTTACAAACCCACAGGAGTTGCCCCAGAAACCACACACTTAAGCAGACAAAAATATTGACAAGAAAGCAGAAGTACCAGAGAGGTGAAGTGATTTGTTCAAGGCCACAGAGCAGCTCACTGGCAGGGCTCACTTGTGAAGACAGGCTTTCTGGTGCTGTACCCACAACAGTTACCTGCCTCTAAATCTCTGAATTCATCCTTTAATCCTTTGGCATTCACAAAGATTTAAAAAATTTACTTTACTGGACTTGGGGAAACCTTATGGTCCCTGAAGTGGAAAATATCAAAGAATATGACCAGCACTTGTAAAATTAAGTTGGGTTATTTAATGTATTCCTAGAGGCTCATACCTCTGTGAAGAAATACAGTAATCCAGGTTCCCTTGCCAGTGTTTCCTTATGTGTGACAGACTTATGGTGAAGGACAGGAGAAAAATGGGAATGTTTTTACCTCTTACCAGGAAGATTTTCTTGTGCTTGATACGTAGTAATAAATGGCAAAACTACACTCAGAACTTGGCAGGTGGGGAACAACTTTGGAATTAAAATGAAGGAAGTTGTCTTGTAGGTTTAAACAAAGGAGAAGTGTTTGGGGGCAGAATATGACTTCTTGGTGATACACTAATTAGAATAAAAATGTCAATAATTAAAAATGGAGGGCAATTTTGGCTTTTCAGGCAAAACTTTTCAGCTTTTCACAGGCATAGCTTTTCACCAGAGGCACTGTGCTTCCCAATAGTGTTAATTAACCCATTCTTTGCTGGGTGATATAAACTAACAAGGCAGAAAGACACAGCACATGGTGAAATAGAGAATTGAGCTGGGATCCTGAAATGACACTGACACTGCTTTGAAAGCGTTGTTTCAGGAGGGTTTCTCCTCATCTGGCTTGTAACAGGCATCAGATCTATGGTGGTGGTCTGAAGCCCCTCTGCAGTGGTGGGAGGACTCTGCAGAGAGAGAGCCCCTTCAGGGGTGATTCATCCTGTCTGCCTCAGGTATCCATGTAGGAAGGGATGAATCCTTCTCTGAAGGGATTGCTCACTGTCCTCTGAGTACAAAGGGAGCCTGGATGACTAGTGCTCTCTTCTAGCTGCCTGGACTTCCAGGGAATTACAGGTAGGGGAGATCAGTCCCACACCTTTATGTCCTCCTTCATGTTGCCATCAGAAATGGTAAAACCTGCCAGGGGCAGGCCGACAGTCTGTGCTTGTGAGTATTGCACACTCCAGGTTTTAGGAGTATGTCCAATGTCCCTCTCCCAGATTTCTCTGGAACACTGCTGGCTTCATTCCTGTTGCATCCATAGCTTTCTTTACAGCCTCAAGGCTGGGAGAGGAGTATTTTTTTGTGTGTCAAAACATGATTTCTTGGGGAAACATAAAGAGGATACAGCTGCAACAAAATGGAGAGACAGGTGCAGATGCCTATTTATGTTCTTAAAAACTGCAGATGTGTGTATGTGTGTACATAGAACTGCTCAGGCAAGCTAGGATGCATGGATTAATTGAAACCTATACTCTTCAGAAAACCATTTGAGATGTACTTGGTTTGATGTTATATTTGTAACTAACACTATAGTGGTTGTTGGGTTTTTTTCTGCTTGGGAAATTTCAGATGTGGTATTTAGCTTTGTTTGGAATGGAGACAAGTTTTTTGGCACAGAATAATTTCCTGCCAAAGAAAATTGGGACTCTCTAAGGCTTCAAAAGTCATGTGAATAGTTTTATCCTGCTGGTCTATTCTTGGTGCACTATTTATCTTCCTTCTCCGTGTGCTGAGCATGGCAGGGCCCCATCCTCTTGTGATGCATGTGTCAGGGGAGCCTTGGTTCTGACTCGGAACTGCAGATACCATATCATTAAAATTAATAAAGAGGAACAGTGGAGGTTCCTGGAGAGACTGTGATAAACATTTGACCAAAGTTATTTTGTTTTAAATTGTGTCGTCCTTCAAAAAAACAGTATCTTCACTATCTCATCCCTTGTGCCTTTCTATCATGTCTCTGTCATGTGCTGAAGTTACCCATTCGCCTCTCAGCCCACTTTCCTCCCCTTGTCACACTTACAAAGTGGCTGATACCTTTTCTTGTCCTTCACTGGCTGATGGCTCCTAAACCAGGCCTGGCTTTCTGTGCCTCTCCCAAGGAGGAACCTCTGGGCATTCTCAGAGTATGCATGGGGGTACAGGCATATTTGCTCTGCAAGTGAGGATTCGTGTCAGGTGGGTGTAGTGACTCGGAAATAGCTTCTCCAAAAAGGAAATAGCATTGCTCTTTTTATTTTATTTAAAAAGGAAAATACACTTTTTTTTTTTTTTTTGACATAGTTTATGAAAGCATGTTTTTTGTAAAAACAGTAGAGATCTGTGTGTATAGTTTGGCTCCTTAACTTTTATTCTTCCCTTGCAGGTTTTTGGAAGTTCTCCTCCACCCCAGCTTGGGCTAACATTCTCTCCCTGCTTCCACATATTCCCTCACCTGCTGGGAAGCTGCATGTGACAGTATATGAGCAATCCTCCTGATGACATCCAGGCTCCCCTGCTGTACTCCAGACTTGGGATCCTGCAGTGACTTAACATCTTTGTTTGTAAGCTTAGTTTAGGAAAGATTAAACTGTTCTTTGCATAATGTGTGCTGACTGGGTCCATGAGACTTTTTAAAAACTATGCAGAAAGTGCCCACCTCCCATCTCCTCTCCTGGGGCTAATGATTGTGTACCGTGATAGGTTCGTTATTTCAGATGTTCTCCTGCAACAACCCCTCATGGAATCTTCCCTTAGAGCTTTCACCTTTCAGGTTCATTCCCTATTTTTGTGGGTAGTTGCCATACTGGCTCTACCTGTTGGAAATCCTAAGTACAGGGAAAGGAATCTTCTTGTGCTGTAGCCACTTTCCCATACATTCACTCATTTTCTCCTCCTCATCATCTCCCTTCCACACCAACACTTTCTGCCTCTGAAGCCTTCTGACCTGCGAGAAACCAGAAGAAGGAGAGTTACAACAGGATCACCACACTGGGAAATTGATAATAGATTATATCTGCCATGGTTTTGAAGTCAAGACAGCAAAGCCGTTGCTGTGGTGGAGGAGTTTGTAAAAGTTAATGTTATCCACATTTGTGGAGGTCTTCTTTCCCTGAGAAGACCCTGGGTTTTCAAACTGCCTGAAACAAGTCTCAGGAGAACCCAGTGGTAGGTGAGAGAAGGTCTGATGTGAGGCAGAAAGAAGAGGGAGTATAAATCACTCACCTCTGACTGAGGTACCAAACAAACCTGAAGCTGCAGCTGAGACCTTGGAGGAACCAGTCAAATGTATTGCTCCTTCTCCTGAGGGAAAAAAAAAGGTGAAAAAAAATCAAGGGGAGCAAAACATTTCCTTTGCTTTGCATATTACAAAAGGCACCAAATGCAGAAAAGAAGAGGAGCAAGTAGGCTGATAAGAGATTTCATTTCATTCCCCTCAGGGTGCCAGCTTACCAGTGGTAACCTCGTGGTCTGCTGATGTCATTCACACAAAGCAGTTACTTCTGAAGAGACAGGTTTCCTCAGATTTTGCCATCTGAGGGAAAAATAGAGGAAAAAAATTGTTTGAAAAGGAAAAAAATGTTAAGGTGTCTGTGTTTTACCAAAAGCCTTTGTAGGAGGTTATTAACTTCAAAAGAAAACTAAATTTATCGTAACTTCTCTCCTCCCTCCCTGTGTTTCTGAAAAGAGCACTTGCTGTGATTGTCTGAGCCATTAAGGGCTCCTGGAAAGGCAACTAAGTCCCGTGCTCCCATATCTGTGTGCTTACTGATTTATAAACCTCTCTGTAGGAAGAAAGAAGGTGAAATTTCCCCTTTAGTGGCAGATGGGCTCCAAAGACTAAAATACAATTATTATGCAGACTCTCAACATGTAGGAAATGGGAATAAAAATCTATGGCTAAGATCCATATGAGGGAAACTTTCTTGTCAGGCTCTCAAAGGAGCAGACTTCATCACCCCAAACTTTTTTCTTCTTTTTGAACAATGATTCCTGGAAAGAAAGACAAGGTTTAAAAGCAATTTCCAGAGGTGAACCATAGATGCCACCTGTTCCTTTGAATGTTAGCTTGAGATCCACACAAACAGGCTGTACTATTCATGTACCTGTGTGACATTCTGAAGAAAAACTTTTTAAAGAGGCTGTGCAGTGGGACTGGCAAATAGGAGATTTGTGTTTTCTCTTGCATTGGAGTAAAACCTGTAATCTGAAGGAGACAGGAGTGTAGCTGAACTGCTCATGTCATTGCTGGTACAAGAGAGTTAATCCGGCATGACGCAGAAGGTGGAAGATTTCATAAAAAGCTCATGCCATGTGGTAGTGGTTTCTAGTGCCCAAATATGTGTTTCATATCAGTGTGACATGCTGGCTTTATCTTCATGGGAACCTTGTCCCCTCTGAGCAGGTCCACTTGCTTCTCCCATCTGTATGAACCTGATCCTTATGTTCCCTGGCAATGTCACACTTTTGGCAGAGCTCTTCATGTCCGCGCCCTTCTCTCCTTGCAGCAGGCAGCCTCATATTCAGTGGCCTTTTCAGGACATTATGCAGTCAGTGCTTACCAGCTCTGGTGGAAACAGAGCTGCCAGGTCCCTGCTGTCCTGGAGGCAGGTTGTCCTGCACGCTCTGTTCAGACAGACTTGTGTCGGTGCTGTCAGGGAGGTGGGTTTGGTGTTGGAGAGCCCTGCATTACAAGGTGAAACTTCAGGCAGTTTTAGAGTGAACAAACCCTCAGTTTTGCCTAACTTGGTAAATTGGGGTGAGAAAATTGGAAACCTTTCCTAGGGGCATGGGCATTTCAGCTTGGACACACAGCTGCCAGCCAGTGCTGTGAGCGCTGCCAGCTACTTGGGAGAGGATGTGCAAAGGCAGGAGACCGAAGTGGCTGGTGCTGGTGGAAGCAGGTCCAGTGGCAGCCAGGGGGATGGCAGGAAAACTGCTGTGGTACTCTCTGCCCATGGGCACCCTGCAGCAGGCAGGGGAACCACGGCAGGAATGTGGAAAACAAAATAAATTCTGTGTGTTGGTCTGTGTTTCCCCCTGCTCCAGCGTGTGCCCCACATAATTCCAGCGGTGTTACTGGATGGGTACTGATGCAAGTGACCACCCTGCTGAACTCTGTGTTTTCTCTGCCTCTGAAGTAAGCAGTGCTTAGGAAATGGGTAGTTAAAATACCCAAATATCCCTGAAGTAAGCTTACCTGCAAAATAAGTGACTTAATTAACATACAGTAGATACTTATTGTTAAGTGAGAATTCCATCCCCTCCTGCAGGGATTTCAGTTAAACATGATAATTGATAAATTGTTATATTCACATGGTGTCACTCAGTGATATAATCGTGGCTTTTGTAAATATTAGTCAAGAGAGCAATCCAGCTGTTCCCAGCCAGGTTTCATCCAGTGTCAGCCAATGTTCAGTGCTGCTGATTTATTTCATGTGTTGCTTAAGCCTTGAGTAAGATCACATTTTTATGAGTCTCGAAATACCTATGGTAATAAATAGTGAGAGTGCCAGAGCTAATGACAACAGCAGAAATAATTATACGGAAAAATATTGCCCAGGGTAGAGAATATGGCCAGGTATTTAACTATTTGTAGTTTTTCAGGACAACTGCTTAGCAGCTTTTGGTCTAGATTTATGGCAAAGCAGCCCTCACCAGATGCCATTGGAAAGGGAATCCATTCAGGAACCATTTTTCAAAAGGACACCAGCATTTTCTCCCAAAGCTTGACTTAGCTGTTGACAAAGGGTTGACATTAAAACAGTGTTGGGCAATGAAATAAAATTCTGTTTTCCAAAGGATTTCAAGATTTACCTAAGGTTCAATTTAGAACGAAAGTCTGAAATTCCTCCTCACGGAGAAAGGTTCTAGGAAGGATTCACTCTGAATCAACTGTGCTGGTTTTGCTATTCAATACAGTACTAGAACATAAAATATACAAATATATTAAAAATGGAAAATAATTCTCAGATGAAACACTGACATTGTTATCTCTGAAGGTGTCCAAACCTGGCATATTCACAGTGTTGGAGCCTTCTTGTGTTTTTTTCCTAAAACATATTTCTGCAGAACTGACAATTACGTGAGCCAGTTTGTCTTTAATGAATTTATATTTTCTGGTACCTCTTTCCTGACCATGTCCTTGTTTGATGAACACCCATGCAACTTTTCCTCACTCATCTGTCTCACTTTTATTTTGAGAACTCTTCAGGAATAGCTTTTGTTCTCATGTCAGTTCTTTGTTGAGGAACTGGCTGTCGTGATGTCCTACCCCCAAGACTTGGAAGTGATTCACAAAAAAAGAAAGTTTAAAAAAGATGACACCCAGTTTGGGCTGTATTGCGTATTTGAGATAGCATGCTTCACCCACAGGACAAGATGGTAGATGCTGAATTTAACTTATTCCCAGTAAAGAACCTCTTCAGTGACCCATATAGACACCTCTTACTGACAGAAGAGGAACAAATTATCTTTACTGCCAAAGTTTTATTTGCAGAAAATTCATCTTTTTGTTCCCTCTTTGCAATTTGTATTCTTTCATGTTCAGAAGCAGCTCATAATTACAGGGTGTTTCTAATTTTCCAGGGAATTTGGACATTTTGAAAAGAAATGCAGTATTAACAGCAGTGGGGTGAACACCTTCAAGAAGGTAAGCTTAGATCAATACACTCGGAGCTTTTTGCTAACTTGGATTCTAAGGTAGGGGGGACTCACGACACACTCCAGGAAGGAAAGCAAAGCCTAGAAAATGCCTGAAAGCAACTGTAGCTCACTGACAGAATGAGGTGAGGTTGTCCTACAGCACTGCAGAGTGAAGCAGAGACTTTTTATTTGTTGAGTGCATGAAAACATCTGAGGCAAAGGAAAAGCTATTTCAAATGGGCATTAGCATGCCTGTTGGCACTCTCAGACTGATATCAAGGGCGCCCTTGAGCTCAGAGCCAAGTGGAGGTACACCCCTTGAGAACCCGAGGTGACAAAGTGCAGGTGGAAATGCTGTTCAAATGTATATTTAATGGACATGGGGATAAGCTGTATTCCAGCCAGTGAAGGTAGAAAAAAAATCACAAAACCCCCTCTAACAATATCTCATGGTCGATATAGCACTAATGGGAAGTAGAACTTCGAAACCGATAGAATTACTCTAAAGCCAACAAATTGAACTGTAGAAATGAGAGGACGATTAGCAATTTTTAAACCCACTGCTCAGTGGGTCATGTGTGTTACCCTTTCTCCCTGAAATATGGGGAAGGTACAGCAATTAGAGCCTGCTGCTGCAGAGTCCAGCTCAGGTTGTATGGATTTGTTTGGGTTTTTTCACTCTAGATCTTCATTCTGATTTTTGTGGTGACTAAAGGGAAATTATCCAAATCAGAATCAAAGTAGAAATTGCCCTTCTGCCATTTGCTGGAAAAAATCACCATTTTTCAGTACCTATAGGGAGAATACCTCAAAGTTTCATTGGCAATAAATATATTCAAAATAATAATGTTAGTTGCCTTAGAAATATTTGTTTCTTATGAAAGACCCGTTCATGCAGTTGCAGAAGTTTCCGGGTACTATAAACCAGTTTTTGCTTCTGTGTAGACCCTGAGAATTTGGTTTGGTGTTACTGGATGGGTAAGTTTATGGTTTGCTCTTTCTTATTCTCATCCAGCTGTGATGTGGAATCTTCCCACTCATTTGGTTTTTGCAGGCTAATATTCACCGAGTCTGGCATTCATCTCACCTAACCATAGCTACTCAAAAATTACATGGTTTATCTGCGTGAGTAGTCTGGGCCGCCCCTGTAGTCAGTGGTGAGACTCAGGCAGGTTGATTCATTCCATCCTCCCAGGTATCACCCTCTGGAGGTGCCTGAGTCTCCATAGGGAGACAGATGGCTGAGGTGAGGTGAGGTGAACCTCAATCCCAGTGCTCAGCAATAATGGCTTGGCGCGTGCCCAGAACACCTGGGGTTCCCTGGGGAAATCACCCTTCCAAACGCTAGTTAGAACTTGCACCTTTTAGCATCCAGAATTAAAGCAGTTTTTTATGTGCTTTCTTTCGGTCCAGTGTACATGTAGGTTTTGTGTGTAATAGAAAAAATTTGCCCTGTGTTTGACCTACATACTTAAACACAAATATGGCCTTAAATTACATATTCAGTATTTTTATATATCTGCTGTCTGTGTGAACATGCACATATTTTCTGCATAATAATATTCAGATATATGGTTCTCTATGATATTTTACTATTAAAGTGCTGGCAATATGCTCAAAGCTTTACAAAATACAGATAAAGGCAATTCCTGTCAGAAGAAGGTTATAACAAAGATGAACGTTAGATTCACAGGGAGTGAGAGACCAGAAAACACCGGGCTCAATGTTTGTTTTTTAGACTAATTTCCTTAGAAAATGAGGCTTCTGTGTTGCACTGTGGGTGAGGTGAGGTGCATAGCTGTCCTCTCAATGACTTTTGAGCTGGTTGGCCAGCTTTAGCCAAATATAACCAAAGAATGTTTTCTCAAGAGACAAAGCTCTGTGAAAAAAGACAGCTATTTAGAAAAGGGAGTGATGTTACTGAGGAAAAGGTACAGGGTAAGCCATATTAGGTGCTAGAGTATCCACAAAGGAGTCCTTTGTAGGAGTAGGGATAGAGCATCACCTGTCACTGGTGTTGTGCTAATCCCTAGGGAATTCGGCAGGGAGACCCATAGGAATCAATGCATTAATGATTTTATGATGCAAGGAACATATTCTATACTAGTAGTGGCCTTTATGTTTTAATCTTCCTTAAGAATGGAATATATTAAGAGTTCTCCCAGCTACAGGAACAAAGCTCATTAACTGGGGGAAGGAGCAGTGGAAGACATGAAGCTGAGGATTTGTAGAAAGTGTAAAAGCAAAGAAGAATTTAGTATTCCTACAGCTTCTGCCATTTCTCATATGTAGATATATCTGTCTATTCAATATGGCATTAAAATTAAAGATATTTTTCTAATGTATTGTATTCTTGGCTAGTTTTATCAGGTGAGGGCATCTCTGATTAGCTGTGGGTTATTGATTTCTAGCTCATGCTGTTTGATCACTCACACAGGGATTATCCTCTCTCATCTGCCCTGACATTGTTTTCAAGGTACAGCTTTTATGAAAAGAGCTGCCAGATATCATTGTCCATAAGAGCACAGGAAAGAGTTTATTAGCCAAATAGGGCAGTTCCTGGCCTGGGCGTTCCTATGAATACAGCTTTATCAACACACTTTATCAAAAACAGGCAGTTCCAGGGTGCAAATAGTTTCCATCCCTGTCTGCTGATGGTCAGAATTAGGAGTATTTTATCAGATATGGTGCATGCCTCTGATGCACTCAATGTCTATTTTGATTTTGATACTGATGCAGGCTTCTGTACTAGATCGTGGTTATGCTGAAAATGAGAAGAGAGGGGTCAGGTTTCTAAACTGAGATTTTCTTATTACATGTCCTTGGTTTTAGCACAGGAACAGGTAGACTTGGATTGTTGAACTGGGTGGGATGAAACAGGTGCTGTGTTTCTACCCCACGAATGGCTTCAGCTGTCCCCAGGGCTCTGGGTCATCCTGTGCAATGCAGTTTGCCTAGGACTCTGTGTGCAAGATGCTTTGTGAATCTCTTTCCAGCCCAGCTTGTGGCCTTTTAGGCAAGCTGTTTATTCTGTCTTGCTGCTATTTTGGACTTTCATCTTCCCGAGAAGCTTTTCCAGAGAAAGCTGAGGGAGAAAGAAACTGCAGTGGCAGTGATGGCAAGTGTTTTAAGTCTGCCTGCCTACCTGCCCTGCAGCAGCAACCTTTGGACTCATGGAAACTTCCTGATCAGTGGAAGAACTGATTGGGTTATGGACTGTAGGGAGCAGAAGTGTCTGCCACTTTATTCTACATTTCTGCTTCCGCCGGTCACATACTGGGTGATGACCCAAGATTGTATCATCCCAAACACGCTGCACTTGCAATTGTTGAGGTGTATCAATAGTTCTCATCTTTCTCTAAAACACGAGGTACTGGCCACTAGATCTGATTTAAAATTAAATGGCAAATCCTACAGTATATTCCCAGGACCCCAGGAGTGATAAGTCATTTGAGTTGTATTTTTAATAGATTGTTATAAATCATTTTTATATTGCCGTAATTGAATAAGGTGCTTTAGAGAAACAGAAGACTGCACATTCCCTGCCCCTAGGAGTTTGCTTGCTAAGTACATCTTGAGGTACAAAAGGTAATTTGTGTAGTTTTATGCAGTGTGAGCCCTTGCTGCTAATGACAGTGATATAAATGTGGCCCATATCCTGAAGCAACTTAATGTGTGCTTAATGTGGAGGATTTACAGTGCCTCTGGATGAGTGTGGTGATTCATGCCGGAGAACACAGGCCTGCCTCCTGCACCACCTGCCCTCCCACCAGAGCTGGCTGCCCTGCCGCTGAGGGTGTGCTTCAGACCTAATGGCCATCAGCCTGATGCCATCAGCTTGCTGACAGTGGCCAGGGAAACAGCAGAAGGAATAGGGCAAACACAGAATGACCCATCCTCTGGCACATTATCCCAGAGCATCTTAGAGACTTTGTGAGACAAAGTTTGTTTATTGGGCCGATGGGCCTATGTTCCATGAGTTTAAGCTTAAACTGAAATCGATATAGTTGCAGTGTGGTCATATTCCAGCCTGGATAATTCCATTCTGCATTTTCAACTTCCCTTGATGCATCTTCAGATAAAGCATTTGTGCCCTAAAGCTGTGGTGCTTTGTTTGCTATTGCAATTTTGTAGCAGCTGCATTCCACTCTGGAGATAGATGCATTTTGGTGGTAAGTGATCCTTAAGTTTAAATAATCTATAATTCTTTGAAACACTTTTTGGGCTTGTAAAAGGTGTTATACAAATCAATGAATAATTTTCACTCACCGTTGTTTGTAATGTATTCTTAGTTTTCAACTGAAAATAAAATTTCTTTTCCTATTGATTTTCTTCTTTTATGTTTTGCCAAATTGATTTTTCCTTTTCCTAATGGAGCAGAAACTAACATATCTGGATTTCAGTTGCTTCACCCTTTCTGATTCAGCATCATTTAGGATATCAGAAGGAATAAAAACAGCTCTAAGGGATAGTATTCATTCATTAACTTCAAGGGAGCTGACACTGTTTTAATCCATTTTAAGGGAGACTGTCTTTTGGGTTTTTAAATTTCATCAGTGGATTTGTAAGTGTTCTCTAAACAAGTATTAAAGAGACAAGTATAAATATGATGTTATGACTTGGAAGGACGAGGTGTGAGAATTAAGCAGAGTTTAAGGTAGGCTGAACTGTTGGGTTGCAGAAGAAGGTTTGGAGCTCTCACTGAAAATGTGGACGGGGTTTGATGATCTACTTCCATTTCTGCACACCACAGCCCTTCTACAGTCACCTGGAACAGTGACAAGGTAAGTATTCCTATGGTATTTTCAGATCGGCTTTGATCAGGAAGAGTCACAGTTGTCTTGAGATACAAAGTACGATCCTCAACTGGGGGCTTGTTTTTTTAAGATGCCAAGCACTCCTTTGCATTTAGGACATTAAGGGGGCCTTTGAGCATCAGGTAGCTAGGAAAAAACTTGAGAACTTCTGAAATGTTTGGCCTAAAATGGTTGTGAAAGACTAGGTTGTTCCCCCCCAATGAATAGTGTTATCTGAAATAAATTGTGTTTTCAGCTTCAGAACCAGTGTTTCTTGAGAAGCTCAGCTATGATTGGAGGATTAATATAGCCAGTGACTACAGGATAATAGTTCAGGCTACAGTAGAGAAAAATGAGATTCGAAAATACTGAGATGAACAAAATATTTTTTTAATATATCAGGTTTTATGAAACTCAGCCTGGAGTAGAGAGAACTAGAGAACTGGCTGAAACAGTACCATAAAATTTAGTATTTATCCCCAGAAGTCATGAAGAACAGGAGAGGTTCTGGAGAATGGAAAAAGGGCAGAGATGGTGTCTATCCATAACAAGAGGAACAGCTGAACCCAAGGATTTGTAGTCAAGTTGTATAACTGCCAATACATGGAACAAACAATCAAACAATAGATCATAAACCCCTTGAAGGGAACAAGGATGCGAGCAGGACAGCTAGCATGTATTTGTCAGGAGTAAATCACCTGAAACCAATCTCTTTTCCTTCTGAGACACAGCAACAGACCTTGTTGGTAGGAAAAAAACAGTGGTTGTCAGGTATCTTGATTTTAATAAGATTTTTTCATACTGTTTTACAAGACACAGAAGCAACAAGGAGAAACCAGAATGAGAAGAAACCATCCTCTGGTGTCAGTAAACAGCTCTCTGGCAAGCTGTAATCAGAGACCAGTTATCAATGGTTGCCCGTGAAACTGCAGGGGGATTTTGAGTGGGGTGCTTTGTGATCTGTGCTGGGACAGAGTGTGATGCAGAGTGCTGATGGAAAGCAGAGGTTCTCGTTTGCTTTGTAGGCTAGGATGGGCTGTGGGCCAGGTGGAGAATGGGTTCAGAATATAAAGTAACCTGGAGAAGTTGGATAGGTGGCCTGTACAAACTGAGGCATGGACAGCTGCAAGACTCTCCTCTGTTGAGGTAGGAACACTGAACAGCATTAATGCAACAAGAGTAAGTGACTTCTTGAAGAGGAGGCTCTGGGTTTTGGAGTGGATCATCTTAGAAGAGGTAATAGGTGATGTGAGTCAATAGGGTGACACACTTTTGATCAACAATCATCGTGATCCATGAGAGAAGAGTGAACAAACTGCGGTTGCCAAATCTAACGAAGAAAGAAGGAATATGATAAATCTTGAAACGTTACTAAAAAGCAGAAAGAAATAATCTGTACTCTTTGTCTACTGGGACAAGGGGTAATGGGCTGTAACCTCAGTGAGAGACATGGCTTAGATGCCAGCAAGATCCTTCTACTTACTAGTGATAATTGTGAAAAGAGGAAATAGCCTGCTTGGAAGCTTACCAAATATCCATCCTTGGAGGTTAGACAGATTGCAGTCCAGAATAACATGGGTCTTATTCATCTTGCCTTTGGGAGATGAACTAAATGTCCTCCTGAAGTGCCTTTCCACTACAACTTCTTGAATTTAGGAATCTTTTAAACTACATTTTAATCTCCTTTCATTTTGGTCAAGATAAAGCTACCTAGTCTGTGAAGAGTTAAGAATTTCTATGTTCCCTATTATCTTACAGATAGCATTTAGCATCAATTAAAATGGCAAAGTCTTATGATTCGCTCTCCACCTTTGCTCAGCCCTATCCATTACTCTTGAATCAGTTAAATAAATATGGTTTAACTGCAGTCTACTGAATAAATGTTCTCTCTTTATTTCTCTGTATGTATGTCTGTACATATATAATATATATATATTTGAAATTATGATTCCATTTATCCCAAGTTTCTGGAATTTATTGATTTTTTTAACAGTGTTTAAATTACATCCACTTTTATGGAGACAAATCTGTTGAAGAATTAAACAGCAAAGTTTGCTCCAATCTATAAACATGACAGGGGGATGATTTCCTCTCATTTGCTAAATATACTGCTCCTTAGTTGGAGACATAAATAAGAATGTTGCCTAAGTAGGTCATATTTGAGCTAGGGCTTTTCAAAAGACATGAAAGCACCCACCGTGAATATACACTTCAAAGCCAGAACCCATTTTTTTGTGCACATTTTGTTCCTGAGAAGTTTTCCATCTGTTCTAATGTCATGGCTTTGCCACAGTGGCTTGTCCTCAGACTCTGTATCTCTGGCAACTCATATGTTTTACTTTTTAATGCGGCAGGTAAAGGAGATAATTGGAAGACCTTCAGAGTCAGGAAGGGGGGGTGGGCAGGAGGGAAGGGGGAATCTTTCACTTCTAAATGGAGGCGAAGGACAGACTTCCTCTGCTCCTTGTTGTTAGATAGCTAGTTTGATTGGATGCCAGGAGCTGAAAGGAGGCAGCGTGCATTTTGAAAAGCTTTTCGAGGAGCAAATCTGAAATTAAACGACAGATAATATTTATAGAGGTTAGTGAAGTTCACTTCACCCTGCTCTCTGTAGCAGTGCAGTTCCAAATTCAAGATTCTTGATGGATTTAAACCCTTTTTCATCAGCAATAGTCCGACCTGATCTGCCTGTCACTTTCTAAAACGATGCCTTTCTGACTTCTCCATGTAGCTCTGAAAGGGGAGGAAGCTTCCTCACTAATATGTCATTCAACCCACCCACCTAGACACCCACAGCTTGTTTGAAGCCAGCATAAGAAAAAAAAGACCACCACACCACACACCCTGGATTGTAGCCATGCTGAAGAAAGCACTTTAAATATCAGTATCAGTGAACATTGGTCCTAGGGGTGAAGCCAGAAATAAAACCCTACTTAACTTGTATCTTAAGCCGCACCTCAATCTTACAAAACAAGCCAAGCTGTGCGTTTGCTATTTTATGTGCAAATCAGCGATAGCATCACTGTGTGTTATATTTACACAAGAATTTTTATTTATTTGGATTGCAGAGTGCCCATCACTCACACAGGAACTTCTGGATCACCACTGGGTGCCATGTGACTCACGAGTTGCCCTACTCAGTTAGTGACACTTCTGTAACGGCCTGAGGAACAGAAGGAACATCCAGGGTCTGGGATTGGCTCTGCAAAGAACTGGCTGCCATGCCATTGTTGATGCAGTAGTGTGGAAAATGACACAGAAGTCAGGGAACGGGTTTTGTAGGAACCAGATGCCAGCAGGAGCAGTGATTGCTGGGGAAACAGGAGGGCTTTAAGTCCTGAACACCATGTTCATATGTCTGAGTAAGTCCATAGTGATGGACTGAAGGGCTGAGCTCAGCTCTGGGGGTCTGCAGGTCCCAGGACTGTGCCTGGGAGAAGGCTTTCAGGTGGTATGAGGAGATTATCTTGTGTCTTTGGCACAGTGGCCAGGCAAACTGCCAGGGACCAAAACCTATTTCTAAATATCTGAAAAAGGTCTTCTGGGGCAATCTGCATTTTCCCACCCTGAGGCTGATAACATCCACCATTACCACCACCCTCACTGCAGACAACCCTGAAACAAGCGAGTATGTTTAGTACATCACCACACACATATATAGCAACTCTTTGGGCAGCACTTGTGTTTTCTGGTCTCTAAAGAAAGGGCAAACTGCCTTTCTTCCTGCATTTCAAAATGCCTTCATGACACAGTCCTCGCAAGCCTGTGAAACACAGTCAAGATTCAGAGCAGGATGGACTGCCACCTGGTTCACAGCAACACCTGGCAGTGGGATACATGGAAACACACTGCCATATACAAGGAAATTAATTTTTTATCCATTACAGAAAGATAGAACACCATAAGAATAAGTCTTCAAAAGACTTAGCAATTAAGAGCAGAATGAATGTGAGTCATCTGTCCAGCAAAAGCTGTGCCAGATGCAGACACAAAGTAGTTCTGCATGTTGATCCTACTTAGGCAATTCTTGTCCTATGACAGGGAACGTTTTCTGTCGGTTTGTGAGGTGGTACATGCACATGCATGCATACACACGAACTTCAGCGTGATTTGGGGTTGTTCAGTTTGCCAATCTGCCAGCTGTTCATCTTAGGGCATTTTTAATATGTCTCAAAGTAATTCAGAAGTGTACAAATTTTGTATTTTGGTCCAGAGATTGTCAATATAGACACTAACTGAGCTGCCTAAAAATTTGGATTTCAGTTTGAAAGAAATGACATTGTTTTGAAACGTGATGTATATTAAAGCAAGCAAAGCAAAGAAAGTCTGAAGAAATTTCCAGCAGCTCTGCAGGGTCTACACCTGCTCAGTGGAACAGAGAGGACCATGGAATGCAGCCCTGACAGTAAACCTTTGCTGGTAGTTCTCTAGACTCCTTGCTCCAGGGCAGTTCTGCAGGAAAGGAGACCCTGAGTGCTGAACAGGTGTCCCAAATCCCAAGGCTCACCTCCAAAGCCTTGAATGAGGTTCCCAGACAGTTGAGATGTCAGCTGTGTTTGGGAAAGCAGCAACAGTTTGGGAAGGAATTAATTTCTATTTTCTGATCAGAAAATTTCTGACCAGCTTCTCTTCAAAAGGCTTTGGTGTTATTCTATTTGTCAATGGGAAAGCTGAGAATCCCCCCTGTCTGGATTAATCCTGAAATCCTTAGACATCCTGGTCTCAGTCTGAGCATCAGAGCTTTTGGAGGTAGAGCATGACAGATGGTATGGCTGATGAGAAACAGTGGCCAAAGTGCTCTTTGCTCTGGTAGCTGTAGGCTTGCAGATGATTCCTCAGGTGATGTTTTTAGCCAGTCAGAGAGACCTTATCTTACAGAGAAGCCCAAGGTTTGAAGCTGGGGAATGTTTACACCTTCACCTCGCTCTAACTTGTGTAAGAACAGCTTGCTGGACCTTGTGAGAGGGACTCTGAGGTCCTGGAAGATGAAGTCAGACTGTTTTGGTGAAGGTTAAACATGACTGCTGTCCAAAGAACTGCTAACTACATGAGTGTGGAGGTACTAAATGTGTAAGATGCCTCAGATTGCTTGTAAGAAGGGTGGTAGTAGTGGCAGATATTGTGATGCTGTAATGTGATTTACTCAGCTGTTTCCCATGCCTACTGTGATTTTATTCACCTGTTCTTCATATTGTTCAGGTTGTTTTTATGGGGAAATGTGTATAGTTGGGAGTGGGTATGACTTTTGAAACACAGACCCAGGGTCATGTAAAAAATGTTGCTGTTTTGACTGCAATCAGTTGTGAAAATGCAAGAGGATGAAAGGTTTTTGCTGGCTTGCTAATGGCATGTGTGCTAATGGCATGTGTATTTTTTTTTCATGCTATTTCAATGAAAACACCTGGAAATGAACTGAAGGTTTGAGGATTCAGGGAGGGAAAATGAGCTGCCAGTGCTGAAGGCAGCCAAGTTGAATAGCAGACAGCAATATGCTACAGCTTGTGAGGCACTGCTGGGAGATAGGGAAACAGAGGAGCACAGAGGTCAGTGCTATTAACTCTGTGTAGTGGTGTGTGTGAGTGCGAGTTGGGCTATTTCAAACTGGGCTATTAATTTTTTACCTTATTTTGCTAATTTTTTTCACCTTCAGTTTTATAAAGAAGGTACACTTTTGGTGAGGGCTTGCATGCTGCCCTTGGAGGAACTGAGTGGAATCACACTGCCGGATCTAGCACTGATCTCTCTGAATTCAAGTGGTTGGTCCCAGTTACAGACTCAGGGGAACAGAATCAGCCTCTTGGGGGTCCAGATCTTCCTGGCTTCTTCACTTGGCTGCTCAGCTTGCCTGTGAAATGCATGAGCTGTAAACACACAAAACATGAAGGCATAAAATAAATTCAAACTCCTAAGATGCCCAGCTCTAAAAACTGCCAGCAGCCAAGTGTGGTGCAATGGTAATTAACTTCCATGACGGCAGCTCTAGCAGAGGTACACATTGGGCGCTACGGGAGATTTGGTGTGATGGACTGGAAGCACAGCTGAGGGGGTCACAGGCTAGTGGCAAAGCCCCCAGGGCCAGGGAGCCCAGCAGGGTGCTGGAGAAGAGCAGCCCTGAGGGGAGGAGATAAAGAAAAGGGCCCTTCAGTGCCTTCTGTGTTCCTCCTACCCCTCCAAATGTGGCAGCTGCTCAGAGAGGCCATGAAGTAAGTGTGTTTCTCCTGAGTGCTTGCTGTAAACAGTGCGTACAGCAGCGCTGAGTGTACATCAGCTCTCTGGGCTAACTATAGCATAGTAATTAAAAGGGTGAGAACATTTTGGAGTACTTTCCACCACTTGTTGTCTGTGTAATCCCCCTGTGTTTGGCAATAAATAGAACTTTTAAGTTTAATTAATATACACTTGGCTGGCTATCCATTTAAAAGCATGCTTCGGTGGCCCGAGACATTATCCACTTATGCAGAGTGTTGCTGGAAGAGCTGGTGCAATGCTGGAGAGGGAGTGCAGGGCCAGGGCAAGGGGTGCTGCTGAGCCCTGGAGCAGGGAGGCACAGCTTCATGTCCCAGGGAATGTAGGTCAGTGGGCAATTCAGAGCATGCTCTGAAACAAGCATCAAGCACTGCAAGAGAAGACAGAGTAAATAAACAACTTTTTTTCTCAATGTGGGGCAGCTTGGGCTGTTTTTAAAATTTATTTCTGAATGCTGGGTTTCATAAGCGAGTTCCTCCCGGGCTGAGGTGTCAGAGGGTCAAACGAGTCTTGAGAGAAAAACGGAGTCTAGTATCTTTATTTTTCCCTCAAACTTCTTTTGTGTAGGGCAGTTCAAACCATTGATATTTTTTTTAAGAGTTTAGCAGAAACAACAGCAACAAAAAAAAATGGTTTGGATTAGATCAAATATACATTCCTTTCCTCCTCCTCCCCTCCTGGGATGAAACAAACAAACAAATTGTGCCACTTAGCACCATTGTGTCATTTGCCCCAGAACAAGCCATTTCATTTCATGCACTTTTTGAAAAGCAGAGGCGAGGAACAGCTAGAGTTTCATAAAACTGCCAGAGGACTTGGACTCCTGTCCCAGCTCCAGTGAGTGCCGAGTTATTTATCTGCAACAGCAGCGTGTCAGTGGGAGCTATTTCAGGTCCCCCTTTGCTCCAGAATGCACCCCAGGTTGATGTTTGGAGGAATTTTCTGTGGGTGGCAAAGAGTCTGTGCAGGTGAAGGAGTGAGCTGAGAGGCAATGGATGCACAAAGTGAGCCACAAAAGAGAAGGGAGGGTCAGGGTAGATGGGGAAAAGACTTGGAGAGGGAAGAGAAGCCTTTAGGAATGAAGTAGGTCTATAATGTTGCAGCTTCTGCTTTTTTCTTTCAGCTTCTGATACTATTTTTCCACTGCTCTCCCTGCCTCTCCTGGTTCTTTACCCTATGCCTTCACACTTCCTATTCTATGTCTTTTTTACCTCCTCAGTCTTTCCCTCTGAATCAGGTACTTTGATCTGGGAAGTCGAGTTAGTGTGCCGTGGTGTAAACTGATAACTTATGCTTCCTAGTGATAAGCTAGTCTATATAGGGTTGTGTGTCTTGAAGATCCAGTTGTAGGTAACCAGCTTGAATTTTCACAGTTGTTTGTTTGTTTGTTCTGTTAATTTTTATTATTATTTTTATGTCTTTGTGTTGAATTTTTTTTTTTTTTTAAAGTGCTCTGCAAGAGCCGATTTACTGGCCTATTCCGCAGGGTGGAGGGTGTGAGAAATGTCCTTTCTCCAGGCTTCAGGATGGAATGAAACAAACACTTGTTGGGTATAAATAATTTGTCCTATTTTCTTCATCAGTTCCAGGAAGAGAGGGAGTGTTTCCCTAAGGAAAGCCTTTCTCTGCATTATCAGTAAAGAAGCCTGCGGTGGCTGGCTCAGGTGCAAGTGTCGGCTGTGGGCGTCCACCTGTGCCCAGAGGAGCAGCGTGCTCTCTCTGATTGGCCTGGCCAGTGGCAGTTGAATTAGCAACAGCAGGTCCAAAAATAAGCAGATTTAATAAAAAAAGCTTCATGGCATGGTGGTTGGGCCCGTGCTGTGCAACTAATTAACTTGCTAAGCCTGTAAAAGCACTTCCAAAAATGAACTCCTGTTCTCTGCTCCCGCGCTTCCTGCATTCAGCTTCCTGCGCTGCTTCGGCTTCTGTCCCCGTCCCCAGGCAGTGAGCATAGCAATGTCACTTATGCCTGCTGTGTGTGCAGGAGGGACATGTCACATCTTGTGCCTTTCCTGGCCTGCCACTGTGACCTTCTGCAATAGCTGAGAATATCAGCTGCCCCTCACTGAAGTGGGGCAGCTCTTTTGCTGAAAGAAGACTTCTCCTTTCTTTGGGCTTCCCTGTTACATGCAGTAGTCATCCAGCAATAATTGTATATAAGGACAAGGAGATAAGTGCTCTTTTGAGCTGTGCTTCCTTTTCTTCATGGCAAGTGGAGTGTTATCCCTCTGCAGTTATCAAAGGCATAGATGTGCTTCTCTTTTACATTGTGAGGTTTATCAGCAATGCATGCGAAACACAACTTCCTCTTTTCTAAGTGTTTCTGTTTTCTCCATTCACAGAAATATCCTGATTTTCATACTGTGACTTGAAATGCCTGGCTCTGGCTATTTGTACCTGCTTTGTAATAGCCCCACTTGAGAGGTGAAAAAGGAGGCTCTAAAGCCCAATTCCAAGATTACGACCTGCACATTATTTTAATTTAAACTCACCTCCTGTTACAACAGAGAATCAAGGTGTAAGTGTGTAAAGTGCTTTGGGAGCCCTGTGATAAAAGGCCCTATAAAAACATAAATGTAAGCAGATGGCAGTCACAACCTGCCTGGTAGGAGCAACACACAAGCTCACAGAAAAGGGTGCAAACTCAAGCCCTTCCTGAAATTATCTCAAACAACAATAAATGTAACCTTTGCCGGGGCCTGGGCATTTGTAATGTAGACTCCTCTATTTCTCACCACATTGCCTCAGACTGAGAGACAAGCTAAATCATCAGGTTGGACCTCCAAGCACATTCAGGCTTTGTGTGCCTGTTTGAAAAGAGGTCCATGACTGTGGCATGACACCAATGGCAAAGCCGTGGCCATGGCTCTATCTCAGCCACTATGGTGTAGATATCCTTAAGAAAAGACATAAAATAAGAAGTCCTTGGATATAGCATCACCAGTTTGTGGTTAAGCCCAGTCTGGGGCATGATGCGCAGAAATGGAAAGGAGTGAAATGTAATGAGCAAGACTTGCAGTGACGTGTTTGCTGAGGAAAAGGGAGAGCTGATCTTTTTCTACCCTTGCCTGTTCTTCTTAACACCATTTTTTTCCAAAGGATGGATTTTCTCTTTATCTAACTTGTCTTTTTTCCCTGCTGTGAAATGTTTTGGGTCAGATGATATTTTGCTGGGTTTTAGAAAACTGCTAAGATTTAATTAATCCATAATTAAATTGATGGGGAAAAGACGTACAGAACTGTTAATAGAATTACATCCTCAAAAGGAACACAAATAAGACAGTTTCCTTTCATTTCTCTTTTTTACAGTTTTCAGTGTGACAGATTTCTGACCGAGTTCGAGTTTAGACAAAGTGCATGTGGCAAAAGTTGGAAGTGTTGTAATGCTGCCTACTGTGATTTGTATAAACATTTAGGATCCCCTGGAGAGGAATGTAATCCAGGGTTCCCTGCTTGCACAGAAATGCTCAGAACAATATAATATTTGAAAGAAAAGAAACATTTTTAATTGGATTTGTGCTGACTATTTTTGAAATACAAAGAAGACAGTTTATCCACTAAGCTGCAGATTGTTTGCAGTCACAGGGAATCGGCAGGCCTCAAATTAGCTGCAGGACAGCCCTTGCTGTTGTTCTGTGAGCCCAACAAAAAGTGAGATTTGAAGGAAAAATACTAATGATAAGAAAAGGCTGTAAAATTCAAGCCACATGCTTCTCTAAGTCTATGTGAGTTAGGCCGAATGGATCATGTGATTTTGTCATGCGTTCCTCAAATGATAAAAAAATCGAAGGAGAAGATTGTCAGATTTGTCTTTCTTCTCACGAGATACTTGCTATGGGATGGAGCAGATCCCAGCGTGTGCTCTGCTTTGCTCACCCAGGACTGTGCTGCCAAAGAGTGACTTTGGCTTGCTCCCCAAGGCCTGCCACCTCACTCTGAACCCCCTGTACCTTTGGGGATGACCTTGCCTGCTCTCATCCCCCTGTAGTTAACACCCATCCCCCTCTAGTTAGCAGGAGAGGGGCAGCTCAGGCACTGCTCCCAATTTCATGCTGGGTTGAGTCCCTTTCCTGTTTGTATTGAATGTGAAGAGAGGAGAGACCTGTTGTTTCATCAGCAACATCAAAGAGAAGAAAATTGCACTCCAGTGTATCCAAATTTGCAACATCCCTTGGCTTTTGTAATAGAGAGAGGATATTAGAGGCTTTTAGTAAAGGTATAAAGCCTGGTTTTATTTCCCTTTTCCTTCCATTATTGCATTTTTTTCCTTTCTTTGCATTGTTGATCAGTGAGGTCCACCAGTAATGTCAACAGGCCTTATTTTGCCAGATGCAGCATTCCTCTTAACATCAGTAGCAGCTGAAGAATCACTAAACTTAAGGTGAGAATAGGCTTCAGAGCAGATAGAGTTCCCTGAGGCAACTAAAAGTTCTATGCCTCTGTAGTTGTTTGTATTTATTATTTCTAAGTATTAAAAGAAAAGTTAAGATGTATTGCCATAAAAAGAAAAGATATAAGCTCAGGTTCACCCTACTGATCTTTTGGCACTTCACGGATAACCTAAAATAACAAATATTGCCACTCAGGCCTCTTTCTGTCTAACTAGTGAAAAGAAATGGGTATCTTCTTGGGGCATTTAAAACTGCACAGGATCTGCAAGCTCCTCTGGAGGGGACTGTTACTTCATTGACTCAAGTGACTACACACCTACCCTGGTGTCTCATACAGGTGTTCATGGTAAGCCTGTGAGTGAAAGTCTGGACAGGACAATTGGTACATGGTAAGATCCCATAACTCTGTGTAAGGAAGGTGCACACTCGGTTGGTTCCAGGAACTCTCTGGCAGAGCTGTTAGCACATTAGGTCAGGATTAATATAACCAAGTGGGTAAGAATGATTTTTTAAAGGGACTTGAATAAGGAGGGCTCCTAGAGAATGAGATTTAAGGTGGGATAAAAAGAAACAGGATGGGAAGGAGGACTAAGAGTAAGGGCTTGGAAGTAGGGACAAGAAAGTTAAACTGAACATACCTAAGTAACAGATAAATGCTCATGCTCATATCACCTCTTCATTAAGGACCCCTAAGAAAAGTTCTTAAGAAAGAAGGCAAAAGCCTCTCTTGGCTGTGGATGATGGTCCCCTCGTTTTCAGGAGGGTACCAGTTACAGCAAGGAGAAGCTAAGATAAGGAGGAATGCAAGGGGGGATGATTCTGCAAGACAGTTTTGGGAAGTGACCCTCATATTTCCTGACATTAGACATCTGCAGGTGTAGATGTCATGGCTGAGCTGGTTGTCCTGAGCTGCCTTTTCAGTCAAAGAAGAGCAACTGTTGCTTTTGTGGTGCAGTTCAGCTGAGCTCTTTTAGATGTCTGCTTAAAAGTGTGAAAAATTTGTTTCTATTGATGAAAATGGAGTTGAGGGAAGTTAACTCAGATGCAAAGATTACGGTTCATAAGATACTCTCGAATGATGTGGAAACTTGCATTCACCTCCAAACAGCATACAAAACTGCCAAATATTTTGCTCTTTCTGGACAAATCTTACTGTTGCATGATCCAAGTATGACTTTTAGGTGGTCAAGGAGACTTACAAGACTGATATATTTAAGAAAAGGCAAAATGAGATATTTTTGGTAAATTGCATTTCCTTATTAGTCATCACTTCCCTTTTTATTCTGAGAAACAGCCCTCTTCAGACGTGTTTGTTTTATTTGGCAGAAGTGTAGATAACTCCAGATGTTGCTGATTCTTTTTCAGTTCCTTGCCTTAGGAAACTTTAGTTGCACCTGAGAGAAAATAGAAGCCAATCTGGAAGAAAAAGAAAAGAGATATATAATAGCCTTGCTAGAGGAAAAGAAAAATCAGATTAATTTATATGCTCTGGATGATCTCTAATTGTTTCCTTAAAGATGAATTAAAAGCCTTTTTATTCGCAAAGAGCTGAGTTCAGGGCCATGTACATCTCCTATTAGAGTTGAAAACATCACTGATAAAGAGCTGGATTTTCTAGGTTCCCTCAAGGGTCTACTATTGAAACGGAAAACAGAGCATTAAACGTAGCAATTGGCAAGTAAGTAGAAGTGATAATAGGCTTTGATATTAAGGAGCAATATCCTTGGCTCATATAACTAGGTGCCATCTTCTTATTTCAGCAGAGGCCTGTTTTTTGCCCCAGATTGGCAAAAAACTGCCCCAGATCGAGGCACCTAGATTTTTAGCTACAGACTGCTGTAATTTTAAATCTGCAAATACAATGTGTTATCTACCATGGCTTTCACACTTTTGAAGTTTGTCAAAGGATATTCTTGCTGTTCTAATCTACTAAGGATAAAGCCTGAGAAAACACTGATTTTTTTCCCCATTCTTTAGGATACGTTTCTTTGCTTACATTCTCTGTTAAATCAACAGAGGTTGATGAGGTTAATGACATACAGACCTTTCCCCTCCAGAACAGCAGTTCACCTCTAGTTCACACTGCTAGATACTGAAAGTCATTCCACATAAAATAAAATAAGGAAAGGAAAGGAAAGGAAAGGAAAGGAAAGGAAAGGAAAGGAAAGGAAAGGAAAGGAAAGGAAAGGAAAGGAAAGGAAAGGAAAGGAAAGGAAAGGAAAGGAAAGGAAAGGAAAGGAAAGGAAAGGAAAGGAAAGGAAAGGAAAGGAAAGGGGAAAGGGGAAAGGGGAAAGGGGAAAGGGGAAAGGGAAAAAAGAAAAAAGATGTCATCCAGTTAATGATAAGTAAGAATTGACAAGCCTGCAAGGTTTCCATGTCACAAAGCAGAGTGAGCAGGCCTGGAGACTGAATAACGTGACAAAGTGTTCCTCTGTGACACCCCCAGAAAGCTCAGCAGACTTTTCTGTCCAGGGCTGGAAGACACCAAGATTTCCAGGCTATTATCTTCCACTGGAATAACATTCAGTCAAAGATAACTTGCTCCTTCTGGTGAAAGTACTTCCATACAAATAAGGGAAGGAGTGGTGTTCTTTGGAAACCAGTCTGGTATCGCTTCTGACAGATACCAGCGATTGTGATGAGGAGTAAACACCTCAGTCACTGGGTGATGCAGAGCACGCTGATGCACAGAACCGCAGCTGAAGGCTGAATCACTGCTGTATCTAATTAGGCACATCAGTTAAGATATGCAAGCCTCCAACTGTCTGAGGAGGGCTGAGATTGCTAATACCAATCTGTTATTGTCCTCACGCTCAGAAGAGGTGATGGTTGATAAGATTAAAGAAATAGCATTTTGTGTTAGAGCGGTCAGTAGCTTTCTGGTTGCTTGCTGGGGGGAAGGTGGGGCAGGCAACTAAGTGATGTTGCATCATTTTCTGATTTGGGCCTCTGACTAACGTCAAGGTAAAGAAGTAAATCACTCGTATTTAAAGTGTTGGTGAATAACACCAACCCCTTGATTTTCTAATGCAGCGTCATTTGAATTGTATATGCTATTGAATCAGACAAAATATGTATTTATGCATTAGGTTTCTTCAAAATTCCTAGTACGTTTTTTAACAAGATGCAGAAAAAATAAACTGAAATGCCGATCTTTTTATTCCTAGGTTGTTTGTGACAAAGCATCAGCAATGTCCTGTGCCGAACATGATTCATGTAAGGCGCAGACAGCGGATACTGAGTTTGAAAGGGGGCTAATCAACAATCTTTGGAATAAAGAAGTATCTTAACTCAAAAATGTTGATGCATGAATGAATGTAATTCCCTGTGCACTGAGTTACTGTTTAGGGGACACATCTACTGTAGCAACCACACTGAATCAGTTCAGTGTCATTCACAGGCAAATTAAGTTGTAAAATCTCACTGTATGTGTATTTGTGTGTCTAAATATCTCTAGAGAAATTATTTATTTATTTTCTAATTCGCTCAAATTTTTCCTCTTCCAGTGCACTCAGTTCATTCCTGGAGTCACTCTATTGATGTTAACAGTGGGGTATCAAGGAGGTATTTTGCTCTTCTACTACACTTTTAGGATAAAAGTTTCTGGGACAAGGCCACACACAGCTACAGGCGAGCTGTCTAATCCAGGCAGGGGACTGATGAGGGGTGGAGGAAGGTCTGCTTCTCCGGTCTTGGGGACACCACACATCCAGCTGGGTACTGTGTGAGAGAGCAAGGCAGCAATGCAGAAATGCTAAAGAAGGTGGGTGTCCTGGCCCCTAGACTCTTAGGAACAATTTGATGAAGGATTGTGGGAGGTGACCAAGGAAGGTGTGCCTTGTGAAAGAGCCTGGCAAAGAGCAGGTGTGAAAGAGGCTTGGTGCAGGGGATGTCAGAGTACTGTGGCAGCTCATCTTATTGATGGCCTATTGGACAAAGAGTCTGTGCTCTGCCTTTTAGGCATGCAGTATTTGAAGATGAGGGATAAGGGAACACTGAAGAAAGAGGATGAACAGATTACTCTCACTGTGAAGATGATGCTGTGGGTCTCTAACCTAGGCAGTGTTGAGTATTGCATATAGCCTCTGAGTTGTCTAAATGAACACAAAAATGCAGTGTACTCTTGAAAATTAGGGTGCAGCTTCATGTTATGGATCCTTCATCAGTGGATCCAATATATCCTCTGTCATAGGTTAGTAATGAGTATTTTAGACCAAACCACTACACCCTCTCCCATCCTTCTCTGCCCCCACACAAGGATTTGCTGCCTCCACTGCTGTGTCTGTTCTACTGCTGGTGTGTCCAGGACTGGTGAAATTGAGATGAGTAAAGAAAAAAAGATTATGACAGGAAGATAACAGAAAACAGGTGGCCAATAGGAAAAAAGTGCTTCTTTAGAACAAATCATTTTATATCTGAGTTAGCTGAGCTGGTACAAAGTAAAGGGATAACCAACCCTTCTTGGGGACTGGAGGGGACAGAGATGAGTAAGTGTGGGGGGGTGGGCTTGAAAATTTTTTAGCCAGCACTACTCCCAAGGGATTGGAAACATCATAATCTGCTTTTAATAGGGATGGGATTCATATAATATTTCTAAAAAAACAGGTGTGCATATGGACACTGTTCATGTCTGGAGAGCAAGAGCTCTACACAGTCTGATAAATCAGCTCCCTACTGCTGAGCTGCTTTTTCTGTCCTCAATGAGGGAGTCCAGATGCCCAGCTGACCCAAGTACCTGAGTCTTAGAGCATTCAAATGAACTCAGATGAGTGCTACCCATACCCTATAAATAGTTCATATATTGTCCAAGTTTACACGTAAATCCATTAACTAACTTGATTATAAACAGATTCTGTAAGCACCTAAAATTGGACCTATTTTAATGATGGAAAAAACCTCTCGTCTGTACGTTACATTGTTAAAGAAATATGATCATCTTCCACTTAGTGTCATTATTTGCCAAATATAGTTTCTTGCCAACACTGAAAAATCATGTTCTGATGGAGGAAATTCCTTAAACACTTGCCATCTCTCAACATCATTTCCCCCCTCTATTGTTTCTAGAAGGAATAAAACTCCAGAGTGCTTTAAGCAAAAAAACATCATCAGCTTTTCTTTGTCGTTTGAACGTGACTTAACCTCTTCTCTAAGGACAGCTTGCCTTCACTCTCTGGTGGGGGATACAATGAAGACATGATACTGGAAAGCTGGAAGACTTTGCCCAAAGAGTAATTTTATCTAATATGGCACCATAGTTGCTACAGTGACTCTGTAATCATTTTATGTTTACTGGCTATAATAATCATATGAAATGAATGTGCTACATGGTATACTGCATACAGTAAACCCAAGGCAGAACTAAGGTTATTTAGGTACCCATTTGAATATAATTAGAAACTATTTCTTCAGTTTAGAGTACTTGGTTTGGAGATAATTAAATAACCATGTAAAAGACACTGTAAGAGATAAATATGTATTTAGTCATCCGGCTATCTTGCTAGAGTTTTGGTCTGGCAATTGCTACAGCACTGTGTAACTATAACTCAGCAATATGGTATGTAATACATTATTATAACCTGGCCATTGATCAGATACACTGCTGCTTCTGGCTGCTTCTCCAAGCCAGCTGAAGCTGGTCTTGTTTCCCAAGCTAGATCAGTGCACGAAGTCCCCAGCTGACAAGAAGAGCTGTGTTTTATTTATCATAATTGTAATAACATTGTTCTTAACTAAGGGATTCTACTTTTGTTTATATCCTGTTTATAAACTAGATTAATTCCATTGCCATTTTCTTACCTGGAACAACTACAGATGCATTTATTGAACCCTTAGTTGTTGCCCAACACTTTTAATAATCCACCTGCCATAGTTTGTGATCCCCTGCAGGTAGGGAAGAGAGGTATATTTTTAAAATAAGTCTGTATCTTTTGTGTGACACTATGTGAGACATTTTGGAAGGATTTGCTGTCCAGAAAGCACAGATAATCTGCTGTTTGATGAGCAGGGTTGTCAAAATGTCCCAAAATAAATGTTTAAATCTTGTATGTTACCTTAGAAAAGATAAAACAATTTGTCTGAGATTACTGACTATTAATTAATTTCTGTGATTTTTTTTTTCCTTACACTGTGCAGAATAAAATGGAGACACTCACTCTCCATGTGCCCTTTTCATAGTTTGAAACTTCTGGGTTTTGTTCCTTTCCCACCCTGTCATCAGCATAAGCTGCAGTTTGCAGGTTTCCCCCCTTTTTCTTTCCCATTAGTCGCTCTATTAAATATGTTAATTGTAGTGTCCCAGATTACTGGGAGCTCCTTAAATCAAAGCCATGAGACTTGGTAGCAAGGCGCTTAGCTATGGGCTTTGCTGATGATAACTGCATCATACGAGTATTCATACAGAACTGATTGAGCCCCTGAGGCCAGATGCTGGAGCTGTTTTGTGCTGCTCTGACACCATAATGCAAACTTCAACAGAGTTTGCAGGCCTGCTTGAAGCCTATTTCCAAGTGAGGAAGTCCTGCCATACTGGCTTTGGTGCTGGTGTATCTCGTGCAAAACACAGCCCTCACTGGAAGGAAGGAAATGAGGCCGAAAGATGTAGCCCAAATGGTCTGGCCAGGAGAGTTAATCCCATTCATTGCATACTTAGCTGAGAGGAGTTGGATGGTTTTTGTGGCCAATGTTGTTTTTACAGTTAAAGACTTGGAGAGGCCTAAAATAATAACAACAATAACTAACAATTAAGAAATTTATTATTTTTATTATTATTACTACTACTCCTACTACTCCTACTACTACTACACAGTCAAAATTGACAGTGTGCAGTACTGTACAAACATATTGTGTCTGAAGAAACTTGCACTGGCAGCTTTAAAATTTCCCTCGCTGTGCATCTCTGATTCTGCTTTTGGCTTTTCCCAAGGTGTATTTGTTGAGATGGGCTGGTACATGCTATGTCTTAAAGCAGCTACAAGAGAGCTTTATTTGTACTGCCTGTCATTTCAAGCTGGAGGAATTCAGTATCTGTCTCACTGCGTTTGCCATATGCAGTTGGGTTTTCTCCTTCCCCTCTGTAATTCTTCTGGGGACACTGCATAATAAAAGTCTCAACTTAATCAAGAAAAATTCAACATGTGGCACGGCAAGAGAGAGCATCGGGATTTAAAAGCGTAAGGCAAACAAACAAGCAGGCCCTTGTGATGTCAGACTAATAACACATTTGCTGCTGTGCTCTCTGGCTTGCTGGTGTGTGTACTGCTTCCCTGTACAACATTGTTCTGGGCTTTGTTTCCTTCGGCTGCTCAGCCCAAGAGGGTTCCCTGCTGCCAGGGGGCTGCTGGGACACCAGCAGGTATCTGAATAATTGGAATAAAAATTCTTTTGGAAAGAAGCAGCTCACGGAAAAGAAAACCCTGTCTTTAGATTAAAAAAGTAAAAATAAACTAAGAAAAAGATCTTCATTTTCCAGGGCCATTAGCAGTTTCAAATCTTCCTTTCTCTTAGAGATGAAATTAAGTCACACACATGAAGGAGCAATTGTTCCAGACTGGAGCAGGCTCAGCACAGCATGTGATGAGGGCATCCATGTCCTGTGAGCCTATGGGAAGTGGAGGCTGTTTGTGGCATAGTCTAGTGCTTGACTCCTGGGTCAACACCACAGAACAAGGCTGTGCTTTGTCACATGTGGCAGTGCTGCCACGTGGAAAGCCAGTGAAGGACTAGCCACCGCTCCACACACAGCCATAGTGGTATTTTAACCCCTATTTCCCACACCCTTTTCGAGACCAAAGACTGACTGCTGTAGCAGAAGCTGGCTGCCTAGGCACAGATGGATGTGGGTGTCTTTTGCTGCTTGGGCACCCAGTAGCATCTAGCAGCCCAAAAGGATGTCGATGCTGCAGGCCAACTGAGCCACAGAGGCCAGCTGGTGGGGCTCCCTCCCCACAGAGGCAGAGAATGTCTCCTCCCCTCAGCCCAGGCTGCCTTGCTCTGGGGCACTGCTCTGCTTGCCTTTGCTGCTGGCTGCTCCTGGCCAAGCAGAGGGAGGGGACTCTTTCCACTTGGCATATAAAGGGTGTGGAGCTGGATGTGGTGTGGTGGATGTGGAGGATGTCTGTTCTCCAGGTTGTCTTAGCTGCTCCCTTGAAGGCTTTGGCAAGGGTGAGAGAAGAGGCCTGAGCTCACAGGTGGACTGGAGCAGCTGGGAAGTAGCTACTTGTAGGGACTTTTGGTGCCAGACCTGGAGGGAAGACCTGGGCTGTTTTAAGGCATCCCTATGCATTAGGTAGCAGGTTAGACTCCTGCATGCAGTTGTTGGGGGTGGAAGAGAGACACCGTGCTGGAAATGGGTGTTTGTTCCCCAGCCCTGAGAAGTGGCAGCCTGTCCCCTGCAGTGCCAAGCATGGTAGAAGTGTGGTGAGAGAGCCCAGACCAAGTCTGGGACACCTCCTGGGACTGGTGGTGGGAGTGGGCTTTAGTGTTATCGCCCCAAGAGCTCCACAGAGGAGTAAGGACTGCACCCAGCCTGTGTGCAAGTTTCCCTGGGTGCTGGCTCTCTGCACTTCAACCCCAGGGACAAATTCATTCTCTCTTGCATATGATTTCTCCTTCAAGGCCATCTCAGAGTCCTGCATATTGTGTAAAATGCCAGGAATCCCACCCACATAACAAGAAAGGTAGCAGGATGGGCAGTGGTTAAAAGAAAATCCCTGTGGAAGGACATTGAGAGGGCTGGGTCCTTGCATTTGCAATGGGATGGGGAGAAAAGGGCTTAGTTGCTGAGCGTGTAAGAGCCCCATAGCTTCTGCAATCATTTTGGCATTCAGCATGTTTATGAATAATGAAATAAACTGGTGTGACATGAGGGAATAAGCTGTAAAGTGTCACAAAGCACCAGAAACAAAATCCATCCAAAATGCTTCTTTTCTTCTCAAGGAAAACCTAAAACAACTTTTCTGATTACCTGACAGTCCATTTAATCCCCAGGAAACATTCCTTTGTTACAGTTTCAAGGAGAATTACTTGAAATAATCCTTTGTACAATGCACTTCATTCTATTTTAGTTTTAAATCATGTCCCTTTTCTTTTTTGATTTTTTTTTTTAAGGGAAAAAGAAAAAAGACACCTAATCAATGCCTGTGGAAGGGCTGAGGGCAAATCTGAGGCTTTCTGGTACAAGGATTGCCTTTTTGAGGAGATCTGTGCTAAAGAGACCAAGACTGCAAGGGCTGAACAAGAAATAATATTAATAATAATAATAATAAAAAACAAAAAATGAAACAAAAAAAGCCACACACACAAAACCAAAACAAAAACAAAAAACCAAAGCCTGAAGCCCAAATCACTGCAATTGCAACAGTGCAGATTTGGCCATCACTGTGTCCCTGAGATGAGGAATGGTCCTTGATGGGTCTGCGTCACACGTGGGTGCCTTCCTCAGGGCTTTGTGCTGCCAGTGACCCAGATTCAGGAGGAGACCTGGGGTCTCCAGCACAGAGATCTTCAAGGCTTTTGAGTGACACATGGTCAAGGAGGAGAACTGGGCTTGTCTATGGCTGCTGCCATCTGCCTGCCCTCCAGCAAAGGTCACTTTCCAGGAAAGAGCCAGCTCATCTCTCTGAAAAACCTAGTGGTGTGGTGAAGGGAGGAAAGTAAAAGGCAAAATAATATCATAAATAACACATATTTTGTTCCTTGTATTCTGGATGTCATGAGTTAGTAATTCTAACAACAGGAAAATGGCATAATCCAGAGGATATTGGGGTCTGTGAGTTTGACATTTGAATGCTCTCAGCTTGTCTTCTCCTTCCCATTGACTCCTGAGATTAATTTTATCTTCTTTAATATTGACATAAATCTTATTTCCCTCACAGAAATGTGTGAAAAGTTACTCTATCCGCATTCCCAGACATCTGAGGACATTTCACGTGTACAACCTGAAGGATGCTTTCAGGTGGGATGTCTTAGTTTAGGTCAGGGTATTTTTTTAGGTGAAGGCAGGGGGGTCAGAGCCTTCCTCCAGGGTAGGCTTGGAAGGTGATGGCATTTTCTATCTTACCAGATCTCCTCCTTGGCTGTCATGCTGTTGGATGTAGAGAGAAACTGTGTTCTACTGTCTGTAGTCAAGGTCTGATTTTCCTCACATCATCTGTGACTCTGCTCTTGACTGAGCCATGAAACTCACTGCCACAAGCTAGCATGGAAACCAGGTGTTAGTAATAATTCAGGAAAATCAAGGCCTATTTCCTGGATGAGAGCTTTCTGAATGACATTGGATGGAACAAAAAAAAAATCTCCCCCAAACTGATGAATACCTTCAACCTCCAAGGAAAGGAATCAGGAACTTGAGGTTAGCCTGAAGTGTTTTTGCAGTGATTCTTGGTGGCGTTTCTTCCACCAGGGTCTGCAGCACTATGTCCTAGGCACATCTAGGAGAAGATATTGAAGTATGTGTGAGAGACTGGGGAAGGCTGCTGAAAAATATTCACTCCACTACAGCACAGATTGCACTGGAGGGAAGAATTAATAACTACTGCCTAGGCCACAGGTTATTCCCTCTATTTTTGTTCTCATTTTTTTTTCACCTTTGCTTTCAGAAAATTCATTGCTTTTTTTTTCCTCCTAGAGAAAGAAACTCCCTTTGATCTATAAATAGCTCCACAAGGCAAAGCAATGGGGCAACCTTAAAAATATATTATGGATATGTCAGTAGTGACTCTGTTGCTAAGGTTGTATTGAGGTTTGAACTTAAAGCAGGGCTAATGTTCCTTTTTTCACACTCTGCTGAGTAGAGGTAGTGGTTGGACTTGGCACAGGAACACTTCAGAGGAGGATTACCTTTGCTGTGTGTTTACTTTAGGGAAATCTTGAACTTGCAGCCTTCCCCTGAGATCTGCTTGCGCACTGACGTGTCTGTGTTGGGTACTATGAGCTCTTTTTTGGACATGCAGAGTGGTCTGTATGAGAGATTCCTCTTTCCCAGAATGACAATTTTTTGCTGTTGAGGAACCACTTGGCCTTGTTGTTTGCTTCCCCTCCCAGCATTCCTCTTCACTAGCAGTGCTGGCTGGGACTGGGTCCCAGTGGAGCAGAGAGGGAAGGTGGCCATGGTCTGGGGCAGGTCGGGGGGATGGTGGGGGCTGCAGGGTGGTGTTTGTGACTCAGGACAACTCTCTGGAGCATAGCATTCAAAGAAAGAGGGATGGAAAAAGGAGACAGTGGGAACCTTTGTGTGGGGTTGGTGCCTTCCTTCCTAGTACAGGGAGAGAGAGGGCACACAGCAACAGGATGATGCAGGGCGATGCAGGACTCTGCAAAAACACAGAGTGATCTTGTGAGCTGCAAACTTTCTGAAAAGCCTTCTTTAATAAAAAAAAAAAGAAAAAAAGAAAAAAGAGCTCTTGAGAGAGGCAACAGCAGTAAACACAATGTTATTCTTTAAACAAATGTCCTTAGAAATAACATCCTATTTGGTTCAGAGCAGGAAAAGAACAACTGAAAATGCAGTTAATGTGGAATGCACTAAATGTTCGTGTGAAGTTGCCAACACATTATCCTTGTATCTTTAACCAGGGAGGACTTCACTTGCAGAAATGGCTCTTGACAAAGTTAAGTGGACCTATATATTGTTTGGGAAATTGCCCTTATTTTGTGAGCTTCTTGTTCCAGTAATGGAACCCATGAGCAGAGGATAATTGCAGCCGTCTCATCTGTCAAATAATATTAGAAGTCAACAGCTATAATCTCAGCCACTTGCTTTACACAGCTTTTCTCTGTATTTTCTGTTCAAATTGTCAGTTGTTACATGTAAGTGTCCCCATTCCCCGTGGCTGATAGAAGTAAAAAGATTTAAGTAAATCAGGAGGAGTGCAGAGACAGGGCTTGGGCAATGGCTCTCAGTGCTAGCACAGTAAATCATATGACAACAGCACAGTGGATATGAAAAATTACAGCCCGAGTGTAGTGTTACTTGTTACTATTATTGGCAGAGCAGCGTGGCACTGAATAGTTTGGCTTTGCAGGGATTCAGGGAAGCTACTGATTGGTTTTAGCTTGTGTGGGTTTGTGCTTTATGAGCTTGGCTTTTAGTTTCAGGAGATGAATGGGTTCCTGAAAACAGAACTCAGCTGAAACCATCATCTCATCTGTGTGTCAAATCAAAAGCATTATAAAATTAATTTGTTGGGATAGTCATTCGGCTGTGACACTGCAACTCAGGGCACAGTCTCCCCAAAGCTCTCTTATCATCACCTCATCATCCTTATTCCCCTTTTTTACTCTCTCAGTGTTAGGGACAGAAATATAGTTATGGTTCCATTGATACAGGCTCCCCACACCACCACCTCCTGGTGAGGCTCTACCTTTGTTCCTGATCTGTAGGAAGGAGGAGGAGGAACCCATCTCCCTCTCTGTGTCTCTGCTGCTCTCAAAAATGCACAATCACTGTTGTGGTTTGTGAGCATTTTATGGCTCTGTGAGGAGCTGGATTGAGACTGCCAATGTATTTTTTATTGCCATTGAATAATTGTCAATTGGTTGAAGCTGTATCGTGAATGCATGAAGCCAAATTCATGCTCCTGGCTGGAGGGAAGCAACTCTGTTTGTCATTAACAGCCCTCTGTGCAGCAGACAGGGTGATTGTTTCCACAAATAGCTCAAGCCATGTTTGGCACCCTCTGTTGCGTGCTGATGGCAGCTCCTCCTGGTTTTACTTAGTGGCATAGGTTATGCACACTGAAATACTGTGAGAAATGTTTTCAAAGGGAGGCTTGAGGGCTATTGTCATATAGATGTTTAACTTCAGCTCTCCATGTAGAAACTTCTTCCACCCTCAGACAGCCTTGTGTGAGTTTACTGCGTGTCAGACTATCAGCCGGACAGAGCCATTGCACTCTGCATTCACACCTTCCCAGGTGTCAAAATAGCTTCCTGTGTTGACAAGCCCTCAGTGGTCAGAGCTTTCTCTTTTGTTGCTTTCATATTGATCGCATCCTGAGGCTATCAGAAATCCTTGATATAAAGCCATATGATAAGTCCAATGTAAAGCTCTGGATAAAAAGTTGAGGTGTATCCTTGCCTGTGCTGTGTGATTGAGTCACTGTTGCTCAGGTGCTCTGATAATGTCAGCTGCCTCTTTCTGATGAATTTTACCCCTCAGAGCTCATGTTCGGGTGATCCCATCCACCATCTCATCTTCCTCCAGTTCTTATTCCAGAAAGCCTGTAGCAAGTTTTTGGCTTTTTTCAGTGGAATATTTGTATGTACATGGCAATACAGGTCATGATTAATGGGCTCTGCAGTCTGCTTTTTTTTTTAATGTCAGAATAATAAAATATCTGGCTCGTCAGATTGTTTGCCCTGATTGTTCAGCTAAATACATTTAGCACCAGAGGTAGAACCAGCATATACGTATATGGATACCATTCTGGCAATTATTGTCAGAAGTGACAGCTGATTGCAGGTATTAGAATGATGCAACTTGTTCAAACTTAATGTTATCTATTATGAACTCTACTTCATGATGATAATAGCTGGAAGGCATTGATTTTGTTTTCTGTTACTTATCTCAAGCCCATACATTTTGCTTGCATTATTGACTTTTCTGATCATTTCATGCATCATCTCTTCAGAAGATGTGTAAATCAATGTTGACTGTGCAATGTATGTTGTTTATTAAGCTGCCGCGTAGGTTTACACCTTGAAGAAAATCATCAAATGCATGTCTTGAATAATTGTTGAGCAGGCCTGGCAAGAGAGGGCAGCCTTGGAGCATGCTGGTGCTGGTGTGGAAGAGTTCAGTTAATTATTTATCTGGGCCACAGTATTTGCATGCCTATATGAATTTTTTATGAAGTTAATTAGCTTTTCAAGATGTTGAATCGGTTCAGCGCTGCAATGATTGCAGCCCGACACACTGGGCGAGTGGCTCGGAGAGAGACGCTTGAGTCACAGGCAGGAAAACAGGCAGTGGGGAATGCAAATGGATGGGGGTGCCTTTGAACACTTTCAACAGGTGGCCCTTAGCACCATGAAACCTATTGTGTTTGCAGTCAGCAGCTTGAACACAGGAATACAAGAAGGGGCTCAGATTGCACCTATTTCTCAGGCAACAGATTTAGACATTTAGGCTGAAATAAAACTCCACCCACATAAAACCCGAGAGGGTGGAATGAAGAGGGACTGGGGAAATTAAAATCCATCCCATGAGATAGCCCAGGCTGCACAGCTGCTGCACAGGCTATTCACTCAGAGCTGCTCAACCAGACCATGGATGGAAAAAAACAGTCATCGCCTCTCTGCACCAGCTGGGGCCACTGCAAAGTCCTACAAACAGGCTGTGCGTGTCAGGACTTGAGGCTGGAAATTCAGCTCTACAGTTGCACTGGGAAGTAGATCCTAGCCAAATATTGGGAGACAAACCCAGGGCCAGGAACAAGCAAGGACCAAGACTGCAGAGACTGGTGCTATTGTATGGCATTTGATGGCAATTTCTTTTACTGCTCAGAGCAAGGCAGGGAAGAGTGGTGGGAATTGAGACCTGCCCTGGGTTTGTTAGGGCTATAGGTCTTTTGGTGCCTCTTTTGGGGCCAGAGGCTGCACCAGGGTAGAGTGTAATCCTTATGCTGCAGATCTTCTTGTCTACCACCAGTGCCAGGTTTGTGCCAATCTTTAAGCAGGAATACAGGCACCCAAAGCAGCCTTTCCCTCCATACACCTTGGAAATGGAGCCTGGCTGATAAGGAGTTTCCTATGGAGCACCTCCTTCAAGAGGTAAGCTCCCTCTCAAAGACATTGCTCACTGTTCTCCACTGTTCCCATTCCTGAGTGTTTGGTGGTGAATGTACAAAATTTAGAAATGTTTGCATTCTTTTCCTAGGGGTATCTTTGCATTGAAACATTGCAGTCTCATCCACAGAAATGAAAGGCACACTGTGAAAAAAATAATAGTATAATGCAAGACTGCTAGCATCGTAAACGAGCAGTTGCTATATAAAAGATGTAGCTATGTCTGATCTTTTCACACATGCAGTCATTTATTCAGAAAACAAATATTTTAGCATTTGGAAAGAGCCCCGGCTTTGAATATCATCTCAAATCCAACTAAAGAGAAAAGAATGTCAAAGAGGCCATATAAATTCAATTGAACTAATGTTTTCATAATCCATACTGAAAAAATCTGAGAACAGAACATTTTTTTTTAAAGTGGCTGAGGGTTAGTTACTGAGCTCATTTGGAGAAATGAAATTTTCACAGGTCTAGAAATGACAAAATATAATTGATATCCATGAAGATTAAATGAGATTTGGAGCCAAGTATTGTTCATATTTAAAAGTTAAATAATAATTTGGCCTCCACATCATTAACAATAAGTTTCATCTCCATCTGACTTTATTGTTGGCTACATAGGTCATTCTCTATTGAACAAAATGGGAAAGAAAGAGCCTCATAGGAAACTGGGGGCATAGACAAGAAGGAGATGGACAGAAGAATGAGAGAGATTGTGTTGTTTGGGATGTGTTTATGAGCATAATTTCCCCCTGAAATCCTCATGGAAGTGGGGAACAGCTGAATTGGGACACTGTGGTCCATCAAAGCTGTACCACCCCTTCTACATGGTTACATTCATTGCTTCATCTGTGCTTTTGAAAATACATTTGTGTTCTTTGTGTACTTAATTCTGAGCATCATTGTTCCTCATTTTTCCCTTTGAATGAACTCCTTAGAAATCCTAATGAAAACTGAACAAAAGCCCCCACCAGGTGACTCATGGAGTAGCTTTGTTCCTGCCACCTGATGAGAGCCTCTATGCAGTATCTGCTTCTAACATGTACTTCCACATCCTGAAATGTAGTTTTATTTATCCAGAGAGGTTCTTAGATAGAGAAAAGTATTTGATAGAGAGTTTCCCTTACTGATTGTCCATTCTTTCTTATATTGCAGACTTAATGCATGTTGGAATCCCTGCTTAGCAAAACATCCTGCTCAAAATGCTTGCTGTATTGTGTATAATTTAAACCACTACATGAGTTTATATGCATGCATACACAGAGCAATTTGGCAGGTCTTGGGAGGTGCTGGGCATGCAAGACCCCCCATCTCACGTAATCTTCTCTCCCTTGCAGAGTTTCCAGGGAATCAGTGGATAGTGATGGGAATATTTGATCCTTTGACTGTGATTTCTGTCTGTAGGTGCTGGGAATCCTTGCTGAAGGACTCAGGAAAAATCAGGCAAAAGATCTTTAATTTTACACTTAAAGGGAAAAAGGATGACAGAATTTACTGCTAGTCAAGTAAATGAGAGCGCTCCATAACCATGCTAAATGTGTTCATTTAAAGATCTTTTGGTGAAACTCTAACCAGCAGTTAGTGAGAATTGCCACTGAAATCAGTACAATCATGATTTAACCATCAATGTTGTCTTAATTTCCCGATCTCTCATAGTCTGTGTGTCATAGCTGCCATGTCTGTGTGGATGTCTCAGATATCCAAGGCTTTAAGCAGCGTAGAAATCCTAGTGAGAATCTGTATCTCTTTTCTGTCCTGAAACAATGTAAAAATCTCTAAGAAAAAGAAATTATTGATTATATCTGGTTACTAGAGATGAAGGATTGTGTCCTTAATATCCTTAAAATAAGTAGGACATGAGTTGAACTAGGTTTTTTTTCTTCAAGTTCGTCTATTCATATTCTCTCAGTTAAATAGCTATATTTTAAGAAATGGTATCCTGGTTACAAACCCCTATCTCCCAAAAGGTAGAAGACCTTGAACTTTCTTCTAATTTCTCTATTTCTTTCTCAAATGCAACCCCAAGTGGGAAGGAGGACAACCAGCTTACTAGTTCTCATAAATGGATGATACTTTTTTGCCAAACACATACAGCTTAAAGCAATAGGGCTTTCATTCTTCATTAGTCCTACTGTGAATGGATTAGTATTCCTCTCACCAGAGGTAGTGTAGGCAGCAGGATAGTGCTCCTGGTCTTAAGGCACATAGGCAGGCAGGTGTATGGAGGATTCAGGCTGAGAGGTAACTAGTCTTCTTACAGTCTGCAGTTCAAAGTGGCCTGAGATGCTCTGAGTACTTGAGCCCTCCACAGAGGGTAGCCACAGCATCAACTATAAGAGATCTCTGCCCTTCTGGACTCCCAGCTGGAGTCCTCATACTGCAAGTCATCCAAAAAGGCATCAAATACCTATCCCTGGTTAACTCAGCTGAACCCACAGCACGCCTGTAGCACCATTCATGTAAACACTGGACTATAGGTGTCTTAATCTTGAGGTCTCAGATAAAAAGCAACAAAGGAAAGACATCCAGGTTTCTGTGTGGATGCAGACACCAGTCTTTCCCCCTGCTCTCACCCACATTCATGATCTCTGACCTGGGCTTCCCGTTATTTTTATTCCTTTCTGGTTTTCCAGGCATTTTGTGAGCGCAGTACTCAGGTGGTGTGAATTAAATTAGCAGCAATATTTTAAACCATCATTTAATTTGCAAATGAATATTTAATTGGCTACTGAATGCTCAGACAGATGTGGGAAGCTTTGCATGGGTGATATGTAGGGCTGGCTCCATGAAGGCAGAGACTAGGATGGCACACTGGGACCAGCCTGACCTGGGAACTGAGCTATCAGGTTATTTGGCAGTATTCACTTATTTATATTCATATTTATGTTTATTTGCATTTTAGAACCTTGTTATTGGGAAGTTGATGATACTTTGCGTTTTACTAGCTTATATGAAGTCTGCTCTGAAAACCACCAAAATCCTGAGATACCTATATAATATCCATGTCCAAATTGGGCTGGGTAGTTGTGAATCACCATGTTTCCATTTTCACATGGGAGCAAATCTTCTGGTCTGGGAGACAAAGTCATATTATACACAGATCATTGCAAAGTAATAGAGATTTTAACATCACTTCCTATCAGGATGCGTGCTCGCTACTTATCAGAAAACAGCAGGTATTTGATATTTGACAGGTCATAAAAATGTGTGACAATCCACAAGAAAAATAATTTCCCTTGATTATGTCTTTTCTGGCTGCTGAGTCTGAGAGCTTATACTTTTTATCTATATTCAGGTACAAATTTGATGAATTTTGTATTTTGGCTTTTTTTTTTTGTCATGTGATCTATACTGATATTGCATAGAGTTGCTCTGGCTCATTTATTTGTTAGATGACCTGTCATGAATAGGTAATACTTTTACACTTTTACATAAGCTGCAAAACATTTTGACCCTCTATATATGTTTAGTGACATACATGCAGAAGTGACTGATGTCATGGCGGTGTGAGGGGTATTGGGTGAGCAGACACATCAGAGCAATCTCCCCTGCTCCAGAGAAGACCTCCTGGACTCCTCCTGCCCTGGGAGGAGCAGACAGACCAGGCCAAAGCAGACAGGACTGAGAACAGGAGAGAAATAAGCCAGGCAAAGCAGAGCAGCAACACAAGAGGGGGTTTTGTTTCCTAGTGCTTACTTTCTAACTGCAACTAAACCTATTTTGACTTCCTGTCAAAATACCTCCTCATAGGCAGCTGGATCTTTTGAGGGGCAAAGTTGCTGACATTCCTACTGGATGATCACATCCATCTGAAGTGGAAGTAGCAAGGACACTGGCATTGTTGTTTTACCAGGCAATGTGTGTGGGTGATGGTGGGAGGAATTATGTTCCAGTCCCCTTGCCATCTGCCCAGCATCGCTTTCTGCAATGCAGCTTGACACAGGGATGTTTATTCCACAGGATGCAATACATATGAACTCTTCTGGTACAGATGTGCAATAATTTCTTATTCTTTTTAACTTCTTTTTTAACTAGGACTTAGTTCCCAGTCCCATAAGTGCTTCAGTGTGTGCATGGGTCTACTCATATAAATTGCATTACTACAGAAGCAAGTGATGTTTTTCCGACTCTAGGTATATATTTGCTTGGAGGATCAAGGTTTCTCCAACTATTATTTTATAAAAAAAATTAAAATCTAGAGATATTTTGTTAGATAAATTACTGTGTGATCTTTTTGTTCAATCATATAGATTTACATATTTTAATGGTTGTTTATTTTTCCAAGATATCTATTAAAAGTTATTACCACTTAAAAATGTGAGAGAAATCCAGCTGCAAGGTATTTAAACTATTTTTGTGCTAAAAGCTGGAGAATGAGAGCAAGCATTCTTACATACACTTCTCGGTGTTCTGAGAGACAGGGTTCCTGTTGTTATTTCATTTTCTGTTGCTGGAGAAGGTCTTTTGCAAAGCATTGCTCACTCATTAGCACAGTTCCAGAGTTGATGCTGCTCGTGGTTTGGGGTTACGTGGCAGCACCCTTGGAGCTGTGTGTTGCTCTGCTGATGTCACTCTCCCTCCATGTGCAGCCCAGCCAGTGCCGTACCACAGCATGGTTTGTAGCCCAGGGCATGGGGCTGATGGCATCTTGCCCTGATCGCCAGCATCAGAAGCATTTTTGTAATGTGAGCAGCCTGGTCGAAATGAAGACCTTGACAGATTAGAGGGTTGGGATGGGGCACCCTGGTTGGGTGTACAGACTGGGGAATGAGAGGCTGGAGAGCAGCACTGCAGAAAGGGGCCTGGGGGTCCCGGTTGATGGCAAGCTGAACATGAGCCAGCAGTGCCCTGGCAGCCAGGAGGGCCAAGCGTGTCCTGGGGGGCATCAGGCACAGCATCACCAGCCAGGCAAGGGAGGGGATTGTCCCACTCTGCTCTGCACTGGGGCAGCCTCACCTCGAGTGCTGGGGTCAGGTCTGGATGCCACAACATAAAAAAGACATTAAAGTATTAGAGAGTGTCCAAAGGGGGGCAATGAAGATGGTGAAGGGCCTTAGGGGAAGCTGTAGGAGGAGGGGCTGAGATCACTTGGTCTGTTCAGCCTGGAGAGGAGGAAATTGAGGGGAGACCTCATCACAGTCTACAACTTCCTCAGGAAGGGAAGCTGAGGGGCAGTTACTGATCCCTTCACTCTCACGACCAGTGACAGGACCCACGGGAATGGCCTGAAGCTGAGTCGGGGAGGTTTAGATGGGGTATTAGAAAAACGTTCTTCCTCCAGAGGGTGGTTGGACACTGGAACAGGCTCCCCAGGCAAGTAGTCATAGCACCAAGCTTGTCTGAGTTCAAGAAGTGTTTGGACAGTGCTCTTGGCACATGGCTCTTGGGGTGTCCTGCTCAAGTCCAGGAGCTGGACGTGATGATCCTGATGGGTTCCTTCTAACTCAGCATATTCTATGATTCTATGGTATTGCTTTTGTTGGAAACTTCTAAAGGAGAATTTTAATAATTTAATGAAAGATGGGAAAATGTCTTTTTCTATCAGTCATCCTGACAGCCCTTTCCCCTGAGACCATCCTGACGAAGGCACATTTGCCATCCCCTCACAGTGTCTTTCAGTGCATCCAACAAGCTTAATAACCTGCTGTGTGTTTCTGCTGAAGTTACCAGCAATGGTTTACCTAACAATGAAGACTCAAGTTATCACTGATGGGTTTATTCATTTAAATAGCTCACTCTTCAATTATTAGCATTTTCTATGGACTTAGAGGTTACAACACTGGCAATGCTGCATTCACACTTTGAAATCCTGAGAGGTTTATCTCCTCAAAGACGCCCCAGATTTGGATTCACGAAGCAGATAATAATCTTTTCACCTGCCTCGGGTTTGCAGGTTGTTGTTTTTATCCTGAGAGGATACAACCCTAAAAGGAAAATTGCCTTGCAAGTAAGTGAAAAGTCTTGTTTCTACATTCAGACTTCCAGAAGGTTTTGGTCATCTACACATTTCCTAGCAAATTATTCTGATCAGCAGGAAGGGTTGCCCATAGAATTTACCCCTTGTTAGGAGCTATTGACCAGGAAAATGACTTTTCTTTCCTGCAATCTATAAATTACCTTTTAAAGTCATTTGCAATAACCATTAAAGTAGAGAAGCAGTTACAAGAGAGATGTATATGAAGGAAGGTAGCTCAGAAGATGAACCGTCAGTAGACATTGGCCACAGTGCATTCTAAATCCTTTTTGTATCAGCGGGAAATGAAATCTTTCTGCATAGGAAATAAAAGTAAAGGTAAGTTATGAATAAAAAATTTTAAATCTGTTTAATTAGCTTTACTCATCTTCAGCAATCCCTGGAAATGGAAAGGTGGTGGGAGGAGGGGAGATGAAAACTGCTAAGTCTTCAAGTGCAAGTGAGGAGCTCTGGTAAAACCCAACTTTGTGGTAAGCATTTAAAGGACCCCTTAATTAGCTTTTCTGGAAAGTTCACTGATGATATGCTTGGAATAGTGATCCCATATGTTCAAAAATGTCTAGTCATTAGCCAGCATGGTGGCTGAACATACTAATGCATTTGCCTTTTAGATATTTCAAGAGCGGCTGGTGCCACTGCTGCTGATGCTGTGGGGAGGTCAGCCCTTTGTTTTGCTAAATCACATAGCAGCTTTCAGGACTGAATCATTTTCTTAGTCACACTGTGAACATCAGTTCCCAGCAAAGAGAGGAGAATGGTTGTGTTTAGAGTGGAAAGGGCAGAGGGTTCAAGAGGGATGGGGTTTGATTTGTTCTTTTTTTGTTTTCTGTCCTGGCCCTGGTCCACCAAGACGTGCAAGAATCTGGAGTGAATTAGCAGAACAAGCGTGGGACTGGCAGCCCTGCACCGTCAATACATTATTGATAGCATGAAAAACATTTTTATTAACACTCAGTCACTAAAGCAACTTAGGTTTTCAGACAGCTGCTCAGGTGTATTCTAAACTAAATGTCGTCAGCTCATCTTTTTGTAGCTGTGATAAACAAGTAGCCTGTCTAAAGACTGGTACCCTGAGACTGTGACTTGCTGAGGACAAGGAGTCTCTTGTCTGACACCTCAGCTGTGAAGCTACTGACTCACTCATTAAGCCCATGTGCTAGAGGACTTAAATAATCTCTAAACTTTTTGGTGCAAGTTTACCTGGTGCAGCTTGTCAAATGAAAGAGTTCTCATTGATTTCATTAGGATTTTATTAGGCTTAAGTTAAAAATTAGAAGCAGGGATAGACCTAAGCTAAGAAAAATTAATAGGAGAGGCATTTCTGCAGATGGAATTTCAGAGAGGTAGGTTTGAATGCAGAGAAACTGACCAAAACTGTTCCAGTTGGTGTGACTAGGAAAAAGACTTTGTGTCAGTAGTGATGACACCACATGAAAAGTACAAAGAAAAGTGAGTTTTGGACCAGTAGAAGATATGGAGGGAGGAGCAGCACATTTAAAAAATAATTCTCCCATTTTCAAAACAACAATTAGATCTTCAGCAGACCCTATTTTCAGGAGGCAAGAAAAAATTTGAAAAGGTGATCTATTGAAAAGACTCTTAAGTTTAATATCCCAGAAGTAAATATCTCAAATCTAATTTAAGCTTTGTCCACTGGGGTGTTTGTTTTTTTCCTTCTTACAATTTCCCTTTTAAAGTCTAGAGGACAGAGGAAAATGCAGAATCAATAACCATGCAACAGTGTCTTTTTATTGGTCTCTGTTTCAGTGTTTGATGGAATTACAGGAAAAATAAAAGAAAAGGTGTTTCTTAGGATAAAGTCTAACACATTCTTCTTTTTAATAATATTTCGAAGCTAAGGCAGTGTAATTAGGTATTCTCTTTGTCCTGTTGATCTCTGGAATGAAGAGTCTGGGCTCCAGGGTACATTTTCTTCCACTTACAGTAGAAGAACCCACATCAAGTTCATTTTTTATGACTTCCGTAATCATGTGTGGATTGTCACAGTGTGGGAGCTGGAGTTAATTTTAACTGAATTGTGGCCTAGAAAATATAGTTGCTTAATAAGCCTGAAATATACATCAGATCAGAATTTCCATTTCCAAAATTTGGAATGAGTTACTCATCTGTGAAGCTGACAACAGCTTCCATGTTTAAGTGCTAAACAGCTTTTATTGAGCCAACTTTTAGAAGGTGCTAATATCTAGATCCACATGTCTTCTATGTTTGCAATGGCAAATACTCAAAAAGAAGCATAATTTGGCTCAAAATGAGTTGATATAACAAAAAAGTTCACATTCTTCCTATGTCACTGCTGCCTGAAACAGATATAGAGGCAATTTATTCAGAATAAATTATTGCCAGCCTTAGCTAAAATAACTTGCTCTGTGAAGCTTCCTTATGTATGTAACCAAGGGGAGCTGTCTGGCTACATCTGTTTTTGCACATCTTTCAGATGTATCACATACAAAATCCACCATTTGGGGATATTGTGTCATCAGTGACACAGTCTAGGGAACTCTGAGTTCATAAACCAAAGAATAGATTACATCCATCCATATATGTAGTTTTTTCATCTGTGTCAGATGCAATATTGATAATGTTCTTCATTGTAATATTTAATGACAATCTTCATCTAATAATTTATGGCAGTATAATTTAATATATAAAGTTACTTATACACAGGAGGTTGGAAAATGCTCTTCATTTTGCTTAACTGTTTAAGGACACCTTGAGAAGGAAGAAGCAAGTGAAATTGTCTGTGAAATAATGAAGAATGTGGATTGCTCACTTAAATTGTAATATGGCATTACACATACTTGGACGTGCTATTTAGGGGCAGATGCAGGAAATCCAGAGAGTCTGGACTGAAGTTCCTTTGCTTTTTGCTCATTTATCAGTCCGCTGGTTTTCTTTGTGGCACAAATGCATCTATCTGCTTCACTCTCCCATTCCCCAGGAACATGTTCCCTCCTTAAGTAACTCAGTCATGGTTTAACCCCAGCCATCAAACGAGCACCACACAGCCACAAGAAGGGACATTTGGAATGATGGTATTTACCTTCCCAAGTAACTCTTAGGTGTGATGGAGCCCTGCTGTCCCGGGGATGGTTTTAAACCTGCCTGCCCATGGGAAGTGGTGAAATCATTCTTTGTTTTGGTTTGCTTTGTGCACATGGCTTTTGCTTTCCCCATTAAACTGTCTTTATCTCAGCCCTTGGGTTTTCCAGCTTTTATCCTTCTGAGTCTCTCCCCAGTCCTGCTGGTGGGCGAGTGAGCGAGTGGCTGCGTGGGGCTTGGTGGCTGGCTGGGCATGGCAGCTCTCCAAGACTGTTCTCACTTCTCTGGTGCCTCACAATTAGGCAACCCCACTGCAAGATGTCCAAAGTGACTTTTCTTGTCTTGCCTGCTCTGTTCCTCCTCTGATGAACATGGAGGATGATGCACTCAGGTTTGCTTGTGCAGGAAGACGAGAAGATAAGAGGAAGATTGGGATCTCCAAGCTCTCCATAGAGGGTAATAATAAGCTTTGTGCCACTCTCTTTTTTTTCTTTTCTTTTTTCCCAGAAGGTAGCTTGGCTAGAAAGCTGTCCGAAGTGCACTAAAGGGCCAGGGATAGAAAGAGCTATGTTTTTTCTCTTTTCAGGTAGCCAGCTGCATCTTTGCTTGCATTCTGTCTCATTTTGCAACAACACAAGCTGGGGTGTTTCCCTTTCTTGCCTCTGTTGCCCATGTTCTCGTGTGTCAGTTACGCCAATGTCAACCCAGCAGTCTGCTTCCAGGATGGGGCATCTTGCAGAGTGTGGGCTGCAAGGCTGGGTGAGTGTTTCGAGAAATGTGTGTATCTTCTTTCTTTCTGAGACTCTATCACGTACCTCTGACAGAGGCAGAAAAAATTGTGTCAGTCATCAAATCTTTGCTCTTTTTGGAAACATCAGGCTTTTCAGATGTGGCCTTCAGCTGAGCCCATGTGCTAGCGTCAAGGAATGCAACCAAGACATTCCTGGTGCATGCTGATGTAAATACTTGGTGAATGGGGTCTGGAGATTTTCAAGGCTTGTTTGCAAGACAGACCACAGCAGAGTAGTTTCCAGCAGGCAAGGTGTAGACTTTCAAAGTCTTAGGTCACAGAGTCTGAAAATGACACCTTGTGTTTCTGTACTTTACTAGATGAAACATGATCTCAGATTCATCCTCAGCAGGTGTACCCTGCCAGTGCTGGCTTTTGTAAGGAGGCTGTTGCTCAATGAATTTTCTATATTTTATCAGAGCAGAACTGTGGGAAACATCACATGAAAGTAATACATCATATAAAAGATATTAAAAAGGTGAAAAATATACCTGTGGGAATTGTCTCATAATTTTATTATCCAAACCTCAAGAATTTGCCAAATGGGGCTGGAAGTCTCAGAGGACTGGCTAGCTCACAAAATTTCTTCTGCTTTGCTAAGGAAAATAGAGCAAGTGCACATTTTAATTCTGAGCACTTTGTTGCTTCTGTTTCTACTCTGTAGCTGAGCAAAGTACGAAGTGCAGAGGTATATGAAAATGAAACTGAAGAAGAAAAGGAACTGCTTTTCTAAACATCTTGGCATTTGGCCAGGTCTTTTTGGTGATGTAAATTGGGAAAGCTGTTGGCAAGCTAAGGAGCTGCTTTAGATTACACCCCATGAGAATCTGGCACAGAGCATTTGACAGGTTTTTGGAATTTAGATTTTCAGGAGACACAATATAAGGCTTTTATTTAAATACTCAGGTACAAATATAACCTGAGCTCTTCTTGGGTGTCTGAAAATATCTCTTTATCAGCAAGCTCAGAGCATTAACACACAAGCTAGCCAGAGGTCCTCCTGTATCAACATTATAGCATAACTTTTGCATAGTCATGCCTATCATAGTTGTTCAATGACTGCCCCCATAGCCCCCTTTTAAAGCTAAATTCAGCTATAACTGACTAATTAAGCAACTTTGAGATGTATTTCAGAACCTATTGACTAAAAAGTTATATTCTTTCAAAGCTGAAAGTGTTGCCTTAGGGGAATTAAGTCAGCCCTTTAAATTTTTTAGTAGCACAGCTTTCTGCTTAATAGGTTTTGAAATATGTCTCAAACTCACTTAATTAGTCATAGTGTATTTTAGTCCTGGAAAGTGGTTGGCTCTCTCCAGCCATGGACACCAACTAGCAATGCTTGCTGCAGGCATGGCCACTTGCACACCAGGGCTGCTGCAGGTGCAGGGGGGCACATGAAGGTGGAGTGTGGGAAGCTGGGTGTCACTCATGGGGACAGGGCACAGGAGACCGACCTGCTCCTTGAGGCACCTTGTGCGAGGGTTCACGTGCAGGTGTCTCAGGGCCCCTTGGGTGTCCTGACTGGCTTGCCATCAGCAATGATGGGAGCCAAGGCAGTGCCCATGAGATCTTGTTACTACAGAGAGTGTCAAAGGTAATTTTAGTTTTTGTGGGATATTCTGCCTGAGAAATGTGCAGGACATCTGCAGGCCCTGTATGATTCCTAACAGCCCTGTACTGATGTCTCAAGTATGCTAGGACAGCTTGTGTACCCAGACATATGTTTAGGCAACTTAATTTTGTCTGATGTGCCTGTACACACCTAAATTCCTAAATTTCCCTAAATTTAGTTGTATTTTTTCTTTTTGTTTGTTTGGTGGGGTTTTTTTTGCTTTGGTTTTGTTTGTTTTTCTGTTTGTTTGTTTTTCTTTTAAAATTTAGAGCTGAATCTTCTGTGGTATGCCTGCACTGTGGTGTGCCTAAGCAAACTGAGCTCCTTCAGCCATGCCAGCCTCAGGAAAGTGCTCTGCCTGTGCCTGGTCTGCATGGTGGGGCAGCAGGGAGCGTCCTGCTGCTTCTGGGCTTGTAAATTTTCCCTTCTTCCAAGCAAAAGCAAAGGTGCTCTGCTAGGCTCCTGATTACTTCTCTCTCTGCTCGCTGGCTTGAACCCATGATGGTGCTCTTCACCTTCACAGAGGAGAGCATTTGGACCAATATTAATGAGCTGCGTGCCTAATTACCTGTACCTGCTACTTGAAGCATTCTGCTTTTACACTAGAAAGGCAAATTTACATGATTCAGCAGCATTCTCTGCCACAAAAACTACCTAAAACAAATGTCTATAAATATCACATTGCCTTCAAAATCAGGTATCACTCTCTCTGCTCTTATCAGCACAGATAATTTGTTAGTATTCACATTAGCCAGTTCTCTCACTGAAGTCTATTATTAGTCAATAACATGCTCATTTTCTAATATAGCATATAAAAACTTAACCTGTCTACTCGATTTATGGGTGCTATTTTTTTTTCTGAGTCTTGTCTACTGTCTACTGCCTTTTTTTTCCATGCTGTTTTTCCTTTCTAATACCACAAAGAGACATATTTTGAGAAAGACTTTGACTAACAGCTGTTTGACCTGCCAGGTTGGAAATCTTTTTTACTGGTTCTATGCTGCCAGGCTGAAACTGTACAAAAATGCACACGGACTCAGATGATTTCTTCTGAGTATTGACACTAAGGTTTTTTTAAAAGAATTTTAAATTTACCTTCTGAACCTAGGGCTAAAGCAGGAACATAATTGATCTGGGAACCTGCCAGAAATTATTGTCTTTTCTGTCATTGATTCTGTTCTTTTTTCTCCCCCAAAGTTATTTATTATATTTAGGAGTGTTTTTGGAGCATATCTGTTTGAGATTGTCAAGATTCTGTGCATCTACTGTGATACAAGGAATACTTCAAGTAAAACAAAAAATTATTCTAAACTTCCCTTCAAAGTTAAGCAAAGCCTGCTGTAAATAATTCCAGATAATTTCAGTGCTCAGCAGTTTTTGAGCTCTTTAGAATCTATGCAAAGCCGTAGCAAAAGAGGAAGGCAACTTTCCCCACCCCCATTAATAAGGGAAAATGAACTTAAAGTAAGATAAATTTCACAAAGTTATTATTTCACTTGCCCAAAACTAAACAAATACCAGTCTGATAATTATAACTGGAGCAAAGCCAATGTTAATAAAAACTATATAGTAGTATGCAAACCTCACTCAATTCTGAAATCTGCAATTGGTCATGATGATGAAGTCAGATAAAAACTCCATTCCTTCTGTTTTGAAGACTTGATAGAGGAGTAGGTGGGAAGTCACTGATGAGTAAGGTGGTGACTGACCCAATGACAGAGTGGACTGGTGTGCCTGTGCTAGGACATATTTAAATCTGAGCAGGCCTGGGGTATTCCATAGGCTACCTCTGATCTGGGATACCTGCGTGCGCTACAGCATTGTTCTCCATAAATCTGACCCCTGAGCAGAGCTGCCTGAATTACATGCCAGGCCTGGTTTTGTCTGACTGACTTTTTTCTGCTTACAGCTTATCCACAAATGGCTTTGAGATTTGTTTAGATTTGTTAACATTTTTGTGGGCATAAATAAACTGTTAATGAAGTAATCAGTTGGTATGATAAGGTGATGAAATATATTTATGGCATAGCAATAGTCTCTGAACTCCAGTCATACTGTCCCTGCTGCATAACTGGACAGCCTGCGGTTCACATGCAGTGGTCTCTGCCCTGTTCAGGGCATTCAGAAATATTTGTTACTGCTCAGGAACAAAGTAATCACTTACAGTACTAATTATTTTATAGATGCTTGTTCTAACCAATATTTGTGAGATTTTTGTTTTCCATTACTGATCCCACAGCTCTCAGTGTTGTGCCAGACTGTGGGGACACCAGTGAGACAAGATGCTAGGCTTGGATTGCATTTTAAAAAGTTTCTTTTCCTTTCTCTGCTTTTTCCAAAAGCAACCCATTTATGAGAAGATACTAGTCATCACAGAAACAGAGACAATAAAGTCAGAGTTGGTGTTCCCTAGAGCTCTAGGAAGAAGTAGTACTTATGGGTGGAAACCTTTACTATTTTAAAACATCTGCAAAGGCCTACCAGGTCTTTGTTTTCTTTGGCCAGAGGCTGGCAGTCACAGAATATTAGAAAGAACTGAATTAACTATTCCAAGTTAGAACATAGTGATCATTGACCTTTTGTTAATTTTTTTCTCCTCAGAAAGCATATTTTCAGCAATAAATGAGCCTTGTTTTTTATTTGTTCTTAGAAAACAAGGGTAATATTTCATTTACCAAAATTTCCCCCCTTTGCTTTCAGGTTTGCTTAGGAAAACCACTTTTCCATAAATTTCTAGTTCCTTTCATAACTTATCTTGAACAAACAATACCCTTTTCTTACTTATGTTAATAGGTGGAATTCAGTTCTAATGAGGAAAAACAATATTTGTGCTGCAGCAGAGCAAAATTTTAATCTTTTAAAGTGATCTAGAAAGTCCAATGAAATCAAATTGACTCCCTTCTGTTAATGAATGCTTTCAAATTAGCAGATCAGTTAGCACGTGCAAATAGTTCTGCTGGAATGCTTTGACTTACGATTTCTTCTGCCCGGTCTATGCAGTGTGTTAGCATACTTCTTTATCTGTTGGTTGCTGAAGTAATGATCCAAAACGTGAGTTACATTTTGTAGGCATGATTGGGAGGGTTTTTTTAAAGTTTTCTCAAATAGTGTTCAGGGGCACAAAAGTATGTTCAGACTGACTTGATCTTGTCTCACTTCCTTGGAAACAGTACAGTGAGAAGCCAGGCTATCAATGCAATCTTTCCTCTATACCTCTTTCTTTACAGGAACTGTAGGGAGTGGAATTACTACTACCCCACCACAAACAAACTGCTTGCCCTGAGCTGATGCATATGTACCCAGTATTTGGCTTCAGCATAACATAAGGGTATATCTTGCTATTGTTAATTTTGTTGAGATAACAGTGTATTTTTTGGGGGTTGGTTGTAATAATTAAACACCACAGCAAAATACTAATGTGGCAAAATTCATGTTACCTTGTTGTGGGATGCCCTGCCTGTTCTTCCCAGTTTGCCAAATTTTCCTGCAGCCCACCAGTGCAGGGGTTTCTCCGGCTCCACCAGCCTATCCTCTGGTCTCAAGGCTTTTTCCCTAGCACACCTCCAGGTCTAGATCATAAACAGTGTGAGTGTTCGACTACTTATGCTTTTAATGACCTTGTTATATCCTACCACAAGTTCAATATAAATAAACTAATTAATTGTCTTTTACCTTTATATGTCTGAATGATGTGTCATGTTTTCCTTTTCTTTTCCAGACAAAGAAAAATGTGTGTACCAATATTATGAGACAGTACTAAATGGCTAAAGTAGACATAATTAGGAGCTGGGAACCTCTTTGGACTAATTATAGTACCTGGCAGTTCACTTCCATTTAACTTGCTCAAACCCAGCCCAGACCATTGGTAACAAAAAGCCTGGGATGGTGACCTGCCAGTGTTATGGAGTGTAAAATAAGCTGTTCCTTGTCCCTGTTCCTCCTCATGGACAGAGGTTGATACACACACCCTCACCATCCTGTCTGGCACCCTCAGCCAAGGCACTGCTAGCCATGAGGGGTGTTGACTCTCCTGATTTCCCCTTCCCCTCTCCAGTCTGATTGCTCCCCTGTAGCCTTATGGCTGAGTCCAAAGTTATGAGAAGCTTTTCCAATGTGGGCTTCAGCCCCAGAAGTGATTTTGCCAAAATGTACCACATGTTGGATGCACTGAATGCAGTCCCCAGTCAGTACAATGCCTAAGGGTATGCCTGGTTTTCAACAACGCTGTCCAGCAGACATCAAATGGAGCTCACTCTTTAGTACTGTGCTGCTTTCAGGCTGGGAGGAGCAGTTTTAAGAAGTAGACAACTCAATTATCCAGGGATAGAGATTTTTGTTTGTTCTTGTGGGATTTTTTTTCTCCTTTTTGCAAAAGGAGTAAGTAAATATCTTATTTGTTTGGAAAGATAATACTCTGGTTAGGTAATCTGTTGTTTTGAAGGATCTTGCTTCTATTAAGGAAAACAGTATCTGTATCTATCCAGCTTAGCTATTTGCAGGACACTTATCTCTGCAGTGTCTGAGAGCCAAGCATGATCATTAAGGGAAATGCTAACATGTTTAAATCCTAAATGAGAACCGCATTATGGGATAAGTTCAATTTCGTGTCATAGTGGGAAAACTAGAGTCTTGCTGAAGATGAGCTGAGTATTGGATGCAAGCTGAATTTTGTATGCTGGGAATTTTTTTTCCCTTTTAACTTACTGTTTATTAGAAACTTTAGATCTTGATCAGTTATAAAGGCTGAGGAGGGGGGAAAACGCTATAATAAACCCAAGCAGCATCAGTAGATTGGAGAGCAGGAACCACCTGCCCCTCTGTGAGCTGCGGCCGATGAAGGGTACAGAACAAAATGATTGACACCAGCATACAAACACACGCCCTGACTAGACACAGCAATATAGCTCAATAGCAACCTTATATCCTGTGATGAGATGAAAGAATACAGGCTTTAAAAGCAAAACACTTTGGAACATAAACTCCCCATATATTGGAGCGAGTCTCTGAGGAGCAGCAGTGTGCCCCGTGCCCCTCCTTCACTCCTGCTTGCTACAGATCCTGCTCCACAAGCAGCAGGCAGGTTCAAACAAGGTCAGAGTGTCTGGCTTCTTGGCAGGAGCTGTCGTTTCTGCAAACTTAATAAATGGAGTCCAGGTGCAGGAGATATTCTTTGCAAATATGTCGTCCATTGCGCCTATAATGTTTTCCATTGCTGGGGCTGGAGCTCCCAGGTTGTATTAGTCCCCTGCTGATCAGAAAAGGGTTTGACAATGACCAGTTGCCAAGAGAAGGAACTTAATCAAATTAGAATGCATAAAATTTCCGAAAAACATACCAAGAATTCAGAGCTGCATGCAGCTGCCTAGATCAGAGGTCTTGAACACCCTGCTCATAGGCTGGAGTTTTACTTCTTTGTGGGCCATATGGCACATGAAGCCTGGAAACATGCTTACTTTAGTAATAAAATGCTGCTCACCCACCTGGCTACAAAGCTAACCTTAAAAAGCAAGATAGCATAACAGATAAAGAGTTCTCTTCCTTATATGAAATGAGACCTTTGGGAAAAATTAATTCCTTCCCACTTTTCCTCCTTTGCACTGCACTACATTGGGATGTTCATTCTGAAGCCTAGTAATGATACCAATCTCTGCACACAAATCTCTGTCAAAATGACCAGTTTTTGTCAAATGAACTAGGAAACAAGAAAGAAATATAAGACTGGAAGAGATTTCTAAATTAACAAATGCAGCTACATACTGTCACTAGTAACAATCTTACTATAATATGACCAGGCAAGCCCAGTTTTAGTTGAGAAAAAAATGAAAATGCTGAAGGAAAACATGGGGGTTGCTCATGGGAAGGAAATTCAGAAGCAATAAAGTTAGGGCTGGAAGAAAGAAACAAGCAAGAGAAAAGGGAGGGAAAGAAAAAATTTTAAAAAGTAGTGAAACAGTGGGAGAAGGTAAGGGGGTACCAAGAAAAATGGGAACAAGTAACCAAAATACTTCAGGGGCATACTTTCCTGCTGATGGTAATCAGTACAACTTGAATGGCTGCTGACAGCTCTGAGCCTTGTTATTGCATATGAGACACATGCCAGTTCTGATTTTAGTGTAACTTCCTCTGTAATGTCACTGCTGTTGTGTAACAGGTAACAAATTTTCATTTGATGTTTGTTTCTTGGGAGGACGTGAGTTTTACTTAGGGAGTTACAAAAAAGTGGTGTTTTATCTTGAGTTTTACTGAAAGCAAGCTTTCAGTAAAGAAAGATTTACCTGTACTTTTGGAGACACAAATAATGTATTTGCACAGTTAATGCTACACATGCAGGCTGTGTCTAGTCATGGACCACAAGTCCATAAGAGCATTTTTTCTCTTCCTGACTGGTTGAATCATGCAGCTAGTTAGTGTGGGTCAAGTTCTGAATTGTAACATGCTGTGTTACTTCATCTTTGCATTGTTCAGTCAAAGACACAAGAACCCACCATGGGATTTAGATCTATATTCAATGTCTATATTCAATTGAGACATTTGCTAGATACAATTTAATTGGATTTTCATACTGGTTGCAGCTTAAATCAAGATTCATTATCGGCTCACTGACATGGCAAATACATGGAAAGTTGTGAGTGACTTTGGATGGGATAAATGAACCTAATAAATTAGCCATCCAACTGTGTTATGAAAACAATTTTTTCTGGAATGTTTTCTTTCAACTTGCCAAGCAATGCCACAGCTTTCTATGGTTTTGCAGCAATTTTGAGCAGAGCCTGGCAACAATACCTAACTCACTGCTACCTTTGTCTCACTCAGAGTGTCTCGTAGGCTGGCCACAGCAAGCTGACTTTCCTTTGCAAATTGGTCAGGACTTAAAACTGTCTCCTGTCACTGCCCCTCATTTCACATTAACCTTAACTGATGCCCAGAAGGACCTAACTGCAGGGCACTGGAAACAAATGTACCAGAAATCCATCCTTCCACAGTTTTACCACTAGGCATTAGATATATCAGAGATCATTCTATTTAATTTATGAGGTGTGAGAATCAAATAACCTATATAAAAATTTATGTTGTGTCTCTAGATGTCCAATCGAGATTGAAATATGTCTGGTTAACTTCCAAATAAATTGACTCCTCTAGAGTTTTCACTGAATTTTTCTCCCAGGCTAGAGTATGATTGAGTTTTATAGGTTTAATGTTGTGAAGTAGCACCTTAGAGAGAGTAAAGTTGAGACATTTGCCCAACCATAGGCGTATGCTATTGTTTCAGTACCAGTGAGGGGGTCCCACTTTAGAGGGAGTTTATGACTCTGCTTTTTCTGTAATTACTGATTAAAATGGTACCATAGCAATATTTGAAGAGAATCAAGCCCTACTGAGGGATAGAGCCAGTGTTGTGGGAAATATTTCTGGATGAACCCATGCTTCTCAGCCAGCAGAAATTCACCTGCCATCTTCAGATTAACTGGGGCTGGAGAAAAGGAATGGTAATTACACTTTTGAGTCACATTCTCCCGGGGAGGTGAATGTGGGATGCTGACACCTGTGAATCTATCTGGCCCAAGACCCTCTTCGCAAGAACATAAACAAAACATCTATGAAAGCAAATTCAGGCACCCTTCCACAGGGTGCCCCTCACAGAGAGTCCTGCAAGCTACTGGGACACATGCCAAGAAATTTTGGTGGAATCTATGGGTCTTTACTTGTGGCTGGGGTTGGTGCATCAGGCTGTGCCAGGCTTTCATTCCTCTCACCTGGAGTGCAGGTGGTAGAGCTGAACGTGGGATAACTTTGTCCGTCCTGGAGATTCAGGCATACAAATAGTCCTTCTGGATATGGGTGTATGTTCTCCCCCTTTAGTGCCTCTCTGTTGATGCTATGCCTTGAAATGTAGGTAGTAGCTCTAGTTAAGGGTGTGTCATGGTTTAACCCCAGCCAGCAAACAAATGCCAGGCCCACACAGCCACTTGTTCACTCCCCCACCAGCAGAACTGGGGAGAGAATCAAAAGACTAAAGGCCCGAAAACTTGTGGGTTGAGATAGGCAGTTTAATAGGTAAAGCAAAAGCTGTGCATGTAAGCAAAGCAAAACAAGGTTCAGTCAACTCCAGGAAAGCAGGGCTCCAGCATGTGCAGTGGTTATTTGGAAGACAAGTGTCATAAGACCAAACATCCCCCTCTTTCTCCTTTTCCCCCTTGCTTTATATACTGAGAATGATGTTATGTGGTATGGAACATCCCTTTGGTTGGTTGGTGTCAGTTGTCCAGGTTGTACCTTCTCCCAACCTCCCATGCACCTCCAGCCTCCTTGCCAACATGTTTGTACAATGCCTTGTCTCTGTGAGAGCCCTGCTCAGCAATATACATAAACATCTCTGTATTGTCAACTCTGTTCTCAGCACAAATGCAAAACACAGCCCCATGCTAGGTACTGTGATGAAAATTAACTCCACCCCAGCCAAAGCCAGCACAGGGTGGAAAGTTATATTTTTGCCTTGATGTACATATAATATAGTTGAGCTGAGGAGAATATGTAGGAGAGAAGATCCAACACTAGCAATGTTCTGGTAGTGATGGAGAGAGGAGTTGTGCTGGTCGGGGACAGCTTCAACAAAGGAATTGGCTGTGTGCACCCTGATTTCATGAGTGATTAAGCAGATATTAGGCAGAAGTCTGTTGCAAATTCATCATTACCACTTAGGCTAAACGCAGCATTTTTAACACTCTTTATCCATTCCTAACAAACATTTTGAGTAATGTTAATCCCACCTTATGAGTTGGCAAAGTAATTTGTGCAAAGACTGCACATGAGACTGTTTTCTCTCCTGGAAATGGAGAAGCAAGATTGGAGAATTGACAGAAGATCTGTGGTCTCACAAGCCATTATTTTTTACCGTGAAATCTTTCCTTTACTTTAGTAAACCTGTGGCAGGAGTTGTGTTTTACCCTGCTGGTTAGGGGAGCAGCTTTGCCTTACTTTTCATATTGTGTAACATTTCAGGCTTTGACTTGATGATTATAATGCATTTTGTAGGGTAGGCAAAATGGCAAAACAGAAACATCTAAATCTCTGTTCTTTTTGTGAAAACTTACAGCTGGCACAATGATTACACTTCCTTGGGGCTGGTAAATCCCATGGGAGCTCTTTAAAATTATAGCAGATTTCATTGAGTGTGTGTAGCAAATATGACCTATGATTCCACCCATGTTTTCCTTTAGTTTAATTCCTACCCCTTCACTTTGCTCCTTTCATCAGCTCTTTTTTAACTTTGTCTTGTCCTTGATTTTTTCCTGGAATAATCTAGCTCTCTTGGGCTTAGTTCATTACAAATGAAAAAAAAAAGTTATCTAACATGTCTTACCTAACAGCCCTGTTTTTTCCAGTAAAGGTGAGAAAGGTGGTTTTCTTTTCAGGCCTGCCAATTCTTGTCTTTTCTTCTGAGATTACTCGCCAGCATGGAGATGGCTTTGTGCTGTGAATTCCTCTTTCACAGTTCTGCTCCGAACTGGATTATGACCATAATGTTGTACCGAGGTTGCCATGCAGGTATCCATTCAAAAAGATTTCCAGTGAGAACCAGCAATATTTTTTCCTTTGAAGTGCTAATAACACTTATTTTCGGGTTCTTCTTGTCCTGGGTGAGTTTACATAAGTGATTGTGTATGTGTGTGAGATAGCAAAGGGGGGAAAAAGCAGATGGAAGAGTAGTAATAACTGGGGAGTGGATGAGTCCACAGCACATGGGCAAAGGAAATGCTGGGAGAAATAATTAGTGCTGTAATCTGATTTGCTAATAATCCATTTATAAAACAGTTATGATATATACTTGTAGGAATGTGACTGATCAAAACGACAAATGGTATTACTTCCTCCCCTCCCACTCTGTATTAAAGAACCTTAATTACTTGATGGCTCAAGACTTTGTGGGTGACTCATGCTACAAAGAGTCAGATGCTCACAGCACATAATGGAGCTCTTGAAAAGCTTTCATAATGATGGCGGGCTTTGCACTACCTCCCTCCCATACATCCCACTCTGCCAAAGAGTTATTAGGTAATTTAAAATAATTAAAAAGGAAATAATTAAAAGATTTTACACACACAGAAATAGCACTTGCAGCTAATTATGTAAGTCTATCACTTCTAACAGTGGAACACAGTTACCATTATCAGAGAATTGTGTTTGAATTGTGACGGATAATCCTCTGGTCCCATGTTGCACTCTTGCAAGTGGGAACTGGTTGTCTAGATTTTTAAAGCATGAAAGAGGTATATGGAGCCTGTGGTCTAGCCACAGCTCTGCCACGAGAGGTTTCTGCTCAACTTTGTTCCCTGCAGATTTTTGCCTAATTAAAACATAGCAGGGAACGAAAACTCCTTCATCTAATCTTTATGTGTTTGCGCGGGGTGTTCTGCTAAATGCACAGGAGTTCCTGCACGTTTGCAACTCCTTGTAGGCTTGGGATGGCAGAGTAACTTCCTGACAAGGAGACTATAGGCATGGGTCATGCTAAATGAAGTAAATGACAAAATTATCCTATGGTCTTGCTATCAGTAGCATGGACACCATCTCTACAAATATGGTGATAGGAGTATGAGGTAATAATTTCTTTCATCAATTAGCAACATAGAGCTTTCATGTGGATAATGGCAGCTGCTTAACAGGGCAAAAAAAATCCTGTAATTTTACCACAAGAAGCTAATATCCTACCTAAATAAAAGTTTTGACACTTTAGGCATTCAGGATCTAATTACTCAGAGAGAAATTTGGCCAAAGAAAGTGAGACAAGCCTCCTTCCACCTTTGAGAAATATCTGTAATACATCACTGCTGCTCATCAGATTGCCCCTGGCACTGGACAGTCAATAATCCAACCATTGGACAGTGATAATTCAAAGGCTATGGCTGAACTGTGAAATAGAAGCAGAAAGTAACAGTGATTGTTGAATTTTTGGATCTCTGGACTTTTTCTTTTTTTTTTTTTTTCTTTTTTTTCCTTTTTTTTAAATTTTTAGAAAGCTATTGGCAACACTATCTTACTATTTGTTTCATTTTTTTAGAGGTGTTGGGGTCCTCTGAAGGGGTGTTCACAGTAAAGTTCATTTAGCCACTCCAAAACAGTCTCTAGAGGAGTTTGTATCTCTTTGTCCTTTGTCTGTAGATGAAACACAGAGAAAGGAAACCAGCTTTTGTGAGCACCTGCATCGTTTGCATTTCTGGTTGTAATATGGGCTAACAGCAATTTCCTGACATATGAAATGCTTTTTGAGTTATGGATAGATTGTGCTTTTTAAAAGCTAAGCATTATAATCATCATGCAGTACTTTAGGAGTGGTGTAAGAGAGGTTGTATTAAATACCATCATTAATGATCTAAAAGAAAAAAGTGAGAAGAACACGATTACAAAATTCAGAGGATGTTGAATTAGGAGGACTAGAGAGAAAATGAGATAATAAAAAGAGACCTAAAGAGATTATAAAGGTAGGCGGGCGTTTTTATAGAAACTAAGATTCATCCCGGAAAACTGCAGGATAATAAATCTGAGGGAAAATAATCTGAAACACATATCTCCAAGAGGAAGGAGAAGCCTGGGAAGCAGTAATTCTGAAAGAACTAAGATGATAATGGTTAGCCAACCAAGCTTGAATGTGCAATATCATAAAGCTGCAAAATGTCCAATGTAATTTTAAGTTGCAAATGCCAAACTATCATGTCACAAGACTGATAATCTTTTTTGCAAACAGTTTATTACAACAGAATGCAGAGCAGCTCAAGCAGTTTTCAACTCTGAGCGGTGAGTTTTGATCTATTTAGTCACTGTGCAGTGTCCTCACTAAAACTAGTACCCGCTTTAAATGTTTCAAGATATTTGCTTAAACCTGGTGAGGTGCTGTTTCGTTTATGCTGCTGTGTGTGTCACACAGACCCACTGGGGTCTTCAGCTGCTGTCCACTCAGACATGGGAAGCAATGTTGACAGCAGCTCTTACACACTTTCTTCTGCACTTCCTCTTAAGTGAAAGGTTTGCATGTGTGGACGGAGGCTGAAGGGGAACGAAGGAGAAAATGCTTAATAGTATTTTACTGAAATGTGCAAAGAGCTGATACTGGCAATATGTGGATTGGAAACCTACCGTTTCCAAGGAATGGGCATTGGGGGAAGAGTGGAATGATTCATGGTGATTTGAATTAAGAAGTTTCAGTCTGCAAGTGAGAGTGTAACTCAGAGCACACAGGCAGGCTATTACTATACCTTATCTGAGTAGTAAAAACTCATACATTTGTATAGTTGATGACTTTTGCATTGCCCTCATCATGCCCTCAGTTTCTTGGCCCTGGACCAGCAGCTCTCTGTGCTATTTCCATTGAGCCACAGCCTAGCAGAAGACAGCAAAACTTGTTCCTGAAAAGTGACATGACCCCTTACAGATCCTGGGCTGAGACTAGTGGGCATTTTGCAGAAGAATAACAATGTATTGAAGCTGCTGCAGTAGCAGCAAAAAGCCAGCACAGTGAGCAGAGTTTTGATATGTTCCCAGGAATGAATATCACCAAAGAGGAGCTCAGTGGGTCAACTGAGGAATTGTGTTGCTGCATTTGGTTCTACTGAAGTTTTTTAACTACTGAAGTTTTCAGACCAAGGTATATTATATTTACAGTCTCCCTATTAAATCACCATAAACTTTCAATGCTGGGAATATGACCTGTTCAAAAAACCAAATGTAAATAGCAAAAGTTTGGAGTGGTTATTGAAACTGCTGTCAGTGTGAATCATACTGTCTTACCCAAGAAATAAGCTGCTGGGTTTAATAAGGCAGAAGTTGTGAAAATGAATATCTTCTCCAAATAAAGCAAAACTAACATTTTACTGTCTTCTGATGGTTGAAAATTTATGGTGGCAGCTAAGATATGAATGAAAGTTAAATAGTCCTATTAATTTGATTACTTGTTTCCAGAGCCATCAGACATGTGGAAAGTAATATCATGTGGGAAGTGGTGTAAGATTTACACTCGCCTGAGAGAAATCACTGCTCCGTCTATCAGATTTGATAGGTGTCAGAGGACCCTTTGAAAATGAATAATAAGGGAACTGAATAATAAGAAAGACACGTAGCTGTTTAAAACTTTTAAACATTTGGATGAATTCTTGAACTAATTAAAACAAAAGTTTAAACAGAGGTTTTGACATATATCTGGAATATGGTAGAACTACTCAGCTGAGTGTGTGAATTATCTCACTCTCATTGACATTTGTGAGGGTGTTTTTTGAGGTGCAAAAGATTTTATGGCCATTAAAATTAGAGAAAATTTGGGTTGAGTTTGTGCCTGTATTCTTTTATGCATTTTATGCATTCATGGTACAGGAGAACTCAACCATATCAGGATGCGGCTGTTCAAGTCTTCGCACAGACCCGAGCCATATTGTGTATACAACGATCCCCACAAACAATGTCCCTTCAGGTTTTTTTATATTAAAATTTGCTAAGCTATTAAATGTAATAAAGTCCTCTTGTCCAGGGCAGCAGTGGGCCCCAGCTGCTGTAGCAGTGATCACGAACCCATGCTGATGAAGGGCCTGTTTCCTGCCTCGTGAATGCCAATGGCAGAACTCCTCAGTAACTTCAGTGGGAGTGGTGTTAAACCCTAGAGGAGACTTACACAAAAATAATTGACCTGAACTGGTGAACAGACACATGTCATGTTTCATCTTCTTGCCTTTTCCTGTCGGGGGGAATCCTTTCCCAGACCAGCCTGGGGGAGTTCCGTTGTGGAAGTTAACAGAGCAACGTAAAACAAAGCACTGTTCAGAGCCTGCATTTCCCATGAAACAGCAGCAGTTGCTGTACAGCCTGGCCTGGATTAATCTCTTATTCTTCATTTGAAAGGCTCTATATTAAAAGACTAAGGTTTAGGATTTTACATCCATTTAATACCTGGCTAAGTATTGGGGGTATGTGTTCAGATATTAATGTGACTAAGAAGATATATGCTTGGGTTAAGGTTATTTCAAAAAAAGAAGTTCTGTCATTAATAATTTTTGGTCAGGAGCTCTGCCCGTCATCAGGAGATAAATCATCTTCCAGCAGCTGTGACAGCTCTTTAAGTCTGAGGCCCGAACAGCTTAATTGGGGAAATGATCAATTCTAAAATACATAGTCAAGATGACATCCTTGGTGCAGTAAATTCTTTCAGGAATGAACATGAATAAAATGAATATATTTATGGAACAGTGATGTAATTCAGAATCTTGGCTGTTAGGGAGCCTATGCATCTTCATTCCTTCCCTGCCCTGCAGCAGTTTTCCAATACTCCAACCTCAGATAACTGTGAACGGTCTGAAAATTACTCCAGGTGAATGCGGATTTTGCAAGAATGAAGAATCTTTCCAAATACTATGAATGAATAAAAAGTCTGCATTTCCCAGAGAGTATTGTGAGTCAACTCTACCTTATTTTTCTATATATGGAGTAAACATAACTCAAAACAAAACAAAACAACCCCAAAAGCTCTTACCTGTGAATTGCTGGAAAATATTGCCACTTTACAGTGACAATTACGTGCACTGATCCCATCCATGGTAACATGGATCCTATAAGCAGATGCTTCCTGTTCTTTAGGTACCTGAGCAGCACTTGAAAATCCCATGGTTTGTCTTTTCAGCTTTCTTGAATTAATGATTTGTTCAGCTGAGGTCACCTATAAAGAGAAAAACTGATTCACCTTTTGGGAATCCAAGGAGTTTCCAAGGGGTTTGATTTGTTACATGGAACAACTGGCAGGTTTTCCTCCAGGCACTGTCATTACATGATTCGCTGGTGGCACAGACTGCTGCCTGGAATTTACTTTGCAATGGAGGATGGCTCCCATTTGTGTATATAAATTGCTGTAGTTCCCAATCCTGCCTGCTTTTTTCCCCCCAAGTGAGAGTCACCAGGCACGAGACACGCCAACAGCACGGGAAAGGTGCCGTGGCTGTGCTTCACTGGCCGTGCTCAGGCAAGGAGGGAAGCAGAGCACGAGCAGGACATGGGGGAAACAAGCTTCTACTGGCCAGAGAGTCTGTGGGTGGGCTGGATGTGGTTGCCCACTGTTCAGTTCTGCTGCTGGTGTTGTAGCAGACCAGGTGCTTTGCAAGCTGTCAGTGTTGCTCGTGGTAGGGTAGAGCGGTGGGTAAGCAAGGCAGAAATGGCCTCCAGAGCCTGCTAGGTATGTACCAAGCAGATTTGGTTCCAAATCACATTATTTTCATTCCTAGAATGTGCCATGTGCCTGCACATGTTCCCAGGGATGACAAAACGCTACAGCAGCCATTCGTAAATTACGATTGGTGACTACGCAGAAAAAATGGCTTCAGGTTATGTGAAGAGCATCCATTCATAAACAGGTTCTTGATTAACCTTGCAGGTTCCCATTGAGATGTTACAGTGAATAAAGTAAGAGGCCACATGAAGAGGCCACTTTCATATTGACGTGAAGTAAAGCAGACCAAGTGCTCTTACTGTGTATTTTGTCAAAATAATTTTCATGCTGAAGTTTAAACCACATAACATAAACATTTCCCAGCTAGCAGGCAGTGATCAGGAAGCACATACTGGAGTGCATGACTCAGGCCATCAAAAGAAAAGCTTTAACCATGAACTCTGTGAACTCTAAGGAAAACCTCCAGTTGAGCTAATATAATGTATTGGAAGTGACTTGGATACCTTCCCGTCTGGGGTGCTTTTTAATGAAATCTGTCCTCCTCCACTCTGAATGTGTGTGTGTGTGAGTGTGCACTTAATAGATACAGGGCAGCGAACTCCCCAGGATTAGCTAATGAAAATAGCACTGTAAAATGAATTGAGCAAATCGATACAGCCGGAATTTTGAGCACTGTGACAAATGCACCAACCTGAAATTCCCCTCTCCCACTGCAGCTAATATTTTATGTGCAAGAATCCGTTACAAACTTCCAAAATGAGACTGCTATTTGTAAATTAAAATTGACTTGTCCCACAGGCTACTGCTTAGGGAAGCAAAGAAGAAGGAAGAGCTCTTCACGTAGTGGAAGATGGGACTGCCCTTAGAAAACCCCAGGTCATGCATGCCATTAGAAGGAAGACCTGGGAGAGTCTCCTGAGCTATACCAGTGTGAGGAGCTATTTTCAAGTGTGTGAAATAAAATGGGGACTGGAGGATTCTGGGAATTCTTCCAGGACCCGTATTGCCTTTCTGACCCCTCTGAAGCTTCCAGCACAGTTGTTAGAGCACAGGGTGAGGAGGGAGAGTTACCCACAAAAACACAAGCCTGTGGATGGCCCCCCAAAAAAAAAGCCTGGGTGCCTTTTGTCGTCTCAACTTTTGGGGCTTCATAAACACATCCCCCTGTTTCTTCCAATGCTGCAGGAATCCTGGCTTTGGAGAATGCAGAGGAAGCTTAAATTTACGCTGTTTCGGGAGGAATTTTTCATCTTTCATGCAGAGTAAGTGACACATAATTTCAAATGTGAATGTCATAATTAAGTCTAATTATTTTACCATACTTTTGCCTTCATTAGACATTGTGTTTGCAATAATTGCTGTAATCAACCATATGGTTAGTATTAACTCGTTAACTACATGAGGACAGATAATCCCTGCAGGAGGAATAGATGACTTCCAGGTCTGGAGGTGTCATGCTGAGTCCCATCACCCCAGGGAATGGCAGGGTTTTGGCTCTCTGTCACCTCTCACAGATGAGCAGCAGGGAAAGGTTTCAGATGCTTCACATAGCTGAGTGGGTTCAGAGGACATGAAAGCCCCAAATCTGTGCTTTGGACAAAAAAAGCAAATCTATCTGTTACCTCTGCAGTGCCACAAAATACATCCATGTGGGTGTTCCTTGTTCCCAGGGAACTGGGCAGCTCCCTGTGGCCCAAAGCTGGGCACTTTTGGTAGGCTGACTGTCATGGTTTAACAGAAGCATGAAGTGAGTCTGTAGGAAAACTTCTCTGTGAATTAGTACTTACAATTATCTGGAGCACCAGTTTAAACCTTGTGCCATCAGCTGTAATTTCAAGAAGCCACTACTAGCATCTGAATGTGTAATGATGGTATCTAGCAACTAATTCTCTTTTTGCTGGCTTGCTAATAATTCTGTCATCTTGTGGGTAATGATTCCACTCTCAAATTATTTTTTACAATTATATTATGTAAAAAAATCTGAATTAAGTATGCTGTAATTGCTTTGTAGGATATATGGGGATATCCTTTGTAGGATATATGTTAATTTTTCTTTTGCAGTGTGCCAGGTTGCCAGAATCAGTTAATCAAATATGTCGTCTTTCTGTGTAACACTTGCAATGTACAATGCTTACCGAGTAACATCTCACCTGACCTGCTATTAGGTGTCTTGTATTTTCCCTGGTCTCACCATAAGCGGACTTCAGTTAGCCATAGAACAAACTAGAGGGCAAAATTTAATCTGATGCTATTTTCCAGCCAAATGTTTTATCCATATGTTGGTTTCTTCATGTATTCCCCTATTTTCTGATTTCAGGAAAGAAAATGTATTTCAGGAAAAAAATTTATTTCAGGAAAAAGAATGTATTTACTCATAGACCCAATGGTGATGATATTCAGAGCTAATCCATGACCTCTTCAAAATCTTCTATATTGGAGATCAAGCAGGTTTCTTCAAAAGCTTTCTCAGCTTCATGGTGGAATTGGTGGTCAAAGACAGAGAGACAGTGCAAAATGATCCCAGTCCTGACTGACCTTAGCTGAAGCTTGGTCGGGTCCAGACAAAGAGCCCTTACCTGGAAGAGCCAGTGCCTTCTGGGTACCCCTCTCAACAGTGATAAGAGGACAAGGATGATATCCTTGTGCTGATGAACACCTGTCTTACTCCTTTAGCTGGTGAAAATAAGGAATGCTTTTAAACTCCGCACGTTGAACATGGACTTCAGACAGACCCCAGAGGTGGGGTGATGAGCCCTCTTTTACAAGGGAGAATCTTGTATCCCTTGGATTTGTTTACTTCACTTGTACAACAGCATCCTTCTGTTACAGGCAGGAGAAGATTTCAAAATCCTGGGAAATGAAAAATGCATCCTGGTTTCCTCTTGCTCCTGTGGCACAATTTGAGACTGCCCTAAGCTCCAGGAGGTGCCAACACATAGTTCTATCATAGTTCTCCTTTTGTGCCAATGGAAAGGACTTGCAGGGGGTGGATTCAGCTTATCACATAGATCAGTCAGGATGGTAACTTTACAATAGGTTAACAGTTTGCTTGGTGGCCCTGTTCCTTTGCAGCCCTGGAGAGGCAGGGAAGCAGCACAGAGAGAGATACCTGTCTGAAGGATGTCTACATAGGAGAGTGACACCAGCTTTTGGAGCAGAAGAATGAATTACTATGTAAATAAGTTTTGACAGACCTTCTGCAGAATTAAAATCAGTGATTTCCAAGACTTTTTTACTCCCTGGACATATGCTAGTTTTTCCTTCTGGATAATTCCTTGACAAAAAGGAAGGTGAAGAGGGCTTTTTGATGTCTGCTCTAAATAGGCCACTTCCCAAATCCCTTCTATGTGATTTATTGTGATTTGTAAGGAGAATAAGGGGGGCCCGTATCAACTGTGCGAAGGAAAATGGAGGAATTTGTTTTGTACTGAATATAATATAGAGGAAATATTATTAGTCTGAATTATAAATGTAGTGAGTGGAATGGAGACATTTTTTCATGTGAACAAACAAATGGGGAAGGTGCTTTTTAGGGTGTGTGTTGATAAAACCTCAAACACAAGGCATTCTGAAACACGGCAGAAAATCTGTGGCTGAATGCTCACGTGGCTTGTGTAGACTTTGGAAAGCAGGCTTGTGTCTTGCAAAACATACAAAGTCCTACCAAGCATGGAATAACCACTTCATCATTTTAAATGAAGGCTATAAAAAATTACAGTCAGCACATAATAGGTGTTTTGCACCCATGCTAAGTACTGCCAAGAAAATAGTTACCTAAGTAAATCAATAAAGTATCATTCCCTTCCAAGGTCTTCCTGTCCCAGTCCCTGAACCTCCCATTTCAGAGTAGTACTGAAACCTGTTCAAGATTTATTTTGATGAAAGTAAGCATCTCTGCATTATCAGGCAGTAAAGAAGTTGTTTACTGCTACTCCAGTAGTGTTGAAAAATCTCTCTGAATACATACTTGCATTGTAGCTATCATAAAAATGTCTACTAGCTATTGGAGCCCCCAAATTGATTTTTTTTTCCTTTCCAGAAAACAAAGAGTTCAGCCTGAGACCTAGAAATTGCTTCATAAGAAAAACCATCTGTATAGAGAGAGATGGACTGAGGTATCCTGTCATATATGATGTTCAAGTTTGGTACAAAACATTTCTATTCATATTCTGTTAGCAAATAAGCCTGGGCTGAGGTAGCAGCACCTGTTCTGGGTTCGTTTCCTATAAATCAGTCTAGATGTTTAATATGTTCCTCATTACTGGAGCGTTTGAAAACCAGCAATACACCTGAAAACCAATTTGCTGGCATATATGTTCCAACAAAGTAGTGAATTTTCAGTTCACACTGTCAATTATTGGCAGGAAAGAGATTCTGACTTGGCCCTTGTCAAGGATAATACAATTCACAGTCATACTGCTCCAATCAAGCTAGGAAAATGCAGTGTGCAGGATATACCATTGCAAGACAAGGAATTCCAAATTTTTAGCACATGCAACAAAATCTTTGCACAGGCGCTGCATATATAAAATGGTTTTGTGAGAAATTTCAGATGGAAAAGACACTGAAGAAAATCTTCGTCTGTTTGCAAAATGTGTGAATGATAGAAAAGCTGACTCAGCTCCTGGCTGTGAAAGGCTCGCCCTGCTCGGAGTGGTATCATGCCAAGTAGGTTGGCAGAGCAATGCTGCAAAGGCGAAAATGGCTCATGCTCTGCGCATTCACCCCAGACTCAAACCAGAGTGGTATCCCCTGGTCTGCTTTTGAGCTCAAAAGAGTTTGGAAGAATAAGAAAGCAGAGGAGGAGAGCTGACCTGCTTGGCATAGGGGAGTGGCAGACAGGTTTCTCATCCTTGAGAACCATGGAGCCATGAGATCCTGAGGGGAGATGCCAAGGTACCAGGTTTCGAGGACCTCGTAGCACCCTAATATGTCCCCTGGGGTTGCATCATTGTTCCTGGTGAGGGACTGAGAATTTAGGATGAGTTTCACTTTTACTTCAGTCAATTAAAAGTTACATGTCTATTTGAAGCTACTTATTTAGGCTTCCTGCAGACATCACTTTTTTAAACCTTGTCTTGAAGCCTTAACTTTATCTGGATGGGTTTTCTCAAGATTCCAGTCAAGAAATATGATTTTGTGGGGATGTGGAGAAGACCAGATGTCTGCAAGTCTGAAATCATTAATATTTTAGCTAGAGTGGCCATCCTTGGGCAAGGGAGCAAACTTGCATTACTTGTTGGAACTATGATGAGTGAAGGGGTGGAAAATTCACGCCCATCACTGAAAGGATACAAGCACTGTGTCTGTGTGCCTCATACCTATGAGAAGGATGTATCAGGTTTTAGCAGACCTGTCACAACAGTGACTCTTTGACATTATCCTCCTTCTCCTAGATGAAAAATGTCATTATCAATATTTCTTCATTGCCTGAGCATGCTCTCTTTTTTATTAAACTGAAATACTGGGTTCTGAGCAAATGTTAGTTGGGAGCTTTATATTTCACATCCCTTGTTTAACTCAAAATTCGTCCTTTTTTTTTTTGCTAAACTTACAAATAAACCCAGTATTTTTGATTAAGGTTTTCATTTTTACATCTTGAATAAGCCTGTCTTATTGATGCCTGCCTTTCTGTTTCTATGTACAAATCTATCAAGACCATCAGGAAATGGTTTCACAAACAGAATTTATTGCAAAGCTGATTATGTATTAATATATACAAATGACAAATCTAAAACACAATGTCAAAAAAGCAAGAAAATGCAATCAAGAATTTATTATTCTCCCATTACTATTCAGCTGGGAAAATAGCTGCTCTACTTTACCAAAATAACTTCCCCCTCCCAAATCTTACACCCAACCTGGGTTTTCTAAGTAAGCGCCACAGAACTATTTGTAATAAAATACTTTAATATATAATAATATCAAAAGTTCACTGTAATTTATCTGCCTATTTTTCTCACTTCTATCTTGCACCCAGGCTTATTATAAAAATTAATTGTCACATATACATTGTGTATATGTGTGTGTGTCTCTAAACTTACTGGTCCATTTTAGAGATGGAATAAGCAACTTCTGCATTTCAGAACCTTACCTCTTGTTCTGTTTTGTACCTGTTTTTTCAACACTGTAGGTAAGGTTTCTTCTAGGAAATATTAATGTAAGTATTTCTCCCAAAAACTGCCTTATCCCAAGCCCCAATTTAACTTTTCCCAATTAATTTTTTAAATAAAAACCAGTAATTTGAATGAAATGCTTTTGAGAAAAAAATTAACGCTTTGCTTTTCACCTTGGAAGTGACATTATGACAATGCCATATCTGCAATACCTCTTTTATACCTCAAGGAATGACTGATAATCAGGCCTTTTTCAACTGAAGGACTCATCATGCTGACCATTTTGTTGCCTCTCATGTTGTGAGATATTAGCCTTGCAATGACTTTGGTTAGCAACAGCACTGCATTTTATGTTGACACCATTATATTTACTTGCCACGTATTGCTAATTACAGATGAATTTTGTATCTGACAACTCCTACATGCCCACATAGCAACTGATGAAATCTCTCTCATTTGCAGGGAAAAAGTCTTTACTCTCAGGAAGTCCGTGGTAGCTGTAGCTCTATGTTTGTCACTAGGAGCTAGTTCAGTGCCACATTGTCTGAGGGAATATGGTGGTTCTGGATGAGAGGAGCAATGGGAACAAAGTGGTTGATACACACTCACACAAACACGGACACAGATAGTACAGTATACATCCCATGTTAAACATATACTTGTTTATAGGGCTGTCTCTAGTCTGCATGTGCTTGTGTATTTGTGCACATACACACATACCCTTATGACTGAACTCTGAGGCATCCTGAGCACAATAAAGAAACGATCTGCCTGTGTTTCACACAGAGGCAATCACTCTACGAGCTCATGTGAGAAGTCATTATAATAGTTATGCTATTTATGGAGAAATGTGTAGCTAAAATGTAGGAAAATTATTGTTCTCCATATTCTCACTTTTTTTATTGAAGAAACAAATCACACAGTAAATTACATCTGATTTGCATGAAATGTTGCATGCACCTAGAGCTCAGCGTGAATCTGGGAAAAGACATTGTTTTAATTCCATAGCCTTTATAGTAGTTTGCTTGTTTCCTTTCTTTTTTTTTTTTAAGATAAATTTGTGAGCTATGTTTCTTATTTGGCTTTGCTTGTGTTTTATAGGCTCTTCTGAGTATAATTTAATATCTGCAAATTGGCATGGTGAGTGAGAAACAAGTAATGCCCACTGCCCAAGCGGATGTGGAGGAGAAGCAGGGGGGAGTACATGCCTGCCCCATGTTGATAATGGATACTGCCCAAGCTGGGATCTGCTACCACTTGTTGTGGAGGTGCCCTGAGGGAATCACAAAATATGCTGAGCTAGAAGAGACCCACAAGGAACACGGAGTCCAGCTCCTGGCCCTGCACAGCACCATCCCCAAGAGTCACACCCTGTGCCTGAGAGCATTGTCCAAACACTTCTTGAGCCCTACCAGGCTTGGTGCTGTGGCCACTTTCTTGGGGAGCCTGTTCCAGTGCCCAATCACCCTCTGGGTGAAGAACCCTTTCCTGATATCCAGCCTAAACCTTCCCTGATACAACTTCAGGTCATTCCCTCAGGTCCTGTCAGTGGTCACCACAGACATCAGTGCCCACTCCCCCTTCCCCTTGTAAGGAATCTGCAGACTGTGATGAGGTCTCCCCTCAGTCTCCTCCAGGCTCAACAAACCCAGTGACCTCAGCCACTTCTCATATGGTTTCTCCTCAAGGCCCTTCACCATCTTTGTTGCCCTCCTTTGGACACTCTCTAATACTTTAATGTCTTTCTTATATTGTGGCACCCAAAACTGCCCCCAGGGCTCAAGGTGAGGCTGCCCCAGTGCAGAGCAGAGCTGGACAATCCCCTCCCTTGCCTGGCTGGCGATGCTGTGCCTGATGGCCCCCAGGACACGCTTGGCCCTCCTGGCTGCCAGGGCACTGCTGGCTCATGTTCAGCTTGCCAGGGACCAGGAGCCCCACGTCCCTTTCCATGGCACTGCTTTCCAGCATCTCATTCCCCAGTCTGCCTGTACATCCAGGGTTGCCCCATCCTGGGTGCAGGATCCAGCACTCCCTTGTTGAACTTCATATGGTTGGTGATTGCTTAACCCTCTCATTTGTTGAGGTCTCCCTCCAGGGCCTCCCTGTCCTTGAGGGAGTCAGCAGCTCCTCCCAGTTTTGTATCATCTGTGAACGTGCTCAGTATCCCTTCCACTTCTGTGTTCAAGTTGTTTGTGAAGATTTTGAAGAGCTCAGGGCTTGGGGGTGGAGCCCTGTGGAACCCTACTGCTGACAAGTCACCAGTCTGATGTCACCCCATTCACTACAAGCCTCTGTGCCTGACTGGTGAGCCAGTTGCTCAGCTGTGATGTGTTGCATGATGTGTTTGTCCATCTGTGTGCTGGACATTTTGTCCAGAAGGGAACTGTGAAAGATGGTATCAAAAGGCAGGCTCCTGTTTGCCCTGGGCCAACCCCACATGCTGAAGGTTTTGGTGTCTCTTTTTCCTTCAAATTTTCCCCCTTCATCTCTTTGGATGTCATCAGTAAGCTGAAGAACACTTGTTTCCCATCACAGATCCCCTGGGATGTCTGGAAGCTGCAGAGAAGCCCTACATACACATTGACCAGAGCACACACCTGGGCCAGGTCCAAAGAAGGGCGATATGATTGATGTGATGCTGTACTGACAGTCGGACTCTAGAGGGTAAGCAGAATCCTTGTGGATACAGCCTGAAGGAATTAGTTGAAAGCCTAGTCTGAGAGTTGTCAATAAGATCTGAGTAGGTCAGGGTGAAAATCTGCCATGTTATAGAGAAACAGGATTTTGCTGAAGTACCCCTTTATTATTTGCAACGGGTGTGTACTTTCCATAGAAAATGGTGTTTTCTCTAAGAAATGTATGCTTGAATATAGAAACATTTTCAGTGGAGATACTATGCTCTCTTTATGTAGTTATAAGGGACCAGGATGGCTTAGCCTTGCTCACTCCCCTACACAGGGACATGCCCTTTGCCTTGAGTTCTGCAGTAGGGATTGGCCTCGTGTTAAAGACATCCAAGGTGGGAAGGTATGTCAGACACACATATGTGTGCACATGCACACCTTGACACAAACTCTATTGTAGAACTGTTGCATTGGGTTCAACTTGCCTTTAGAGCCAGAGGAGCCATACGGGGCTGGAATGGTGTGCAACAACAAGAGCGTGAGCCGTCAGCACGAGGGTGGAACATGAGGCATCAGGGCAAGGCCAGGAGAGGGCAGAGGCAGAAGCCAGTAGGGCAGTAAAAACACTTTAGTCTCTGTTACTGTCTTTGCCTCCTTCTCCCTTGAGTCCACATCTGAGAGTGCTTCCTGGGAGTTACAGGTCTGCTGTTTTTTATTTTCTCCTGTCAGCTAAGCTGTGTTCTGGCTCTGCCTAAAGCTGCTGTGATTCACCATTCATTCTCTTGAAAAATGCCCAGTACCTCAGGACTTTCCCACCATGTGAGGCACAGTCTGATGTTACAGAATGCAAGGAGGTAATGTGATACTAGGCCCATGCTTCAAAACAAAGTGTTTTGGGTTTGAGTCATGGTTGTCTCATAGTTAATTGTTGCTACAAGATCCCAGTTTTCTAGACAAGGGGTTCTTCAGAAAAAGGTTTGTAGGAGTGCAGCAAAAAACCAAAAGTGGACAAAAATATTTCAGCTAAGATGGCTTAATAAGCACTTGTATAAGGGAAAAATTGGGAGGGTGTAAACACAAGAGAAGGAGGATTTTGTTTTTTAATTCTGAGAAGTACTTAAATGAAAACATCAAATGATAGCTCTGGTGAAAGTCTTGGTAAGGTATATAAGGCATTCAGTTGTAAGATAAAACTGGATTAATAAATAGATTGATTATTAAATAGATTAAGGAGTCTTTCTCCTGGGGTTTTCAAAAAAGGACTGCTTATTTTGTAATCTTTGCAAAACCACAAAAGCAGATTGTACAAGTTAATAAATATGCTTCAGGTCTATGTTTTTTTCTGGGAGTGGTCCATGGAGAGTACTAGTGGCCCTGGCTTAGTGAGTGAGCACTTGCACTCTGATCTGAGCTCTTGCTGGCAGCGGGCTCCGGCCCTTGCACAGCTGTCAGCGAAGTCTGGATGTGGTGACTGAGCAGGGCAGCACCTGTGCTGTGGCTGTTTCTCTGTGCACCATTGTGTCAGGAGGCCAATTCTGTCCCATGTCTGGTGATGAAATGGACGTGCAGTGGGCAATGCCATACAGTCAGCAACATTTTGAACAAATGACACCTTTTTCTTCATATGGATTTTATCAGAGCAAGCTTCTATAGCAGGTATGTGGAAGTGTTAAACCCATTTTTAAGCGTGTGTGTTTCTAACCAGGTACTTCCTTCTTTTATGTTGCTGAGAGCATACTGTATCTTGCTAGAAGAACTGTTTAGTATGCTTCAGGACTCAGAAACTAATCTCGAAGTCTACCCTCGAAGGGTATGATCTATTGCAATTATAAATATATTGCTTTGCAATTACTATTACCACTTGTTTTTACCTGCAGGCATAGAAATAAATACCTGTTGCTTTTGGATATTTATACCCCCTAAATTCCTGCAAAGAAGCCAGTCCTAATTTCTACTGCTCTGCTGGGGCAAAGCTGATGCCTCTAAGTATCCCTTGCATCTGCTGAAAAGTACCATAAGCAACCACATCTGGTTTGTAACTATGATCATACAATTATTGCCACCGGTGTGCATTGAAAAGTTAGAAAATAAGCATATTTAGAACACCAATCTGATCTGAAAAGTCTGAAGATTGCTGCAGTAACCTAGTTTTGGACATATTATGTGATTTCTTCATCTGGAGAATATTGATGCCCAGGTGTCCTTTTCATAATTCACTCTTTAGCAATACTGGAGATTGATGCCAGAGTTATTATGTCTGTGTCATCTCTTGCTCTTGTGTATGATAACCAAATGTCATCAGTATTGTATTTTTGGATATACCAGAAATTAGTAAAGATCAATCAATTAAGAGATAAGGATGATTACATAAGTGTTCATGTAGATGCTGGCTCACGAGTGGCAAATCACTTAGATCTCTGCAAGACACTGTTTGAGTGGCATGTCCAGGGAGTGGTTTAACAAGGCTGCTATGGCAGCCACTTCACCATACAGTGGTCCTGATCCAGCAGAAGAAAAGGCTTCAGGAACAAGGTGTAGCTGGTTCCCAGCTCTGCCCTATTTAGCAGTGTGGTAGGAAGGAGTCCAAGGGGTTGATTAAAGCTGGGTCTTCATAGGACTCTCGGGACAGTGAAGGCAAATTATTTAGTATGAAGCCCATAAAGAGCGTTTGGATGTCTTTGCTGTTTTGGATCAATTTGTCCATGGGTTGGATGGCGTTTTCAGGCTGTAGGCTGAAATGGGGAGACAAAGCTGATGTAGGTTAAAAATATTCCCTGCCCCACCTTGCTCTTGCTTTTTTTGCAGACTTGGGTAAACCAAGCATCCCAGGTCACCATGTGCTCCCTTACACCATCAGTACAATTTAGGGGATGAGTGTCTGTGCATGGGGCCGGGAATGCCAAAGGTACGTTGGCCCTGAGCCCTTCTAAAGGAAAGCACCATAGATCAGACTTCTTCCCTTTCCCACTCATATAAGTCTGGAGCAAGTCTATTACAGTTGGCCAGGGCTGGTGTAGCAGAAAGCTGAAATTATCCCATGTCAGAAGCTGCAGGATTTGATGGATATTTTCAGACCCAATGTAGAGGTTGTTTAACTACCTAAAAGCAGATGGTGGTATTCATTGAGAGCTGTGTGTGAAGTGAAACGACTCTCTCAGATCCTGCCTGGGCTGACTACTGCCAGACAAGACTGGAAACAGTACAGTGGCACTTGTTGGGATTTGTTTATGGGAGCAAAATCTGGCATTATTCAGCATGTGTTGGGAGTACATGCTGGGGATCAAAGTGTCTTGTGAACAGTTAGTTTGATTGGAGTTGAAGGAGTTTGCCTTTAAAACAAGATGTAAAGGGAGGAGAATTTGCTTTGCTACTTACAGTGAGTTAAGAGGGATGGCATCTCCTGGCTATTGCTTGCTAACCAGACACCGTAAGGAAATGAAATTGAGCAATAAGGGACTACTGTGTGCACCATATACTTGTCAGGTTAGTGTGCAGTGCTGGTGGGATGCAGCTTTTCGCCACAGAAACATTTTGAATGAGTGATATGATGAATTTCATCACCTTATCCAGTTATTGTCTCTTTAATTTCAAATTTTCAAACAAAACCTTTGACCTTGAGCTAAGAGTGGCAAGAAATTTCTTTATAAAAAAGAAATTAATAGGATCTTTAAAGTAAAATTTGAAATTGTATCCTTTGCAAACCTATTCCTTGAGTGGGCTGTTGGCCTTACTGGTATCCTGTTCAGCTTTTACTCTCTATGTGTTTGGGATGCTGACTGGTAACAACTGATAGAAACAGATCCTTCTCAAATTGTGCTTTATAAATCCTACAAATGTAAAAATATATATCTCTTCCTATCAGATATCACAGACATACATATCCCTACATCATACTGTTCCTTGAATCCTACACAGCAATATAGTTTAGGAGAGTTTTCATCATTGTTTGAAGGAGGATCATTGTGCTGTAAGCTGTACATACCACAAAGCAGAGTGAAATTTCTTTTGTACAGTAGCAAAAGAGATTTCCTGCTGATAGGCGAGTGTAGGAGACATAAATACAAGAGCAAGGTTAACACGGGTGACACACACACTTTCCACCTTCTCACTCAGTTAATCAGATCCTGCTGGCTTTTCCAAGGGGGCTGAAATTTTCCATGGGCCATGCCTTCAAGTGGCCTGCTGTACTTTGGGTTCCCAGGGTCCCCCATGCACGGGAAGAGAGGGAAAATCCCTGTTGAACTTGAAAGGTGGAAACACCAGGGGAAGGTATAGTCTTCTTGCTGTGCTCTTCACTGTGTTCCATTTTCCTCCTCTCTTCTGAATGACCCAAAATTGCCTCCTGCCCAGTGCAAGTGGGAGATGGCTGCACATTCCTGAAGCCACCCATCACTCCCACCAGTGCGTTTGCTTGACATACACATACACAATATAGCTGTAGGAGCTGCTGCTTTTCTTGGCATGCAGCATTACCCATCAGCAAAGAGAAAAACTTGCTACGTATCCTACAGTGCTGAAGTCTGCTGTGCGGTTTTGTGTAAACAATTCTCACATTATTGCATCCTCTCACACATGATTGTTCTGAAGCACTTAAGTAATATGAAATTATCCTCAATATAGCTGTCACAGGTGAAAAAAGCCTACAGTGTGTTTATGATGAGGTTCGAGCTACTCATTGATTTCTGGACCTACTGTAGCCCTTCAGGGCATATCTCAAAGCCAAGCAATGTCCTTGAGAGCTGGCTGTTGTATCTGGATTTCTGAATGATGTGGAAGAAGTCCTTCAAAAGCTTTGTATGACCTGACTATCAAGTCTGACTTCTCCTTTTAAGGGTAATTTGTATGTCCCCTGTGAAGAGATGATTCTGTAATGCTATGAGTTTGGTTATCTGAAGACAACATAAATAGGCTGGATATCAGGGACTGTCTTAGCTACTAGGATGTGATGAACTGGGGCATGCTCCCCATTTGCTAGAACACTTATTTCTACAAAGTTATTTCCCTCTAGGCAGGGGAGCTCACTAGAGTTGCAGAGCCACACACTTTAGAAAAATGGTAGTGTATTGGCATCACTGCTTGTTCTTGGACTTGTAGGCACATAAAGTTAGCCTGCCAGGTGGTGCTAATAACACCTGGCTCTCCTGCTGGGCTCATTCTGGGGAAATTGCAGACTATTTCTCATTAACAGGAGAATGATTATTGTCCGCAGCTTTTTGGTGTAGAATTGGAGCTTCAAGGTGTGAATTAGCATACCAAAGTCTCTCTTAAAAAAAATTTGGATCATTGTCTAGCCAGCTTTCTAGCTCTTGGGCAAAACTGTGTCTCTTTTTATTTGGGGATCTGACTACAGCACTTAGGTCTTGGCAGATGGACACTGGGACTTGTCCTGTACTCCAAGGGCCAGCAAAATAATACCCAAGATTGGTACCATGTCAGATTTGTTGGCTCTTCTTGTTTGGGATGAAAATCCCAGTAACAGTTCTGTTCCTTCCAACTTGGAAAGTCTTCTTCCAGTAGAAGCAATTTCCCAGGAGACATAATTTCTTTTCATTTCTGGCCTAGTAGGGAGAATGCCAAGGGATGCTTCTTCCACCCAGTCCTGAACACTCTGTGGATGAGGTTTAATGGACAGCAAATAGTGGCAGGAATTAAGAAACATGGATAGTCACTGACTCCAGTGCACTGCTTTTCTCCTCTGTGCTTCAACAGCTTCATTTGTAGAAGGGGATAAAATTATTCCGATCCACCTCTGTAAAATATTTTATGATCCATAGCTACATTTTGTGTTTTATTTCTTTTGCTGTTCCAAGTCCTCTGACAATGAATTATGAAAGGAAAAAAAATGAGCAAATATACATAGATTTATCTTCCTTGAGCAGATAAGGATATATACATTTTTAGTGGACATATGGATTCCATCCTTTTGATCAGAATGGAGGAAAGCATTTATTTCAATGGGATTGCTAGGAAACTGTCTCTTCAATGGGTTTTCTAGGAAGCTGCCCTCAGTTACAGGCTTTGTAGTGAAACACTGGTTTAATGTTTTGTAGTCTGGAGAACACATATTATGATCAGAGCTGCCAAAAAAGAGGCAATATGTATAATATAAATATTAAAAAAGATTTAAAATTCAACTTCTTAAAATTATTTACAAAGAAAATTTAAACTGGTTTGTTGTAGCTTTTGGGTGTTCATTAGTTATTTCTCTCACCACCTTTTAAGTATTTTTAAATGTTAGTTTTATCTGCCCATTTTCCTATCTTCTATGGATTAAAAGTGGAGAGGAAAAAGGAATAGAGAAGTCCAAAAACTGGAAAAGTGAAAAATTGTTTTACTTGACATCCCCAAAAAATTATAAAATGAAAAATGTATAAGAAATAATTTATTTCTGTGGAGACAGTAATTTTTCATGTTATAAAGTTTCAGATAAAACTTTGACTCGCCCTAACGATGTCTAAAGCACTGAAACCCATGCCCCCAAGTCACAGCATGGGCATACCCAGAGCCTTGCAGTATCATTTCTGCAGGATAATTAGCATTCTGCATAACAGAAGCCAGAGCAGTGAGGTCAGGTTTCAAAGAGAAAAGGAAGCGTAGGTCCCCCGAAATCAAAATTGTGTTTATGGGTTAGATGTAACCAGCCTGGAAAGCTGTATGGTTCAGTTATTCCTTTAACCCTTTATTGATTAATGTATTTAGCTCATTGCAGAGGTAAAGTGACCATTTCTGTACAGGATGTGACACATAGCCACCTCTCCCGTTTCCACTGGTTTCAAAACAGATTCTGTGTTGGCTCTGCCACTAGTGGTCAAGTTCATAAATGAACAGTATTCTATTCTGTGTATGTATATGTATCTGTGGATTTCTGTATTTATTTTAAGAGGCTGTGGGGCTCCCCCCTCTTTTAACTCTTCAGAAGGACATATCTTTTTTAGATGGGCTGCTTTTGCTGCAATGCAAGGGCTTGTTCCCAATACCTCTCTGCTGGTGTAACACTCTCATGGCAGAAGGTTTGTGGAAATTGGTATCACCATTAGAAAAGATGGATGTTTTAATGTTAACCTGTTAATGTGCTCTTCTGGAAAGAGATGTTCCATTTCTGATTCCACCACAGATTTCATGTGTGGACATGAGTAAACACTTAGGTCTATACCCCCACGAGTCTACTGAAGCAGCTAACACCTGTAAAGGTCTGACTTCATCTCTCACCTCCTTTAAGCCTAAGCAGTACGTAAGCACATAAAGTATTTTTTATTAAAATGCATCAAGGCCCTCAGATAATGCTCTATTGGAGAGTCAGAGAAGCTGAAATTTGTCCTCCTGAGAGTTGATGTCTGGATGCAGGTTTGTGCAAGCATTTTTTGTCCTTCTCAGTGCTTCCAGATGGTGAAACAGTGTGGAGCACAGTTGGGAAAAGGGGATAGTTTTCTGATGTCATCTTTGTTATGCATTCTCTTGGCCACTTTCTAACTGGTCAGCAGTTATAGTTTGGACTGCAAAAGCTAAAGTAAGTAGAGAAATTCCACTGATAATCAGTGTGCTTTCAAGAGACATTCTTAGAAGAAGCAATGATGGGGGAGGGGGTGTGTGGCAAGTTACAAATGAACATCAGTGACTCCTTTAGAGTTGCGCAAAATTAACAGAAATGAGATCTCTAGTTACTGAAGAGAATCCTCTGTACTGAGATAGCTATTAAAATAAAACAATCAGAGATTATGGCACATGAGAGTCTTTTTAATTGTTAATTTGCCCACTTCAAAATGACCATACAGTGAAATCTCTGTCTTTTTAAATAACATTGTTTTCCTTAAAATTGGTTTCCCTTTTCAGCGTTATCTTTCTGAGAGCACTGTGGTGATATTGTTGGGAATTATCTATCCCACACTGAGGAGAGCCTATCTGAGGCTAACACAGTCCTTGCAAAGTGCAAGGTAATTAACCGTTCTCCTCCCCCTATTTATCTTGATTTGCTTCCATCTAGTTGTTTTTCACGCTTGTAAAGTATAATTTGCATAAAGTTTTAGTTTCTTCCTAAACAACCCCTCACTCTCTGGTCTTTCTCTCCATATCACTGTGATGAGCTGAGTGTGAATTATCCCAGAGTAAGGGTAGGTGGACTGTTCTGCCTGTGCACAATAACACTGAAGACAATGGAGCACAGCATCAGTGACTGACACAATTCTCACTTACAGAGACATTTTGTATGCTAATGAACCTCTGATGGCAAGACCAGACTTTTTTGCTGCTAATTCTGGCAATATCTATCTCTGATGGGAACCTAATTTCCATCCACAAGAATCTTCAGTGTAAAGAATTGAGCAAAGAATGATGCAGAGTACTGATGTGACTCTTCTCTTGGCTTAGCTTCTATGTTTTGCCCACAGCCAGGAAAACAGAGCCTCTAGACCAAAGCACTTGGTACCTGGTATTTCCTTTCAAGTCCTTCTATAAGCCAGACTCTTTTCACCACTTTGTTCCTCAAAGGGACTTCTCTTTAAAGCAGTCACTGCTCCTGTTGTAATTAAGCCACAAGGCATATCAGCACAGCCAGGAAACACTGACCCGAAAGCTGCTAAGTGGTGATGGTCAAGACCAGGCAGCTGCCATGACACGGCAACGTTTGAAATGAGTAAGAAGGGCCTTGGCTGCATTTTTTTGTTGTTTTAGGAGACATAAAACAAAGCAAACAGAGGTACAGTGAGATTCAGGTACCTGTATTTACACACACTGTATCACATGCAAGTCATGACTCTGCTGAGTAGCTTTGTGGAAGGTTGAACACTCAGAGCAATTGTTTCTAGCCTGCTCTTAGCTCAAAGTCTGTGACTTTCATTTTGGACACAAAGAATGGCTGATGAGAGCCATAGTTTGTTTCTCCCAACTAGGTCAGCTGATTTAATTAGAGACTCTGTGTCTCCCTCCACTTCTTACTTCCCCAGGCTACTCAACTGTTTGAATAGATAATCCCGATTCCTAATAATTACAGCTGCACTGTTACATATTTTGCAAAGATAAGTCTTTCAACTGAAAATTTAGAGCTGCCAGTTACATCCTCTTGTATTGGCTCCATATCACTAGGCATGGCCTGGCTTTTCTTTTCTTACCTTCCTTGTGCCATGCACAGCTTTTCCCAGGATGGCCAAAGCACTGGTCTGCAGAGGTGTCATTCAACACCAAACCAGATGCAGTAGTGGGTCCACTGTGGGGATTCGTGCATTTCTGTTTCAGAACAGGTTATGGCAGTTTGACTGGTGGCTCTACATCTGCAGGTGCAAGTTAATTTGATATTAGCCAGGTTTCAACTGATTTAATAATGTTCACACCCAAAGTTGGTTTAATTAACTTGGATTTAGACCAGGGCGTAAGAGGGGGCATGTTGGTTTGGTTATTAATCAAAGGAGCAGAAGCCAGCAGATCTATCTCTCCTCCCTTTCAAGCTCTCCAACAGATTAATGATGTGACCTTGGGCAGATCTCCAGGCACGTTTTTGCCTTGCTCTCCTTGGCCTGGATATAATCAATTTCTCAGAATAGATGCAATACTGAACTCACAGGCGTCTGTGAAACTTAATTCCCTGTATGCGAAAAGAATCTTGGCAGCTGTCAGAGAGTGCAGCTCTGTGGGGAAGGGGCAGGGCTTGCTTGCTGCCTGATCCATCCTCTCGCGGAGCAGTCTCTGCCAGGAGTCATAGGTGCTGCCATCCGTTGCAGCAATGGTACCTGGCTCTAATCCTGAACTGAAAATGCATGGAAGCACATTGGAGATGGTTGGCACGGTCCAAAACAAGAGTTCACTCTCTGTTTTCCAATATAGATGGAAAGTCCATTCAATGGCTTGTTTTATTTTCATTTGGGCTGAGGCAAAATGGTCCTCTTTGGGAAACTGACAAATTCCCTGTTTTGCCTTTGTGTGTGAATCAGCTGTAACAATATGTCTGGCTTTTGCAGTGAGCAAAGAGCAGTGAAATCACTGCTCTGCTAAATTACAGCAACCGCTGCTCTCAGTCAGCACAGGTAAGGCTGCTCCTATGCTCCTGCCATGGACACAGCTGGGCACAGCTGCCTGCCTCCTTTCAGAGTACTTCCTCCCAAAGGCCTAATTCCACACACCACTCTGTGTGGGTATAGCGGGTTCAGTTCGTAAACCAGGCAGAAACACCAATTAAGTGTAGTGGTTTGGTTTAAAATATCCATTACTTACTTATTTTCCTTCTGTGAGAGAAGAGTTAGGAGAAAGCAAAGCAGGCACAAAACTTAAAAGAATATAAAGAAGTTTATTAACAGACCGAAAAGAAAGAAAAAAAAGTCAGACTAAACCTTTAGAACACTTCTACTCCCCCCACCTTTCTCACTTCTCCCACTGACAATGTAAAAAGACAACCCTTGAGATTTCCAGCCAGGTTACCACCTCTATAATAATCTTTTTCAGTTCACTCAGGGGGAGGAGTCTCTCTTGCTCATGCTGTGGAGACATCTCCACAAGAAACAGCTCTCTCATGGCTTCAATGTCACAGTGAGACAGCTGCCTGGGTTGGTTCTCTGCTCGCACGTGAGAGTCCCTTTCCCTGACTTGCAGCTTTCCCCACAACTGTTTTCAAGGGTCCAGTCTTTGCAAATGGGGTACCATTTTAAGGATGAGCTGTTCAGAAGCAGAGGTTCTCTTCACCTATCTCTGGGAGCATCTTCATCTCTAGGAACAGAGGTCTTCTCCTTCCCTGTGAGCAAGGGTCCTCCTCACTTTCATCTCTGTTCATGCTTCTCATCAAATTACAGCTACTTCAACATTTGCTTATTTCAGCACAGGTACTTTTGCTCACAATTGCAGTTTGAATGCTCCACCCCCCATGCTTTCATGAAACTACAATGGGTACTCTGATCATAGTCCATCACCACCACAGCTTTACAACAGAATTTCAGCTTCTAAGCATCTCCTCTTTCTCCTCCCTCAGGGTTTCAGCTCTTCCTTCTTTACTGACTTTGGTATCTCTATGGTGTTTTCTTCACATGCCTTCACCTTCCCTCTTCCTCTGACCTGGGAGAGGATTGATGTCTGCAGGCTTCATCTGTTCTGGAGGGAACTTACAACACTAAAAGGGTTAATCTCACCCGGGCCCCGCAGCTGGAATTTGCTTATCGCTGTTGCTCACATGATCTTTGCCAGGTGGCAGCCTCAGATGCAGTGGCCTCAGATGAATTTTTGGCCGCACTTGGGGGGGGCTGGCTGAGCTGCACTGTGGGGCCGCCTGCATGGAGCAGGGCTGGAGCAGGGCTGCAGGTGGAACAGGGCTGCACGGCTCCAGGATGGCTGTCTCCCGGCCCCGCTGGTCTGTGCGGGCCCCCCAGTTACCTGTCCGAAAGCTGGAAGCAAGAGATGCTTTCCCATGCTCTTTTTGTTCTTAAATGTGGATCACAGAGGCGTGTCAAGCTTCTTAAGTGGCTTTAAAAAGTTGCCAATATTCAAACTAGCCAGTTGATTGGTGCTGTTAGGTCATAGAGGAAGCTGTAAGCACTTCTTTGTGAGAGAATAATTTCCATGGCTGAAGCCCTCTTTACTAAAAACCCAAACTATACTAAACCATGACAGTGGGAAATGTAGTCTTGTTGACTTCTTGGCCAACACCATTTGGCCAGCTGCTGCTGTTGTTAACTGATCAAGCCTTTCTGCCTCTTCTTTTCCCAGTCAATCCAGCACGGAAAGTATAAAAGTCCTCCATAGTGATCTGTTAATTTTGTCCTGATGTGGTTTTACTGGGTGCTTCTTCTTCATATTTCCATTTCTGCTTATGGTTACTCTGGTTTGTGCTCTTCAGTTTCTTCTCTTAGACAAACCATGGTTTCAAAAGTAAGGCTCACAATAATCCCCATGGTTTTGTTAGGGTTGTATTTTGGTGCGTTCAAATACTGGGTCATTAATCTCTCTTTGAAACATCAGAGGGAGTCTAGGAAGAAGAATTGCGGTGCCTTTCATTTCTTCCCCCTCAGAACTGATAGTGATAAGGGATTCACATTTCTTAATTGTCCACGCTGGTCCAGCATGAGCTTCTTGATCAGAACTACTCAATCAATCAGATACTCCAGCCTCATGCAGGGGTGCTCCAAAAGAGTGGGAAGTGAGAAAACTGAATATGGCTTTCTGCTCAGAGCCCACTCATGGGTTTATTTAATAGATGGAATTTGCACACAATTAACTAATTATGAGCAAAAATTAGTGCTTGTGGTGAAGAGCAGGCCTTCAAAAATAAGTACTCGGCTTCATTTAGAGGGCAAACACTTGACACTCAATGTGAACTTAAGCAGGAACTGACTTTCAAAGGGAAAATTGTCTGTCAGATTTAAGTCTACACACATATTCTCTTCAATATTTGGGATTCTAACCTCTTTGAAGGTAGTCTCTTCACTTCCCCACAAAGCACTTTTTTGTTCACCTTCACAGCAATTTTCTCTCTTCCCTCTCCCCTCTCCCCTCACCCCCAATCCCCTTAATGTTACAAAAGAATTCGCTTCTGGGATGAGATTCTGCTTGCTGAGTTTCAGCCCCAAATTATATTTTAGAGATGACTTTGAAATTCCCTGTAAGTGTGCTCTCATTATTGGATATCTTTGATACAACTTTAAATACAACTGTGCAGACATCGCTGCCATTAGTGCTAGGAAAATATAAAACCTACACAGAGAAAGCAATAGTCAGAGACAAAAAGCCCCTGTGATAGATAAAAGTAGGGGTATGTTTCAGATGTGGGACCCTGGCTTCATAAACATTGTGAAGCTCTCTGAATTAGTCACTTCACACAATATTCCTAGGGAAGATTTAATCACACTGTGTAGTGCAGGGTCTCATCCTGAATAGATTTAGCCTGGAGAAATCACCCTATTCAGAAGTGCCCTTTTTTTTTTTTTTTGGACACTCCTCTCTCCTGGAGATCAGTACAGCAGAAGAAGAGAAGGTATCAAGCAAGAGCAGGCCAATCAAAGCAGTATTGTGCTCAATACGAAACACACTTGAAGCATGTTCACTATAAGCTACTGCAAACCACATACTTTTTCAACAAACTGGAGGACCAGTTCCCAGCTGGAGGGAAACACTGGCCGTGTAAAGAGAATCTGGACATCACAACTGAGACCAGTCACTCATGTATTTTCCAACAAGCCAAAGCCTTTTTGTATTTTTCAGACTGCTCGAACTTCTCTTCCCAAGGGTGAAAGAAAACAGGCTAAACTCAGAGATAGAATTTACTTCCCCAAGAGTTATGTCAGGATGGACAGTGACTCATCATCCCTCACCTCTGCAGATGGCAGCCCTGTGTATTTGGAAGTGTGCACAAGTTTCCTGCACAGCTGGGGCAGAAGGGTGCAGCAGAAACCACCTCATGCCTGCATGAGCCCTGCCACAACTCATGACAAACTCCGCTCTACCTGGGACTGTGGGAGCTCTCCTGGGGCAGGCTGCCAATGCAGTAGATGAGCACTATCACAAGAGCAAGCAGTATCACTGCCACAGCTTTTGTTTGTCACCACAGTTTTCCTCCAGAATGGAAATGGGAGGTTTGTGGGTTTACCCATTTTTGCATACTTTAGAACTTTTCATGTACTGTATGGCAATGTGTACCATAGCCCTCACCATTTCAAAGTATCCTCATGTAAGAGGTGCTTTGAGATCATGCTCTCAGCATGGAGAAGAAGGAAAGTAGCAAACTTTGGAAGGTTTCTTGTAGGGTTTTATGAATAGGGAATTATGAGTGGCAAATTGTTCCAGGAGGCTGGAAGTTTCTGAGGTGTGCATGTGCAAAAAGACCTGTCAAAAAATCAGAGTTCCTTTACATGAAGCTCTTCTTGGCTGATTTGCTCTATCAACAGGGTATGTTGTACTGATTCTGAAGGAGCAGGAGGAGCTAAGTGTTTCTGAAATCCTCCTGCTGTGTCATTTTGAAAAGTGATATTCATGTAATGTGTACCCTGGATCTCTTATCGTCAAGCCATTGTTCTGAATATTTCTGAAATTCTCATGCTGCGTTGTTTTGAGAATAGGTATTCAAGTACCACAGATTGCATAGTGCTGAGCCATTTCTTTCCCATGTCAGAGATGACAGAAAGAAGGAGATGACAATATGGCTGGCGCTGGTGGAGAAAATGCTATTAAAACTCATCAGAGGCAGGATCCAGGGTCCCTTACTGAGATAATATTTGATCAATTGGGATGCACATGGATTAACAGGGAGATGATCCTGTCTTAACCAGCTGATAAAATTTTTATTTTATTTTTATTTTGGTGTGACCTGAATGGAGGAGCAGAGAATTACATGGATGAGAACTGGACTAGATTTGTTACAGTTATTCGTACTATTTATCTGGAGCCTAAGGAAGATGAAAATACTATAAAGCAAAAATATTTGCAGATAATGCAGAAATAGGGAGTGCTGCCAGTACAAAGAAGCTACATGTGTGAATGGGAAGATGAATGACCTAGATAAAACTAAAGTAATGAGGAGCTGGACAAAACGGAGGACCAGACTCTGAAATATCATACTATGCAGAAATGCAGTTCAGGAAAATTTAGTTCATGAGTAGTGGAAGAAATTTGAAAGAGAAAGACTAAAACTGGTGCATAAATGTGTAGAAATTTATAGACATCTTTGCAAGTAGTGGTTTTAAGTTTCTAGAAATTACTCCACTTTAGTACAGCACAGGCCATACCTGTACTATCATCCTAATTTCTGATCAGCTGAGATTAAAGAATTATTATAGTGATAGACAAAGATATAGCAAAAGCAAGCAGAATAATGCATGGACGGGGGAAAACTAGTTGTCCCAAATATACCAAAGAAATTAGGGCTGTACTCTGTTGAAAGAGAAGACTGAGAGGTGAGATAATTTTTCTCCATGAAGATCTTGAGGGAATAGGAAGAATGGTTGATGCAAGACAGTTTGAATCTGTGTCAAATGCAAGAAGCAGAGGGCAGAAATTAAAGTTTTGCATTATGTGGAGGGAGGTCCCGCAAGGAATTTAGTTTAGAATTCCTTTATGCAGGGAGCAGATAATATACAAGATGCTGAAAAGTGCACTCTGCTATACAAAAAGCCCAATGGGAACACAAATTTTTACTGCTGTGTTCCCCAAAGCCATATCCTTGTCTGAAGAGTGCTTTAAAGACAGCACCATTCTTCTACAGAATACAGGAGGGGGCTATAAGAAAAAATAACCTATCTCATCCTCGTGAGAATACTCAAAGTGTTTCTCCTGGATTATTGGTAGCATTTTCGGAGAGACTGGATGTCTGAACCCTTTCGAAAATTTTGGCTGTGAAGGAATTGTTGCCTGGAAGAGTCAGTGAAGTGGCTTTGAAATTACACAGGACTGGTACTGAAATTATGAGAGCCCTTTGGGATGTAGGACTGAGAAGACTGAATTTCTGCTTTGACTTAGGTTTTGCAAGTTTGAAAGGATTAATAATACTGCAGCAGAGGAGATAAAAAGCACAAGACAAAGTCTGAAATGTGGCATTATTTGAATGACTCTAAACAAATTACCCAGGCAATACATAAGAAAAGAATTTATTTGGGATAGACCTAATTGTGCAATGGATGCAGATGAATTTACCTGTTCCTCTGGCACTCAGGAGAAGGGTGGATGAAAATCTGAAGTTTAATAACAGGAAAGTCCTGAATTCCCCCATCTGCTCTTTTCCTTCCCTCTCTCTCCTACTATTTAAGTGAAATAAATCTGCAGAGTATTGGCTTATTGAAAATAAACAAATCTGTAAGTTTTTACTCCACTAAATTGTGTCAAGATTTTTTTATGCAAAGCAAACACTTTTAAAATATTTGTGAAAAAAGTCTGACTCAAAGAAACGTGTTTGGCTTCTCTTCTGTCCCTTTTCAATGGAGGATCTGTGGGCTTCCAGTATTTGGAGGACTCCTTGACCTGTCAGTGACATCTGCTTACATATTACATCTCAGACTTGCACACAAACTGCTTGCAAGACAGTCTGAATCCAAACCTCTGAAGCAGAGCAGCAGCTGTAAATGAGTCTTTCATACAATATAGAAAAGAACTAGCCCTATTACTATACCCATCCAAAAAAATGTAGGCTGTAACCCTTTGATGTCTGCTGCTTGATTTTCCTTTTCTTCCCTCAGTGCATGCACTGTCAAGCATCACTTGCTGACACCAAGAGAACTGAATGCACAGAGAAAGACAAGCAGAAAGACACCTGATCCAGTCATTTACAGCATAGAGTATATACTGCCGTACAGTGAATTATTTTTACATAGGTAATTAATAATGGAGAAACAATGTAGTGACAGTGTAAGTCCCAGGGGAGAAAATTGTCAGCCTATTTATTCATTTATTCTTTGCTAACTAAATTGATGGGATAGTCTGATGCCTTTCTGGATTCCACACGGATGATGAAACTGCAAACAAGTTTCATTTAAATAACAGGCAAATCTTCCAATTAGTCAAAGCCTAATTCTTATGCCTTGAAATGATGAACTGCATGTACTGTGACCTCTGTCAGTTTGAAGGGGAAAAAGCTGTCGACCAAAAACCCAAGACATTGATCTGAACATTTTAGGCACCAATTCAAATACATTAATCTAGTGTGATTTGCCAAGATTCTGTAACTGTCTTTTGGATTCCTAGGTTCATGTTAAATGGCATATCATTAATTCTTTCATATAAACTCATCTTTTAGCTATTGAAGAGTTTAGTGGAACTAAAGCACAGTTCTCGAGAGTATGTGGAGGATAGCACTGGATTCTGCTCTCTAATGCATGGCCATATCCCCTCTTCTGTGTGGTTTATGCGTCCAGAAATCGCACCTTGCACAGCAGCTGAAACCCCAGTTTCAGTAGGGGAAGGATTTTGATCGTAACGAGGTGTTACTAATCTAAAAACAGGTTAATAGCCAAAGACCTCAAACACAAAACAAAGATCCCATGGCCATTTCTGTCATGAGGCAGGTATTTCTGCAGGAAAAAAGTGAGCTCCCAAAATGCATCTTTTAAGTAAAAAAAGTTGCATTTTTTTTTTTCTGGCTTAACCTTTCTCTCAGATTTTGTCTGCTTTTGCACTTATTTATTTTCCAATCTTTGTAAGTTAAGGATCACTTCTACTTCAATATTATTGCATTTTTAAAATGCAAGCTGTTGGCTAGCATACATGTGGAGCAAGAACTCCCAGAGCACAGTGAGTAAAGAATGATTTTTGCTACAACTAGCTACAGCTGAATCATGATAGATCACACTATTTCATTGAATTTATCTTCTGAATATTAGATTTAAGAAGCTGTGTCATGTTGAAATATTGAAATATCTCCGATGTAATCCACTGTAATCCATTGCTGGAAGTTTTGAGGGGGAGAGGGCAGCGAGAGAAAGGGTTGGCTGGTGTTAGATAATCAATAATCTGCACAAACTCTTGGAGCTGGCAGCAGAGCTGCAGTCTCAACACTAGTTTCAGCCCGGGAGCGATTGACACTCCCTGTACCAGCTATTTGGCTGGAACTAAAATATGTCACTTGGCAGTGAGAGTTGATAAAAGCCCTGTTATTTTCCAGGCTGAGAGCTAAATGAGACTGTAGCCTTCCTAAACCATCACACAGTGCTTATAAGGAATTGTTGGTTTATCTGAAGTAATTTAATCAACTTGATCATTAGATGAATTTGCTACTTCCACACTTTATTCTAATTGTGTTTGCTCGTATGCATATTACGTTTTGGCCCAGTTACTTAGTTCTAATTAATAAATTGGAAACAAGCATGCTGTGAATGCTTCCCAAAGAGGATCTTCCTGAAATGGAGGAGTCTGCAGGGAAAACGAGCAGGACAGCAAGACTGGAAGGTGTTCTCCAGAGCCATCCTTGCAGACCACTGAAATCTGGGGTGGAAATGGAAAATCCACCATCCATTGAAGGCCTAGCATCTAAAGCTAATACATTTCCTCTTCTGTGTGTACTGCATAACTTCTGTGTTATTTGCAGGGAGATTGTTAATGCTTGGAACATAAGCACTGCTGAGAACAGTAAAACACTTATTATTAAACCAAAGGAATATGTCAAGGAGGCCTAACATGGGCCCCTTCACTGTACTTATTCTCAGGGTCCTTTTCTTTCCAAGTTCCCCCATTACAATGCTCTTTGTGGCTGCACTGTCCATCACATCCCACTTCACTTACAAGCTGGTGGATAAAGCAAGCCCTTCCTGCAGAGCAGCACTAGAGCTCATGGTATAAAGCTTTCACTGTGACAGCTGCAAACTCAATGCTTTTTTAAGAGGAAAAAGTGGTTTTCATAGACTAGGTCTTTTAGGCTGAAGTAAATAATAATCTTACTTTTGTTCTATTCAAGTACCTTTTATATGTGCTCGTCTTTTGTCATCTTCCTGAGTATGGAGATATCCTGTAACTGAGAGATGGAATGAGTGTTTTTATCTCTCTCTATTGCCAAGCCAGTAGCATTTCATGTGCTGCGTACTGAAGTAAGACTGATGCTTGGCACAGCTTTGCAGTGCAGTGATCTTGTGTAGCTGCTGTCAGGAGTAAGGTGCTGACTTTGAAGGAAGCCAGACTGGAGCTTAAATGCACCACAGTATTTATGCAGGAACACATTACTAAATATGACCAAGAAAATGTACCTTCAAAGTTTTAGAGAGTATGTACTTCTCCCCCACTTCTGCATTGGGGTGAAGTAAAAATCTTTTGTAACGAAAAACTGGATGCTACACATAGACACAGTCTTTGGAAAGAGCATCTGGTCTTTGAGATGCTCTTACACAAAGGACTTGAGAAAGATGTACCCTTCCTCTTTGGGGTGAACCACCATGCAGCATATAAAGAGCAAGATGCATGCATCAGACAAAGGGTCTCAGACTCTCTGGCTGTTAAGAGAAGCCAAGTCAGAGTTAGGGTGGTGGTGTGTTGGTTGTTGTTGTCCACACTGGTGGATTATGAGTGTGCTCCCAGCCCTCTTTAGGCCTGTGTCACCTACTTCTCTGAGGTTATGCCCAGGTGAGGTTTGGAGGATGGAACTGGTGAGCATATGTAGCCATAGGCATACAGGTGAGGCTGTGGGAAGCCCAGGGAGGGGAAACAAGGGGAGAGGGACCAGTGGGAGCCAATCATGCTGTGCTGCTTCTCCTGCCCACTCAGGGCTGGAGAAGTGCCAGGGAAGTGCCCAACAAGTCATGGTGTTGGCTGTGTCCCACTGCATCTCGTACTGGGTTTCAGCTTCTTCTGCAGGAGCTTTTTCATTCTGGACAGATTCTTAACATTGGAGCAGGGCTGGAGCTGCCTTATCTTGTACACACATGAATCCTCTAGTATTGGGCTGGTGGCTCTTCTGAGAAGGAGACTTTGGTCTCCTATTATCTTGCTTGACTGAACATTTTGTGCTGCTTGGAACTTGGACATCTGGTCCCATTAAACATTTTAATGTGGAATTTGTGGAAAAAACTTCTACTAGAAAATCTTCTGATCAAGTCCAATTTCAGTCTTATCTATTCTACAAGCTTTCTCTGTTTTAGCAGATGCTGGGGTTTTTAAATGCCTCTGGGAACACTGTATTTTGAGCTTTTTTAATTTGGAGAAAAATAAGACTCTGGCAGGGAATGGTGTCCATCAGAGAGGAAGGGGTTATATGGATGCTGAAGCAAGAAAGAGAAGAGCAAGAAAAGAAAGACAACGTGTAGTTCAAGAGGTCTGAAAAGGAAAGGAAAGATAAGTTCATGAAAAAACTGTGTATGCATTCAAAATAGTTGAACTAAAAGATACTCTGTATTACAGCATGAATTGTGCACCAGCCTCTCTGGATTTTAGTAACTTGAGAGCTCAAGGAGTTAATTTTTTTTTCTGCCTTGTTTACTCTTTTTCTGCCCCACTGTGAGTTATTTTTTTATTGTCAGATCTACATTGACACTTGTATCAAAAAGCCTGTGATTTAACTTGATAGATCAGCTACTCTGAGGGGGTAGGGGTGGGTAACTGACCCTACTATTGAGATATATGATGCTTATTTAGAGAAATGACATATATTCTTGATGAGATATACAGACGCAAACTGCAAATTTCTGATTCAAGGTTACTTACAAAAAAAGAAGGAGAAAAATAAGCTGGTTTTTTTTAAGTTCTGCCCTCCTTTCTTTTACTTAAGATAGAAAATAGATAGTTTTCAACATTAGAAATACTATATACTGAGAATGACTCAGAGAACAGATGAACTGTGATAGCACTCAACACTTATGTGGGAACAATTCAGCAGGGGTAATGGTTTTAGTTAGGTGATGGTGGAATTTGGAGTTCTTGCTTATGTCTACACAAGTACAGCTTCAGTTCATACACACAGAGGATGTCACTCCTGAGATTAGGAGATTCCCCATTGCTTCATGTAATATTTCAAAAAGGTGATTTGTGGGAAATAATGCTCTCCTGATGCATTTGTCTGATTCTAACTATCTGAAAGAGAGTCAAGAAAGAGAACCATAAGCTTCAATAATGTCTTAGACAGGTGAAAAGTCAATGCTTTTTAAGCCATGCCTAAAGATAGAAGAACATTCTTCAGTGTGGTTGGATGGGAATTCTACATTATCTCTTTCAAGGGAAAATGCTGATTTGCTGTAAGAATTTCAGAAAATGAGCGGTTTCATTTAAGTGAATTATTTGCTAATAAATCACGAGTGCAATAAGAAATATCTACTTTACTATGAACAAAATTATAAACATTGATTTTTTCAGTCAGAAACAACTTTTTATTTTGTGTAGTAATGATAAACTAGGTCAAATGAAACATTTCCATTAAACACAACTGAATTTTTGGCTGTTTTGTTTAGCAGAAAAAGATCCTTTGCCTCTTAAACTATCCTCTGATTCTATGAGATTTTATTTTTTGAGGCTGGAAAAATAATTTCATTATCAAATCTTTATGGGTATGTAAATTATTTGGTGCCTAGCCCTTCTTTCTAACAATGTCTTGATATTTGTCTCAGAAAGTTTACAAATAGGCAAATTTCTCTGCATTTGTTACAGAGGGAAGTTTGGTAACCTGGCTAGAAATTTATAATTTGTTGATTTTTTTTCCCCCACAGGCTCCTTTGTAAAGAACTATGGCATGATGTTTAACTTACAGTTTTCAATAGTAAAAAGTTAAAAAAACCCTACAAATGCTGGAAATCTGCATTACAACTCTCCATGGTAGCTGAAAGAGTCTGAAAATCTGTGGCCCAGTCTGTTTTCCATTTGTGATTATTTTGCATATTATTTTTTCTTTTTGTCTATTTATGACAGTTTTTAAATGGCTCACATAAAAGGTGTCTTTAAAATACCTTGCCTTTTACTAGACCAAAGCCTCCCAAACATCAGAAAATGGATTATTTTGGAAGGAGTTCTTAATGAACTAAGAATTGAAGACTAGGCCATTAATCCTTAACATTGGGTGAAAATTCTTCACATTACTCTTTATTGTCTTAATGTCATTGGAAATTAAGATAGGAGAATCTTTCATGAAAAGCGTCAAAAACAGCCACAGCAGAAGAAAACAAATTTAAGAAAAGATGCTTGGATACCAGAAAATTGGAATGATGAGTGATCTTCATCAAGCTCTGGGGTTTGGATGAGGCTACCTATGTAAATCAGGTACTGAGAATATTTTTTCTGAAAGAACAGACTGTAACAGCAGGGTTTTTTGGTCTCCAGTTAGTCCTTCACACTTATCCAAGCTGTGAGAAGATATTTTGGCTATTTCTGGTAGAAGTTGAATGGACTTCTCCTGGCTGACCACCATGTCAAAAACTTGAAGAAAGCTTCTCAGGGAGTAGAAACCTAAAGAAACTTCTAGACATAATAGATAATTTGGGGAGGGGCACTTTTTGTTTATTCTGTTTTGTTTTTTCCCCCTTGATATTAAGATGGAACATCCAACCCCATTATTTAGCTACGAACAGTTGATTTCCAGCAAGGAATCACATGGTAATACTTTACTAGTGAATTGTGCAGCTATCACACCAGGCCATTGGAAGGATTAACTCTGATTGCACTGTAGTTTTCCAATATGACTAAATGAAACAAGGGGACGTAAAACAGGTCGATGTGGCTGCCTCTAAAATGACTCAGGTCATTTGCAAGTCCTCTGCAGTTTCAATTGCAGTCCTGCAACTACCCATGGTTATTCGTTAATCAGATACTTATAAATATGCAAGGCATGGAGAGGGAGCTTCAATCTGTAAGCAACCCACCTGCAAGAACCTGTAATTAGGGCTGCCGTACTTCTAAAGGTGTGTCTCAGTTTGAGAAAAATTAGGAGGAAACGTCTGAAATGAACATATCCTCTAATAGAAGGCAGGTTTCAGCAGCCCCTCCCCCACAGGTTCGGAAAAAATTTCTTGGAGGAAAGTGAGAAAAAAAAAAGCTGTTTATTTAACAAGCAGGGTGCATGAAGGCACGAGAGAATGAATAATGTTAAATAATAAAATCTCTCACTGTGGAGAAGACCTGGGTAGATTCAGAGTCCTTTCTGTAGATGTGGCTCTGCTCCCTCCAGATCTCTGATCCCTCCAGGGGTGTGGCGTGGGCCCCTCCAGGACACGGTGTGGGGCCTCCAGGTGATAGTGTTCCGGACTGGAGCAGAACAGTTCCAGGAGAACAAGAAAAAGCCACAGTCCCAGGAAAACTTCCTTGCCTCAGCTAGCAGGCTAGCTAAAAAGCAAAGAATTTTAACTCTTCATCTGTCTCTCCTGAGAAGAGGAGCCGAGAGCTGGGGAAAAGCAGGAAGGTGCTCCCTCGGCTCTGCAGCGGTGAGATCGCAGGGGAGTGTGTGAGTCCTTGAACACAAACCACACTGAAGAATTCACTCAGCTTCCCCCCCGTTTTGTCTCGGACCCAGCTTAAAGGCACAGACTGGCACAGGATTCATGTCTGGGCAAGAAGTAGACAATAGGGAATACAGTATGATACAGCCACCCCAGGACAAGGTGTCAGACCTCCTGAGCATGTGCACCCCGGTGGATGTGTGTTAGTTACCAGATGACTGCAAACCCTAGGCAAATAAAGCATAATCTTGAAATATGTCCAGAACAAACAGAGCATGTCTGGTAAAACTCATTTATCTAAAGTGGCCCTAACAACGATGCTTCACATCAGGAATTACAGGCAAATCAAGTAGTATTGTACTAAATTTTTGAATCCTGCCATTTCGTGCCATGAGATGAAGAGGACTTGTGAATCAGACAAGGGAATCGTTGTTATGTGTGAATTCAAACTGGTCTTATTAGCCACTGGGTTAACAGGAAAGCACATGGCAATTTCCAGGAGAGTGACAGGTGCTACACCTTGACAGTGAGAATAAAGAAATGCCTTGGATTCTGTCTGTTTTGAATTTTGTATTTGTAAAAATTAAAAGGTTCCTTCAAAACTTGACAGTAGCTTTTAGTGTTCATTTTATCCCCAAACTGCTGTTAATTGTGACTGGTTTAGCAGGTATGTATTAATATCAATATAATGCTTCTGGAGTTGCTTTGAATGTCCCTATTGTAGGCAATGTTGTACAGGTTGTATCTCAGTTTTGATATTACAGTCCCCTTTCTGATTCTTCAGCAGAATAGAAATTGGGCTTATGATTTCTTCCACAGCACTTCTGCAATACAGTTTTTATTACAAATGATGCCACTTTAGGCAGGATAGACACAAGCAAACTGTAAGCTCAGAATTGCCCATTGTAATCAAATTGGCTATTTTCCAAACAATTCATAGTCTCTCTCCCAGTGTGACCTTTCAGAGCCCTGCACTCAGCAAAATAGGGGTATATTACCTTTCATGCACTAGTGTTCATTTTCAGGAGAAAGCCAGGATTATTGTTCAAATTCTGTACAATTACACCTGAGCACCTCATTGTTTTTGCTGGGTGTGGGGGCACACAAAAAAGAGTTGGGTTGGCATTTGGTACAGAGATTTGTCTGGCCTTACATGCAGCAGGGCAGACACAGAAAGCATTAAAAGCACATTCTGCAATAAATATGTGACAAACTGAATGCCTAGAAAGAGAATGGATGTTACTGCCCTGTTTGTCCGGTTATTCTCCCCAAGCCGTGCCGATGCTTTCCAGAGGTGTAATTGCACATAATGCATATGTTGAGCAGGCGATGGGGAAAGATGGGACAAAGAAGATGACTTATTTTAGGTGTTACCTAAACAGGTAAAAGACCAAATGAGGTCTGGAGTTAGGGATACTTTAAGTTCGGTCATTTGGGCTCTAAACTGTTTCCCACTTTCCTGTTTTTTCCCCCAGCATTATAGCTGCTCTTAAAAACCTTTGGGTTTATATAAATACTTTAGGAAAAATCCAAACAACGATAGATTGCCCATCAGAAAATTATTTACATGAAAACTCCTGCCTAAGCATAATTTTTCCTAAGATGACATCTGCTTTGAAAATACAACACAATTTCATCTCAGATGTAAAAGTAACACCCTCACCTTTTTTTTTTTGCTGACACCAAGAGATGCATAACTTGCTGACATTATGCAGTTAATAGCTGTATCAGTCAATCCTAAATAGTCTATAAATCCATGTACAGTGTAAAATATCATTGATTTATGTAATTGGCAATTTTTAACAATACAGTTTTGTGTAACTATGTTTGTTTTTCCCTATTCAGAACCATCTTCCCTGTGAATCTGGAAGTACAATCTCTGATTGTACTGAGCCACTATGTATTCCATCCTCGTGCTTCCCTGGAGTATAAGTTATGATATATCAGCATTGTCTTTGAGGTCTACCAAATCTGTGGGTATGCAATATACTGAAGTGTGGAGATGGAATGAAGTTGAAAGGACTTATGAATAAAATGTAAGTGGATGATACTTCAAACTAAAGCACAAATACTGCATTGTCTAAATTGAAAGAAATAACTCCTTTTGCTCAAGTAGGAGCAGTATCAGTAACAAAAAGCTAGGATTATTGTGGCCTTTGGTCTGGGGCTCAGCTGTTATCTGAGAATGGCACACAGACCTGCTGGAATGCTTTCTTTCCACATGATGTTCACAGATGAACTTTGGTGAAGAAAGTAAATAATGTACTGGGTAGAGAGTCTTACAGATCTGTGTGAGAAACTTTGCCAACTCTAAGCAATCTCCCACAACCTGCAGCACCTACAGAAATAAATAAGGTTTTCGATCCAAAATTAATGATAAATGGAAAGTGCTATTCTGCCCCTGGCATTGCCAATTTTCTCTTCCTTTTCAGGGAACCTGATTATTCATAGTTAGTGTATAAACATACTGCATGAGGTAAATAGGTACCAAGGCTAGTGCTGGTTTTGAACATAGATCATCATTTTACTTACTCCCTTACATCATTTAACTCTGTTCTGGTGACCCTGGGACCTGGTAATACACACTGCAACCAATAACCATAACTCCATGATCCGTATAGAATACGTGAAGGATGGTGGCAAGTATGTAATTTATTACCTTCTGTAGTGCTGTGTTATTATTATGTGACTGTTATAGCATTCATAGTTTGACAGATTCCTATTAGCCAGTCAGTCAGAGTATGTAGTGTATTATTTTACCAATACCTGATGCATATCAATAAAGTGGGTGAACACTGCTATAAAAGAACAGCTGAATTGGTTTGGATGTTGTAATCTCCCATTCTGAGCTCTCACCTGAAACATCAGATTAAGCTGACTGATACTTTTGTAAGGCTTAGAAAAATCTGGGTAACTTTCTTCCCTCTTTGTCCTGAATCCTTGAAAAGAAGTGTCAAAACAATACAAGAGGTTATTTTCACTGTCCTACCATTCCAACAGGAGAACCAAAATTTACGAGAAATCTTGTACTGTGAAACAACCTGCTCTCACAAGATTTCCAGACCATTAACTCAAGAATGAGATTGTTTGGATTAGGTTTGCACAAACAGCTAAGCTTTTCAGGTGCTTATCCAAAAGGCATTGAACCAAATCTTTTGAGGTTTCCCCACATACTTAATACATTATGCAAATATTTACTAATGCAGAGAGGAGAGCAAGATGGGAAAAATCTCCTTGTCCAGGACTAGCAGAATTAGTTATTGCTGGATGAGTAAAGATATAATGATTTCTGCTGGCTGGACAAATACATCAAGAAGGAGAGGAAGCACAGACAGAAAGTGTCACAGGACTGAGGGTGACTAAGAGGAAGCCTAGAGCTGGAAAGCAGTCAGTTGCTGGAAGGTGGGGAGAGGAGATGGAGCTTCATGTAGCCATGAAACAGTCTCCAATTAGGGGGAATACAGAGCTAATAAAAGAAGAGGATATGAGCAGGGATAGCTGTGATTCTGGGGAGGGGAGCTGGATAACCCAACCCCTATGCCTGCATGTGGCCAGAGCTCAGGTCACAGCAAGTGGCCTCGTGGGGGCCATAGCAGAGCTGAGCTTGGGGGTATCAGTTCTCCAAGGCGCCCATGCTGCTGCTGTTCTCCTGGGGGCAGAATAGCTGCCTGGAGACTGTTAACATCTCTGCTTGTGCACGTCATCCTCCTGCATTTCTAAGACACAAAGCTTAGATGAGCCAGTAATGTTTATTTCAGGATTGTGAAGTATAATGTTCTGATTAGATGAAATACATCTAAAGAGTATAGATCAAAATTTAAGAAAACACATAGGAAAAATGCAAGTTATCCAGATTTTTTTCTGTTCTTTCCATTGCACAGGCAACCTGACACAACATGTTGTATATAATTCAACCATGCTGTCAGTTTTTACTAGGAATGTAATCAATATGATCTTACAGATTTTAATCAAGGTCTCTGAAACAAAGCACTTATTATATAGATTCTTACCTAATGCTTTGCAGCAGTATGTTAACAAGCTGATAGGGAGTGTAAATCTTTAAGAAGAAACAGTCTGACTGTGAAAAGACTGTGAAAAGACTGTGTGCCTCACCCAAAGTAGACAGAAGGGACTGTGTATAAGGTAGTCCTGCTTCTCCTGCTCCTGAGGGGTAATATAATAATAAAGTACCAGCACAGCTGTGTCCCTTCACAATTTCATTGATGGTCAAGCAAATAAAGTATGATACTTTGCATTACTTCATGATGAACTGCTAAGCAAAGACGTAGCCATCAAGGGCTGTAGAGAAGCTAATTTTTGACATGACTAATGGAAATTTCTGCAGACACTCAAACTGCAGGTGGAAAGACAACAGAATTGTATGAAGTCATGGGAGGGAGTCAAACAACTTCTTGCAATTCTGGTTGGCTGACCTGAGCTAAAACACAGGGTGAACTTCTCTCCACTCAGCTTTAGACATTTATATAGTAATAATTTAGGGATTACAGTCACTGTAGAATTTCTTTATACTCTATGGAGAGAAAAAGGCATTTTTAGAGAGAGATCCTTTCTATTGGTTTTGGATGTATTCTGTAGGATAAGCTGGTTTGGGACCTCATATTTATTATTCTCATAAACAAATATAAGTTTCAGCTAAAGTGACTACACTTATGGTAATGGCTGATCAGAAAAATACTTCCCTCTCCCTTACCAATCATGCTAACAGTTTATTCATTGTATCATCAGCTATGGCATCACAATATGTTTTGCATGAAGGTACTCAAATTTTTGAAATAAACTCACAAGAGGTGCTTTGTTTTCTGGTCAGCATAACAAGCTATTCAAGGAAATGGTGGAATCACCATCCCTGGCAGTGTTCAAAAAATGTGTGGATATGAGACTTGGGGATATGGTTTACTGGTGAACGTGGTGTGCTAGATTAACGCTCGGACTTAATGATCTTACAGGTATTTTCCAACCTTAACTGTTCTATGAATTGATGATTCTGTTATTTTTTTTATAAGCTCTATCAACCTCGGGAGACTGGCAGAAAATATGCAAGTTACCCTGTCTTCCACAGAGTGTTTAAAAATATGTTGGAGAGCAATGTGCATGGAATGTTCCTCTAAATAATTTTCTTCTACATCTTTGATACAAATCAAAACATTGTTCCTCAGCGGCACACCACTGGGTTTGCATTTGGATCCCCCTCTAGACAAACTAAGGGCATATGTGGAAAGAGGAGTGGAAGATCATTATCACGGTATCTCCAGTGAAACCACTTGCAAGATGAGGCACCACTGGGTGGGACAGTGCTGTTAATGGGGTTGGTGGTGCCACTCCAGAGAGGCTGCCCTGCATCTTGCATAGACATGGTAACTCACAGACATTACTTTCAGAAAGGATTTCAGCACAGACTACCTACTGGAGTACCTATTCAAAGTCCCTGGTTGTCCTGTACATTGGATGGCTCCAGTGACAGCTCTGCTGTCTCTATGGAGCTTGCTGTGTTCTAGCTGTCTCTTCTGCAGCTGCCCCTCCACAGACAGCCGACACAAACCCTTCAACAGTGAAGCTGGGCTAGATAGCTCACATATGGTGTGTGGTGCTCTAGACTAAGGAGGTGGACAGACTTTAAAGTACTAAAATTTTTCCCAGTGACGTGTCCTTAATATTAAGCTAAGTGTGCCTCACAAAGCACAAGCCCACAGTAAATAGAAAAGGGTCTGCTGCATCATCGAATGAAGTCCTCCAAAATCTCAGGAAAAAATATGTTATACATATTTCCATTATAGAAAGAACCAGCTTAATCTTAAAAGCATGCTCTTCTGCTGTTTCCCCACCCCCCCCCCCCCCTTTTTTTTTTTTTAACACAGAAGGTACAGGTGCCTGTAAAGAATCATCAGAATGCGCAGTTACTCAGAAAATTTCCCCCTTCTAGCTCATGATCCCTAAATGTCACCACTGCTGAGTGCTTAGAGGAGTTATCAGGTCTGGGTAAACTCTAGCAGGAAGTACATAATTAAAGCAGCCTTAAATCATACATCAAATATCCTCAGCCAAACAACAGATACTCCTCCTCTCACTATCTTTTACTGACCATTTTATTCAACTCCATCACTTTATCCACTGAGCACTAGGCTTTTGAGTTTCTCTTTCAGGATGCCTGAACCTCTTCTCTGACTGCGTGGAGATGCTAATTTAGGATTAGTTAATGCTGAGGCTAAGTATCTATTTGTAGATACCGTAATATTTAACACAGACATCTAGAGTAGGCTCTCTGATTCTTGGTCTTTTTCATTTAGTACTCTTCATAAATGTTGAGGAAACCAAGGATGGAGAAACTGAGTCTCATTTTTTCAGTCTTCATCATAGGGATTAATGTTTCAACCAAGCCATAACTGGTGCACAGAAATAAGCTGGCACTTAATTACTTGTTCCTATTGCAAAATGTGTCTTAGATCTCAGAAGATCTTCATCCTCTGTGTGGAAACATGCACCTCAAAAGTGAAAACAAAAAGTGTAGTTTTCTCCAAAATAGTTCTTTATACTTTTCTTCCGCCAAGAAATTTTCTGTGCTGAACAGTTCAGCTAAAAGTGAAACTTTGTTTTTGTTGAAGGAGCCAGCAATATTTATTCTGAATCAGTACAACAGCCCTCCTCTCACGGGAAGCATTCAGGGCCAAATGTCATGTCCATGATACGATGCTGAGTAGAAATTACAGGGCTGTGGCTCACATAACATACCCTTTCCACTAACCAAAATGAAACATGTCATTGTGGAAGGATAAATGGCAATCTTTGGCTGTCATGCACTAGGATCTTATTATAGACACAGAGATAATGAAACTAATGTATCCTGAGGCAGTGTTGCTTAAAAGAGTATCAGAACAGGAGAATGTGTGCTGAATTTCATTTACTGAGACTTTTTCTGATGTTTTTGGGGCTAAATTATGGCAAACTATATAGAGCCCTAGCCCTTCAGAAGTAAAGTGGTGTTTGGACAGCTGGCAAAAGGATGATTCTGAACAGGGTTTACCCACCTATTTCTGAAGCTTTTTTTTTTTTTTTTGTCAGGAGTTGTACACATACTTATGTGACCCCTTTTATTATCGATCAGTCCTTCACTGACATAAACAAAGTAGAAGGTAGTCTGGGAGGAATTGAACCCCATACAAGTTTTCCACAAAATGATTATATCTGTTAAGCAAGTGGTAGAGAGGATGGCAACACCTGATCCAGAAACTAATAAGGTCAACTGATGCAATTTTTGAAGATGATCAGATGTGACAGAAATAAAGCTCCTCTTACAACTTATCGAGAGTATATATGTTTGGTTTTAGATTCATTCTTGGATATGAGCTATTGCCTCGTGCCTGTTCCCTCCTGATAGACTGGTGTTTTCACTGTGCCAGTTAGGACACCTGCATTTATTTCATGACTCCGTGTGCAAGCAATCTGTAGACTGGACTTTAATGTCTGAGTGGGCACACCATCTTTTTCCAGCAGCTGAAATAACTTATTGTAATGTACAGGAATCATGTTAATCCTCATAATTAACAAAGTGCTGGGGTCAATACAGGTGAAGAGATTTCAAACACCTTTTAAGTCTATCTGTGATATTTTATTCATTTTCTGTCTACCTTTATTTCCTCTCACAGTAGCTACTCAACATAACTTCCTCCTTATGCTTCAAATGCTGTGGTGTCACTGACAGTTGTAAAAGGAACAAAACAACCTGAAAGGAAAATTTTGGTATAGGAAAGCTGTCTTAGCAGGGTATTTTTTTTTTTTATTAATTCAGGAAAATAGCTTGAGACATTTAGCAGAGGACACACCCTATTTTGTTGAAACTGTGATGTTTTTATGATCCCAAGAGTTTTTTAAAAAAAACTATGTAAAGCCCCATGCCCATTGGTCTACGTGTCATTTACTATCTACATTAGGCTGCTACTCAGAAACATCAGCAAGGACTGAATGCTGTTATGCTGGGCACACTTCAAATATATAAAAGGTGACTCCTGTCTCCAGAGTTTAGGCTTTCAATCTGACTGGCTTACTAGCATGTTAGAACAGTCCTGTCTCTGGCATGCTGATTTGTGGCCTTGATCAAATCACTTAGCCTTTTACTTGCTTAAAAGAAACTAATCCTGCACCTGAATGCATGATAATGTGCATGAGTGACTCAATAGAGTCACTCACACATGCAGAGGAGATGCATAGGACTGAAACCTTCAGCCATGCAAGCACCATCCTCTTTCTGAGGAGACTATTCTGCTTTACCTCCTAGCTGAGCTCCTCAGGTAAGAGCTTTTTCATCCATTTATATCAAAATGAGTCATCCTAGAAGTCTCAACCTCTGAACCCCAGTGTTTAAGCTACCTGGTTTCTTTGGATTGATTCAGATTTGGGTGACAGCATAAAGATGAGTTCAAGTAGCATATCTGACTGGGTGATGAGTTTGATTAGATGGCATGGATGTCAGCGAGGTTGGAGCAGAGTGAGCTGCAAACCTTTGAAGTCAGCCTATCTGTACCTAAAGAGACCTATTAAGACATACTGCCTTAATCCTTTTATTTCTGGAGACTAAGCTACATTCTTGGCACTGAAAACTGGAGTATGCTGGTTCTTGTCTCTGCACACTGATACCCTTAAAAATTTCAGAAAAACACACTGACTCTTCCAGGTGAAAGGTCAAAACTGCCCTATTGCTGTCATCTCTATGTTGTCTTTAAAAGAGATTTCGAGAAAGAAGCATATTGGGTAGAGGTGAGGCGCAGAATAGTGGTGCAGAATGAAGGATTGGAAACATAAGGAGCAAAAACCATTTGGTTTGAGTAGCAAATGCTCACCTAGAATGAGCAACAGTGGAAATGGCAATTGTGGAAGACAATCTTATATTTGATGAGGAAGGAACATATGTGATGGGAAGACATGAGCCATGGAGCCGATCAGATGACTGCAGCAGCTGAGCTGTGAGTAAGGTGGAGTTGAGGAAGAGAGCTGCTGGGAATCCTAGGTGGAAGAAAATATAATGTCAGAGCTCCGGAGGAGTTTCTGGGTGAGAATGCATAAACATTTAGAAATGGGAGAAGAAAAGATGGAATAGGAGTCAGTGAGCACTTGGATGCTGGAAAGAGTAAGAATACTACTATAAGTAAAAACAAAATTCTTGCTTCTTTAGGAAAGGCTTCTCATAAATATACCTGTCCACGGAGTTGATAGCTACTTACATATTTTATCTCTGTGTTTTTCAGGGTTGGCCTTGTAATCCATTTTTCTTCACAAGACAGTGAAGACCTGACTTCTGCAGCAGTTCAACATAGTTTGAAAGAGGCCTCTTAGGACAAAGGCTAAAAGCATCTCCTATGAATTCAAGCACAATATGTACTTGTAGGCACCTCTCATCCTTCACAGGTATTTGTCTAATTGCAGTTATTTATTAATCTGAAACGTAAAGTGTCCAAGAAGACATTGGACATTGGCAATTTAAGCTGTTCTCTCAACCTTCCCCGAAGGTTCATCCAAAATAGACCCTGAATGTTTGTCATTTGTCAAGGATTCAATAATTGGCAGGAAAGGATAGCTTTGGGCACATATGTTCCTTTCCTCCCTCTCTCTCCCAAACATTGTGATCTTGTTTAGCTTTGTACTGTCATGTCAGCTTCTTCTGTACTTGCTAGGGTTCATCTTGTATCTTGTGATGGCGCTGCAGAAGGTATTCTTGTCACCTTGAACACTTTCCACTCTTTCCTCATGCTGGCTGCTGTTTCCATGGAAGTCTGTGATGTGTTTTATTCAGAGTATAATTTGTAGAATGTTTGCTTAGAACAGAGGAAGGGAAAAATATCTTCTTCAAGAGAGAGTGAAATAAAATATACTCTAAATTAAAAAAAAAAAATCACCCTCTCTCTAAACATTAATCCTCAGCTCTACTGTATCCCCAATTAATACCATTCTGTTTAGGACTGACGTGTTCAATGACAACACGAAGAAAGACATGTCAGGTCACAAACCCAGAACATCAAATATTTCCACTTTTCCTAATTATCACCCAGCCTTACCAAAAAACAGATGGAACCACTTTCAAAGCTTTGTGTGTGTGCCTGTGTGTGTGCATATGTATGTCTTACGAATGGCTAATTCAAATCAAACTTGGGATTCTAGTCAAGACAACAGCTTCACTGCCTGAACCAGCTTGTTTCTGTACACTTATCATTACCAAAAAGAAGAAAAACTGCAATCAAGTTGCATTCAACTCCAAGGAAAAAGAATAGACCCCACATTTTCCAATACCAGCCCACTATGCCATACTTGCCTGTGTAACAAACATATGGAGTGGCACATACTCTGGACTTGATTCTGATTGAAATTTCACAACTAACTGTAGCATCTGTAGTTTGACTAATGCAGCTAAAAGCTCAACTAACCTCTTCCATTTCCCCTTGTTCTTGTTGCATGGCTACAGGATGAAACTTTGTGCACAGTAGGCAGAGAGATCCATCTACTTATGCAGGTGTGTGCAGCACAAGCTGTAGGTGCCCAGGAGCACCACCGTACTCCACATCCTCACAAGCTGTAGTGGATTATCCAAAAGACAGTGCTTGCCTACACCCATTCCTTCAGCTCAGCCATGCTGAGAGTATTTTAAATATTGCAGAAGCATAATTCTGGTCTTTTCCCGAGACCTTGCAGTGTTGTTCATTACTATGAAGTGTCAGGAATTCAAAGGGAGAAACATGTGAGAACAAAAGTAGGTGCCTCTAGCTTGTAGCAGCAGTGCTGCTAATTGGGACACTGTCATATGTGTCATTGACTTTTACTAACCACCAGAAACACCTCCAGAAAAATATAAAATGCTAATCTGACTTTTTCCCCCAGCTTACAGCTGTTTTATAGTGGCTGCCTCTTTTGTCCCTCAGAACGGATATTGTCCAGAAGTATTTACAGACAAAAACGATCTTCTAGGACCCCTCACACTGGGACACAGGCATTAAGGAAAAATAAAACAAAGGAATGCCAGATGCAGTGGAATGAACAGTTAAAAGGAAGGAAGGTAACATATGTGCTTCTCTGCCTTGCTCCAACTGGGTGACACACTAATAGGTTTCTTATTCTGCTTTCTTCTGCTAAGAGACTAGAAGACACATGTCAGTTTTCCACCTTAACTGTGCATTTTCTAGTTTGTTTGGATTTATGTCATAACCTTAATGGGATTTAAATGGAATTTTTATATGTGAATAATACTCTGCATTAATGCAAGAACTTTAGGTTGCTGTGCTACCAGCTTGATTTGCATAAAGGTTTTTAAATATGAAAAAAGAATAGCCAGGCTATTGTAGATGGCAAAGTGAAAAAAGACCCACTGGCATAATAGTAAGAGGAAAAGACAACTCCCCCAAAACATTGGCTTGTGAAAGGGTTAATTCTCTGACTCTTAGGTACAACTGGGTGTGAGAGAAGAGCCCAGAGGTCATGCTAGTCATGAATATTTAGTTGCTGGAGGGTCAAGGCCGGATTAAATGGTGAAGCTGGAAGATCAATGTCATAGGTTTATATTTTATCATAAAACATTTTCTGTTCTAGTGTACTGTCTGTGTTCTGTAAATGTAAATTTTCTGTCAATGCATAGCTCACACGATGTTACACACACCCCACACACTGGGGTGCAGAAGTGTCTGTTTCCTTTAACTATGTTGTAGATTTTGAGATATCATCTATAAACAATAAACACAATAAGGTGTCTCACATTGAAAAGTATGCCATTATGCAATTACATATTACGTATGTTTAATATACACTATGTTGTCCTCCTATTTCCAAGTCCTTGTTTACCCTTGAGTATATGAAGTAGGAGAAGGAGAATACTTGCACATTTGGTACTGTTATTTCTTCAGAACATGAACTTGGGGCACAGAGAGTTCTGAAGGTTTTTCCTGACAATTTTTTGGGAGTAGCACTGCAGCTCTTACTCTTAGTTCTTTGCCTTAAACCTTTGCCTTTACCATCCATTTGGTTTTCCAAGCCTCAGCTGGGTGTGAGCAGTTCTGAGTTACTGATGATTGTGCAGTCAGGGAACTTTCCTGCTGGCATGTTATTCATTCTTAGTGTACTATTATTATTTTTAAATGAATTATGTATATAACACACTTGGTGTACAGACTACTCTGCATGTAAATAATAAAGTACAGTCTTTGCTCAGAAGAGCTGACAGTCTAAGGGATTGATCCAGATTATTCATGGGTGATTTGCTAAGGCTAGTGTTGTGAGTAATCTGTTGATCTGGCCCCAAACTAATTAGATAACTTGATGAAAAAAACAATAGGTCATGCTAGGTAGTGCAGGAGGGAAGGGATGAAACACAACAGTACATAAAGGCCTAGGAAGAAAGAGGATAAACACAGGCTGGTTTGGATTTGATTCACTTCTCTTGTGGCAGTGTCTGCATGGAAATGCTGTAAAGGATGGAGCTTGGGCCCTGGAATGAAATGTCAGGTTTCCTCCAAGCCTTCCATTTTGTTGTGTGTTCAGCCTGCCCTCATGGGAGGCGATAGCCTTGTCTGGACCCAATTATTTTTATTATGGTCCATCTCCACAGTCAGGTCCAGAGGAGTCTTCTCAATAATTTTATGAGTAGGTGAGATTGAATATACACACACAGGTCTGAAGAGCATTGGAGCAGGCTGAGTTAAACCATTGTGGGTAATTGGCAAGTGCAAGGATGGTCAGTGGCTCAGTTTCTTGTGAGTTAGTTCCTTGCCCATGGGGAACAGGACTGCAGCAGCCAGGTGCGTGTATGACTGTCACGTGAAAAAAGCTTGATCACGGGATGATACTACTTTGAAGTCCAGACCTGGCTCTTTATCTCATGCAGTAGCAGAATATGAAGTGTCAGTGTGCCAGAACAGTGGTCTTGTGTCGTTTCTTGGAATTCCTGCAGGGCTGAGGGTCAAGCACTAAATTTGAGTTGTGAGATTTCATGCATTGTTACAAATGAATTTAAAGCACTTTATCAGGATTGAGGCCTGGAAAATCGGTGTTTGAGTACAGTTAATTTCTGTTGAATAGTAATCTTTAGTTTGTACTTAAAGGTCCTGTTTGTACTGCTGCAAGTGATGCTTGGACTTGCAGAGACCTTGTTTGCAAGGGTTCTGTGTTCAAAAGCTGCAGTAAGGTATGAAGACTTTGGCAGAAAGAAACCAAAACCAAACCTGTGCATTTTTGTCTGGGAGGTGACCCAGGGCAGATTATCAGTGGAGCTAGGGCAGTGAAGGGCAGAATGGAAGTACCTGTTGCTGGCTTTGGAAGCTCCTGGCTGGTGCAGCTGGTAACATACTGCTTATAACTGCTTGAAGCCATTTCCTGGAACCTGGCTTCTGCTTGCATTTTTTGTGTGATCTGGGCTAAAGGATCTTGACAAGAAAAGTCCACTTATAATTATGGACAAAATGGTTGTCTCAAATGATTATCCAAGATGCTCATTTCACCAACTGGCGTTGTTTGCAGCATGGAAAGAGTCACAGGTGGCTCAGAAATAATAATGTGGTATTTATGCAGATGGCCACTGTGCTGGAAAAGTGTTAGATGTATTTCACTAAGTTGGTCCCAGATGAAAAACTTTTCTTTAATGCAGAAGTAGATCAATTCTATTCTTACTCTAATGTAGACGTAAGTGGGAAAATGAAGCAAAATATGGGGAAACATCAAGGTGTTATGCAAAATAAAATATTGATTGTAAAAATCCCAAAACAAAACTTGCTTGCTGTCTTAATTTTTATCTCTCATGTCTAGTATTTACATGAAAATATTTCTTCCTGCTCTTTCATCAAATCAAACTAAAATTTCCCACTACAGAAAACTATTGTTTCCTTTATTTTTGTTTTTTTTTAGCAGGAAATAAATACCTCTCAAAATCTGCAGGGATAAAAGTTTAATTGTGTCTTAGTTGCTTGCTGTGATTTTGAAATCAGTGCTTTAGTCTGAATAATCACTTGGTGGGTTATAAAATGACATGATGAGTATTTCTATTTCTCATGTTAAAATCTAGGTTTTGTAAGGTAATTGACAATAATGGAGTTGACACTGGATTAACAGTTTTGACCTGAAGCTGATATCAAGAGGGGTTTTTTAAGAAATAAATGAATTAAATTTTTTTAAAAAGGACCATACTGTGGGAGAAAATATACTTGCAGCAGTAAGGATTCATCCACTCACGTTTTGCATGACAATCAAGCTGCAGATAAAGATATGTGAATAAGCTAAAACCCACATAAGCACTTTTTATCTTGGTAGAATTTTATGAAGACTAGGTTGTTGGATTGCATAGAAATAAACTATTTAAAAAAGACTGATACAGAAATAAAAGTTTAGACACAGCTCATGTGAATACGTTGGTCCTAAGAACAGTAGTCTTGACTCCATGATAAAAATGATGGGTGAAACTGGAGGTCAGCACTGAAATGCTGGGGAGCTTTTGAGCCATGCTAGGGTGAGGGACAGAATGCACGGACAGCTCTCAGGAGAGGCAGGGACAGCTCTCAGGAGAGACAGTGACATTGCTAATGGGTGGTGGTTGGGCAGATAAAATGAGGCCTGATGCAGGTGACTTGGGTAGAAATTGGCTTCGGCAGTCTTGGTGGAGCTTGCTTCTTGGCATACAACTAATTGCTGGCCGGGTCTGTCTCTAGAAATGTTCTTGTTTTGTGGCCTCCCAGCTGGGGCTGATAGAGTCCGTTGTTTAGAGTATATGTGTTTGTGTTTCTGCCATGTTACATGAGAGTGCTGTTCCACAGTGCACCCAAATCCTGCAGAGTGCCTCCACTTCTAATGCCAAATCTGCAGTAAATTAATCTGCAGTCTTTCTCTCAATGTGAATATTTTAAAAGCTGCTTGTGGGCTTCTGAACAGGCCACTTACATTGCCTCCCTTATAGATACCCTCCTCACGGAGACAGAAATAGGAATGAGTGTGTTCAGAAAGATTTCTTTTACCCTGAGAGATGGTATTTCCATGTCACGAATCAGACAAACTTTTTCCCTGTGAGTTTCCAGCCCCCTTTCAGCCCTGGACATCACTAAAAATGTACTTTAAAGATTGAAATAATCTCTGTGATTCCAGAATCTGAAAACCAGAGTCTCTAGGAATGAAATTAGGAACCCCTGCCCAGAAAGGATGGGAATCAGCTGTACCACACTCTGCAAGCCTTGTCCCAGCTCCAGATAAAAACTGGAGAAACGCATGGGCTCTGCATGCCCTGGCACAGCCGTTTGATTTGTCTCTGATTCTTCATCACAGTAACTGGTGTTTGGCACATCCCTTTTACTGCGTTCCTTCAAATGATATGGGCTGTCTCAGAGAGGCTGGGAAATGCAAAGATCGAAGGCTGGGACTTGCTTCTGACCAGAAAGCTTTTTGAGTTTAGCTTCCTGCTGGGCAATCCTGATACATGAAGAATCAATTGTGCTAACTGCTTTAGGGAAAAATATCTAATCACTACCTCAAAATATTTCCCTCTTGGCTGTGTTAGAGCCTTTCTTGTAAAAACTGAGGGGGCAAACAGGAGGGCGAGAAAGATAGTAGCATTCTAAAAAATATTTTAAAGAGAAGAGCTGTTTGCTAGTTGTGGTAAGTGCTGTAACACTTTTCTCAGATCTCTGTAACTCACTCTTCTATAACATAAACAAATTCAAATCCATCTATACTAGATGGAAACCAGTTTTCTTGTAATGTCCTGTGTGTCTGATCTCCAGTTTATTATATAAACAGACTTCTTGCATCTTCTGTTTTGATCTTTAAGATTCACTGACAGTCGCTTACCTAATGAGTGTGTATGAGCCATGTAGCACAACACTGATGGCGGGCTGATCCTTATGGTGTGTGTGTTTCCATCCTACCCCCTCAGACAAAGTGACAACAACGTGAAAGTTCCAAATGTCCTTTTGTTAAAGCATGTTTATTCAGATATTTTTTTAAAAATAGTGTTTTACAAGAACAGCTGTGGCAGTTTTTCATTGTTTGTTTTTCTTATTTTTTTTAAGGAGTTTGACAAAGATATGATAGCAATGAAATGAGTAGACATAAGAAAGAGTGCTGTGGGATCCCAGGGCCACTTGACTGCTAGAGTAGAAAGATAGAGTTGGCTCATCCATCAGCACAAAGTGACTTCAGTCAAGCAATGGTGATTTGTGCCAGCTGGTAATTTCTTATTTCCTGGTAGCCCTTTATTTTCAGTTCTGCATTTACATATTTGGCTTTTGTGTGTTTACTGAACATGGCAGGATGTGTAAACTGGGCAAAGAAATAGAGAAATCACTTGATAAAGGTCATGGGAGGGGGCATCAGAGGGTGACAGAGCAGTTTTCAGCTCTGCTTGCATTTTCTCACAGAATACTCTTGCAGTTCTTTTCCTTCCTTGCTGATTTCTCCAGTTGAGCTGTAGGTTTATAATGTCTATTTTAGGGCTGATTAAGTGCTAGTAACAGGAAGTTTTGTGTGCTTGTGGAGTTTGAATGGATCTTGGGATTTTGTACAGAATTACTATAACAGCCATAAAGAAAGAATATCATAAATAATATATTCAGAACAGTTCATGTATCAGTCTATAAAATAAAATTTTTTATTATTTTTATAAATTTTTTTTCATCAGTTTCTCTAGCTGCTGTTAGAAAGGTCTTAAAGTGGAAAAAAACTCCATCCATTTACAAGTAGGTTATGGCCAGATTTCTTCTCATTTGGTGTTTCAGTGCCATACATAATTATATTTATTGTTAACAATTTCTTATTGACTCCTCTTACTTCATCTCCTCTGTTTATGTGTTTCTGGCATGTTGTAGGGTCTCCTTTCTAGCACACTGATGAACCTGCAGACATACTGGAATTTCAAATAATCTTTTTGAGCTCAGTGATTATCCTATGATCTTAGAAATGAATACACTGAGAATATAGGAATACAAGTAAAAAATGTGAAAGTAAAGGCAAAAATAAAAGGAAAAGCAGAGACATTTTGCCACTGAGGAATATAGTTTCTGGGGTATATTTAGTAGTTTGATTTGAGCATGGATTCCTTGAACACAGGATTTTTTCTACCTGATTACTCTGAATCAGTGCTGAAATAAGTGGGATAAAATACTTGCCCTTGGCATTGTGAATATGCTGGTGTTTAAAGAACTTTTAATAAGGATGCAATTCAGGCCTCAATGGATGCATAGATAAGAAGTGAGGTATGCAAAATGTTAATCTGTTTGGCCCTTCCAATGAGGTCAGGTTAACTCAAATTCACGTGCTTCTCAAAGGAACGTTGGGCCAAATGGTGTACACTGACCTACACTGTTCTGGTACGGCTCGGGCCAAATGATTCCTGTGGTTTAAAATCAGTTTAAATTCTGATAGTTGCATCTTGCTTTTTTAAAAAAAAAATCATTTATTTTTAGTTTGCAATTCTTGTTTTTTTTTTTCTTTTTTGTCTCAAAATAGTAAAAAAATTCAGAAAAATCTGAGTTTGAAGAAAGTTTTATACAGCTTTAGTTAAAACCTCACAGCACGTGGAACTATCAAGTTAAATCAAAAATGCTCTGGACAGCAAATTTTTTTGTGACTTAAACCAGGAGGAAAACCCTGCTTTCATAACTGAAACAGCAATTAAATAGACAGTGAAAGAAGTCAGAGTTTATGTTTGAATTCTGGTAACCCAGTATCAAAAGGATAGGTCCTAATGTTGTTGATAAAAGTTAAGCAAGAAATATATCTTCTTTTCAAATTCCTAGAAGTCAATTATGTGATTTCTTACAATCATGTCAGGTACTGTTACAGAAAACTGAGCTTTTGTGACTGTTCCAGACCTGTTTGATGTTACTGGGCAGCCTGCCAAAGTCTCCTTTTTGTATGCCAAGATGGTAATTATTGACACTTCATAGCGAAAGGGTTTCAAGGAACTCACATCAATATTTCTTCCACAGTCAGAAACTGGAAATGCCGCTATAGTAAAGAGATCTTGAAATCCTTGGGGATTATATTCCTGGACTGAATGAATACCAGAGAGTACTAAGAAAGTTAACCTCAGGCAGACAAAACAGAGCCAGTGTGCAGAAGCCTGGAGTGGAACTCCGGCAGAATTATTTGAAGACAATAAATCTGGTGAGGAGTGGGAGTGGCTGAGAAAACTTTGTATGTGCAACATACTGTCTTTCAGGGTTGAAGGTATATTATAAATCAAAACTAGCACTCAGGAAAGGACTGAGGGGCTTGACTTTACAACTCAGGAGTAAGTCACAGAGCTCAGGGGGAAGAAGCACCACACTCCAGGAAGGTTGAAGCCATCACTGTCTGTGCTTTCAAGGTTTTATGCCACATTCATATGTGGCATTTGACTACTATCTTCGGTTTTCCTCACAGTCACAGGAGTCAAATTAATTTGGTTTTGTAAATGAGGTTTTTAGGGTGAAGGAGGGATGTCTTACTGAGTGAGCAGATTTTAGACCAGAATATGAAGTTTCTGGTGACTCTGACCCCTTTCAGGTGTGGATTTTATCACTGGCACTAGCTGTTATGCTGAGCTCCTCTCCTGCTTGTGTGAAATGGTTGTGCTTCCCTACTGAGACTGACAACTTCACAGAGGGGTGAAGAAGCTTATGTAGAGTGTCATTAAGAGTTCATACTTGGCCAGCACTTATCCATAGTGATTCTAAAGGCAGGCTGAGAGTGTTAGGGTTGTTCATTCTGGAGAAGAGAGGGTTTCAGGGATAGATTGTAGCACCTTCCAGTACTTAAAAGGGCCTACAAGAGAGCTGAAGAAGGACTTTTTACAAGGACACCTAGTGATAGGACAAGGGGTGATGGCTTTACACTGAAAGAGAGTAGGTTTAGCTTAGATCTTAGAAAGAAATTTTCCTTATAGAAATGGTGAGGAGCAGGTTGCCCAGAGAAGCTGTGGCTGTGGAAGTGTTCAAGACCAGTTTGGATGGGGCTTTCTGGTCTAGTGGAATCTGGTCTAGTGGAATGTGTCCCTGCCCATGGCAGAGGGGTTGTAATGAGATGATCTTCAAGGTGCCTCCCAACCCAAATCATTCTATGCTTCTATGATTTCTCTTCTGCACTGTTATCTGAATGCTTCAGATACTTGCATATGGTTATCACATCCTACCCTCTGCTCACTGCTTTGTCAAACTCCATATGCTTAAGAAGATGCTTAACTCATGTTAATCATTCCCAACATGTCCCAATGTGTGTCACTTGCAATCCTAGCAAGTAATTCCATAAGAAGCAGAAATTACAAAGTATGAATTCCTGCTGATATTTGCACTTTGGTCTGCTATTTCTGTTTAAAATGAAACTCTTATTTCAGTCTCTTCCTTGGTTAGAACTCAAGAAGACCTCTCTTTACTTGCTTGAAAATACCAAAGACACCTAACCAATGTTCAAATTGTTTGAAGTTACACAGTAGAAATTACTGAGGAAGGGAAACAGACAGACAGACAGAAGGCTGAAGAGATAAGGTGAGTTGTGTAAATCTTATTTTTTTAAGAAAGCCTTGAAAAAAATTAGAAGGAAAAGTTTATATGGTAACTGTTACATAGCTATGTTTATAAGATAGATGTTACATTCTCTGTATCTGTGCTAAACACCTTCATTGCAGTGCCAACTGCATGAGTAGCCAAGCTGAAGCCGTACTGTTTAGGACTCAAAGCTCAGCCCAAGGAATAAGAAAGGCTTAATATAAATAATTAACAACTTCTTGTTTTCAGGCAAGCTATAACTGATGATGATTTAGCCCAGAAAGTGCACCCTTACCCGTGGCGGCTCAGGAGCTGACTGCCACACAGCTCAGAGGCCTGTGCAGTGTGATAGTGAGGGTCAGGCGGGGACAGGGACCCTGTCAGCACCCAAACCAAGCCATCTCCCGCTTTTGCAGCTGTATGCCAGCAGCTCTGGTCATGTGCTGTCAGCAGGAGTGTTTGTATTAGCACAGGATACTCAGGTCTTCGCTGCTTTATGAGCTGAAAGGTCAGCTACACTTGAGCTTCAATCTACCATCCCTTGCCCTCCATTAAGTCAGCTGCCTGAAGCTTAAAGCACAGTTTAGTCTGTGATAGAAACTTATGGGAGTCTGCTCAGGGGCAACACTCAAGCTATACCTCAAGCTAATTTGACAATTCCCATGAGACAGCAGGAGTTTCTTGAGGAAGATACCTGATGCCAAAAATGTGTCTATGCAGTCCAGAATAGCTCTTTATGGTGCCGTAGTAGGAGGCTGAAAAATTCATAGGACTAGCCCAGGGATGTCTGTGATGTGGACAAACTGTTTTACTGAGAGGGGCCATGCATTTTGTTATTGGAGAGTAACGAATGTGTAGTGATCATTCTTATTAATACTAAGAGCAACGATATTACTGTAAAAAACTTGCTCACCAGCCCTGTGAAAAACTCTAACAAAGAAGTAGACAAGGAGGAGAGAAAGGTGGTGATGCTGTCCCTAAAGAAATAATAGGCTGTTTTAGGTCCTTGGTGACAGCCTAACTAAGCTGCTGGACTTGGCACCAAACAAGGGAAGGGTTGGCACCCAGTCTGGTGAAGGGGACCAACTATAGAAAGTGCTTTCTGCTCAACTCCCAGCCTTCCCTGGGCTGTTTGCTTGTGCTGCAGCAGGGCCTCAGATTTGCCCTGTGTTCCTGCGAGCTCCAGGGGCCACAACGCTGGGAGCAGGACACCACCTCCCAGACAAGGAGTTTTGGTGTGGTGGGCACTGAGTTACTGTGCAAGCCTTGGCCAGGTTGCCACCAAAGGTGGCATGGGGGATGTTGCACCCCCATGCTATGACTCCTTCTCCTCCCTCCTGTTTTTTCTTCTTTCCTTTAAAATACACTAGCCTGGTTTTCCAAACAGAGAGCAGCAAAATATTTCTGCTCCTAAGTCTTTCCTAGACTTCTGGCTTTGCACTGAGTTTAGTGAGAACTTAATAGCCTAATGAAGAGACAGAGGCCTAAGTATTTGGTTTGGAACTTCATGTTTGTGAGTTTCTACCAACCACAGTAAAATCTAGTGGGGTTTCATGCTATACATTACATAGCCATACTGTTCTTGTTAAAGTAATTAAAAGTGTTTGCACATTAAACAACTAAACAAATTAAAAAAAAAAAGAAGGAGCTAATCAGCTGTGTTTCAAAAAAACGCAGACAGAAAAATGATGCTGTCTACGTCGTTTGGAATAGTCAGGCCTGTTCTATTACATGTCTATACCAGCAGGATATAACAAAGGTAAAGATTTAAGGCAATTTTGACACCTTAAAGCAGAGCTGTTAGCACTGCATAGACTTTCAAATCCAAAGAGGATTCAGCCTGCTCACTTACTGCCTTCCACATCTTCAAAGGACCATGACTCTTTTTTAATCTTTCCGCTTTGCTGTGAAGCCATAGGAAGTTATTGACTTTACAGGCAGTTTTAGTACACAATCAAGCAAGAAAAAATGCTGGTGTACTATGAGGCTGAGTTCAAATCTTCGTTTCTTTGTGTCACACCCCTCTCTGTGCTGAGGCAGAATTTAAAAGTGTGGAACAGATGGTGAGCTGTTATACAATGTTTTGTTTTTTGACCCCCTTGTTGAGCCAAGATTCTCTGAAGGCTTCCAGGGATGCTTTGGCTACCTCACACATTTTCCAAATGTAGTTTGAAGAAGTTTTCCACAATAATATTGATTGATTATAATTAGATACAGTTTGAACTCTGGATCTGAGCTCTGACATTGCTCTTCTTGGAATAGCTCTGGGGTAAGTGTAGGCTGGAAGTCTGCCAGGGAGTGTGTTTGCTCACTGGTCAGTGTCTCAGTGAAGTGCTGCCTACTTTTCTTTCAGGCCAAGTGTAAGAGCACTTAAATTTCCCGTTGTCTAATGCCAGAAGGTGCTATTAGAACTGATGCTTAAATCACCAGCCTCCTTGGAAAAACTTGAAGAGGAACTATGACCTGGTGTTTTAATGGGTTTTCCCTGAACACCAGGAGCACAGACCTCTGCCCAGTTTCACTGGGGTGAAGAGCTCAAGTTTCTCTGCCCACTGAGAAAGAGATAGAAACTGAAAAGGAATAGAAAGCCAAGAATGCAGAAAGGCAACTGCTGGGACTGTGGCCCCCAGTGAGTACTCCTGGAGGCCCTTCTGCCCACAGTAGGCCTTGACTCAAGGCTGAAGTTGTCCTTCACCATGTCCAGTGTGAGGGAAGGAGGACTTTGTGTCCATCCTCACATTTGCATCTGTATGAAACAAGCTTTCACCAACATCCCTTCCTCAGAAATCCTGAATATTAGCAAACACTTTGGCCTAATGTCCAATTAATGTAGATTCTAAAGTAATGTAAAGTAAGTATGATGAAAAGACTCAAAAATCCCGCACCAAACTATGCAAAGATCAGGAATTCAGTTTTGCATCCTGATCCTGGCTGTACTTCAGTGATGTAACAAATCAGTTTGCCTGGGTCCTGCAGCTCCTAGGGTGACACTGAACAAACTTTCCTCCCAAGACTACACATGGCATTATTTTTTTCAACTGTATGAGATATCCAGAGGAAGGAGTTCAACTGGATATTTTCACTCATTCTTTTATTTGTTTTCTTGTTCTCTCATCACCTGAATGATTCCTTGAATTACACCTTGAAAACCTTCTGTACTATATTGATAGAATTGCTGCCCTTAGCAAAAGCTTTTGATGAAGTTTAAATAATAAGACATGAAAGTACATTAACAAAATTTAAAGGCATAAGGTCCTAAAAATATACCAGTGATGACAAGTAGTCACTTGTTTTGGATGTCCCAATCTTGGGACATCTAGCCTCAAACATTTAGAATTGTCTTGGCTATATAGATGAGCTAGGTGCTCTTGTAAATTTATATAGTGAGAGGTTTTAGAATGGAAATATCTTAAACCCCTCAATATTTTGAAATTCTTGAACTATAGATTTAAGAAATTTATGAATTACATACAGAATAACTGAAAAGTAAGGCTTCTGTTTTATCTAGGTTTTATTTAGCATTTGTCTTCTCTATTTAGAAGTCAGGACAAGAAGCATTAATTACATTTCCAAATGTTTCTAAATTTGGAGGACTTTTGTGTACCAGTCAAAACTAATATGAATGAAGGACTAAAAGCCTGTCTAAACATGTTCAATGGATAAAAGTGTTAGTATCACCTGAGCTTTACTTAATGTTGGAGAAAAATCATTGTGAAATTAAAAATAGTCTAATGAAAAGAAAACACTTGGGAAGCACAGATACTTACAGAATCTACTGATGATAGCTCTATTTTCATGGGCTGGAATTATACTATGTCCTCTATAAAAATGAAAAAAAAAGCCCTAGTGCTGCAACAAGAAGACACAATATTTTTTTTTTTTTTTGGTATTGTGAGAGCTAAGCACTTCAAAGTGGAAGTTTTAGAGAAGAAAGTTTAGTACACAGCTGAATTGGGCCAAAGGATTTGCTGTCATCCAAAGGACCTTTGGAATCTTATTTTTGGGATTGTCTGACCTGCCATGAGAAAGTCAGAGAAAGGGGTTCTGTTAGACCTTTTATTTTCTCTCTCTTGTAGTTTTTCACATTGAATGTGTGAGCCTCAAAGGATTGAATTTGAGGAGGATTTGAATGAGAACAGAATAGTACTTGGCTTTATAAGGTCAAAGAGATTGCATTTAATGAGCTGCAAATTAAAGATTTTGCTGTAAGAGATGGTAATCCAAAATATTGTTTTAAATGCTGTCAGGATGGATGCAGGCTCAGTTGGAATGAGGTAGGAAGCTGTATGGCTGTGATATTGTTACATATTGAGGACAGGGAGCACATGTGAAAACTATGGAACACTGCTAAATGGAGACAAGAGTAGAGTTTCATTGGTCCCACAGAAAATGCTTATTTGTTTACTTGTATCTTTGTAGTTTTTTTTATAGACCAGGATATGCTTTCTTTCAAATTAATGATCCTCTGCCTCACATCTTTAAATAGCTAGGATTTCTGGAGACCAATTGTCAAAAAAATTAAATAATTTTCCCCCTTCATTGAAAGCAGCAGAAGCTAGGAGAGTAATACAATATGCTTGTGTTTGGGTTTCTGATAATTCAGCTTAGGATGTCAAAACTTTATCAGCCTTCGCCATCCTGAAGAAAGAGCACAGCTGTGGGCTTCTGCCTTCTTTCTCTGTTAGCCTTGCATCCTAGTGCTTTTCTCACTTGCATCCTCCTGTACCAGGCAGTCAGGGGCGAGCTGGTAAAATTTTGCATTTATTGCTAGAATTCTAGTTTCTGTCTTTTACTTTTCAGCGAGAGACCTGGGGAGAATTCATTTAGTTCAGCTGAGGCATTAGCAGCCTCCTCTCTGACAGCCATTACACTATCATGACCTGTCCTGCACCTCTAACACTGATCTATTCATAGTTCTCATATCAGCATGCTGGGCAGGTTTTTATGCTAAATCATCTTTCTTCACTGGTCCCTACTTATACTGCAGCAAATAAAAAGGCTTAGATTAGTGCAATGGGCAAATGGGTCTCTTTATGTCCTACCGTCTCAATGTGATTTTCTGAGTGAATTAAATGGATGGACTAGCAAGGCTGGCCCTGAGACAGACACATGCTGTGGGCAAGCTATCCTACAGAGGGAACCTTACTCTGCCAGATTGTTTGGTGTTTTGTGATATTGCCTAAGTGAGGTCAATGAAATAACTTCCACTGCTGATGGTGAGCAGTGTTTGAACATAAGGCACCAGAGTAAATGATCACTTAAGCCAGCGGCCATCCCGAGAGCAGCCTGGCCAAAACTCCCAGTACAGGGGTGGGCAGATCCTCAGTGAGGCACGGGCATGGTTATCCCATGTGGTCTGTGGAAGCAGAGATTCTACGGGCACAAGCCTCGGCCAGGGAGCACAGGCTGCAGCAGCTGCGCCGGCAGGGAACAGCAAGTCAGCCCCGCCTCCGAGCAGCTTACCAGGATGAGCAAGGAAACAACAGATGGAGACAGGCAGACGGAGGAACACCAGGAAACACAGAAAATATTAGTCAGCATCATAGGCAGTGACCTCAGCATACCAGAGGTCTAAATGTTGTCAAGTCTTTTGTAGGCAGCCCAAAACCAGAGGGCTTTAAAGATAGTGCTGAAGGGAAATAATGAATTGTTTCATAGAAATTTACAGACAGTGGCTCTTGAGCATCTGGGAGAGTGGAAGACAAAACATAAGTGTGTTTGAAAATTTATTCCAAGAACCTTTCAAGCTGCCTAGTGGAAGATTTTATGGGTGGGAGCCTTTTAAGAGGTTTACTCTTGGTCCAGGGTATGAAGAGATGGTAGAAGGCCTGGAGATAACCCAAGAAAACCTTCTTCTAAAAATGAAAGAGATTACCTTGAAAACATTGGTCTGGATAGATATGGGTGAAGAAAATGCTACATGTGATGGCTAAAGAAAAAGAAGATACACTTCTTGGAAATACTGAAAGAAAAGGGAAAGGAAGGCATTACAGGACTTACTGGTGAAAAAACAGGGAGGACTGCTGTGTGCACAGACTGAAGGTACCACCCGAGCAGCCCAATGTTTCTTCTGGCACAGATAGTTCAGATCACAAACCCACTCCCTTGTTTTAATGAGAAGGGAAAGAAAGTAAGATATATCTATATAAAACCCAGCAAGAGTTAATGTCCTGTCTGAATAAAAGAGAAGAAGATCTCAAAGAAATGTCACAGCTGACAATTTTCCTCATGGGCTGAAAAAGAATTGGAAGTCCCAGAAAAAGTGGGTGACAGGGTGAATTTCTGAAGCACTGGTGGATGATATTGAAAGAGACCTGAAAATGATGGAGAAGAAGACCAGAGCTTGGTGAATTTAAGCAAAGAGTGTAGACTGAAGTAGGCAGTAGGAACATAGAGGAAGAGAAGCAAAAATAACTCATTGGCAGCCCCATTCAAAGGAGGAAGAGTGGGGAAAGAGGAACAGCTAGAAGTGGAATAAGATAAGATCTTCACAAGGAGTGAAGGAGGAGAAGCTGTTGGCAAAGCAGCATTAGACTTGGAGAAATCCTTGTTTGTGTGAGAGTTACAACCTAGACGGACTGAAATTTGGAAGATAAAGAAAAGATGCACTCCAGGAACAGCAGTGGCTGGAGGTGATGAGAGAGAAGAGCAACAGATACGAGACGAGGGATGACAGAATGTAAAAAACTAAGAGCAGTGGTGGCATGTGAGAGTGGGGAGTGAGGGTAGGCAAGCACTGCGGATGGGTGTGTGGGCAGGCAATTAACCAGTGCATCTTCTGATTCAGTTTCAGTTTGGATTCTGTGGCAACAGAAACCATTCTGGTTTGACACTGTTTTGAGCTTGATAACATTTCAAAATACTTGTGCAGGCTCAGCTCCTAGTCAAGAAAAGTAAAATATTCAAATAAATTTATTGCTAGTTGTAGTTCAGCTTCCTGGAGGTAAAAATTGATGTGATACTCCAAAAAGATGGTGTTAGAGAAGGGTGGTGATAATACAAACGGGGAAATGTAGGCAATGGAGGGAGAGGGATAAAAATGGAAAGGAGAGGAGGAAGAGACTGAGATGACATCCTTGGGTGGTAGAAAATAGATTAAGTTAAAAAAGAAGGAAGATAAAAAAAGCCTTTAAAAAAGCACTGTGAAGATTTAAGATAAATAATGTTTGGGGAAAAGTCCCATTCACAAAGAATGCAAGGGATGTATGCACCTTTTAAGCAGCCAAGTAAAATGCAAAACAATGGAGCTGAAAATCAAGTCTGAGAAAAACAGAAAAGCAACTGCTGGAAGAATTGTTAAATAGAAGAGCACAAAAAAGCAAATGTCATCATAGATAAAGTCACAAAGGTAAAAGTGACAGAGTTGCTAGTTCAAGCAAGCACAGGCTCTTATTTTTACATATTTTGTAATTTAATATAACCTAATGATGTCTCAAACTCAAAACAATTCAGGTAATTCAAAGCTAAGACTTTGAAGACTGTAGGAATACAGTATATACATACATTCTCCGAAGCATTCCTTTGGCAGGGAGCCTGGAAAACCCTGGTGTTTTGTGAATGCTCTCATGTAACAGTGCACTGCCAAAATTTCAACAAGATGGCCTGACACAAATTTTCCAGTGAATTGATGGCACACCTAGCTGGCAGGCAGGATTGGTTGGAAAAGAGAAATTACTTTCAACAGGGAATTCTGAAAAAAACATCTCAAACACCTCAAACCAAACACCTTTTACTCAGATTTTCTCGCAATTTAAGCAAGCAAACAAAATCTTGAACCAAGACCTAAAGTGCTTGGGGATTTTGAGAAATGAATTTTGCTTATGTTCCCAGTTTTTATTAATGTGGGTGTGAGTGGTGTTTCCCTGGTGCTCCTGAAACATGTGATGAAAGAAATCTTAAGTCTGAAAACCAGATGAGCCTTTGATATTTCAGGGTTTTGACTTATTCCTATTCTTTTTATTTACTGTCTTGAAAATTTTTGTTTAAAAGTTCAAGCATTCAACTGAATTATGGCCACAGGTATGTTTTGCAAGTCCTGTGTTTCAGAGGAAGGGTACGGGGTAGATGATAAAGCAGAAGAGGGTTTTGTGGGGTTAGAGAGAAACTGGCTCTTGGAGGGAGCACAGGACAGCTTGTGAAGGAGCTGCTGTAAATTATTTTCAATTTTAAATCTATAGGATTTGGTTGTCTTGTTACCAAATGTCTGAAATATTGGAATATTGTGAGATATTTTGAGCCAGCAGCTATGTTTGGCATGTCAAAAATCTTCATTAGACAAGACAGAGATTTATAAGTTCAGCTGGATATAGACAATTTATTATAATATAAGTATTAGGAAAAAATACTATGCATGGTTGATTTGTCTGGGCTACCACAGTGGAATGAAAGGTTCTTTTCTTCTACTGGCTTTAGAAAGGCAAGAAAACTGTGTAGCTCTCTTTCCTAATTCCCTCACTGTGGCTACTTACTTAATTTGTCAAAAGATGTTGTAGGCTCAAAAGACACCTGCATGCCCTTGCAAGGCAGATTCCTGTTCATTTCTTCTGAAGAACAGTAAAGAAGTGTCTGAAAAACAGGGCCTCCCATGAGAGTATGGTCTGGTGGAGGCACCAGTAGCTGTGAGATTGGCTGCAAAGGCAGTGTCATGGAGGAGAGAGCTGAGGGACATCTCTCTCTGGTAAATATGAGGAGGAGAGGTAGTAGCAAGCTGGAGGCTGGAGCAGCACTTCTGAAGGGTAATGTAAATGCTTTAAGGAGACTGTAGAGCTTAGTGGATTCAAGACTGAAAAGCTATTCATATTTTCATACTATAAATAATGTAGAATATTTAACAATGCCTTAATATTGATGTTGGTAGCATAGTGGTAAGCATTACTTAGCAAGTCAATGAGAATAATGTCAGACAAAGAGGTAGAAATCTTTTATCATAGATATATAATAATATTTTGCTATCACCGTTGAGGACTCTTGCTAGCCTCTAGAAGGCAAGTTATTTTCCATGCTGATTTCCTCAGGATTAGTGTCAAGTATTGTTATTGTCTTGTATCTCTGCATATACTTAGGCAAGTAGATGTGTTAATACAGTATTACATTGCATTGTTTAAAAAATGTATAGAGATGCCATCTGGTCCAGCTGCTGTGTGGGCCAGTAACTGTTGTATTGCTTTATTTATATCATTCTGGGACATGCTTGCTTTTAGAATTTGGTGCTAATAACATTTGAGAATGAAAAGATTTATCTCTCTAGAAATGGAACAGGATAGGATTCCTTGGATAGGAACTGGGTACTGAAATTTGGAAACGTTCATTTTCTATGCTGATGTCATGTTCTGTTTAGGACCTTGGGCTTGAAAGCACCCTCAGAAGTTCTGTGTTTGTGTATTATTTTGATAATATTGTCTTCAATTTAGTTCTAATGTGATTAGCCTTTTGCTTTTAAGATATTTGACTACCACATTAAGAGAAATTATGATTTCCTTTATAGTACAAATCAGTATTTTTGGGCTTGTATGTGCACATTTCAGAACTATAAGTGTAAACACATTCACTCACATAACATACATGACTGACCTGGTCCCGTATAGCTGCTTGTGGTGTATCCATCCTGACAGTCTGTGTCTTCTTGCAGTGCAAAGGCAAATGGAGGCCAAAGAGAAACAGCTGAAGGAGGAGTCAAGGGAGCTGGGTCTTGATTACTGCAGAACTATTAAGCAGGGCCAAATCATTTAATCTGTACCCCTATTCAGTAGCCGCCACCTTGTTCAGCTGGACTGTAAACTGAGGCAACTCTCCTATCATGCTGTTTTATGTCATAATATCCCTGTCTCAGGTAGGGCCTCTGGCACTATCACATTCTAGATAATTAAATATACCTCATGCTTTAAAATTGTTTCCAATCAAATTTTGTGTTCAAGAATTATTCTTTTTTAATTCATGCTGTATGTGGGATAATAATTACTTACAATTATACTTGATATTATTCCTCCAGAAGACAAGGGGTTCTGTTGGTGTCACAGAGCTCGTTTAGCTGTTCTATATTAGCTTTTTGTGAGAATTTTAAGGAAAGGATGATTTGGAATGTAACTAGGAAACCCTCATTTTAAGGTAGGAGATATTGATATGAGGTCAGCTGTCCTGCATGGGCAGAGATGTAAGTGCAACTCCAGTGATATCTATTAGAGATGAGCTATCTCTGTCAATGAACCATCTCCTTCCATCTTCCTTTCCTTTACTCCAGAGTAAAATGGAATTTGAACTTCAGAAAGGACCTGACAGTTCTTCTGGGGTGTAAGAACAAAGCTGTAAGAACAAAGAGAGTCTTTATTAACACATACAAGAGCTACCAAACATCAGTAGCTTATGATTGTTTTTATAGGAAAGTAAGGATCAAGTACTTTCCCTGCACAGCTGCAGTGGTGTCCTGAGATAAACCAAATACTCTGTACTTTTGCTGAGGTGCTCATTGTGCCAGTAGTTCCTTTGAGACCTGAGGGCCTGAAAATACCCAGACATTGCCACATATCCTGTGCAAGACACTCATTTGGAAGACTAGGATTGGCTGATATGAAGAGGGCTACAGTCCTGCACAAACACAGGTGAGAAGGGTTGTGCAGCAATTAAAATGCAAAATTTTTCATCCACAAATTACAGAAGGCAGCCAGTTATGTTGCACCACTGTCTACCTACAGGTAGAGGAAATCTGACACAGCTGGACTCTACTGAGTGTATTATAACTTCTTTTTCAGTTTTAAAGTGCTGTTTTCTTTATTTTAACAATAAAATGTAAATTGTTCCTAGTGTAAGGTGACTCCAACTCTACCGGACACCTTTTTTTGCCTAAAACTGGTGTAATAGAGCCTCTTCTTTTTGAAAAACAAGTGAACTTAATTTATTCTGTGGGTGTACAAATATATTGTTCAGCTAGCTGATAGACAAAGTGCTGATTCAGAGGGTCTGCAGAAGATGGTTAGGGAAGAATATATGGATCACATTAAACCAGTAGAAGACAAATTGAATCCGAGCTAAGGCTGATGGAATAGACTTGCAGGAGGATATTCAGATTCAAACAGAGACATTAAAGAACTGAGGTGTTTATTACCCACATGGTTTGTCTTATGGCATACATGATCAATGGAAGGTAATGAATGTTACTAAGCATCAGGTGAAGAGTCATTGAAGAAGGCTTCCTCTGCAGATGTCTTGACTGTATGAAACCAAAAGCCAGTGTTCTTTTCTTCCCTGTTAATATGGACTGGATTCTTGTGGAAAAGAGGGTTGCAATGCTCACAAGTGCAAGGTACACAGCCCCAGACAGGACACCTCTATGGATCTCACATTTCATGGGCACAACATAATGAAGGAGAAAATAAAAAGGGTTGCAGACCAGGGGAGACGCAAGACAGACCTAATCCTGGACAGTGGTGTGTGTCTGACAATCTGCTAGAAATAATTTTCATTCAACTACAAATAGTAACAATCTATAGCCTCATTATGTAGCCCAGCTGGTTTTAGAGTCTTTAGTCCAGTCTGGGTTGGGTGAGGAGGTGGGAAGAGAAAGAGAAAAGAAAATATTCCCACATATCTAGCATCTGTTGAAACTTTGGAAATGCCTGAGCAGACAAGCATGTTGTCCTGAGATATTGCTAGGTGTGCAATAGCTAATGAAAACTTTACTTCATGGCTTTTAAAGTCTACAGATGTCACTGTTTCCAATCCAAACATCTCCAGGAAAGACTTGCAAAACTGTCAATGTCATACTCAATTAATAGACAGAAGAAAAGTATCTTATTCTGAGCTAACATCCTCAGCCCCTTTGTATTTCTCCTCATTTCAAGCACGTCACCTAGTGATGAAAATGTGGCTTATATCTGAATCAAAGAATTGCAGAAGAGAGCTTTGGAAAGCAATGAACTCAGATGTACTTAAGATGTTCAGACAACACTGGCCCTTTTTTCTCCATCTTTTAGGTTTCAGACTAATAGGAATGCTTGCATTTTCTAAAAATATGGGGGTTTTGGACAGAGATGGAAGTGGGGGATGACAATATTAGCAGACCTGTGGCTTGTCAGAGTGGAAAAATTTCAGTGTTATGGGGATATATTTTTATTTTTTAAGAAAAGATCCACTCTATAAATTGCATGGGTTTTTAGTAGAGACCCAATTCTTACATTGTTCTTTTTATTTGTGCTTGAGAAGAATTCCCTTTAGTGTGATTAAGGAATAATTGGATTAACTTTGTATTGTGGTAAATAGCATGGCACTCTTTTCATGGAGTTTCTGGTTCTGCAATTACATTTCTGCAGCACTGTCTAGCAGTCATGAAAGATTAGCTGTGTTTTCTTCTTCTGCCACACAGTTCTCTAATCTGTCTGGAACAAAAATAGATCAAGAAGTGTGGCTTTGTAGATTGTATCAAATACTTCTGTGTGTTGCTTTGTGACTGTTGGGTCATTCTTGGATGCATAGGGTTGACATGTATCTCTATAAGAATTATTTCCGGAAATATGTACTGTGCACTGTCACAGGGGTGTTCTCTTTCTTCCTTTTAAGTTCAAATTTCATAATTAGAACGAGATGAACAATAGCATCCTCTCACAGAAGAATAAAGATGTGCTCGACTCCTTTTCTACTGCCTTTGAAAGTTGAATAAATGGGTATTTTCTGCAGCCTTGCTTAATCTTCTGTTCCTCTTCACACCTTGCTCCATTTTTGAGTATTTCAATAGGGATGCGTGAACAGCTTAGATAAGAGTCAATTCCAGAAAGAACTTCAAAAGAAAAAGGATGAGGCTAGGCAGCCTGGTGAATTCCTTTGGAAAACAAAATGCAGTTGTATTTGAGAAGGTACTGGTAGTGTCCTTTGTTTTGTTATAATTTTACTTTTCCTGTGTATGCACCTTCCTTCCTTGCTTCCCTGTTTTGTCCCTTTTCCTTGCCCCTTCCTTCCCTTCCTTTCCTTTCCCTCCCTTCCCTTCTCTCCAAGAAGGTGCATGATACTTTACAATCATGCAACTGTGACAAAAAAAGCTGTTTCCCTTCTATCTGAGGTCTATGCATGTTCAGAAGGGTACAAGCTTGCACATTACTTACACAGTTGTTTCCATTTGGGGGCATGGGGGATTTAGCAGAGTGACTCTTGTTTCTGTTAATGGGATTTTTTCAGCTAAAGTCTTGTGCAAGCCAAACCTTTTCAAAAGAGAGACTTTCTTTAGAAGTACAGATAGACCTGGTTAAAGATTCTTTTTATGAGATATAAGGCAAGATCTTAGAGCTCATCTAACAATTAAAGATTGTGAACACCTCTTCACCAGTGAAAAGTCATAATCTCACCATTATAGCCATATTTCCATTTGGCAAATTACTTCCTGCTGTGTAAAAGTCTTCCTATAATTTCACTTAAAGATATTTTTTTATGCTTGTCTAAAATGACTATGCAATGTTATTGCACGATTTTTAAAGCTGAGCTCCTCAATTATCTAAAAAAAATATTTGCCAAGTAAATGTTTTTATTAAAATCGTCATTACCCATCAAGTTATTTACTCCATGAACAGTATTTGCAGAGCTATGCAGCTGGTTGATTACTACAGAAAGAAAAATTACTGTAATAGATTAGTTGAGAAAAAAAGGTAAAAATTAATTAAGATAATGTATATGTTGGATAATATTTGTCCAGCTGTTGTTCAAAGGCTATCAACTTTCATTTTGGTGGGCTTACATACTAGTAAAGCAATTCTTCTATAAATAGTTTTGAGTTTATTCTGTGATCTGCCATCCCTACTTGAAAAATGCTGTATAAATGATCATTATAATGACTGTAAATCAAACCCTATTTTAATTAGGAGTGAAATATAAAGCATTTGAACAAGTAGGGCAGTGGGGCTCTAGATGAATCGAATATCATGTAGTCTGATGTGTGGACTTTGAGATAAAGGCTAAGTTGTTCGGAATCTGGGAATAATGTCTGGCTTCTGGATGCAATTGTTTGCTTGTTCTTTTGTAAAGATGCTAAGTTTCTCCAAAACTAGGGATAGTGCAAATGCAAATTATTGCAAGAAATTTGTCAATTTCGGTAGACAATATTTCCAACCACTGCATATCTCAAGACTTAGGAGTTGTTTTGTTGCATTGACCACAGCATAAATTAGATTACAAGACTTTTGTTCGCTCTGTCCTAAAACATGCTATATGACTTATTTTATCACCATTAAATAGTGTAGTAATAGAGAAAGATTTTGCTCTGACTCTTAGGAGTTTTACCAATTACAGGTGAGTCGAAATTAGAATGTAACTGGACGTTATTTTATGTAAATTTAAGCTTACTACCATTTTTTTATCTTTAAAAAATCAAAGTACTCAGCACCTTCAGGGCTCATAGCCCTGAACATAACAAATACCTCAGACATATAAGCTGAAACATTTTTAAATTGTTGAAATTTTTGAATTAACACAGAGACTAGTGTTTCCTATTCTGTGATCTTCTCTTCCTTCAGTCTTTTGAAGGAGAGAAGAGAAACATTTGGGAAAATTTTTTTAAACCTAAATGGGCAAAGGTGAAAAAAGGTAAAGGTGAAAGTAAAAAGAACTAGTGGAGAGGGGGAAAAAAAGAATAATTGCACACACAATTTTCAGGTCTTTTTCTTTTCTTAGAAACTTGTTTGAAACAATTGACCTGAAATAATGGTGAGGTGATTAAATTGAGAGATGCTGCAGACATTAATGTCTGTTTGCATTAAAGGGGAATGATTCAGAGCCCTTACAAATATGTGGGTAATCAGAAGAGGAATGGCTGAATTTCAGGGTTGATAAATGCAAGCTAGTACACATTCAAAATACTTACAGACAGTGCTGGATTCACGAACATCACTTGGATAAAAGAGCAGGGAATTATGGTAGACAGCCCCGTAAAACATCTGCTTAGTGTGATGTGGTATCTGGAAATGCAAATAAAACATTAGAGCAATACAGAGAAATGTAAAATCTACAGTATGTGCCAGTGACATGTTCTCAGCTAGGCTATTGCATTCATTTGTTGTCATTCCATGTGAGAAAGGTAACAGAAGAAGCTTAGACACATGAAATATGGGCAAAGCAAATTTATAAAACACTAACAAATTAACAGAAAAGATCAAAATACAAAAATATTTTTAAAGGAACACAGTCTTTGAAACTACACCTTGTGGAGAGACTTTTGGAATAAAGGGTGTGTTAAAAGAAAGAGAACACCTGATCAGCCGGCTGACGGCGGCAGTGGTTGCAAACTGGGGCATCTCAGTGAATGAATGCTTTGCCAAGTGGAGTATAAGGATGGTTACCAGTCCTCGGGTACTGATGAAGCCTCTGTTTTTTCTTTTCAAAACAAACAAAAAAAAGCAACAAATAATAAAGGACCTCCACTGCAAATATAATTCTCTTGTTGTTTTTCCCTGTGTTTTACAGGAGATGGTTCTCCTAAAACATCACAGCGTTCAGCTTGCTGGAGGCTGGGGCAAAACCGTAGCAAGACGTACTCTTTCTCCTTTAGACTGATGGGAACCTGATGAAGAACATTTTCCATAAATCTCCCAGCGTCCCTCATCCCTTATGTGCAGATGTCAGAAAAATTAGGGGCTAAAATATCTTCCTATGAAAATAGAGGATTTTTAGAGTGAAGGTTTTGTTTCCCTCCACTTATCCTTGGACTTGATCCCACTTCATCTGATTGCAGTTATGTGTTTGCAGATGACTGAAATAGGAGTAAATTCTGTCTGTTGAATAAAACTTTTCCATCAATGTGAAATTCTCTAATGACAGAACTTCACAGAATTATATGAGAAAATTTAATTCCAAATCAGTGAACTCAATCAGCCTGTTGTTTGTCCCCTTTTCTTCTGATAGTAAAGGGCTGAAAGATTTGTATGTGATATTTAGTCTTGCATTTGGTAACTCATTTTCTTTCTGTATGAAAATAACTGTAATGGTTTGTGTGTTTATTTAGCTCACGGCTAACATACTTGCCTTAGCATCTCCAACCTTTTATAGGGATGACAGTATCTTCTCAAGCATTGAAATGTTACTTCATGTGTGATATCAGGTACTAACATGAAATAGAGTTGATGTGTAGAATTTTCTGACACCCTTGTTCCTGCCTGGAGTTACAAACTCTTTCTCCGAGGGCCTGACATAGCAATACACCTGAGAATATTTCAGAATTTCTAGCATGAAATATGAAACTTCTGTATTTGAATGATGTCTTCCAAAGATTCAAGTCTGGTGACATGAAAGCTTATGTCCCCAAAATTAGGACATGTACTGAAACACAGTACAGCAATATTCAAACACAATAGCAGCAATTTTCAAAATTTATTAGGAATAACCATTTAGAGAGTAAAGGTTTTTTGAAAGGTTTTTTTTGAAATTATTGTTTTCTTTCCCTCAGCCTTAAAACATCCAAACCCATCACATCCTGGTGAAGGGTATGAACTAAGGTAGCTCAATTCAAAACAGAAGAGATATGAAAAGAATGGGAAGAACCAGGATGAGTGGTGGGGTTTTTTGGTTGTTTGGGATTTTTGGTTTTTGAGGTGTTTTGGTTTTAGACATTTGTTTAGAATTTTTTTGTAAGTGATGTGTGTTGTTTGTTTGTTTTGGTTGAGTTTTTGTTTGGTTGGGTTTTTTACCCTCCATTTTGGGCATATATTTGCTAGGACAAAATCAGTTTACTGAACACAAAGATAGAAGAACTGCTTGTGCACCAGCCATTCTAATATTGAACAGTTCTCAAAAGTAGGTCTCTGGTAGATGATATCTTTTTATACACTCTGATTTTCTATGGCACAACTACAGGATCATTGTGTCTCTAGGCTACTGCTTTATCACTAGCACATTAATCCTGCCAAATGCCTGTTATAAATTGTGCCATGGAAACTCTGATGAGAGAAAACACAGTGAGCACAACTTTTTGCATCCTTTTTCCAAGCTCTTGACCCTGGTAGCCTATGAGTTAGTTGAAATGATTGAAGCATGCAGGTAAGAAAATAGAGATTCTGAGCACCTCCTGAGGGCTGGCAGTGAGACACACAATCTTTTATTTTCTGTTAAAATCCAGCCTATTGTAGTTTTCCTATAAGCTACTAAATAAGTAGTGATATAGGGAAGATACAAAACCCATTTATCAAGATTCATGCATGTAATTTCCTCAAAAACTGCTAAACTAGGAGAGAAGCCTTCTGTACCCAGTCTATAATGAGCCTTGTGATAGAATGGTCAAGGAGAAGGTGATGGAGTTACCAGAGAAGAGGGTGCAGCTCAGATGTCACTCTTTGGGTTCCAGTTTTTTTCTCTCAGTCACATCAGATGGACAGAGGTTATTTTGTCCTGTCCATATTACCTTCTCACTATATTCAGTGAAGCTGCAGTGGCTGGATAGCTGTGTGGCCACACTGTGTGGTGCTGCCACTAGTGAAGAGAGCAGCTGGTCCCCAACCTGGGGCTCAGTCCAGTACATAAAATGGCATGGGTTTACAAACAGAGGTTCTGTTGCTTGTTTGCCGTGGTGACAAAAAGTCTTGAATTTATTTTACATGCACACAGACACACAGACACAGACACACAGACACAGACACAGACACACAGACACAGACACAGACACAGACACATACAGATGCTCTTCAGTAAGGAGGTGCTTGAGGAAACAGCTGTGGGGCTGTCAGGAGTCCCTTACAGCCAAACTGAAAGATGGGTAGATGTTTTCTCTGCTTCTGAGGATGCTTGCTCTCCTTTCTGAATCCTGCTAAATCTTCCTGTCTTATAAAGAACATTCTCCCTTGAGACCATAAAGACACTTCAGAGAGTGCTTTCCTCCCCCCGCTTTTCAATGCAGTACGTTTCACCAAGGATGAGGAATTTTCTAAAGACCTTCTCTCCTTTTACATTCAAATTGCACAGCGGTTGAACTGTGAGCTATGCTAGCAATATAGACAGTGTAGATTTGCTTTCAGATAGAAAGTAGAGCTTTCCATCAAAAACATTTTGTTTATTTGTCAAGTGTAATTGCCCCTTCCTTGCCTAGGGTTATGAGAAAATACTTTTGTTTAAATGGGGAGTCAAATGAATAGTTTCCATGGCCCTTAACTCACAGAATTCCAGTTTAAGTTTTAGCACAAATGTAGAGACAAAGTGGTGTTTGCTGAATTCCCCTTGTTAAAACATTGGCAGCTCATCACAAATTCAGGAAGATGCCAGATGTCTAACTTAGTGTAAAAACACAGTGAGTCTGAGAACTATGGATAATTTCCAGCATGAGTTCTTAGATACTGAGATTATATTATTAGTAGTAGTATTATTATTATCATCATAATCACTACTACTACTACTACTACTATTAGTTATGATTTATTTTTTATTAAAGCATACATTTAAAAATCAGAAATGAAGGTACAGAGGCAAGCTTGAAACAGAGGTTATCTTCCCCTACTGGTATTTTCCCATTTAAAACCAGCCCACAGTGATTGTTATATCCCTTCAAAAGTCAGTGATGCACTTTGTGCTTCTGGGAAGTGGCATTCCCGTTCATACATGATCTGAAAGGCAGATCTGAATTCAGACCCTCACTTTTTATGTTTTGCACAAATACAGCTTCAGTTTCCTCCCACATGGGAAAAATCATGTTTTGGTGAAACTGACCGTGTAGCATTTCTTGTGGGTGATACCCACTGACCAGGACACTGGATATTAACCCAAGGATGAAAGAAAGGCAAAGCGCAGTTACACTCTGGGTGATTTTTTTTGTTCAGTTATTGCCTGTCAAGGTAGTTGTAACCAATGTAAGCACGAGCAATCTCAGGACTGACAGGTTTTTCAGAGATCAAGGTGATGTTATTCTACCACTGACTCTTTGATCAGGGTCTGATACCACTGAACTTCAACCTGACTCAAGGGAATATGTAAACGTTTCGCTACTGAATCTGAGTGTGGTCAGGAAAACAGATCTTGCAAATTGGTGTGTATATCTAGCTATATCTGCACTGAGAATATAAAGAGTATATCTGCTCTAAAAGGTAAACTTGGGGAATTTTCAATAGTAGAAATGCTATAAAGTAACACATAAAATTGGGAAATGCTTTGAAATGGGCTGACACAAACTACATAATGCTTCAAATCTGGCTGGGTTACTCCGGACAGAATTCTTTTGTCTCATATTTACAGAACCCAGTCTAGAAGAAAAAATAATTATCAATAATTTATTGCAGATTTTATTTTTTCTCTTCTTCGTACTGGATATTACCTTTTTGGCTTCCAGCTAGGTAACTGAGAGCTAATATTTTGGATACTGCCTAGTTAAGCCATTCTGCCTGTGAATGTGCTTATTCTATTAATGGGTCTATAGTGAACAGAGTAAGACACCTGCAGCTTTAAGAGACTTACTAGTTTTCCTTTGGAGAAGGAAAAGGGACTCTGGTAATGTCATTAATGTGATTTTCACTGATTTTTTTTTTTTACACTATTACTTTAAATGGTCTATGTCTGACTTTTGAGAGAGGCTCCAAATTTTGCAGGAAAGCCTATGAAAACTGAGCACAGAAAGTTAGTTGACATTACTGTTGACTATTCGTACCTCAAAAGGTTATGTTTTTTCCCAGCTCCAGTACTTCCAGACCTGTATTTGGAAAAGTCTCTGATGCTTTTGTGTGGTGCAATGGTCACACCCAGTGGCCAGTTGGGTTAATCACATATGTGTATTCCCTATGGATATCTGAGGCAGTTTGTTACAGGAATTTCTTCTTATACACTATGACAGCTTGGAATCTAACTCGATAGCAGGAAAACAATATATGTCCACCTTCACCTCAAGGTTTGTTCCCAAAAGACCCTGGCTGATCAAAAAGAAGGTCTGGACCATTCATGAAATGAATAGCAAAGAGGTGATGAATCCCCCATGGAGACATTCTTAAAATTAGGACCTTTGACTATAATGAGCCGGTGTTTTAAAAGAATGATTCAAGGACAGGCTGAAATAAAAAACCTGTACTTTTCTTTAGTTTAAATTCAGCTTTTTTTTAACTGTGGAAAGCCTGAAACATTTCCCTGATTCTTCTTTTTTTGGCATTATCAAGGTAATTTGAAAAAAAAAGACCATTTTTCTTTTCCATAAATGAAAAATGTATGGAAGCACCATGGGTAAATCAAAAGAGGTGCATACATATAACCCCCCTCCCTCTCCTCCCAGTCTAACTATAGCATCTGCTATTAGCATCACAATGACACTAATGTTTTCTTTCTCCCAATGTAGACCATTTTGTCAAGGTCCCTGTTTTCAATTAGTGTCAGCAAATGACACATGGGTGGGAATGCTACAGGCATGTTCGGTGGAGGTAGCACTGCGGTTGCTGATTTTGGGGTGGGGGATGGGAGAGCCAAGTTGCAATAAGAAATAAAGGGAGGAACTACCCTTCATATAAAGCCTTGCCTTAATGCTCCCAAGGACACATATATTAGTTGCCTTGCCCATATCACACTTGTGCAAGTGGTCTCCTCCAAAGCCCTGCATGGCATGGTAGGGTTTATTTACACAGTGTCGACCCAAATAACAATCAAATCGCAGAATTACAGAATCATTTAGGTTGGAAAAGACCTCAAAGACAATCAAGTCCAATCTTTGACCAATCACCACCTTGTTAAATAGACCAGGGCAGTGAGTGTCACACCCAATTTCTTGAGCACCTCTGGGGACCGTGACCTCCCTGGGCAGTCCATTCCGATGTTTAACAATCCTTTCCAAGAAAATTCTTCCTAATGTCCAACCTGAACCTCCCCTGTCTCAGCCTGGGGCTATGTCCCCTCATCATGTCACTGATTCCCTGGGAGAAGAGGCTAATCCCTGCCTGGCAACAACTTCCTTTAACATAGTTCTGGAGAGTGGTAAGGTCTCCTCTGAGCATCCTCTTCTCCAGGCTAAACACCCCCGGCTCCCTCAGCTGTTCCTCACAGGACTTGTGCTCCAGACCCTTCACCAGCTTCACTGGCCTTCTCTGGACTTGCTGCAGCATCTCAACATCCTTGAAGTGAGGGGTCCAGAACCAGATGCAGTACTTGATCTACAGCCTCACCAGTGCTGCATACAGAGAGAATAGTGAAATATTTATTTGAATAATTTTTAATTGATGAATCTTCATTACTTAATTTTGCCAGTCTCCCCCCAAACATTTTAAAACATTGCCTCAAAGCCATAAATGAGTGGGATTTTTTTTTAGCTTCTTACAGGTACTCTCACCTTGTTTAGAACAGAAAATACCTGTCAATTTCTATGCATTTATCTTTTTGTACCTACAAAATGTGCTGCTTGATTCTTCTTGATTTTTTTCCCCTGGGGACTGGAGAAGTTGCTCCCTTCTGATATGAAAGGTTCTGCTACAGCTTCTGCACTGTTGACTGGGGGCTGGCACTTGAATGAACTATAACAAGGCTTTTATGATCTTTTTCTGCTGAGAAGTTTCTGTACATTTTCCGGTCAAGATGCAGACTTTGGACACTGGATTTGAATATACTGACAGTAGTCTTGCTTTACTTAATTTCCCCTCACACACATATAATCCATGGTCTCCCAGGGCTCCACAGACCATGTATTAGACAAAGCAGAAGAGGCATTCATCACAGATTTTTAAAAATAACTATGAATTCCTTTTTCTTGATTAAATTTTCTTTTGTGCTTAGATCACTGAAAAAAAATCCCAGCATGTGACACTGTGAACACTGAGAGAATGATGCCACTAATTCTCATTTCAGCTGAGGCAGTCAATCTGGAAACAACATAGGATGAATTCTTGGACCTCTGGAGTGGGGTGAGAGGCCTTATGTCAGGAAACTCCCCCAAAAACCCATGCACTAACATATTTACAGCTGTTTTTCTGGACTGGGTTTTCTTGCACCCCACAGCATGGAGATAGTCAGTGCAGAAGTTTGTGCTCACTCTTCATTTTTGCTTCGCTTCCACATGGGATCAAACCTGACAAAAAAGAGCAGATACTTTAAGAGAGAGAGTTGGCCTGCTTTTTGTACCAGTTGCCTTGCTGGTTGTTTCAATGTGCAGGTGATACAAAGGGACTCGGTCATGTCCAGTTTGTCCCCCAGTTCAGCTTAAATTCAAGAATCAACAACCCCTCTAAATTTAGTGAAAGTTTTTGTCATTTAATAAAAATAAGAAAACTTATGTCAAAATACTTTTCTGTGCTGTAAAATAGCACTGGTGCATGGGAATCATATAGGAAAACTTTGTATAAACAAAATGAAACCACTGATGCTGCTTTCTCTGACTAAATTGATGGAAGCTAAAAAAATGTTTCCCTGCTTTTACTGTATTGCTATAATTCCATTTCAACACCAGTTGACACATAGGTCTATTTATGTGAAGTGCCAACTGTTATTTAATGATTAATAAGCAATTGAGAAATATGAAATGATTTGTAAAGTTCTTTCTGGCTTCAGTGACTTCATGTTGGAGTAAATAAATAAAAAAGGAGTAAATAGAAGACATGCTTATATGTGTTGCACTGTTAAATAAAGTCTACTGTGCTTTATGTTCCCAAAATAGATATGATGTGTTCTTTTGAATGGGACTGACCTATTCTTATTGCAAGTATGAAGTCAGATTTAGTGGAGAAATACCCAGTTACCTGAGCCCCTACACTTTTTGATGCAGATGGAACAAGGAGTACCTCTGATCTGCCATTGTTTTCAGATATGGCAAGGTCAAGCTGCACAGCCCCACAACTCCACACCATCTGGGGTCAGGCCATGGAGCTGTGCATACCCTCACTTTTCATCTCTCTTCTCTGTGCCCACCCCAAAGTGGGCCCACCCTCCTCCTTTTAAGGAGGAGAAACTGCACCAGAAGTCCTATAGCAAAGAGTATTTGCTTCATGTTTTCCCAGGACTGACAAGTGGGCACAAGGAGTTACTGTCTATGCAGAGATTTCCCAGCATGGGCTTTCTGCATGTGCAGTGACAGGATCGATGCTGTTATGGTCTGTGAAGCTGAAGGTCCACCAATAATGAGAGTGTATTACTTCTGCTGAGAACAGAGCCATCGTGATGGCAGGGGGGATTAAAGTCCTGTCAGGTCTGAATCCAAAATGAGGTCAGTGGGAGATTTCTGAGGCATACCCTTCGATCCATGCTTCAAGGTCTGTCGAGGGTGCATTCAGGTGTGCCAAGGCTTGATGCACTCTGGTGCCTCCTAAAGTAGTTATGCCATTGGCAAGGAAGGGCCACTGTGATGGTATTAAATATCCCATCTGGAAGTACTTTTGCCACCTCATCCCCAGAATAATACAGGGTGCAGAAGATGCAGCACAAGGTTTGTCGCAGGCTATAAGAACACAATACCTTTATATAGGTATCGAGTCTCTAAATATCCCTGGGAAACGCTGGGCAATTTACTTTAGTTCTGTCTGCCACTCAGACCAGGCTCATGATTTTTGTGCTAAGGGCATGACAGTGCATCACTGACATTAATGGTGTCAAACATGTGACATGATGCATAAGCATGATTGCTTTAATTAATTAAATGGTTAAGTCCCTGAACTCATTTAGCTTTTTCCTCTGCAGTACATTGGTAAATAGATGTTGCACTTACTGCACAAAACTTCAACAGAGGATCCAAACCCAACCAAAGCAAGCGACCTTCCCCCCACAAACTAATTAATCCACACAACGCCCCTGTGCCATTTGTTACACAGCAGCTTCTCTTACTTGGATCAAGTTTGTTCCTATCACTTTGAATGCAAAAAGCAGTTGATCATTTCATCCATGTGACTACAAGGGTGACTGTCACAGCTTGCAAAGCATATGGTAGCTCTTGCAACATCAATAATAATCTCTAAGTAATGCAACTTTGGGTTACAGTCATCTTTTATTATCACTCCAGTCTTCCAGTAGCTTCCTCCTGTCTCTCTCTTTTAAAATTTTTGTCTTTCATTATTAAATGAAGCCTCCTATACCCAGTGATTACATTATCAAGGATTACCTGCTGAAAGGGATCAAAATTGATCAAAATAAAGGCTGTGTTATTCTGAATAAATTTTACTTATTTTGAGGGGCTTAATCAAATTAATTAGAGAATGAAATTAAACAATAAGCAAGTAATGTTTTAGGCATTTTGCAGCTGCGGACACTGATATTCAAAGAGGAAAAAGGGACTTGCCACAGGTTTGCTGTACAGAATGAAACGGAACTGAATTTTCTCCTTGAAGGCTAAACGCATCCTTTACAGATTCCACATGGAGTGGAGCTTATAAAGTGTTTATGTAAAATCTGTGGAGGGCAATGAAATACTTTTTGGTTGTCATTTTAAAGTTAAATTCTATTACATAAGGAATAAAATCCACTGCAAATACAGAAGGTAATTTTTCTTCAGACATATCATAGTATTCCATTCCCTCACTGAAATGAATTCAAGATTGGGCATACTCACAGCATTCCTTACAATCTCTGTAAGATTTATTTGAATCATTCTAAATGCCTTGCACACTCTGCCTGTTGTGGGGTATTGATAACATCTTTTTGCTAATATGAGAGCAACATCCAATGACTCCATAGAACAGGACAGATTTGAATGGCTGTCATGTTAAGTCAGAGTGAGTGACTGGTCAGCTAATGGAAATAACAGGGGTTTACAGGCAAAATGAAATGGGACAGCAAATGTGGGAACAAGCTACTTATGATGCTTGTTATTTTGGGAATGAAAGAGTGAACCTAAAGGTACAGAAATCATGACTCAGAAGCTGGGTTTGTGAGTTTCTGAGTAAAACAAATCATTTACTTGTGCAAAGAAGGGATAGAGTGCTGCCATATTTAGTTAGCAAAGCCCATTCCATTTGTTTCCTGGACAGGTGAGTTTCATGTCCTTGTGTTTAGTGCACTGCTGGTAGAGACACAGACCTTGTGTACTGCTGCCTTGTGGGACTGTAATCAGAGCACCATCACTGTGAAAGAATGAGATTAAAACCATCTCCAAGGGAGCTAGTTCTCAAGTCTGCTTTCATGTGGGTCCATCAACACAAATATCCCACTTCAACTTGCCAGGGCAGTTCTGGCACAATATGATGTCAGAATGGATGCTTTGCAAGGGAACTTACAGGGTTTTTAGGGGTGGTGAAAGCAAAGAATAGCTCACTCTGCCTAATCACATAGGATGTCTCTGTGAGCCTAGAAAAGTTGAGCTTGAGGGGAACCTACACTCTCCTTTGCAAAGGAAGGGAAGGGATCTTTTATCTTTGAAGGATCTTTCAGTCTACAGGCAGGATAAAACTGAGTAAAACTGCACTTCTGGCTAAGTTTATTTAAAAAATTATTATTTTATTTATAATTTATTTAATACATTATTTATTTATAGTTATTTACTAATTTTAAAAATATTAAATTATTTATTTAAAAATATTTTTTAAAGAAGGAGTCTGATTGTGCCCAGCCCTAGTGTGCGTACAAATGAAGAGGAAAGGCATAATGTGTTTTCTCTGTGCTCTTCCCACAGAATCAGACTTATTACACCTCTCTTAGGTATCTCAAAGTGATATCTGTTCAGATCTGAAAGCTACCCTGAGCTCTTTTTATAGTCCATGAAAAGAAATTAGAGGGTGCTTTTTTCTTTAGATGAAGCCTATCATCATAGCAGGTGGTCTGAGACAGGCAAAACAAATCATCCTGTGAAGCTGAGTCCTTCTTGCCATTGAGTGTAAAGACTAGAGTGGCTCAGATTTAGAGAACTTCTTTTTAAGAACAAAATTTAGATGAAATAAAGACCAGGAATGAGGAGCAGCTCTTGCCCTGTTTCATTATTCTGGAAAGTGGAGGTCTCCAGGAGGGCTCAGTTAATTGGAGTGATCTTTCCTAACCTATACTGTATTTTTGTTGATAAGTAGCTGGTTCACGGTCCAAGGAATATACCTTTGCTGTTGATAGGTAAGTTGAGACATAGGTCAACAAAGTAAAGTGCATAGGCTTGCAAGAAAACCTTTGTGTCAATGGAAGACAAGCTCAGGGATTCTGAGCTCAATAGTCATGTGGACACAAATTGAGCTCTTGGTCATTTTGAAATTTTTTTAGTAATACCAGAGTGATTTGTAACTGAGTCATAAAAGCTTCCTCATGTAGCTGAGAAGAGATAACACAACTGAATTCATAGAGCCCCATAATATTTTCCTACCCAGAAAAGACACATTTCTTTGTCCAACTTTAAAAATAGGTGCTAAGATACCCATCTTTCTTTTTTCCCCTTGCTATTGTTCACTCGTGAATATGTAACACAGCATAACATTCTCAGACTATAATCTGCTCAACATTATCTAATTGCATCTGTCATTTTACTCTGCAAGAAAATACTTCTGGGGAAAAAGAAATATGGAACTTAGCACTTGAGCTACTTTTTAAAAAATTGCTTCTGATTTTAAACGTGTAGCAATGACATTTACCTGCTAAAATTTAAAGCAAAAACAATCTGCATGTTATCAAGCTCATATGTAGTTATCATCTGTAGCTCATATGCTACAGTGCAGGTATACCTTGTCCAAGTGAATCTTAGGGCAGAGAGGTTCTTGCACAAGAACTGAGCTGGGGTCTATATCTCTATTTTTATTGTATGCTTTAATCAGCCTATAAACCGCCTGTTTAGTATTGTGTAATTATTGTTCCTCTGAATGTGCTAATTGCACTTTGGCTGTATAACTTGTCAATGGGAGGGGTGCCAACACATTCACTAAGAAACATCTTTGTGCTATCCATGCCAGCTTCCCAGAAAATACATCCAAGATGGTTATTGATCCTTTTTCTTGTGCTTTTACAGCTTAATCTTCCTTCATCCTCCCCCCCCATTTTTTTTTTTGATTCTCAAATTGATACCCTGTGAAAGTGATTTCCTTCATCAAATCCCATGCCAACAATGGGCCAGCTTCTTGCAGCCTTGCATGGCACTCGCAGTTTCTACTTTCTCACCTTTCTTCTCTCTATTCTTTCTCCTTAGTATATCTCCTTCCTGCTGCCACTGAATGAGGATAGGAAAAGTCTATTATTGCTGCTTGATGGTTGGCATTCTTGAGTTGCACAGAAAGTATTAGGCATGAATTTGTTACTGCCGTCAAAAACCATGGGAGCCTCTACACAGACTTGTCTCCTAAAATTCAAGTACAAAGACAGTCTTGCCTTGTATGTGCTTACATAAAAAGGAAACAGCAGGGATTAATTACTTTAGACAGCTAAATAAATATTTATTTCCCCATAATAGTCTTCAAAAATATCTGTCACTGCTTCACTGCCTAACAATGGCTGGTAGCGACAAGTAGGATCTTTTTCAATGGAAGTTGCTTTTTAATGAGTGTTTTTTGAGTAGGAGGTTTAATCTGATGCTGCTTTTGGAGCAATGCCTGGCCTATCCCAATGCAAACTCTCTCTGATTAACAAAAGCCTGCATTTTTAAACTGATCAGCTGATGCTAGTTGATTCTTTTATTTAACTCCGTCTTGTTTATGAGTCAATTAGCATTTAAACTGAGCTCCCAGCCTTCATATAAACTCTCAGCCACCTAAACCAAACAAAACAGCACTTTCTCCTGCTTTTAGGGGCCACTAAGCACCTATACAATATCCTACTGTAGCATTTTTAGGTTGCCAGGGCTTAGAGAATTTATCTAGTGATTTTGACAGAGATTCATTCAGGTCAAAATTAGATTAGGTACCATCCTCAGAATATGAGTCTGCACTCCATTTCTCTCTCAGTGTCCCTGCTGCCTTCCCTGGCAGAAACTTCCTACTGGGAGTGGTGGGGCAGGTGGTTAGGTGAGATGCAGTGCAGATAAAATTGCCTGAAAATGATGAAATATGCCCATTCATTCACCTTTCCCACCAGTCGCCTCTCCTCCTTCTACTGTGTTAAGCAGTAAATTCCTTTTCAATTTTGCTTATACTCTGCCACACTTGGTGTGTAGGACTTTTTGCAGATTTTATGTTCACAAAATGGATCTGTGGCCCACAAATTGAAGCCATTGCCTGTGACATTCATGGTCTCGTGTTCTGCTATGTTGTTTCTGCATAGCTTTAAGACTAGAATTAAAGATGCTATTAACTTTGGGAAATGAGCTTTCAAGCAGAAACCATGCATAGTTCAATTTGGACCCCAGGCCATAGGTAAGGGGCATGAATTGTTCTGTTGATTTTCCAGTGGCTCTGATGAGCTGCTTCAGGGTGCAGCAAGCACTCTACTGGCTCTTTCCAGGTGCCAGGTTCCTCACACATGCATAGAAGATTGTGGTGACACGGAAAGCATGTGGAAGGCTGTTCCTGTCCTTGACCCCAGCAGCAGAGAGGTAACACAGCCTGGTCTTTCAACAGATAATGTGCCACCTTGCTACTTCACATGTCTTTCAGAAATCTTTCAAACCTCTCGCTTTGAATTAACAGTAGAAATTTGAAGATGCTTCATCTAATGTTGGCAGTGGTCCTGATTTCAGAGGAGGTTGGACCCAATGGCCTTCAGAGGCCCCTTCCAACCACCATCTTTTGGGCCGTATAAACCAGCCAATATTTAATGCCTTGGATTCTGGTCACTGAATGCAAGCATTAAAAGCCCAGCCTGTGTTTGTTGGGACAACAAGGCTCTTATTAGGCCATAGATGAAACTGAGCTGTTGAACTTACACAAGAATCATTTGGTACCAGTTTTCTCAGGCATTAGTAGGAGGAAGAGATGCCTGTTTGAAAGCTGCATAAAAGGCATGTCAGCGAGAGAGAGCACAGGTCACATCACCAGAAACAGCAGCTGATCTGCAGTAGTGCCCAGACACCTCCTGCTTGGGCAGTGGGCCATGCCCAGAAAGGGAGGGTGCTCTGGCTTTTCCTGGACTCTCACAAAAATGTCCTCTCTTCCTAGGGGTAGGCCTGGGCTGTGTTCTCCTGGGACAGAGATGGAAGATGGAGATGGAGAGAGGGGGAGTGAGGGCATATGGATGTGAGCAGGGAAGTAGAGATGGGTGGCATAGGAAAACAAGAGAAAAAGGGTCTCAGAGCCAATGTCAAGTGGAGTCTGGGGCAGGAAGGGAGCTGCCATGTGGAAAGGGTGAGTAAGGAGAATAGGGAGAGTGGTAGAGGGCAGTGGTGCATCCTCCTCCCCTTGTCCTCAAGGGAGGGAGTATGCTGTGGGGGGAAGGCATGCATGTGCTACAGGACAGAGCACTACACAGAGATGTGGGGTGAGAGAGGAGGCAGCAGGAGGTGGTGTGGGGAATTCCTGAAGCAGAGACAGGGCAGAGGGACTGTCAGGGATCTTGTGTGATGAGCAGTGCCTCTTACGCTCAAACCTATGGAAGCAGCAAAGTGTATAACCCACAGGATGCTCAAGAGAAGGCTGGATGAGTATGTGTTGTAGTGGTGCAGCCCGACACCTTCTCCAGCTTTGGGCAAGGGGTGGGGAGAGGAGAGTCTTTTCAGGAAAAAGAGATCTAATTCAAGAGTCACCTCCCTTCTTCTCCCCTCCCCCATTCTTTTTGTTTATTTGTGCAGTCAGGTACTTGATAGGTGGTTTAATATATTCATTTTATGTATGCCAGGGTAGCTCCATCCCTGATTGAACTCCACTGAATCTAGATCATTATTAGAAAATTGCTTTATAAATAAGCCTGGACTGAGAGACACTTTCTATGTTAAATAGAAAGCATTGTGCTTCTAGGCTGCTGCATGTTTTCTTGAAACGCAAACACAGGCAGCAGGCACATCATTGTTAAACTAATTAAAGTTTAAAGAGAGACCTTTATACGTACTAGCCTAGCTAATTTGTTGTCACAGGATCATAATTCATTAAATATATTTTCTATCGTTAGTTAAATCAATAATAAGCAAAACAGAGCATATGGAGTCTGTCAGCTGATGAGTCAAGACGGAAGGAAACATCTTTACTGAGTCTTTAAGTCATGCCTTCTTCTACAGGTCCCTTTTTGCATAAATGGCTAGAAGGTTGCAGTGTAAATAAATATGATGGACTTTGCCTGCAGACATCCTGCTATGCTGCCCTGTGCTACTTGCATTTTACAAAACCACTGGAAAACAATGTTAAAGCAACCATCGCTTAGTGGTAATTCAGGCCTCTGTATTGGAGACAAAATTTGGGGATGTAAATGGAGGACAAATTGATCACATGCTATGTAAGTTATGACAGTTTGGTTTAAAATGGATGTGTGAAATGATTCATCCCAGGATACCATACCTGTTTTCATCTCTGCATGTTTGTCCCATTCCTCTTGCAGGGATGGCTCAGCTGCTCCAGCAGCATCAGCTAAACTCCTGCACAATAGAACACAGTATTTAGAGAAAAAACTAAACAGATGCCAGCTGTGCTGCTCCACCCCAGATACTGCTTCATCAGCACAGGGGCCTCCTATGCACTGGCAGCAGAAATACTGAACACAGAGGCAGGGCAGATGGCTGAAGGCAGAAGCTACAGTGCAGTAGCAGGTGAATCAGAGTTGTCAGGCCAATGTGGCATCCTTGAGCTCTAAATTCAGTTCTGTCAGTAGTTTATTGGTTGTCTTATTGGTTGTGTCAGCCTGCTGCATGGGGAAATGCTTCTTGGTGTGCTGGATCTTCTACTTTTCCTGGGAACCAGGTGGACCTTTGTCCTGGGTTCGTAAGAAAATGGAAATGATCATCCTGGGAGTACAGATTTTTGAAAGTAATTTTTATTCCTACACAAAGTCAAATCGCCATGAAAAGCCATCTCATAGGTACCAGCTACCAGTACTTCAGAGAGCACTGGTATGACATGGATTTGGAGGAAGCTGAAGCTCCAGAGTTTTCTTGACTCTGTATTTCACCCCTGGCCAACTTATTGTCTTTTCCTTGGCATTAATGGTTTTCTGGATTCCTTCAGAGATTCTTGCTTTTGAGTTTGAATGCCTGTCAGTAGCAGGGACGAGGACATTCAGAGTCCAAATGCTCTTGGTCCTAGCAGGGGCAGACTTACAACTTCCCTTTGACTGAGGCTGAATGAAGCTAGCTGTACTCTTCTGAACATTTGCTTGATAGGGGAACTCTCCCTGAGCCATCCTTTCAGAGCATGTAGCTGCCTATCTCACCTCCTTTCCTTATCAAATTAAAACAAGTGGTTCCGTGACTGTGGTGCTAATCAAGATGAAGGTCCTTGTGGATTTGTTCTCAACAACTCATGCTCACTCTCTCTTTTCGACAGCCCTGGTTGTCCTTCCCGTGCCCCTTCTTCCACTGTTACTACAATCAGTGCTTTAGGTTCTCCCAGCATCTTCTAAATGTCCTTTGTCTCCTTTCCTTCCTCCCATGGTCTTAAGCAATTTCTCCCATCCAGTCTTTACACATTGTCTGCATTTCTATCCTGTATTTGCTTCCACTTCTTGGGACAGTGCAGGTTTTGACAGCTCCAGTAGCTGGGCTGCAGTAGTATGAGGGGATTGCCTGCAGGGTGCTACCAGAAAAACTGGTTGCCAAACAAGACAAATAATGGAGAAGCTCTGCCTATATTCTACAGCAGAAGGGTGGAAATGACCTCTTTTCTTTTCCCAGCTTTGTGATTTCCCAAAGTTGTAAGATTTAATATGTATTTGATGCTGCCTTTTTGTCAGTTTTGGCTGGAATTACACGTCCTTTCATGTTTCTTGCAGAAATGTGGGCAGATAGGCAGCCAAGCAGCTTGAGGGTTTAAGCTTCTGGACTGCCTAAGACTTTGGGCTGCATAGGAACATCATTTCTTTCTCTTACTGGTGTTTTGTATGTCATACTGGTGTTTTGCCAGCCTCCAGAAATCCTGATGAAGTCATGGAGGACTCAGTGCTCGATGCCTAGGGCATCCAAGAGTTTGTGTTTTTCCTCCTGATCCCTCTTTCTGATATTTTTGTGCTGAAATGGCCAAACCATGTGTTTCTATATGGCAAAAACTCGTGGAAAATTTATAAAATAAAATAATTCATAGGGCCACCAAACATAGCCTTGTTTTCTCAGTCTGAATCATGTTTTCTCTGCTTGGTGAATGGCTGAGACTAGACTTTGGCACAAATATATCTAGCCAGTAACTGTTGCTGGTCTGTGCCAAATAGTAAAAGTTGTTTAAAGGACTGGCAAGTATTAGAACAAATAAAGCAATGACTTAATTTCATTCCAGTTTAGTTTCTAAGGTATAGTTAGAAATATAACATGCTTATTAACAATCACAATAGTGAGTTCCAAAAGTCAGAATAGAAGAGATGACTCCTCTTCAAAGATCTTGGAGAGTGTGCTATAAGACCTGGAAGCTGTCGGTGAAAAGAACCTTTTTTCACTAAAAAAGATGTAAAAGATATACTAAAGAGAGCATCTGATTCCTGATACTGATAGCTCTGTCACACCTGTACATGATGGATGTGATTAGTACTGTCAAATATAGACACTGGGTAATGCTTTCTTTAATTAGCATTGAAGTGTGCCTCACATTAGCATGAACAAGAGCTATGCCTCTGAGGAGTAGAGGAGCAGAAGATGGCCAAATGGAGATTGTAAGTGTGTGTCCAGCAGTAGAAGAACCTTCTCACTGCTTTTAAGACACATGAACAATAAAATACCATAAGATTGAGTGGGCTTGAGGGTCCTAGTAAAATGGGAGAAAGAAGAAAAAGTGCTCCTATCAGAGGAAGGATACCTCATATTGGTAAATTAGTCACCTCATGTTGTAGGAACGGAATAAACAAGGAGACCTGAATGTTAGCTTTGATTGGAAGTAGCAGGGATGGATGTAAATTGCCACTAGAGGTTATTAACCAGTTTCACAGTATTGTTCTTTTGCCTGCATTGAGTACACCAACGCAGGCAACCAGAGCAATGTCAGCAGACCTCCTGTGGTCCCACAGCGCCCGCAGTGCTGCCCTGGGTGCTGGCCTGTCTGTGCTGGAAAGCACCCACAGCAGCTCTGTGCCATGAACACAGTTACTGCTCTGCTGTTGGCACAGCGATTTTGTCTGCCTGGGGGTTGCTGTCTGCCTCTGTGTAAGAGCCAGTGCCTTCTCCTGGGCATGCAGCTGTCCCCTACCCTAAACCATGGGTTCTCCTTTAAAGCAACCATTCAACGAGAGCAGAGCTTGAACAGAGCTAAGCATGCTGTGCTACTGCAGTCCTCACAAAGCCTCTTCCTCTTTAGACAAAATGGGTTGAGAAATCTTGCACAAAATATTTTGTATGACATTTCAAAGTAAACAAACATGGTTTGGACTTAAAGTTGATGAAAAACAAGAAATGTAAATTAGAACTTACCTTTCTCATAGACCTTGCCACTGAAAAATTAAGAGAAAAACAGACAAAGTTGTATTTTCCCACAAAAAATAAAAGCATTTTCTGACAAAACCTCATTCTTTAGAGAAAATTATTTTTCAACCAACATTTTTGACTAGCTGAAGTTTCAGAATAAAAAGCAAAACATACAGGCTTACAGTTGATTGTTTGCTGCCCAGTAGCATATACTTCAAATGAAAAGTAAAGGCAACCTGCAGCATGTAGGATAGAGGGATAGAACAAAAACCAGAAGAAACTGACAGAAACAGGTTGAAGAATAATTCATCATTCAGCAACATAAGTTGGCAGATTTGTTGTGTAGTTTACCAGCATCCAAAGCCTTTTATATCTCCATTTCTGCCCACAGTCTTTCATTACAAATATTGCAAATCAGTAGTTTAGAATTACTGCACTTACTTTGAAATTATTGTTCCTCGTACTTGTGAGAGACTTAGAAGGTCACGGAATGATTTCATGGTCTCCCATGAGTCATGGTAGTTACAGAGGTGTTTTACAAATTCAAATCAATAAGGTTATGTTTCACTATAGAGGGGCAATCAAAAAAGGTCGTTGCCCTGAAAAAGAGCACCATTTATTAATAAAGATGTTCCTTGACTCAACAAAAACTTCTCTTTCATCTTCTGGAGTTATATTTCAGTTAAAAGCTTCATTAACTATTTCAATATTAAAATTATTTTTCATTAGGTTATTATGTACATGTATATCATTAGCTTGGAGTAAAGGAGAGAAACCTTTTTGCCTATTCTCTCCAAAACACAGACTCCTCTGTACCACCAGCACTAAGAGGACAGGACACATACAAATGCAAGCTCCTAAGAAGAAGATAAAAAATGCTGCAGCTAGCTGTGTCTTCTCAGAAACTCAGAGCAGTGGAAAAGAATCTCCAGGCAACTATTTTGTTAAAAGAGCAAACCCTGAAGTTGCTTCTGCATGTAAGGATGAAATGTCACATCTGTTGTTCATTGATTAGCAGCCAAAGAAAGATGAAGAACTCTTTCTTTTTCATTTTTGAGCTTTTCAGTATAATGGTTGCTCACCTACCAAGTGAATGGCTTGTATTTTTTAAGTTCTTGCACAGAGTCCTTTATAAATCATCATCTCAATTTGGAATAAAAGATGGAAGGAAAAAGAGGAGAAGGAGAAGGAGAAGGAGAAGGAGAAGGAGAAGGAGAAGAAGGAGAAGGAGAAGGAGAAGGAGAAGGAGAAGGAGAAGGAGAAGGAGAAGGAGAAGGAGAAGGAGAAGGAGAAGTAGCAAAAGGGTAATATGGAACTAAGAACTCCAAAACAGCTTAATCTCTCAAAAATGAAATAATCAAAAAAAAGAGATATCTTTAATTCATGATAGCAGGTGGAAGAGAAAGGTGAGCAAAAGGTTGCTATGTGCTCAATACAGCAAAGTAGGAAAGCTGAGATTTATTTTAAAACCCACAGCTGATTTAGGAATAGCAACCTGCTTAAGAAGTTTAAACCCTAGGAAACACGAGGCTTCTGAGAGATTAGCAACATGTGGAGAAAAATGAAAACAGGAAAAATACTCTACAAAATTCTAATAGTGAGTTTGGGAGAAATAATACAAGCAATTGCAAACGATGTGAAAGGAAACAGAAATTGAAAATAGAAGTTATGTTAAGTACACACATGTAACTGATATTCCATGGATGAGAAAATTGTGCTTTTTCACGATGAGCTTCTTGTAAGCAGCAACTTTAGTAGCACACCGTATAACTGCTATCAGAAATGGAGCACCAACTCTTGTGCTGCAAACATCTCTGACCTACTGATGGTTCAGGGAGTACATTCCTTGGAAGGACAGCAGCTCATAAGTTGGCAGATAGTTTTCCAGATGTTTTAAATACTACCAAAGAAAGCCAACAAAAACATAAAGTTAGAACAACTGAATCAGTTGTACTGTGATAGATATTCCTAGAAATCTCTCTCTGGAGCTGAAATGAAAACTTGGAAGAGTTATTCTGGCTGAGTTAGATACAATGAAAACTAACAAAAGCTTCCAAATAATTATGCAAAAGAAAAATGAGTACTTCTCTGTGGCTGGTAGTCTGAGCTAAAGAGCATGTAAAATGGGGAAACAAATCCCTAGTGGGGAAATTGTTTCTGGGGACAACTGGATGTTTCAGCTGTTTTCTGACAGGGCCCTCTAGAAAAAAAAAAGCTCGCATCTGTGCAATTTTAATGCACCATTTAGAGGGCCTCAGTTTACCACATTATTCGGAAAATGCTTTTTAAAAACTCTAATATTTCCCACAAATACATAATAAATGACATGAAAACATGGAAGAGAAATAGAATATAAAAATTTTGCAATCAGGGGCTCTGGTAAGCTCCTGGAATGGATTCAAATTAGGAGGTTGAAATGCAGAAGACAAAAATGTGAGTTCAAGGTTAAAGAAATAACCAATCTATGAAAATGTAGCAGGGGAAAAAAAAAAAAGCTTGGAAGAGGATGCAAATAGGTCTGATTACTAATATATCCTTATACATACATAAAAAACATACAGAAACTTAAAGAAAAGGCAAATTTTTAGGAGGGACTTTGTGTTCAAACAGCTTTAAACCATTTAAACTGCTGTCTGAAGGTCTTTAGTGTGCAAAAATGCATAATGGGCATGGACTGGTAATCACAACAGGGACTTCCTGAATCTCAAATAGTTGATAAAGAAGGAACCTGTCCTCAGAGTGTATGATAATCAGCACCAAACAAAGCTGGCAGTTGATGCTTCTAAGCAAGGCCTTGGGGCAACACTTTTAACAAGGAATGGTGATCACTGGAGACCCATGGCATATGCTTCTGGATACCTAACTGGAACAGCATGTCAGCATGCACAAAAAGAATCAGAGGCTCTGTCTGTAGTCTATGCATGCAAAAAACCTCCATTTTTTTAATATGGAATGCCAGGGCTAGCAGGAACTGATCACAAGCCATTAGTGACAATTGCTGAAAAGGGTTTTGCAGACAGATCTCCTAGATTGCAAATATGATATGATTTACAACTCAAATACATAGAGCGGGCATTCTGTCCAGAGCTTTCAACAGAACTGAATTCATACAGAAACAGAGTCTTATGTGCATGCAAAAATTGTTTAGAATTATTTTTCTCTTTAAACAGGATGTCACTGTCGAGACCTGTCACCGCAGAAAGCCAAAACACTAAATCAAACATTGCAGAAGGTAATACAAGCTATCAGTGTCACTAACTGGACAGCACTTACTGGTCCTCAAACAATTTAGAAAGATGATTTTATATAATATGGAGTTTATTTTCTGAGCATTAATCCACTGCTGATAAACAGAATGCATGCATGATACCAATGTATGCGGAAAACACAAAATGTTTTATAGTACAATTATAAATATTAACTATGGGTCAGTGTTGGTGAAATAGCCAAAGAATGAAAAGAAAAACATTTAATTTCAGAAATGTGGATAAATTCAAAAGTACCAGCAATTATAGTAATTCTTGAAACTTAAGATTCATGCTCCATAGCTAAAAGAAATGTATTTATGTTTGCTGTAAAAAAATGTCACATTCTTTTCAGATCATTATTCCTGGTATCCAGAAATAACATTGCTGCAGAAATCATCTGTTGAATGTGTGATCTCACGTACAAAGCTGGTATTTGTCTGCCATAGCACACATCCCATGGTTATGTCAGATAATGAGCCACAATTCAATTATTAGGAATTTAAATATTTTCTAACAGAGTTTTAAACACATTACTTCTTCATCAGATTATCCGAAGTCTAATGGTAGTGAGGGAAGACTGCTTACACAATCTGCTAAGTTTCACTCATATCCCATTTAAGAATTATTTAATTCCAGAGCAGTGCTGTGATAATGAAACATGTTCAGCAGCAAACCTAGATTAAGACTCTCCAACAGTGTAGTCAATGATGGTAAAGTGAGGGATGTCTAACTGCTGTGAAAAAATAAATAGAGAATGTACTGTACTAATGAATGGCAGGAACAAAATCTTGGCAAACCAAGTCAGCTAGCCTGCATTTAAAGGTAATGTACATGTAATGTCACAAAAGACTGCTTTCATGAGCAGCTGCTCTTCTCTCTGATGAGCAAGCACTGATCTCTTCGACAAAGAAGAGGCAGGCACTTCTCCTTCTTCCCTTGGTGGGAAGAGACGGACACCGAATCTTAAAAGCAAGTAAGAAGGAGCCCATGAGCCAGACAACATCATTGGACTGAAACCAATAGAAACATAGGGAGTAAAAAACTGTGGGATGTCTCAAAGACACATCAACTAAAGGATGCCAGCTCAGATACTGATTGATAACTGTGGATGTATGTCTTGTACTTTAAGTAGTCATTTTCTTTTTTTTTTTTTCCCTTGTTCCTTTGGAAATGAGAAAAAATTAAGGTACCTGATCCTTGATGAATTTGGAGTGCAACATGCCCTGGAGGGCTCTGACTTAGAATAGAGGTTTTTACCTTCCTATAAACTTGAGAGAGATAATGAAAGACGCAGATACAGACCCATTTTAATAGTCTTTGAAACGACCAATCATATTATAACCTCTGACAGAGTGGCTATGCACATACTTGCTATAATTATGTCTGTTAATTTGTAATGACATTATTAATAGCAGGAACGACTAACATTAGTAATATATTTTTCAGGTTTACACTGTGTAGAAGGGTATCAAAACCACAGTGATCTTGGTGGTAGAAGACGAAAAACCTGCCCTGGACTTCAGCTAATATCTGATCAGAAAATCTGGAGTGAGCAGATTTACCGAAATGGACTCCATGTTCTGAGAGAAGGGGTGGGTAGAACAAAGAGCTCAAAATATATTTCAAGAAAGTGTAATTTTGGGGGAAAATTTGAGAGAAATGGTGGGGATTTTACTGTCGATCTGTGCTGGGCTTAAATCCAGCAAAGTTAAACTCCAGGTCCTTGAGAAATGGCAAGGACATGACTAAAAGCAAGTCAGGTGGCCCTTTGTGTTTTGGAGCAACTGTTGTGAGGTTGGAAGGCATTAGTAATCCGTACCCATAGCTTTCTTTTTATCTTTGGGAAACTTGTAGAAGGCAGCAGTCTGGATGCATCTCTAGAGACAGCTTAACTTTCACAATGAACAGTTTAACAGAAGTGACAGCTTAGGTAAAATAGTGGGGGAAAATAAACCCAGAAAGGAAAGTGTCTGCATTTTGTGGGTGGAAAAAGAGCACAGAATTTTCCCAGTGTCTGTGACTGTCTCTTTTAGCCATGAAACGTCTGCAGTCATTGGTGTTTTGTCTTCAAATCAATGGATTTTGCTCTTTTGTCAAGCAGGTTTTAACCTCCCAGTTTTACTGGCATTGCTTCTGATTTACAGAGATGTAGGAAGACACAGAAGGCACTTTCCTGACTCATTCCTGATTGATAACGTAAAAAAGCATTCTATATCATGGCCAACAAACAGAAGAATTTTTTAGTAGCATTTCTTTTTCTTCAAATTACAACAAATAAGAGTAGCTGCAGCTTTTCATATAGGTATTGCACTTTTTTTTTTTTCAGTTGATTTGCATCTTGGGGTGCAATTTGTAATTTCTAATCAAAGAAAGGAAAACTAAGTGAACTTATTATTTGGTGCTTGTTAGAGCTAAGCAAACTTTTCCTATGGAGACGACATAGCAGTGCTGGAAAACATTCAGTAACTCAACAGAAATCCTAGTCTGTTGTGCACAGACCTTTGTGTCTGAGCCTTTTAGTGTGTGCATGTGCATATACATATATAGATATCTGTCCGTGTACCTGTTTATTTTGTTTTGTCTGTATTACTCTTCTGATTTGTATAATTAAATGGAAGTAGGACACCCAAAATGGTATTTTTTGACAACACCTACAAGCAATGGTGGGCAAATTTCAAGGCTATTGTTTTGGAAGGGATGAGTTAATTTCCATTTCTTTCTGCCATAGTTTTAAGTTTATGAATGTGTTTTAATGAAATCCTACCCTTTAAAAATAATTTAACCTACATGAGATGCTAGATTAACCCTCAGTGCTTGCAGTCATGCTGCTTTGACCAAAGTGGATCTCCTCATCACGGTGGGATAGTTTTCATGCCTTTTTCCAAGACAGGGAAGTGAACACATCTGTTCTTCACACCAAAAAAATACTAATATTTCTTTCTCCAGTGCTGGGATCTCTGAAAAGCAACTCTTACTGTGATAAATAGTGTAGCCATAAAATGGTTCCTTGTCTCTTTGTGTGCCCAAATAAAATACAAAGGTACCACAAAAGAAAGAGAAGATGGCAACACATACCTCCGTTCTCTTTTCTTCTGAATGTGGCAAACAAACTTTGCAACTCTTATCTACAGTTCAAGATGGAGATATTCCAGCCACCACTTGAAAATTTTAAAATCATAATCCAGTGATGGAGGGGAACAGAAGCACATCTGTGTCCTTGCTGCTAAAAGATACATGAAAGGGCTGTATCTGGCATCTTCATGCCTACTGTGCTGTACCTTGCTCTAAGCAGTAATTTCGGAAGAGCAAAGCAGGAGCCTTCCTCGGACTCTTTATGTGTGTCTTTCTCCTGTCCACAGAGCAGCTTTCTGCATGCTAACTAACACCATGAAGGAGGTGGGGGCTCTGTAAAGATCATTCTGTTTTCTATTGTTCTCTGTAGTCACAGGAAAATGAACACAGCCTCTCAAAAAGTTCCCTCCCACGGGAAGATACTCAAGGAGAGAAAATTGCTATGAATTTGCCCTCTACTTCAGACACTTACTTGCTCACACAGTTCTGAAGTTGTCAAATGTATTTATACATATAAAATAGCAAATGTTTGATAGTGCCTTTTGTCCCCTGGGAAAAGATCATCTGCATATTGCCGCCGGGGCTTTAGGCACTGTGTAAGCATGAGTGTTACATGACAACAGCAGGCACATCTATCCTGCCCTGGGCCCAAGCAGGTTAGTCCACCTGTGACAGGATGGAATTGGTCAGAGCTATGACTTCAAGGCCAGCAGCCAAGGAGTTGAACTGCCCCACAGATGTTATGGTCTGAGGTATTTAGGGAGTGTCTGCACGCTGCTCTGTATTTTGTGAGTCCCAGGAAGCTGGCACAGCAATGCCTGTCTTTCTGGAGGAAGTAAGTGAAAAAAAAGTCATCTTTGAATTTTAAGTGGCTGGAGAAAGGAGATAGTTAATTTTTTGTCCATCGTTCTTTTTTTTTTTTTTTTTTAATTCTTTGAAATGGACATAATGTTCTTAGAAACTGCCTGGGCAAAGAAATGCTACTTAAAGTTACAATTTGATGAGGTGGGAGAAAGGGAGAAATTCTGTTCCTAGATATTTGCCAAAAGCTCTGCCCCTTCCTATTTCCATTAGGGCCCGACATTTCTCTCTAAAGCTGCAGGCAAGTTCTGTAGGACTCACTAGTCATGATGCATTTTGTGTCACACCTACCTGGTAGGTAACCTGCCTCCATGGGGGATGCAGAGATCTGCCAGAGGCTCCTGGTTCTATTCATGGGCTTGAAGAAAGCGGTCCAGCAAAAAGAACTGTTCAGGAGATAGCCCTGGCACCAATCCCATGACATACTAGGGGATGGGAACTCTCCTTTTAAATGCAGCAGGAATCTGAGTGCCTCCATATGATATTAATGGGACCAGAGACCTTTGCAGATTAAGTCAGCACAGTGTAGTTAATTTTAGTGTCGCTACTCTGATTTTCAGCAGAAATTTAATCTTGAAAACAATTTTCTTGTAGTTGAGTCAAGTCTAAAATAAAATACACTTTCTGCCTTGAAGAAATATGAAGGAAATAAAGAGAAAAGGCTGGATTACAGGGCTCTATACAGGATAAATTTGCACCCAGCAAAAAATGAAAACCCAGGAGTCCACAATAAAGCAAACACCTGCCTAACATAAGTGTGCTGAAGAAGGATGTTTTAGACAGCATCAAGTACATCAGTGAAGCCCCAAAACACAAGAAGCAAAAACCTCAGTCCTAACTGGCAGCAAATAAAAGGTTGTTAACCACATAGAGATCTGTCTTTGGACACTGCCAAATTGAAAACTGAACAGAACATAATTTTGAAGATTATAACTGGAGAGATGATTAGAGGCATGGGGGAAGCTTTTTCAAGGACTTACTAAGGAAATGGGATTGTAATTAGAAAAGGAAATGGAATCAAGAGAAGATTTCTAAAAGGTGAAAAGAAAAGGCTTTTGTAAATAGTAAAAACACATGTTAAGAAGCCAAATTGACAACACAATGTTAGTGTGAGTTCACTTGTAATTTTTAGCCTGAAAATGATAGGGAAGTGCATTTTCAATCTAATTACTTGAAAATTTATTTCACTTTTAAAGCTCTATCAGAAATGACTTAAAAGATTCCACACTTGTCATGAGAAAATGGAAACGGTCTCTGAGTCCTGGAGTGGCCTGATCTGGCCAATACTGCAGATGTGCTTATTTCCATATGTGCATTACCCCACTGATTTCACTGATTTGCATACGAATTTTGGCAAGGCTAGAACACTGAATGGTATTGGGGTCTCTTTTAAGTCCTATTTGTTTGGGGTTTTTTTCCCCATGAAATCAATTTAAAGACAAGAAAACACATCCAATTAGAAATTAGGAAGGAGTTCTTTACTGTGAGGGTGGTGAGGCACTGGCACAAGTTGCCTGGAGAAGCTGTGGGTGCCCCATCTCTGGAAGTGTTCAAGGTTGGATGGGGCTCTAGTGGAAGGTGTTCCTGCCCACATCTGGGAACAAAATGATCTTTAACATCCCTTCCAACCCAAGCCAGTCTACAATTTTTAATTAAATATTTCATACATAGTTCCTTAGACAACATCTACCCAGAATATCAGCCCACTCTGGAAGTCTAAATGGAGAAGTAATGAAGAGAGGTAAGTGAAAACCACAGTTTCTGAGCAGCTCAAGAGCTGATTTTGCCTGAGACCTTAATCACATGGGTAACACAGGCCCTCTCCTCCATGGTATTTCCTAGCTGAAGGGGAAAACAGACCACAGAGGATAATGAAGCTGAAATCCCCACTGTCATTTGGGGTACAACACAGGCCCCACTCATCTCTCTCTGGTGTGATCCTTGGGTTGTTCCAGCAGTCTCTTCTAATCTGTAGTAAAGACCAGTGGCTTGGGGAATCAAAAGCTGGCCCTCACATTTGTCTGTAGTTAGAAAAACAGAGCAAATGGATTTCCCTGACTCTTCTCTGGCAAATTTCATTTCTAGAATGTGGCCTTAGTGGTCCATGGAGTCTGTGTGGGCTGCCTGCCCTTGAAACAAACCCAGCTTTAGGGATATGGAAGCTGGAGAATTATTGACTTTACTTCTGGAGAAGTCAGAGTGACTTCAGTCCATGTTCTTGTGAAAGCTGGGATCAGTACTGGTCATGAGAGCCTCAGTTACAGGGACACCATGCAGAAAGCAAGAAGTGAGGGTAGGCAAACCCCGTCAATAAAATCCCAAGAGCATCTCCAATTCATAATTGGTGAACATCCATGGTCTCATCCCAAACTTAGCTCTTCAGGTAATGCTGATGTAGTGTTTCTTATCAGAGAGCATGATTCACCCAGGTACATCTCACAGAATCCTTTTCCCAAACAGCCATAGAAACCTGTTGTTTCACTGCACAACGAAAAGGTGGCAGGCAAAGGGGATTTTATGCTTGCTGGGTTCAGCTGACATGTCTCCATATCAGCTCACTGCAGATTACTAAGGTACACTTGGGATAAATTAAGTGACTGAAGTGAAGTGTGTAAACCCATCCACAGCAAACCTTGTGGGAGATATTTGCAGAGATTATGATTATTGTTTGAGTAAAAAAAATAAATAAAGCAGTACTTTTCTATATGCTGTATCCTGCCTTTGAGGTGGAGAAAACTTCATAACTCAGTGAGTTAAACTCAAGAGCAAATGTTGGGAGGCTTAGGATCTACATGGCCTAACTAGTGGCCTATATTGGGCACGTCTGGCCATGAATGCTCATCCTGGCTGGTGGTATCAGAGCAGCTCTGAACAGGCTGTGTGTCTACATCGTCTAGTGCTGTACCTCACAGAGATATTAATTGGGTCCTGGAAGCAATATAGGCATGGCAGTATGTTGCTGTGTCAAGCTAATTAGTGGTGCTTCTAACAAGCACAGGTGCAGCAGCAGGTTGACATGGCTCTGGTGCTGCCTGTTCAGAACTACCCTGGCTGCCTCTGCCCTGAGCTCTGCACGATGGCAGAGCTGTCACCTTTCTCACACCGTTAACCTCTCTGGGCAAAAATGAGGTGGGTTTGAAGTGAGTGGAAGATTTTGTTATATACATATGTGCAATGCCCTAGATTCTCCATCTGTGAAGCTGGGCATAATAAAATGCATCTGCCTTTGCAAATCACTGAAAATCTACAAATGAAAAGTGCTGCATGTTGTCAGTGTTAGAATCTCTTAATTCTTACTCTTCATTATGCTCTTTTCCTTGCTTTATAACATATGCGCTGAGACAGAGGTCGCGAATTTCAACCTGCCAAATAAAAGAAATATAGAAAAACGTTGGAAGGGGAAGTAAAAAGCCACTGAGACCTGAACAAAATACGAGCTGAATTTGTATTATTTATACAGTTTTGTATGCTGCCTACTGCCGAGCACATGAAAGTTGAACATTCCCTGTGCTTTAGAACAGGGAGAAAGTAACAGCAGAAACTGAAGCAGGATGGTTGGAAGTGCAGGTGGGAGAATAATTTATAATGGATAATTTATTCAACAAAATTTTCCTCTTATCTCTTCACAAATTATTCTAAAACAGATTGCTGTTTTCTCAGATTCACTTGTTATGTGAAATTATTTACTGAACAATTCTTTTAAGTTGTTTGTGAATTTAAATTGTAGAAAGTGGGTATGCTTTTGATTTGACAAAAAAGCTCCACAGATCATGCTTTTGTGAGCTGACTGGAGTGATGCTGCCTTGCCTGGCTTCCATCTGCCTCCACATAGCTCCATGAAGGTTTGGGTCCTTCTCTAGTGGGACAGCTTCTCAGAAAGGAGCTAAATCAGCATTTTTGGCGCCAAGTCCAAACTCCTGACCATTTGGTTTCTTAACGTTTTGCCAACATAGGGGTAAAATACTCCTTTAACCTTTCACAAGAGTGACACAAACACCTTCCTGCCTGAAAGGTTGTTTATTTTTCCAACCATTTCATCTGCTCTGACAGAAGTGTAACCTCCCTTTCCCCAATCTGTGCCTTCTTAAAGTCCTTCTCTAAGCCTTTGCAGCCACAGCCACATCATCCCTGTTCACCTCTGGTCTCCTTCATCAATCCCTTTACTCTTACCATGAAAAATTGTTTGGGGAGGATTCTGAGACTCTTGAGGACCAGATACTTGTTTGTATTGGATGTGGGGGGTTTAAACACACTCATCTGATGATCCTGGAGAAAGCATTTGAATAAAAAGCTTTTCCTCCTCATCAGCTGAGCTAAACTTGTTCTTTCCCTTACGGTACAATGTGAGGGGAAGATGCGGAGGCATTAGCCATGTGGCTAGCCCACATGCCAGGTGGCTATTTTGTCACCATGACATCAGTGCCGGTGTCCCCTTCCCCTAAAATAGGTATGCCCGTGCCGGCCTGTGAGTGAAACTCGATTTTCAGCAGTTTTGGGGAGGGGTAGAAAGGTTTTCTTGTGTATGAGCTGGTAATGATCCATCTGCAGAACGTGCCAGTTGCTTTCCTTTGCGTGGGATGGTAAGAGATCAATTAGAGCAAGAAAGTTCACAGCCCACTTAAGAAGCAATATTCCCCTTTTATCTCATTTCCTTCTCAGGTTTCTACCCTTTTACAGCTGTGTGGCTGGTGTGCTAAATGCTAATGTGAAAGTACTTTACACAGTGCCAAGCAGACATTCTTGTGGAAATGAATTCTCCCTTCTCACATTTGTCTCTTGCATTCTCACCTCCCTACCCGGCTGATCTGATAGTCCCTTGGTATTTAGGGACAATCCTTGAGGTGCCTGGCCAGCTGCCCATGCCTGCAGACAGCCTGATGCTTGCTTAGTTCAGAGCAGGTTTGCTGCAGTCTTTATTTTTCCAGGCGGGCAGTGATTAAATAATCTTTTTTTTTTTTTGATCACGAAAAGAGGTAACTGGTATTTGATCAGCAGCTTAAATGACTGAACAGACTTTGCTGGATAAAATACTCAGCAGGTTTTTTGTGTTTTTTTTTTCCCTTTCAGTAATTCACATTTGTTTGTGATTTCCCTCTGCCCTTTTAAACTACCTCTTCTCGGTGATTATTGGTGTAATTGTATCTAGTCTATTTAGGTTCTTGTATTAAGCTCATCACTGTGGTGTCTGAACATCAGATCAATGCCATGTAATTACAGTCACACAGAACACAATCAACAATTATCAGTGATCACTTTTCAGATCTTGCAACAAAGAAATGCTATCTGAGACATTGCTGCAGGATTTCAGATTTCCAAATATTTGCACTTCTAATTAAGCAGATGGAAGACCTGCTGGTAATGAGAAAACAGGTCTCAGAACTTCTTCCATAGCTAATTTCTGCCCAGACCAAAATAAATTATGCTGCAACAATTCTTTTCCAAGGTAAATAACACAACAGACCACTTGGCAAAATGCCTCACAACAACAAAAAAACCCAGAGCAGTGTTTAAAGGTATTGCACTCAGTGGGAGATTTTCACACCACAGTAATAAATGCAACACAGCAAAAACCTATAGCTAGCAGAAGGGAATGCCTTCTTATCTAACTGCTCTGGAGGATATTTGCTGATCAATCCTATGAAAGGATGATATGCTTCTCTGTGCGTCCAGGGGATGAAATAACAAGCCTGAAGGCAATAATGCTCTCATATCATGTTTGAGAATTTTACAAATACAGCATGAGGCTCTGTGACTCAGTCTGAATGGAATTTTTCTTAGCACATGAATTTTACATGATATTTTGATACTAGCTCTTCTGGGCAGTTTTCCTAACACAGTGCAATGTTAGTTTTAGGTGCTTCTTTATCATATTGGTAAATACCATGACACATTTTGTGACATGTGTGAGGAAGGGTAGCAAACCTGAACATTTGAAAATTACCAGGATATTTGATTTGTCTCTTTTTTACTTCTGCAAAGTTTCCAAAGCTTCTTTTGTTTGAAAGGAAGAAATAAAAAGCAGCAATGAAAAAAGACTTTAGTGCAGTCTTCATATGTGTTTTGCTTTTATTTTTTTTTCACCCCATGGTCTCTCCTTAGACTTTAAATTCTGCTTCTTGTTAAACAAATATCCTTATGTTCCAGATTAATTAAAAAGAAAAATCAAATGGGTTGGGTTGTTTATTTGTTTCTTTTTTGGCAACAACAGCAACAAAAAAATCCATGTCTTTTTGTTATTCCCAAACCTCTAAAAGCAACAATTCTTGTCATTATCAAATTTCCATATAGAAAACTGGTATGCATGTGGGGGTGTAATAGCACAATCTGATATTCTTGTAATACCAGTTTTCTATAAATAGGGAAATCTGTTATTTATCATTGGAACTATTCATTAAAATAAAAAAATATATATATACAGTATGGGCATCTGTTACTAGATTTTTAGTTGACTGACAGTTCTTAATCCATTTAGTGAATGCTAAGTGGAACTTGCTGGAATATAAGCCTTTTCAAGAAACCCTTTCAGCTTATTCCTGATGTGTTCTTATGCCCTTTCTCATGATCCTTGGAAATGTATTTGTTTTTTAAAGATTGACTCCTGGAGTCAGGTGAGTACATGAAAATTGCAGCTTTTATTAAAAAACAAAGCTTTTCATTGTATGGAAGAAAGCTGAAAATTAGACTCTTTTAGGGTTCAAAAGGAGTGTAAGCAGAATACAAAAAATATTTTTTTTAATAAAGGCATATTTTTAAAGCTATTCCCAAGGCTTTAGGAGGTCAAGCCAAAAGGTTTTGACTATTTGGATTTTGTAACAATTTTAATAATATACTATTTTTTAAATCTGCAGTACTCTTGAAATCTTACTGACCCATCCTTCAGGATTACATCTTAGTAGTTCTTTACCACAGGGGCTACCTCACTGCAGCATGTTTACCACACTGTTATTTTGAGCATAAAGCATCCACACTTGGCAATGAAGTACATAAGGTTAATGTGCATAAGCTACCTATGTGATGGCATTTGTGTTTTACCCCCACATCTTGAATCCCCATATTAATATTTTGTCTCAGATTTCACTGCTACTGTCTCAAAGAAATAGCCAACCTCTCAGCAGTGGAGCACCACTTACATGGCAGCCAAATCCATGTGAAAATGGACAAAATATTACAGAACCTTTTTATACCCTGTAATTACTTGTATTGACAATTTTAAGGTTTCCAGTCTAAATTTGTCCTTTTAGGTTTTTCAAAGAAGATTTTTGCTTCTTTTCTTCTGCATAGAGCAGGATGCTCTATGCTGGTTTTCACTGGTGTGAATTTCTAGACAGACTGGGGGAGAATTTTCCCTCAGTCTCTCTCCTGCTCGTGGATGGGAGTTTCATCACTTTCTGTTGTCAGCATTTGTTTTCTTTTCTACTTGATGCACATTTTCTGTGTAATAAATAACATAATTCCAGCTCTTGTGGCTTCAGATGGCACAATGCCCTCTGCTCGAACTCTTTGGAGAGGGAAATACTCCAGCTTACCGTCAGAGTTTCATTTGCAAGCTTTACTTTACCTTAGCTTTATTTTAAAAATTTCAAAGCTTTGCCTCCACAAATCAGGTTAAACTGTACATTACAAGGGAACTGCTTGACCTTGAAGCAATTCGTTTTGAGGCAGAGGTGACGAAGGGGTTGGCAGGCAGGATTTATTGCGCTCTGAGGAATGCAGAGGGAGCACATGAACATAAATATACAGAGAAACAGGAGCGGGAATCACAGATGGATCTGGCAGATAAGACTTGGGCCTGTATCTGTAAGTAGGTCAAAAGTGTGATGGTATCATCTCCAAAGGAAATACAATTCAAAATCTTGTTTGGATGGTATATGATGCCAGACAAGCTTCATTGGACAGATAAAACATTATCACCATTATTCTGGTAAGACTGCAGAGTAAGTAGGATACTCAACATATATTACATGCTTGAGAGGTTTGGGGCAAAATGTGTAAAGGTAACTGGAAATATCGCGCAGAAAACACTTACTGAAGAGTGACAAAGCTGGAGGGGGCTATGGGATAAAGGACTTGAAGGGCTGCTCACTGAGGCCCGTGGCAGCAAAAGGAGTCTGGTAGCAGGGTTAGGTGCCCACTTAAGAACTTGTGGATGTGACACATCTGGCCTGATTACCCTGGTTCTCATTCCTTCAAAGCAAGAGGAAGAAATGACACATAGAAAGGGTTGCATGTTGTTAGCTGGTAGTCTAACCCCAAGCAAACAAAGCAGAGGTCACAGTGGCCTCTGTGAGGCCACGTCTGAAAAAAACAAAAAAAAAAAAAAAAAAAAAGGAGACCCTCCTCATTAAAAGGGAGATGTACTTGTGTGCCCATTTAGGGAAATAATTTTTGTTTGATGGACATGATTTTCCAGTGCATTTCCCAGACTGATGAGCTAGCATTGTTGTGATCAACTTTTTCAATGCTTTAGTACTTTCTTGCTGGGATGAATGCAGTGAAAGTTAGAATGCCTTTTTTTTTTTCCCAGTAAAATCTTGCTTTTTGATAAGTTCTTTCCAGGTAGAAACCCCAAACAAGCCCTTCCCACTTCCATCCTTATTGTACCTCCATGTGTTGGCAGCCCACCTCTGCCTTCTGCAACTCTGATCCCTCTTTGGTCTACAGCTCTCTGTCATACCTCTTTCAAGGTCTTCAGTGCTTCAGCTGCCCCAAAGAGAAAGTAGAACAAAAAAAGCATGCTGAAAACACTGAAAGAAAGGACTGGAGGAGAGAAATGAAAGGAGATGAGTAGGCGTGGGAAAAAGAGACAGAACAAGCACAGCTGTAGCGCCAGAACAGACTACATATTTATTTTCTTTAAAAAGGTAAGTGGTTATGTTTTGAAAAGCTCCTGCTGTTGTTCTTTCCAGCAGTAAAGCCCTTTATTTAAGGTTTTTTCATTCGCCTGACTCTTTTTTCCTTTCTCTGTATTAAAGGTTTACGATGTGACCTTTCAGAACACGGTTGTTGGATTTTTGGGCCCTTGGATGATAGTGGCTTATTATGTACATATTTGCATAATGAGTTAATTAGGCATAATATGTGGTTAAAATTAACTACACTGCACTCTTTTTATAGAAAGTCAGCACAGATTTCTGCCAAAGTGTCTCCTTAGACACCCTCTTGGGGGCCTGTTAGGATTCCCTGCCCACTTTCACATGTCACTAACTCCTGGTGATTAATGTGTGAGCTCTGATATTTTATCTATGCATATTATACATATAAACCCCCGTACTCTGGAATTTTAGCATTATGTAACAATCTAGTTTTATATTCATTAAAAAAGAGGGAAAGAAATTCAAGCCCAGATGACTCTAATGAAGGATTTGATAATGCCATCAAAATCCACCTCAAATGTAGAGAAATTAAAAAAAAAAAAAAGAAAAAAAAAGAGGAAAACCCACCTTTGTTGTTTTTAAAGTTTTCTGTACAACTTCTGTGACAGCCATGTTTCCTGTCCTTCCCATTTGGAGATGCAATGCCACTGTGTGTGATATTTAAGCTCACGAGTCATTTCATACTTTTATGTTCAATCTGTGTTGTCTATCACTGTAGTCCTGTGGTCCTCAAGGTGTTCCATGTCGACCCTCTTAGCTGTCCCCAAGCGTGATAAGGTTGATTTCTGGTAATGTGTTCACTATATGAGACAGGAGACAAGTGATTGCCTAATTTTTAATGTTACCTTTACCATTTGAAATTGGCCCTACTTTGATCAGAAGGCAACCACAGACCTCTGGAGGGCCCTTCACACCTCAGTTATTCTATAAGTCTCTAGTTATTTGTACTGTGGAATGTGTGATGAGTATTGATGCTCTAACCATGGCTATCACTCTTCAATGGATGACAGAAAGTAGGCAGCAGACCTGGATTCTCTGAAACAGAGCTAAAGCTCCTAATGTCACTGTTCCTTAGTCCTCCTAGGCATGGTGGAGGAAAATCTAGAACAGCAGATGTTTCTGCCTTTTCAAATGTTCAGGCTTTCTCCATGCTTCTAACAATATCATGCAGACATATCCCAAAATCTCCCTCATGGCATTGCATTTCCAGTGGTCTGTGTGCTGTGGGTCTACACCACATGCACCTGCTATTACATTGTTTGCTCCAGGTGCTATAAGAAGAGCTGTGAGAAAGAGGAAATAACTTTAGCTGTGTGTCTTTCCTCTTACTGATCAGACACCTTGATATTTTCCTACCATTCTTTTCTCCTTCAGGCATGTAAAGCTCCTCTGGGAAAGCACTGGCCACTGCCCAAGACAGTAGCTAGAGTAGATGGAGTGACAGCCTAATGCATTTAAACAACATCTAGGTAAGGACTGAATCCAAAGTAGAATTTAGAAAGCAGCCCTAAAGGCACACTCACTATTTTTTTCTGTATTAAAATCCAGAAAAGAAAAACCTGCTTTACTTAATTCTCAGTGTTCAGTGCTTTGCACAGCAGGAGAAATAAATGGCTGTTAACCAAAACCGGTATGTGCCACCAGGGAGGGACACAAACATAATTCTACATGTTTATTTACACAGCAACTGCTTTCCACAGGCCACTTTCTGGCCTCAGAAACAAAGGTGGATGAATCACATTGTTTCAACACAGTGAAATAATTGAAGAAATATAAATTGGATTACAGTTTTTCTTCAATTTATGCCTATAGTTATTAGTCCCAAATCTGGAACATATGTATGTCTCCTGAACAAGAGACAAACTGCATAGACAAAAACACTGGCCATTGAACAATAATGTGTAGTTGCATAAAAATGAAGCATTTTCCACTCACTTTTGTGTAAGCTACATTATGCTAACTTTGCATCACAGCCTCTTTAAGCAGAGATTAAATGGTATGGTCACTGAGATGAACAGTTAGTTGTTTAGACACCACAGAAAAATTTCATGAGTGGGACAGGAAGAGACAAAATCATTCTGCAAAGGCCATAAGTAAAATGGATAAATTTTATGTATTTGCTAGAGTGTTTGCCAGGGTGTTTTTGCTCAAATTCTGACTGGTGGGTTTGGGGATTAGGAGGTTCTTCCCAAGGAATGGCATTGCTGCTAGGTGAAGCAAAGGCTTTCCACCTTTCTATATAGGAAAAAGTCCAAAGATGAAAAGGAGATGTAAAAGGTTTATAAATTGGGTAATTACAGCAGAATACATTCATGAAGAGTACTCCACTGAGTTTCCATGGATAGAAAATCCACCGTTGGCAGAATCAGCAAATGGTTGGAAAATTTCAGAAAAAAAGTTTTCCATTAAAAAGTATAGATGGATTAAGATGGACATCTTCTGAGGAATTGTACTACTTTGGAAAAAAATTCCATTGCATAAAATTTCCAACAACAGAGTGGATATTTTCTTTTTGGTCTCTTTTTCACACTGGGGTGACAGAAATAATTTTTTCTGCCATCCTCAGCACGCGTGCTTTTAGGGCTCTCATCTGGTACAGGTTCCTCCTCTGCCTAATTCCTGTCTCAGCTGTGAACTTTGGACACTAGTTTCATATGAGATTAAAAGCAGGTCTTGTGCCAGGGTATTTTCATGTTCCACTTCAAAGAGGGGGGACGAAAGAAGGAGTATAGATCAGTACTTATGCTGTTAGTAAGGAATTTGAGTCCTTATTCTCCTGTTTCCTAGCTACAACTATTATTACAGAAAGCTAGAAGATTTCTGATTTATCTCAGATATTTTCACTGGGCAGTGAAAGGATTTTTTTTTGTCCATTAACACTTTAGAAGTTCCAAAGATGTGCTGATTGAACAGGATGTCCCACTGTCCTTTCCTTAGCCCTCTGTAGAAAAGCATGATTTTATAGCTCAAGAAAGCCTCTCTGTCCCCTAGATAAAGGAAAGGAAGGAGAATAAAAAGATAACATGAATTTGGGTCCACAAATGCTCTGTTATAGTTATTTGAAACTCTTCAAAGGATACCGTATTTGAGTGAGATGGAGGTGTAGTGTAGTCAACCATATCACAGGGAGACAACCCAAAAGAGATTTATGAAGGAAAAAACTGCAAGTAAGAAAAGCAGGTTTTCAGAAATCAACATGAAAACAGAATCTGCTATAATCATCCTGAAAGGGACAGATGTTGGCTTTCCACCCTCAGCTCGTCTGGCCTATTCTGTCTCTGAATGCTGAAGCTCACAATGCTTTTTTTCCTCCAGTTTCAGAAGTGTCAGACAGGAGACATGGTGCCGGTGAAAAAACTTATATGGATCTCTTGTTAGCTAACTGTGGTGTTTTGTTTCACAGTTACATGTCTGCACAAGCCGTCATTGTGTCAGTCATAATTACCACCTATTCAGTGGCTCCCTTCAGGTTTCATCACCTTTGCAGTATTAAGCAGCCAGCTGCAGGAAGCAGTCGGCTGCCCTAGAGCAGCAACCGTCAGCCTCTGGATTCCAGGGTATAATTGCTGCCTGAGTGCAAACAACTCCCTTCTTCCAGCATAAAACACCCAATTCACTCCTTTTTTTTTTTGTTTGGCAGAGATCAGAGACCCATCAAATGCACTTTTTGCCCAGCACAAGAAGACAGACCCTGTCTTCTCCAGGGACAACCCAGCACGGACAGGATGGGGGACTGTGCAGCTACATGTCTGTGCCACCATGAGCCACACATGAAAATGTGGCCCAGCACTCCTAATTGGAAAGTGGTTCCAGCTTGCCTGTAAACTCCTTTTTCTCTCTACTGTGAAACATTTGAGCTTACCTCTAGCACAGTCTAACTGCAACATCCTTGATGACCCTCAGATGTGGAAGATTACTCTCCTGAGTAAAAATTTGGAGTACCCCTGTCTAAAATTACTTTTCAAGAGCTATGCTCTGGTGGAAGGGCAGGTAGATAGGTCTGCATCTGGGCCAGACAGGCAGAAAGAAATGGTAATATGAAACCCTAGAAACTGGGAGGCAGTTTCAGAGCATTCCTGTCAGGCTGCTGCATGGTTTCACATGCCAATTGCCTTTCCTGTCTTGCCATCCTGTTTACCGTGTTTTATAAATTCAGCTTTGGCTGCATGACCCAGACCAGCAGGCCTGCCAACAATCATGTTGCATTTTGTTAACTGCTTATGACTTCTGGACAGTGTGCTGCTGTGATTGTCACACTCTTTCACTTAAACATATGGCACCTGGAGACACAAACTACTCCAGCATGCAGCTTTCCATGATAGATTTTTACATACCAGTTGCAGATACTACTTGTGGCTGCTGAGATTGGCGTGGTCCAATCCTAGAAGCAGAGAAAATCCTCTGCTCTGAGAAGTACCTGGCATGCTGCGTTTCTTTGGCTCAATTAGGAAAGCCAAAGATGCTGTCAGACTTTTCTAAATCCGATAGAAATGCTATCAAGCTGGGCTAAGTATGCATATCATGTTGGAGAGACAAGAATGACAATAAAAGCTTGGTGGGAGTAAGAAGTGTTGAGAGGCTATCTGAGGAGAAGAGCTATTTCATTTGTATCAGAAATGAGTAGGAATTTAGAGATGCAAAATTTCTGCCTGATTAAGGCCCCCACATAGTGAAATTTATAACATATTTGTCAATACAACATATACAAGTGGGAAATTTTCTGAGGTGCTTCCTGCATATGAGACTTTCTGAGATAACTTTGAGACCAAGTCACCAAAGTAAAAATGTAAAACTGTCAAATATTAAAGCTAATATTCAAATAAGCAAACAGAAAGCATAAAACCCCCTAAATACCTGCAAACATTCCTCCAAACATGCATGACCCATCTGTGTGCTGCAGGAGCTCTCTTAATTTCCTCTCTTCATATAAGTTGATTCTACTGTAGTTTTGAGTCTGAATCAGAGAAAAAGATTAAGGGATTTTACATTAGTTTATTGCCACAAAACTCTGAATTGAAAACCAACAGAGATATGGCCTGATGAGAAGGAACTGGATAATGATCACTGTCCCTCTTTTTTTGATGAGCCAAAACATGGCACAAATTTGAGAGGGAAAACCTGGAGGAGAAATGGGTTCTAATTTTGTAGGGACATATTGCACTCTTCATACTCACGTATTCTCCACCAGACTTGCTGGATTTGAAAAGATGCAAGACATACAGCAGTAAAACTATCCAACTTCACCAATCTCTTTAAAGTAAAAGAGTTAACCACAAATCTTCAAGTAGACTATCTGAGCAGCTGTCACACTTCAGCAACTGCTGCTTTCACTTGCAATAGTGTTTCATGCTGCTAAACCATGTTGTGGTGCATTGGCACGAGGAACATTAGTTTCAGATCCACTGTAAGCTAGGTCATGGGGAATATCTAAAACTGGCATTTTAAGCTTCTGAAGTGCTGTGATCCATCAGGATGTGTTGTCATAAGGAAAGAATTATGTATGTAAGAAGACACCACTTTTCTTCCTTTTCCTTGGCCTGTTGACGTACCTTCAGTCCTGAAACTCTCTCCTTTCTTCATGTTACTTGCTTACTACTGTATGTTTCTCTTGATTTCTTTTAAAAGTGCATTAAAACAAATGTAGTTTAATTTCCTAATGTTATTGTAAAGAACTGTGCCTGTCTAAATTTACCTCTTCACAGTCAGCTTGTCTCCTGCCATCGATCCCATCCAAGTGCAGTGTTACCCTATTGTCCCACTTTGCTCCCAATTTGGTACAAGCTATGAGCTTGTTCATGTGTTATTTCTCTTGTGAAGTTAGTGGACTGGAGTAGAAATAGACTCAGTACATTGATAGAAGTGGAATGGACTGGAAAAGAAGAAATTAGTGAATAACAATTCCTAAGATGCCCAACTGATCTAAGTACATTTCATAGTTGAAGAGCCTCGAACTAAGTATGGACCAGAATCCCAATTGTGAATAAACTGGAATTGTAGGAAAGCTCAAATCAAGACTTTGCTATCTGCTCTTTTCTAGAAATACATCAAATCCACTCAATAAAACAACAAATGCACATAAACCGTCTGTAGCTTCTGACATGGGACAATAGGAAACTGTAACTGAATGGTTCTGAGGATCCTCTTACCTGAGAGTTAATCGGGAGAACATGAGATATGCACAAAGCATTTTATTAAGCATTTTTTATTTGCTTTTACCAAGAACACTTTTATGAAGTCCAGTCTGGCTCTTGATGAACAGAAACTGTTTGGAAACAGCTGGTTGTTAGTGAGCCAAACCAAACCTGGACACGGCGTGACGTGACTGTATTTGCTGAAAGCTCACTAGGATGCTATGTCAGACAAATGCGCTCCTACAGTACAGGTGGCAGGAAAGGCTTGGCCATATGGAGAAGCATTGCTGTTGCTATCACTGCCAAAAGCTGTACTAGATGCCCCACAAAACAGAAAGAGGATTTACTACAGTCGAAGGGGCTTGTTAACTCTGTTGGTCATAAGATAACGAAAGCAAAAATGTTTTCCTTCACTAGAAAAAGCAGTAAGAGTGATGTTAGCTCAACAGTGGTCAGTATTAAGTGAACGATGCAGTTATGTAGGCAAGGAGCTATAGGAAGGTCTTATCAGTATTGCAGTCAAGATAAAGCAAGTATTTGCCACTCTGTTCCCTCTATCTTCTCTGGGCATATCAGCAGTGAGATCGTGCCTATTGTCACTCTTACCATGAGTTATGTGATTCTTTCACTTTTGAACTGGGCTCTGGCCTGTGATGCCCTCTGTGTCACTCACAGTTATGCAGTAAGTGAGTGAATTTGTATCTGCAGACACAGCAATGAAGACAGTGACCTGCCAGTTTTTCAATTCTACCCCCAATCAAAGAGGGATTTATTTCCTGATAGGAGTGTAAAATTTAGAGAAAATGGAGTTTAAGGCTTCAGATAGTTGCTGGGCTTCATCCTGTCTAAACCTAACTGCACACCAAAGACAGCCCAGATAGGCAGAGACACCTCAGACATCCCTCACATGGTACCACTGCACAGCAGTTAACTTTCATCAAAGGGAGAAAGACCATTTCTAAACCTTTCAGAATATGTGGAGGAACTTCCCTGTTCAGACAAAGCTGTCTAGGAGCTGAAGCAAAGTTGGGATAATCCTCCTCAGAGTCCTTGACTCTGCCATTTCCTCATGCCCATGCTGGTGCCCTGAGGGGAGGTGGTTTTCCAGGAGCAGGCAAGAATGCCTCACAACCGCTCCATGTACCTGTGAGGAGTTTTCATACTGACAGATGTAACCAGCTTATTGCTTAGGCCCTGAACTGAGTGCGTTGGCTTAGCCTGAGTCAGCTGCAGTTCTTCCAAAGAAATGTGTTTGCTGATGACTTACTTGCTCATGAGCTATGTTGGCATAGGTACAAAAGCTGTGAGCTTTTGTAGCAGTTGCAGCTGCAGCACCTCAAGAGGTCATCTAGACTAAACTACACCTAAACTACTTTGAACGACATTCATGCAGCCTGTTCTTAAGAGCCACCAGAAGTAAAGATTTCACATCCGCTTCAGCAATTGATTTCTCTGCTAACCTCTCTCTGCTGTTTCCCTAAGGTTTTTTTAAAGTGTTTAATCTAAATCCTTAAGCCAATAATAGCCACATGGACAAGATCCAAAAATAGCACTGACAATGGGTGTTAACACCAGTTCAGAAACCTTATGCTTCAGACTGCATACAAACTGTTTGATGGTCACACCACACTGGGCTGGTACCAAGAAGCAACCTGTAGGCAAAGTTATGCCATGGCTTTCCAGAGGGAGTACAGCTTCTCATGACTCCTATGTCTGCCTAGAAGTTTGTTGGGTAAGAGCATGGACAGAAAAACGTATTTCCCTCCAGCAATCCACACTGGAAGTTCAGGATTGTTTTGCAGCCTGAGGCAATGACAAAGGGACGTCTTGGGCATGCTTTGAGCCTACACCAAATAGCAGAAGGAAAAGACCTTTTATACCTGGAAGGTTGGCTGCTCTGAGGGGAATAGTCCCGAGGTGGGAATGTTGCTTCTGGTGATTGAATTAGTTCCCCTAGAGCATGTCTCCACAAGGCACTGTGTATCCTCATATGGATAGAGAGGTTTAGCCATGTCAGTGTTTTCTGAATCAGCAACCAGCCCAGTGGTTTAATGTAAGGAAACTAATTTCCTTGCTAGACATAAACACAACCCAAATCTGGTTAGAATTAACTAGGTGAAGTCTGAGCTCTTTTCTTCACCTCCATGGCATTTTCCTGCATTTCCCATAGAACGGCTCAAGTGCAGTTCCTCTCCCAAGCATTTCTGGGCTGGCAGTCATGCAAGAGACTTTCCAGTGCTTTGCAAAGCCTCCCTCTTCCGTCTATTTGGGAATATAAGGAAAACAGGCTGCCTCAAAATAGACTTCTGCTTTCCACTCTGACCAAAACCACTACCTGTTGGAAAGATGGCATTTCCCCCGCCCAGCCTAAGAATGGCTTTCTGAGAACTCTGCTTTTTCAGTGATTTGGATTCAGCTGGGCTGAAGCACAGCACAGGGACAATATTCAATTCTTCCTTGCTATTTTCTCTAGCTTTGATTCACTGCAATGTAATTTGGGAAGCTTAATCTAGTTTCATCAGCCATGACTGGAGATAGAAAACAGGGCAAGTTATCAGAAGATACAGCAGGGAGATAACTAAAGGAAGTTTCATTTGGCACAAATTATCAGGAAATCCTCCCAAAATCAAGCTGTCAAGGAAATGATGGAAGTACATGATTTCACTAAAAATGAACCCACACATATACCACAACACACACAAACACAAATACATGTCCCCTTTCCATCCTCTGGAAGTCAGTTTGCTTTTTTCTGGGGCTACTACAACTATTTTAATGTATCCTGGCTCCAGTCCAATCCTCTGCAATTGCTGGCAGACATTTTATATCATCCCTGTCATAAGTTTCACTGTCACAGCAGTTTGTGCTTTGATTTTTACTATGCCCAGAACCAAACTCAGCTGTGTGGGGCAGCTCAGGTTCTGCACCCAGGTCTAAGTGCAGCAGCTGGAACATCTGACCCAAACAGGTCTTTATCATTTACTCCCTGTACCATGGGAGTCCCTGGCAGCCACCTCTGGAGGAGGGCTGTGCTCCCCAAGAGCAGTTTGTGCTGCCAGCAGCTTCTGCAACAAAAGCAAAGGCAGCTCATGCCTGGGGACCAAAAGCAGTGTCACTTGGGGAAATTGGGGTGCAAGGTGGCAATTCTCAGTAATAAGTCTGCAACAGGATTGCCTGTAGGCATTGAAACTGCCTAATGTTTTTCCAGCCCTCAGAGAGCTGAATGCCCCCAGTCCTCCCCACAGAAGTCAAGGGCACCTTGTAGGAGGTGTGTTGTGGGGATCAGGCCCCACAGGCTCTGACTCCATCTCCAGTTTGTCTGCAGGTGTATAACTTCTGGCACACCTCAGTGCACCTAATTGTTGTCACTATTAGAGCACAAGGACAAATTGCTGACAAAGAGGGCTGCATAAAAATGCACTTGGGTGCAATAGCTGTGGCAGTATTTCAAACAGCTTCCTATTGTACATCTCCAAGAGAGATGCAAGCACGTGTGCTTTATAATTGTGCAACCATATCGCTGAATATGGATAGCACTTACAAGTGCTGTGTAACGTGTTGACAACTCTGCACACATAAATATGTATTGTTTTTCAGGCACAACCCAGGCAAAGAGAAAAAAGGAGTTTTTACTTTAATTTCTTCTGCAATGTCTGAGCTAACTGCTACAAGACTTACAAAGAAAAGTGGGAGTCCTAATGACTTAACAAGCAATTCAAGACAAAGCACCTCAGATCTCTAAGTTCAGCTCCCTAAATTTTTTTTATCTATGGCTCAGATCCTATCAGTTATTTCTTTTTATTATCATTATTATTATTTTTATTTTTTTGTACAGCTATTAGCTCTTGAATTCCCTAGTTTGTTCTCTACCTCTTTTGGGTGACTTTTCAAAATTCAGATCATTCCACAGTAAAAGCTTTAACTGTCCTTTATACCAAGATATCTCTTTCTTTTTGACATCAAGACTTTTCTCTTTGATAACTTCAAATGTTTCTCCCTCTCTACAGTGAGTACTTAATTCTCACCAATGGTTTTGCTTTTCTATCAAACATAGCAGTAACACCCTGAATGTTGTTAATCTGCTATGGCCATTGAGTGCTTTCTTTGCTTTTTTTTTAAACTTCCTACTGTATTTATATAAAAACCACCATTATTTATTCAACATTGTTGTGGGGGTTTTTGTTTTTCCTAATTATGTAAAAATACCCTTGCATTTTAAACTCAATTAAATCTTCCTTTATGTGTTAGCAGAGCTGCACAACAGAGGTTTTCATCCTGTGCACTGCTTTCGCTGACTGTGAAACAAATAAAAGCCAAGCTTTTGCATTTCATAACCTTGAAGTTCTCTGAGTAGTTTCACCTCCAGGGCTGGGTAACTGAATGTTTTCAAGCAGCTTAGAGAGAAAAATGGGGAGGGAGGAGGAGAAGGCAGCAGTAAACAAGAATATGATTTCAGATTTTCATGAGTTAGACTAAACTGAATAGCAGCAGCAGAAGCACAGAGAGACTGTATATACATGATGGAATGGTTTTATAATTTAAAATACATATTGTTTTAGACTTTCAGCATAAAAGGGGTAATGTGTTTCTCATAACATCCCACATTTTGTTATTACTTTTCACCCCATACCAGCACAAATGGTATTTGAGTGCTGACAGGCTGAAGGGAACCTGCAGAGACCATGTTATCTGTTGCTGGGGCATAGCTGCAGATGTGGTGTGTGGCAACCATGCTCATAGTTCTCTGCATTGCTACACAGCAATTTCAGGACAGACCTGGGAGTTTTACTGGAAAAGCAAATGCACTAGAGTGGAGGTAGTGACTCATGAGTGGTTATGAGCTGTGCAGCACTGCTAGGATCATGGGGCAGGCAGAACGTAATTGCTCACACTAAATCATCCCTGCCCCCTCTACACACTCAGGGCCTTTTTATTACCACAAGTGATCAAACCTCCCTTGTTTTCAAAATATTTGCAGTCCTCTAAGTTCATTGACTTTTCTCACTGCCCCGATTCACTTGCTCTATCAGTACCAAGTAAAAAAAGGTCTATCCCATCTAGAATTACCAGTACTGCTTTCTCTACTGGGCAAGTTTATCTGAAAGGCTGTTCATTCAACAGTTGACCTTGTCTGACCTTGGCTAGCTTGTGCTGGGATACAATTGCAGAAAAGTGCACAGAGAAGTTAATAAGAGACAGCTTTTCAGAAAAAATTGGGAGTTATTTACACCCACTATACAAAAACTCCAGCCCAGACATACAGAAAACCCTTGATTTGATATGAGACACATTGCTGCATTTATAGAAGAAAGTCTGGGGATTAAAAAAAAATTAAAAGTCAGACTTTATTATATAATGAAGCCAGGATGTTCTTTAGCTATGCCATGTGTTAGGTGTTTCATGGAACGTAGGTATTCCTGGTGGGACAACAGCTGTGAGATACTGCTTCCAAGGCTGGAATAAACTCCTAACATGCCTGCGGTATTTATTGTCTGTTAAACAAAACCTCTTGACAGTCATAATTTGAAATAATTCCTTTAGATTACAAATCAATTGTTAATGCATGTCTCCATATATTGAAGTTGGTTGAGTGTGGATGCATATTATTAATCTTGATTCTACAAAAAGCACATTTTTTTCCCCTCCTTTATTATGTTCCTACAGCATAGTGCAGTTGCAGATGTAATATGCAAAACATCAGTTTGCAAGCAGAAACTTGAAGCTGCACAAGGGCATAAAGATCTATGATTTTCAAAAAAAAGCTTACTCTGCAAAAAGTTTGAGAAGAAAGTGTGGACACTAGTAGGATGAACAGCTCCTTATCCACTGCAATTTCAAATCCAGTGAAATGTACCCCGTGTAGTCCAGAGTTCTCCCCCTATTTTTCTCTAGCACATTTATGCACATGCATGAGCATGATTACATTAATTTACAGCTCCGGAACAAGAAGGCATTCTGAGGTTTTCAAGATTTGCCTGGTGTGCTGTGGCCAGTCTCCTCTTTTCTTCATGGGTTCAGCATGTCAAGACACTGAGAGACACAAGGAATAGATTTCATAGTTGGAACTTACATGCAAAAACATGGCTTCTAATTTAAGTGACTTGGAACGTGGTATCTGCTCACAGGTAGGATGGGCCAATCTCCCTCACAAAAGACATCATAATTGTTTTTCTTTTTTAAGTGTCATAGACCATGAATTTTGACAGGAGGAAGAATGAGATTTGGGGACCAGTCTTATCTTCACTAATGACCTTGAGACAAAAAGTTAAGGTGTGCTAATGTATTTTGTTGCTGGTATGAGGCTGAGGGGCATTGTGAACACAGATAAGGTTTAGAAGACAGCACAGAAGAATCTGAAGACTTTGGTGGTCTGGCAAAAGGAAACAGGGTGGCATTTAGAGTGCAAAAAGTAACACAGAAAATTTATTATATTGGAGTTTTTTGGTTACAAATGACATGGGAAGAAAAACTTCTGTGCATCAGATGTTAACTGCGCACAGTTACTACATGATGTGATTTCTGATAAGGAAGTGAAAGGTATCAAACACATTGTGTCTGCTTTGCATGAATATGAATCTAAACCAGAGTTAGAACATATATTTTATAGTATGATAAGACTTGTAAGGACCAGTTTGTGGGAAGAACCAAGCTGGCTATGTACTGGATCAATTTGTGAAGTGCTTTACATAGTGGCCTCATCCATTACTTCAAGAAATGGGCTCACTGAGGATAAAGGCCCTTTCCACACCTTTTTTCCTTAATGGTACTGCCCTCATCTTTGATCAGGGTTCTTGGCTAGGTTCCTAATTTGTTGATTAGCTGGGATGTCCTTTTGAAAAAATGAATACCATTTGATTGTACCAGCTGTGGCAAAACTACTCTTTCTGCACAATTTAGAAGTAGCTGTACACTTTTCACAACTGGGATGGACTTTGTAATCATTTTCATGGGGTCTAATTGGAGGCACCAACTAGTTGGAGGACACTAGAGGTGTCCTCCAAAGCTCAATACTGTTCAAGTACTGGGTCCATTAAGTTATTCATCAATGACTTGGGTGAAGGCACAGAGTGCTTGCTCACCAAGTTTGCTGGTAACACAAAGCTGTGAGGAGTGGCCGATACCCCAGAGTGCTGTGCAGCCCTTCAGAAGGACCTCGACAGGCTGGAGAGAGAGGCAGAGAAGAACTCTCTGAAGTTCAGCAAAGGCCAACGCAGGGTCCTGCCCCAGGGGAGGAATAACCCCAGGCACCAGCACAGGCTGGGGGTGACCTGCTGGGAAGCAGCTCTGCAGAGAAGGACCTGGGCGTCCTGGCGGACACCAAGCTGTCCATGAGCCAGCAGTGGGTCCTGGTGGCCAAAAAGGCCGATGGCATCCTAGGTGCATTAGGAAGAGCATTGCCAGCAGGTTGAGGGAGGTGATCCTGGCCCCTCTGCTCAGCCCTGGTGAGGCCTCATTTGGATAGCTGTGTCCAGTTCTGGGCTCCTCAGGATGTGGACCTCCTGGAGTGCTCCAGTGGAGGTTAATGAAGATGACTAAGGGACTAGAGCACCTCTCTTACATGGAAAGGCTGTGGGAACTCGGCCTGTTCAGGCTTGAGAGAAGACAGCTGAGAGGGGACCACATCACTGTCTACGAGTATCTGAAGGGAGGGTGCCAAGAGGCTCTTCTTGGTGGTGCCAAGCAATAGGACAAGAGGTAATGGGCAGAAAATGATGCAAAGAAAGTTCCACCTGAATGTGAGGAAGAACTTCTTCTCTGTGCAGTGACTCTGCACTGGAACAGACTGTTCAGAGGGGGTTGTGGAGTCTTTCCCACTGGAGATCCTCAAGAATTGTCTAGACACAATCCTGTGCCATGTGCTTTAGAAATGACCCTGCTTAAGTTGGGAGGTTGGACCAGATGACCAACTGTGGTGCCTTCCAACCTTATCCATTCTGCAATTCCTTGACTCTGTGATTCTGTGACTTGGCAGTCTGCTGCCCTGTGTCCAGACCACCCCCTCCCACAGGCTGCTCTGGCTGGCCCCTGTTCCTTCCAGTGCAGTGGGCCTCTCTCCACTGCCCTGTCTCCAGCCAAGCACAGCCCAGCAGGAAGGGTTTTGGCTACGAAAAACTCAGGTTGCTCTGTCACAACCCTTCAACTCCAGGACTGACTTTAACATGACTGGGATGAGAGCAAGCTTCAGAGGCAAATAGAAAATATAGTGCTAAATATTCTTCCTATACTAAACCCAGAGAGTCTGCCCTAAAACCAATGTCCAGCACCTACATACTGAAGGAAGAAGAAGAAAAAGGAAGGCCCTATCACTAAGTCATACTTCTATAAAATGCTGTGATACAGCAGCAATGACCGAAGAACTAAGACAGGCTAAATGGATACCTGTTCTTGAATGGTGGGTATTATGTATGACGTTAAATGCAAAGCCCAGTGGTACCCCTGTAGAGGTAAGAGTAGGAAGGATGATTATTATCTTCAAAGCATTTAATCTGTATTTAGTGAACAGTGATTATAAAGGCTGCCCATTCAGTAATGAGATTCAGACTCCTTTAGTTAATTGATATATAGCAGATAACATTGAAAGAGATCTTCTTCAGTTCAATGCCACTTTATATTTTAGTTGTAGTAAGTTAAATAAAGTTTTCTCTGAGCATTCATACGCAATAAATAAATTGGTTTGTTTGAATTTGCTTGTAAGTTTTTGTTGGAGAGGAAACTGGGCTTGCAGGGTTTGTTGGAAGTGATGGAGTTTTTTAAGACACATGCCTGTAAACCTTTACATCATGACCTACTACGGTGTTGTGTCTCAAGGTACTTCCCTGGCAGAAAGAAAAACCCAATCTTGACATATTTTAGTTCTAGCAGAAAGTGCATTAGGAAGAATGAATTCTCAGACTTTGTAAGAACACAGAGCATGTAGAAGGAATAAAAAAACAACCAAACAAAAGGAAAGAATAACACAAGCGTTTTCTATGTAATCCCTGCTTATTTGCAGGCTGAATATTTATGCTTAGTTTTTCTCTTCCTGCACATATGAATGATGAATTTAGCATGCACAAAAGCAAAGGTGATTGTGAGTACTCCATGCTAATGGCTATTATTCATGTGCAGATGGCAGCTGTAAGATATAGAAGTGATATTAATATTGCCTCACTTTTCCCAACTCCAACTCCACTCACTTGCTCTCCTCTGTCTGCAGTACACAAGTTGCAGTTTATCAAATGGTCCTCCACTCTCCGAAGGAAAGCTATGAATTTGCTGGAGTGTGAAGGGGTGCCAGAGACATTTTCTTTTGACATAACTGTAGAACAACGATGCAATTCAGCTAAACAACTGTTTTTTTTAAAAACTGTCTTGTTTTGTTCATCCTGTGCAGTGATTGCCCAAAGATGCCACTTACCTCAGAGCAGGCTAGTCCCAGCAGCTGATGTGACCTTGGACACAATGATGGAGTACAAAGAGTGATTAGTCCCTCTGCTGTGCCTGTTGTTAGTGTCCTGACAGCACATGGGATGAAAAAAATAGACAGTTTAATGGAGCTGGATGAGAGCTTCAGCTGTCTGGGAAGCAGAGGAAGGCGGCCCATACATCAAAAACCAGGCTTGGGACAAGAGTAGAAGGGAAGCGTGCACAAGTGAGTCTGCATCCATCTGAAGCAAACTCATGGTACTCATTTCTTGGCCTTCCTCTCGTTTTAGCAGATACCTGTGAAGCTCCCTGACACCCCTATATGCCATCCTTCTGTCTCACACCATCCTCACAAAGGGACAGCATCCTACTGCTCCCAGGCAATCCACTAGCTCCAGGGATAGAGGCTGTGTAGGAATATTGCTTTTTTAATATGGTGCCAGAGATGGAAATCCACTTCCTCTCCTCCCCTCACCTCTCCTCTCTAAAAAACTGCACACTGAAAATAAATTAAATTAAAAGGAACATGAAGACTGAGAAAAATCAGTTACTCCAAATTAGCAAATATGGTTTTGAAGGTACTTAAACCTTAGATCAGCCTCTTTCAGTGTATGCTTTCCAAGCTGTTTTCACTTATGTCATGACAAGGAATCTAAAACTGACACCTTTGCAGCAGAAAAGGGTTTAGTGAAGCCACAGTTATCTTTACATTCTTGCTGACAGTGAATCATTTCATTCAGCCAGCTGAAATCCTCAAATTCTGTAAAAGGAACTTTTCTTGCGCTTCAGACAAGGGAAAAAATGTCAGGCTGTTGTTATTTCAGGGACAAAATTTTAACCGGGAGAGCTGCACCAAATTTGTCTAAAATCCTGCTGATCTTGTCCTTAGTCCTTCCCAGAAACTAAATCCAAATATAACCTTTCCACCCCTTCCCAACGTTTAAAATTATTCTGTTAATATTTTTAGCATGAATTTTTGATTTCTTCCTGTTTCCAGAAAAGCAGGCAGAGTTAATGAATTTCTCCAAGTCCTGTGGAAAAAGCTGTCAGGGATTAAGTCTTGTGTCTCATATTGTCTGGAATTACAGGTACTCAGTGATCTCACAGCCCCATGCTCTAAATGCTATGAAGACACAACAGAGACTGCTAAGGAGAGCTCATCTTCTCCACCTCATGAGCTGTGACTTCCTTACTCACAAGATACTATAAAAGGACTTCTAATATAAATAATGCATCATCCTTAACTGAAATATAATCAGCAGAAATTAATTTGAATATTAATGCATGAGACGTGTATATTCATCTCTATTAGCTGTCTACAGCTGTCCCATTTTGCTGAGATCTCTGGCCCATACATTCCCTTGTAGCACAGATTGGGAGGGCCATCAGGGGTGTATTACTGTGGTCAAACTAGTCTTAATTACAATACATCCACAACCCCTGAGCAGTTCTACTGGAGAACATCGAATCTGGATACTGTCTTCCATCCCTCCCTCAGCACCTGCACTGTTTACACACACTTTCTGTCTTTGACAAAATCCCTTCTAGGCTGGGGGGATTCACCCAGGTCACCACCACTACAGAAGAAGTATGGGGGTCACTTTGTGTGATGTTGGCTGAATGAATGATGGGTCCAACTGTGCTTATATGACTGTCCTCACACCAAAAAAAAACCCCTCCCTATGCTGCTGAAAGGCGGCTCCTCCTGGGAAGCTGACCTTCATTTTTTAGAGGACATTATTCTATCTGCAGCTGAATTTATATAAAAGCTATGGACAGAATACAACAAAACAGCTGAAAATAAAGATTCTGTTTTTAATATGGGTGTATGAATATCTCCTCCACAGATTTGTACAGCATCAGCCTTGAGTGGAAAAATCACCATGCTAGACATTTTGTGTAAACTGCCCAATCTTTTGCTCTCACATTCCTCACACAATCATACAGCCTATTACCTCCCCAAGGCCATAACTGTGATGCAGCTGGACAGAATATCCTGAACAATGAAATGAAAACCCTACAATAAAAAACAAAGCTAGGGTTTGGGATTCATGACAATATATCTGGGGCAGAGTCATTCAACCTGTGGTTGTAATTATTCTCTGAAAAAGCAGCACAAATTCAGTCATTCAGAAGGAAAGTCTTACAGACCTCTAGCATTGCTATAAAAAGAACCAAACAGTATTGCCTCTGACACATAAAAATATCTACTTGTACAAAAAACCAGACGACTCCACCACTGTAGATTGATTGTGTAAAAACAGCTATCACCACTGCTGGCTAAATGCAGAAATAATACTCAGCTCCTGAAAGAAAAGGTTTTGCTTTGTTAAATTTAACATGCTACTGTGAGAGATACTTTCTAATGATGCTGAATAAGTTGAGAACACAAATCTCACTTAATTTGAGGCTAGAGGTAAACCTAAGCTGCGGTTCACAGCCTGAGTCAATATTCTTCCTCTGTCTTCCCAGTCTTCCTAAATAAGCAAAGGCAGGGACTATAAAGAACATATGGGATGCCAACCAGGACATAATCAGCAAAACATGGGACATTCTGAGCATACAAGGCAGATGATCACTCAGAAAGATGTTGATGTCCTTATGCCTATTCATTTATCTACTTGAATCAAAGGAATGGAGGAGGAGGGGGAATGGGTATTAGTAAGCAGGGAGGGAGTCTAGGCATGATTAACAATAGGTGTGAGACAGGAAGAACTAGATTAAACTGATCCATATGCAAATGATCTGAGTCTGATTGAATCAAACCATGCACAGTTTAATGAGTATGGTAAGATGCCTTTATCTCTGCTTGGATGTGTACCGAAAAGAAGGACTGCTCCAAGATAAAACACAGTTTAATAAGGAGGTTTTTCATCACAGGGTCGATCTGCATTTGCATTTCTCTCTCTGAGCCACACAGCTTTCCTCAATGTCCATTCCTTTTCAAGAGATTAGCTGGGTATGTATTGTTAACACACACCTTAGGGCATTGCATACTTAACATGTGCATGAGTTTTAGCTTGGTCCTTCATGACCTGGATAAAACATCTCAGAATGAAGACTAAGTGGAAAAGTCTTATTTTTTTGCTTATCTACTGAGCATTCTTTGACCTTCTGTTATTTCGAAGCTTTGTAAAATCTTTTCAGTATTCATACACTGATACAGAGAGAGAACATAGCTTGGGTACTTACAGCATCATGGGCTAGACTCAGAATGGCATCATGCCTGCGAAAGGGTGATAACTCCAGCTTCCGTGGAGTTAATCTGATTTTATGGCACTGTAGCTGAGGTCTAGCCCTCTATTTCTGAACTATGTGTTGGTTTCTTCCAAGTGGCTGCCTTTGAACACTGAATAAGGTAGCTAGGCACTGTCTCAGCCTCACCTGTTGTATGCTCTGCTTACTGTTACAGGCGCAAATGAAATAAAACAGAGGCAACCTTCTGCTTGTGCAAGTAAGACAGGGAAATCTCCAAGGCTCTCAGGTTGATCATAGCAAAGAGAGCTGACAGACGCCTGTGCTCAGGCTCCAGCAGAAGTGGCGTGTAGTAAGCACTGGTATTCTCATCCAGCTATGATTAAAGCTGTGGTTAGCAAAAACCTTAAATCAGACTATACCTTATTTTTACTTTAAGGCATAATAAGCAGTGCAAGTTCCTCCACTTGAGATCTAACCTCACTGGGACATTTTTTAGTGGCCATCTATGGATACTGTGTTCTTCCTCACTCAGGGCAAAGTTTTCCTGTTTAAGTACTATGTTTTTCTCTAAAGCCTGTGTACACAGTAACATGCTACATACTGCAAATAGAAAGTGCTTCAATCTCAAAGTGCTGATGCTGCATAGTTACTCTCCAGCTAATACAGGCAAATAAATACCAGTGGTCATCCAAATGCTTTCCTGAAGAAGTCCCTTTTCACAGCACCTATAGTTTGCCTGTGCAATAAGGAACTCTTGAACTAGGCTGCTTAACAGTCTACCTACTCATCCTCAGCTTCAAATGATCACCTTCATCCTTATATCATGAAGATGAGAAATTTCAATAGAAACAAGGCACTTGAACAAAAACTTTTCCATTGATTTCAACACAAAAAATCACAGGCCTAAATGCTTTGCAGATTGAGAATCCAAACCTGTAATTGCTCATTCCATCATTATTAATATCATACTTATTTTCCATCCCTGGCCTGCTTCATGACTTTAGAAATTTCTGGTTTTATATTCCTTTGAATACAAGTTATGCTTACATCATATATTTAAATTACTTTGAGTTTCACTTCTGTGTCTTTTAGCATTCTTGACTCTATGCTGATGTGTCTGCAGCTTTGAATTTCATCATTAATTCTGGCTCAGCAACTACCAAGTCCTTTCTTATCTTATAGTTTTTCCCTGTATACATTCCTTTACAGTTAATGCTACAGCCACACCATTTTTCCTCACAGACTATGGGTCCCACAGCAGTAGAAGGCTGAATCTTTTTAACCCATTGCCAAAACACAGTTGTGCCAACAATTAGAAGAGTCCTACTTCTGTCCTAGCTTACTGTTATTTATTATCATCTAAGGTATCACAATGCTGATGGTTCAGGAGCAGTCAGGATAACAGAACAACTCAGTTGCTGGTGGCAGCGAACTTACATGCCCCTGTGCCTTGTGAGAATATGCACTCCCAGGGCTGGGTGTGAAGGAGGTAGTTTGGAAGCTGGCACACACCTCCTTACCTCTTGGCATGGTCTAACGTGGAATAGAATCACAGAATCATTTAGGTTGGAAAAGACTTGTAAGACTGAGTCCAACCATTAACCCAGCCCTGTCCATGTCCCTAACCATGTCCCTAAGCACCACATCTACATGTCTTTTAAATACCTTCAGGGATGGTGACTCAACTTACTCCACTGGGCAGTCTGTTCCAATGTTGACAACCCATTCCATGAAGAAACTTTTCCTAATATCCAACCTAAACCCACCCTGGGATAACTTGAGGCCACTTCCTCTTGTCCTGTCAATTGTGATGTGGGAGAAGAGGATGACCCCAGTTTTAAACAACCTCTTTTCAAGTAGTTGTAAAGAGTAATAATACCTCCCTGAAGCCTCCCTTTCTCCATGCTAAACAACCCAAGAGGGATGGATGCTAAACAAACACAGGACAAAAATACACTGCTTGTGCCAAAGTGTTTATTTCTTGAAGTACAAGTAAATACGGACAGATGAGAGATGCAAAGGGTTAATGGAGGAACATCCACTGAATTTAACTTAAGAGAGCTAACTGTAGTGTGTGCTAATAACAGCTGCATCAATAGACCTTGCTGTCAGGCTCCTGTGGGGGCAGTTCAGAGAATTCCTAATCATCCCTCAAAGGACCCTGTCTGTCATTATGGATTAAACAGAGAAATCAGATTGCTAACATGGTGAATTGAAGTTGGATGCTTAAAATTAAGTGATGTGAATGTTGCCTTTCCTCCACTCCCACTTCCCACCTTCTACCTGATGATGGACATGACTATAGGCAACAGTGTCAAAGGGCTGCTAAGCTTCATATGAAGGGAAGAATTTTTAAGGTCAGATTTGAAGACAGAGAAGAATGCAATTTTGTGACTGTGGCAGGGAGTTTAAGTGAAATCACAGAGATGGGTGTTCAGAAGGGTAGTGAGTGGTTGATGGAGGCTGGCACCACCACAGCTATCCAAGGCATGATATGGAGTGGCTGTACGTTTTTAGGCCTACATCTCAGGCACAGTTCCAACCCTCCTTTGATTAGGTGCTGTCAGATGTCTCTTGGAAGTCTCTGCTCTTCTTGGGCTAAATCTGGATTGGTGTTAAAACATGAGTTCACACTGGCATCCTTTCTCAGGTGCCTGTTACAAGGAACAAATTCATCATCTTCCAGTGAACTGCTTGGGGTGAGATTCTGACCACTTTGTAAGTCTAGTACAACTTTGGTTTTAGTTACCTCAGGATTCAATGATTCGGTTTTAAACATTTTCATCTTCTTATGTAGGTGGCCGTCCCTGTTCCAGTGGTGGTCTGGTATTTCCCTTCCCTCACAGATGGGAAGGATGTGTCTGTCTGATTTCAGATTCTTAGCATCTGTCAAACATGACAGTTAAACTCCTTGCAGTCCTTTCAGCTGTCCAGTTTATGTTTTCCTCTTATAACCGGAGGAGCTGCCATTCACAATTACTCCAGACCTGGTGTGAATATTTAAAACCTTCATAACTTTTTGAGTGCAGGTTGTGGAATAGGTCTAGGATGAGTAAGGACTTGTACTCTGTCCATGAATTCATGGTGGGAAGCAAAGCTGTCAAAAACATGTGCTATTAATGCCACCAGAGTGTGCTTCCACTTTATTTGTGTAATTTTATACTGACACCTTAGTCCCCTGTCATTTGTACTTTGCCCCTAGGATCAACACTGGATTCTGTATTGAAAATTGAGAGCGAGTATTTATTGTAGGCTTTGAGCCATATCTAAATGATGTTTGATCTCAATGCCATTATCATAGCATAGCTGTCTCTTTCTTCTTTCCAATTCTCTTTCATTCATAACGCTGAAAGACCTTTTAATCTTTATGCAATTTCCTCTGCAAGGTCTAAATCACCTTGATATTTGGCAACATTGATTCTGCTTTTCCCTTCTTGATTGCTCAATCTTAGGGAATTTCCTGAATAATAAAAATTATGTCCATATATGCAAACGTGGTCATAAGGTCTCTTTTGGCACCTTTTCTCTATTTATTATATCTAATTTATAGAGGATTTGTATTAGTCCAAATGTGTTCTTTAGAAGGCCCGATCCAATTTCTGTTTAAGTCTATGGCACTTTCATGATAGATCTTAATGGTCATGGGATTTAGCCCAAAGCCTGGTGTATTTAAGTCAGTTTTAATCTGATGGGCCTGTAATAAAACCAGTGACTTTGATCTTCTTTTCTGGGAGTTCAACTGAATCAGAGACTTTAATTTTTATTTTTTAACCTCAAGTAACTGCATGTTAGCTGGGTGACTGTGAGGACAGTCCTGCACAAGTAGTTCTTTTAGTTCAGAACAGTGCAAAAGACTTTGGATTAAGAAGTAAACTATTTTCATTACAGGCCAAACTGGGGATACATTACATAGAACCTTTACTATAGAAATAATTATCTATTTCTATTAAGGCCTAGTAATTATATGCATGTGTGTATGCATATGTGTGTGTATATATATGCATATTTCCATATACATACTGTATATGAATTTATTTATTTATGTATTTATGAATTAAGTTCAATTTTTTTTTCATAACAAGACACTAAAACAGCACTTGCCCTCTTCACCCTTACTGGACTTTTTCTTGGGCAGAATCTTGATGTCTTTTATAATCTGGGCTTCTCAAATAGCAGTTGTGATGAAATTTTTTCCTGATATGCTCTTCTGTCCAGTAGGAATTGACTGTAGATCACCAAACTGTTACCAAGTAGTAACAACTTACAGATGCTGTCAAGATTGGCTTGATATGAACCCGTGAGCTAGAGGTGAGGGAATAACTTACTAACCATTCTTTTGTGCCACATATTCCCCAGCACTGACAATTTAACAGAATTGCCAGAATGCTCATCTATTACAATCACAAATCAGATGGCCAACAACCTTAGTGTTTTAATCTTAATCTGCCTTTGTTTCTCCCCTTGTTTTCTCTTTCCCCTCTGCCCCTAACACATACAAACACAGAGACTTTCCGCTTTTATAAATACAATGGATGTTGTTGTCAGTTCAGATAAGAGCAAATGCCAGATAGGATAGCAATATTTTCAGTCCTGGCAAATGCAATCATAAGTTCAGTTTATTAATATTGCAACAGTTGCACTAAATGAGATCACTTGGATAACAAAACATTTATCAACAAAACGCTGCCACCTACTGAAGTTTTGCAAACAGCCCAGATGATTGGATAAGATCACAAATTCACTCTGTCACAAGCTTATGGTCTTTGCTGAAATCATTCTGAGGGGAAAAAAAAGCAAGAATGATAACCAGCAGAACAAGAAAAGACATCTCTTTCATGCAGACTGTTCAGCAAGTGTCAGGGTAAATCCTGGAGAGCAACCTCCAAAGAGGAAAGGAGATTTGGCTCTTTGAGCTCTGTATGCCATGGAGTTTTCAAGCATTGTGGCTAGGGAACTCATGTTATCAAACACTTTGGCTTGCAGTAGCCCATTATAAACTTCCAGTTTTCTTGCGCCGATGTTCAAAGCTTCTATTCAGGCCCTACTAAACCAATATTACAACTTGCCAGCTTTTTGTTGCACTGCACCACCCCAGATTATAAAGGCTTTGTAAATAAATATAAAAGAAGTCTTAGTGATTACAACAAATCTTGTTTATTTTCTGTTGCAAGATCTCAATCAACCAAATAATTATCATTATTTCAGTACAGGTACCAGCCATGCCATGAAACAAGGCTAAATCCTGCACACCATACAGGTGTGTCAATCACCTGTAGATGATTAACCATGCAAGGGCTGACAAGACTTTGGATAGGAATTGTTGTGCCCACTTGAAACTGCAGACAGCACTTCTAGACTGCCATAGACAAAAATGGCTTTTAGGCAAGAATGTGGATCTCATTTCCTACTGCCTTGGGAGAACTGCTTTGTGGGTTTAGCTGTTAGTTATTGGTAGAAGCATTTGAAGGAAATGCAAACAAAATTATACATGGTGCAACTATTTTTCTACATCATGGGTAGAAAGGAGTATTTATGTCAATCAAGTAAAGCAAACTCAAAGAGTCAGGACAGCACAGTTTAGGAATTACAGTCTCAGTGCCATTACTTCATGCAATGGGTGATTCACCTTTACCCTTGCAATATTATTCAGTTTCTGATTTGTAATGACCACAAAAGTAATATTTAAACATGGAACATCCCTGGATGCTAAAATTATAGACAACTTACAGGGCATGAAAAAATGTCTGATTTTTAAGACTGGACAACAACAGAGCATTTAAATGTGTGCATAATTTTAAGCATGGGAGTAATTCCATTGAAATAAACAAGACTACTCAAACATTTCTGATTTTGCATGTGCTTCTGTGCTGTGCTAGCTTAGGGGCTAAGAATGGACATGCTTATTTAACACAGTGTTTATCTACTAAGCCTACATTCAGCATTACTGATTCCTTTCCCTTTCATCAGACGGATACAAGTTCTTCTCCATTTTTCTAGCCTCCTTCTGGGTCAGTTTCAAACTTTCTTATGCCTTCCAATGCATTTGCATTTTATATCTGATGTAGAAAATAGCAGCTATAAACCCTGAGTCCTGAGGGAGTAAAGTAGATGACTTAAAAAGAAACACTCAGAGGTTAGTCTAGATTAGGGGACACAATTGATACTAGTCTGGGGCTGGCTCTTCCTGACCTAATTTTGGACATTTTTGCATTGGGAAGCAGGATCTCCTTTCTTTGGATTTAGCTCTTTGCGACTGCCCTTGGGTTCCCCTTCACAACTTGACTAACCCTGGATTCATTCTCTCTTCCTGATGCAGGAATTGTCCTTACTGCAGTGATGCCAAGATTGCTTTATGCAGGACATTAATATATATACTCTCTACTGTTTTGGGGAACTCCAGCTAGTGACAAGGCAGACATAGAATCTTTAACTTAACTTGGCCACTATGTTTAACTCTTTTGCAGTAAAACCTACAACATCTTTAGTCTTCAGTGAGTTTTTAAACATGGATTGTTTGTGATGGGTTAGTTATCCTGTTGTACCTGTTATGTGTATCCAGGGCCAGCTCCACCACCTTCCTTGCTGTGCAAGCAGGGCAAAACCTGAAATCCCCACTGTGGGCCACCTGGAACTGGTGTTACCAGATATAAGCTCTGACTAGTTTAAGTAGGCTTGGGCTTTGAGCTGCGCTTTGTTGCAGCTGTTCTCCAACACAAAGGAACTTCAAAGGGTTTTGACTCCACTCGGGGACACTGCAGCCAACACATCTGCTAGCTGTGGAGATGAAAGCGACTGTTTAGCGCACACCATTGCCCTAACAAGTGCACAGGTGCGATTTCTGGCTGGTGCTCTTCACATTGGCCTGTCTGTATTTAAATTCTTCTATCAGGATTTGGGGTTATTTCTGAGCTCAGAGCTCCTAGCCTGTCACTCAGTGACACAATTCTTCTAACAGCATCTAGACATTGCTTCTTCCTTCGGCATCTGTGGACTTTCCACAGTTGTACTGTATTATATTGTACTGTTGCCCTACGTCCACGTTAGTGATCTGCTACGAGAAGCCACTCCTTTTGTGATAGAAAATGGCTCAGTGAAGAGACATGAGAATACTGGTTTCTACAGACAATCTATTCATAAAACCAAGAAAACACCTCCTGATTTAGGGCCAAGGTCCCACTGCAACCTATTGAGGGCACACTCACTCTGCCCAGGGCAGAGCCATGTCAGATGCTCCCAGGAGCAAGACAGCTACGTCTGTGGGGCTGTCCAGCCCTCTGGTGAAACACTGCTCATGGCAATGGTGCTCCATCATTAGAGGCTCCAGGGGGACGTACAGGATGATCCTGAGGTACATGTGCCCACAAATAGGTCTGGCAGCAAACAAGAGTGTATGCAGCCAGGCTTTCATGCACAGTGTGGAACTTGGCAGGTTTTGCCCTTACAGATCTATTTGTCCTTTGAGTTGCAATGGAGGAGGCAGGGAAAATTATTATAAATCATTTTGTACTGGAGTCTGGGGTGGCACCAGGGTGATGAAATGAGCTCTTACTCCCTTCAGTGAGAGAAGTCTCCAAGCTGTTAGAAGAAGCTGTGGCTCCTAAACACAATTTTTAACCTTACTTTGATCACTGCTTTGCTTTCTAAACCACTGGTGAGGTGGAAGGAGAGATCTTGTGGAGCTCCCTACTAGGCAGCACTGTGCCATTTGGATGGTGTCATGATAAATGCCTGTGCAAGCTCCCAGGCTGGAGAAAATAACTTTGTTGGTGCTGCTACAGTGGCAGGTCTGATATCCTTGATGTGTATCGTCTGGAAAAATCACTGCTCTCCACTTCTTGCTGCACAAGCATGCTAACAAAATTTAACATCAAAAAATCCATTATGAGTTTAAGTAGCTAGTCAAAACAGTATATTTTAGGGGATTATTTTAATCAACCTCAGGGGAAAGAACATTTTACTCCATACAGATACAATTTTTGAAGGCACGACCTCTAGAGGTTCTCTCTTGCATCTGACTTACCTGGACGTTTTACAAGTAAAACTTTCTGTATGTGTTAGATTTTCTAGTCACACCTATCAAAGAAGTTGGTCACTATGTCATTAAATTAGCAGTGCTTGTTAGTTTGCATTTTTGTGGTCGATAAATCTTTACCAGTGAAGACCAGAGCATGATCTCGTTTCTCATGTGGAAGTTTAGAGTAGAGCACACTTGCAAATATTGTCTCTATGTTTAGCATAGGTTATCCTGAGCTGTTCCAGAGTGGAGGCAGGGCTTGTGCTGGAGAGAGTTAGGCATGAGGAGCTTGGCTGACTGTGGCTGGTGGGAATAGCTCCTGGGTGGCTGTTACTTGCCCTCTGAGCAGATTAACTTTGAAGTAAAGAACTACTATTTTCAATTCAAGGTTCTCACAAAATCAACAAGTAGGTAAAGTTGTATGAATGATTTGAAATCCTAGAGCACTGTGACACTGCCATGGCAACAGGCATGGCACCCAGCTTCCATGTACCTTGCTAGGGCATCACATCCTGCTGGACTCCAGTGTCTCCATAAACTGGCTGCAGGAAATATGGTTTCTACAGGGAAAAATCTTCAGAAAAACCAGCTACCTGAGAAACCATCTGAGCTAGCTAGAAGCAAAACAGAATTGACACAAGCAACACTTTGATACACAAGATGGTGTGCCTGACAAGAGATGGGCTCCTAAGCAGTCCAGACATGTCACTTTTGTGTGTCTCACTGTCAGGAACTTCTCCTTGAGGTGACTACATCTTGATAATTGTTTTGTTAAACCCAGACTGATTTTCAGAGAAGCCGATAAATAACACAAACCAGGCAGTTATTGGTGTCTATGGCACTCACTGGATATGTGGGTGTTCAATTCTGCTCTCCACTAGCCATTGTTTTCTGTTCCTGTCACTCTGGGAAGCACCTGTGAAGAATTGTGTCACTGCCTCAGCATAATGGTACATGTCTACTGCCAGAAACATGCACATCTATCTTTTAAATTAGGTGGCCATGAAGCAGCAGGTTTGATTCTAAAAGACTGAATGGACATCCTCCCTCCCTCCATCCCTCCCTCCCTCCCTCCTTCCTTCCCTCCTTCCCTCCTTCCTTCCTTCTTGCCTTCCTGCCTGCCTTCCTGCCTGCCTGCCTTCCTGCCTTCCTGCCTGCCTGCCTTCCTGCCTTCCTTCCTGCCTTCCTGCCTTCCTTCTTGCCTGCCTGCCTGCCTGCTTGCCTTGCCTGCTTTCCTTGCCTGCCTTCCTGCCTGCCTGCCTTCCTACCTTGCCTGCCTTCCTGCCTTTCCTGCCTTCCTGCCTGCCTTCCTGCCTGTCCGCCTTTGCGCCTTCCCTACTTCCTTTCCCTCCTTCCTTCCTTCCGTCCTCCTGCCCACACTCCTTTTGTTTTTAAAGGCATACACAAAAACTTCTGGAAATGTCTATAATTGCTAACTCAAATTTATTTTTTTTAAATGCAAGAAACCACTCACTGTATGTTCTATCACAGAAAAAGGACATAATAATAATCTATTGTAAATTTTGAGATAAAGAATAAACTACACACCATGGACATGACTCTTTTACTTCTCATATTATTCAGGTCCTTTCAGATGCTTTTAGAATGTGTATAAATTCACTCCAACTATAGTAACTATACATACTTTTTAGCTTTCATCATGTTACTTAAAATTTCATTTTATTTACCATTAACAAAATGAACAACCTTTGAACACCTTCACACTCTTTCTTACGTTCTCATTTCTTTCTGAAAAACAAACATGGATATTGATAATCAAAAGCCATTACAGGCAAGATGTATACCTCATTTCTGGAATCACATTACACCACTATAAATTAATTCTGCATTTTGCCTAGAAGGAATAAGCAACATTAACCCGGTCCACACAATTGATTCAGTGTCACTCTAACCAAGGCATAGACATCCTTCTGCAGACTGTATCTGTTCGTGTTCATTCAGATAGTTAATCCACAGCAGGTCAAGACTGTGACTTGCCAAGAATGTATGAAATGTCCTAACTGTGGACAGTAAAGTTGTTCTGTGAGTGCTGAGGTCCACATTTGGAAGGAAGCAGTGCTGTACAATGGGATGAAGGGAGACTAGGGCATGGCTAGCAAATTTGTGTCTGTAAGGCTCCCCAACTCTTACAACACTGGGCAGCGGGTGGGGAAGGAGACCTTCTGTTGTTTTCCTCAGACACTGCAGCAGTGCCCACCTTGCTGTGGGGGAGACAGGGAGCTGACTGCAAAAGTTCTGCCAGGAGTAAATCACCACAGCACCCCAGGCATGACACTGATTGGCACTGACCATTGCACAGTGTGTACAGCGCTGTACCAGCGGCGAACCCAATCCCTTCAGCTGGATTTCCTGTCCCTTCTCACTACAGATGCTCCAACTTAACTAAACCAACATGTATATTACTTCAGGGAGGTTTTTTTTATTTGTATGGAGCCCAGTGTTCTCCACTTGGCACCGTATGAGTTTGTTCCCATTTCATGAAGCCAGCACCTAAATAATCTGTAAGCCAGCATTGTAACTTCCCTGCTCTTTGGCATGTATTTCAAAGTCACACTACACAGATTTAAGGCTGGTGTATGGTAAAGAAATTAAATTTTCAAGTGCCAACTCATCACATCAGGTTGACTCAACTCCCACTGTGTTGCTGAATTTACTTGAACCATTTATTATGGGTGTGGGGCTAAGGGGAGTCTAAGAAAAATGGTTTCTTTACCAAGACAGCAAATAAGGAAATACATGTTTTAAAGTGCAAACTCTTATATCTGAAAAATTGGGCATTGTGCCTTGTGTGATGTATGCCCTGTCTGAAAATTACATAACTATGTATGTGTGTGTGTATTTGTGGTTTTATTACAGGAAGCTCAGAGTGAGACCTGGGAGAGCTGGACACCCATGGAATCTGCCAGGTGGAAATAATGTTCGTAATATTTCCTGTCGAAGAGTTAGTAAACTACAAGAGTGCCAGGAGCTCATTAATGTGCCATTCTCAGACTGCATTCCATGAAGACAGGGACAAAGACCTGCGCTTCTGTAAATGTGCTCCTTTCTTAAAGTAGTGGCCCATGGGATGGGACCAGCCTTGTAACAGCTCAAGTCACCATTTCTGGGGACCACTGGAAGCTTTCAACTCATTTTCATACTAGAAGCTTAAGGGATAAAAGCCCCATTAACCCAACCCTCCATCCCCTGCCTTCTCCTGCTAACAGTTTACTGTTGGGTCAGGAAGAGATGATTAAAATTGTGGAGGTCCTCTGCTCCCCACTGGAAATACTGTGCTTAGCCAGAGGATGTCATATGGGGCTTTGACTGAGGAAAGCTGCCAGTCAGGTTTGCATTCATAACTTGCAGATACCGAAGACACGTGCTAACAGATACTCCAGCTCCTGCTATATCATTTACAGTATTTGCAAACAATGAAATATAATGCAGGTATATCCTGATCCTTCATTAATCAGGAAAAAACAACATTAGAGGAAGCACTGGGGGCCCAGCTCTGCTTTCCAACGTGGACGCACCTTAACCCCCATTAATTTCAGATGCAGTCACACGTGTGTATCCTGAGGGGGTGATTGCATCCTACATCAGCTACAAGTGACCGAGAAAGGGAAAATAACTGGCCTGATACTGGTCATTTGGACAATGTGTATTTGATGTGTCAGAGTCGTTCCAACCTTCCAGTTACCAGATGTCCGTAAAAATTCATAGCAGGCTATTAAATTTAGCAGATCCCGTCTTAATTAGATTAGCTTCTGCTCAGCATGACAGCAGAGTATTTCACTGATGGAGGATTTATAAAGATTTCTGGTGGGAATTCTTTATGGAAGATGTAGTCTTTTATCCAATGGGATTTACAAATGGAGAGGGGGGAGGGAGGAGAGAAAGCCCTGATAAGGACACACAAACATTGTCATGGCATGTTAAAACATAAATGGGAGCTTTTATTTTATGGATGTTCTCTTTTTATTTCTCTTTTGCAATACGGGCAGGCGGTGTGAGCATTTTTTGTGTCCTTGCATTATCAGGCCCAGCTAACATAATGGCATACGGGTGGTGGAAAACTACAAGCAAATTCTTGTTGTCAAATTCCCTCCTAAAACTAGCACCAAAGGAGTACTCAATGTTCAGTTGCCTGTCAGGTCATGAGTTATTTTTTCACCTACAGGAAACAGAACTGTACAGTTTGTCTTGGGCTGGTTTTATGTGCTATAATCCAGCATCTATCCATCTATTGCCCTTCTTTCTTTAAGGTCACTGGAAAAAAAAAGACACAAAAAACCCCCCCAACAACCAAAAAACCTACTTTCTTACTAATTCTGCCTCTGTCCCAGTGCCAATAATTTTCTGGTTTTCTCTGCAAGGTTTTTATGGAAGATATATACCGTTAATGGTGACACTGGTGTCAGTAACAGAACGTGAGCAGCAGCAATGCCTGCGCTCTATTCCCAGAGTGTAGATAACTTCATAAAGAAAAAAGGTGGGTGGAGGGGAGGGGAGATCTGGATAATTTTTCTTGTCATTTGATTTCACCACTGAAAAGGTCACTCCCTGTAAGAAGAGACTGTCTTCTCTCTGAGATGTCTGGGGGAGGAGCAGGAATGGCAGAGCCAAAATGGGGGGGACCCTTGCTACCACGCAGCTTTTGTGAGGTGGCAGAGCAGCCCTTCTGAGCACAAGGGCATGCAACGCCCAGAGTATGCATGCTGGCAGCTGATAAAAACAGAAAGGGTCCATCCCTTGCTCACGCTGCGGGCTGATAGCATTCACATCATACACCGTTTGTTACTAGGCAACTGATTAAATATACGTGCTGGTCCTTCAAGCAGTGCTTGCAATTAATTAACCAAACCATTTTCATTTTGACTGTCTTCCGTCCTCCCCTCCCCACCACCAACCACCTTCCCAAATGCTGACATCTGACACAAGTGAGAGGGATTTGATGCTCCTCCTGACCTGTGGTGTAATAAAACAAAGAATGGAATCTTTGCATAGTGGATGTGGTCTACACCTGGGCAGTGGACACTTCTGAGCATCACTGGTGGGTCCAGATAGCAGTGTGCACAAAGAACAGACATTTTGCTTTGCTTTGCTTTGCCAAGGTCAATGTAAACTGAACTGTGAAAACCACAGGGCAAAGTCCAAAAGAAGTTCTGCTGGCAATTCTATTTGAAGTGCAGTTGTATTGAAGGATGGAGGCTGGGTCTTTTTTCTTGGTTTTAAAATTGGGATTCCTATCCCTAAAGTACTCATTCTGAAATTTAAAACCACTTGTACCATTTGCATGTGTACATATACAACCACATATATATATGGTGATAAATACAAGTATTTATAAAGCTACTAATATATATTAGTGGTGGTAAAGCCCAGATGTCACCAACTCTAACTGCACACTCATCTGTCATAGCTGTTATGCTGGGACCCCAAAACCAGGCAGTCACTGCACCACTGAGCTCACAGTCTCTAAATAGCAATGACAGGCAAAGTGGAAGAACGGATCTAGACATCAAAGGTTGTTCAAGGTCATACAGGGGGTCAGTAGCAGTGCTAGGAATAGAAAATGGCTTTTGTTTTTGAGATCATATTTTCTAATAAAAAAGAAAAAAAATCAGTGAGTCATCTCACCCCAAATCCTCCCTCTAATTTTGTAATACAGTTGTCATATTAAACTTGTATGAAATAGACTGGAATTACACATGGAAAATGGGTAACTACAAGGATCCTGGAAGATCTGACTGTTCCTATTACACTTGATCAAATGCAACTGTCAGCTGCTTTGGCAGAGATCACCTTTGATGATTAAAAGGAGAGGACTACATTACAAGAGGGTTTGAGCATGAAACCACTTGCTGCAATCCACAATTAAACCGGAGAGGCTATTGTTCTGTTTCTGACTGGGAACAGAGTTACAAATTTATTGGAGTTCACAGGCTTGCTGCAGAGCTTGTCTTTAACAAAATTGTAGCCCCATTCTGTATCAGAGCTTCCTACCCTGCTCAAAACCTCCAGTGCATTAAAGAAGCAATTTAGGGTTTATTTGAAGGGGGAAAAATAGAATGTCGAGTTGGGTTTCTTTCTTCCTTCCTCCCACTGGCTTTCTGCTGAGGAGGGCGGGATTTGAATCAGCAGATTCTCAATGGCACTGTCGCCTATCAGAGCTGGTATAGATTCACTAGACATGGGTAAGAAGCAAATAATGAAGCACAGACTAACTGACAATTTAAGGGGTTTTTTTTAACACACTGGCCAGCAGCTGATTTGGTGTGAACCATCTGTGGATCCACGCTGCTTTATGCTGCCTGTGCCTTTGAGTCAGAACTGGAACGGTACTTCTGAAAAAAGCACTCTTTGGGTTTTTGACTCTTTTAAATGAGTCACGGCCATTTTCCACTCCTGATGGGACTCAGCTACCTTGGCCTGCTTTGCTTTGTCTCTGGCCTGTCATTTTTTTGGCCTGTACTCCATTTTGAATAAAGAATGGCTTGTGGCTTTTACCAGCCTTGCATGAGCTGGGTAAATCTGCATGGTTGCAAAAGCAGCCCCTCAGCTGACACCCTGTCTGCCACACATTCTCACAGCCTGTGGTGGTGACAACCGGCACAGGTTGTCCATTATGAGATAGCAGATTACGCCCCTCTTCTCCAAAACTGGCTGGTTGCTTTCAGCAGTCCTGGTGAGTGGTGCACTCCTCCTCTTTAACTTTCACTGTGGCTTTGCTGACCTTTGAATGAGAAAAACATTAGTAAAGAGCAATTTTATGCCCTCATAAAGAGTTACATGTTACTAGGCACTAATGGAAGAAAAAGCAACCAGGCCAAAAGATCTCAGCCTCTCAGCCTCCTGCCACTGCTTTCTTTAATGGTGCTGCTGCATTGTTAATCTACGTTGGACTCATCAATGGCTGCAAATCCCACCCAGATGATGTTATGATGGTTCACGGTGCCAGTATGGGCCCTGCTCCTCAGCCCTGCTAATCCACAGGGGTGGAGGGAGAAAGTCAGAGAACACCTGTATTTCTTGCAGGTTTCTGCATGCTGCTCCTTTCCTCTTATCCCTATAATGATTTGTATTTAATTGGCTTGTAATTACACCCACTTTTCTTTTTTTTTTTTTTTCCCTTCTAGCTCATCTTGGTTTTTCCATATCCATATATGGTCGGTCACTAGCCTCAATTTTTTTCCACCACAATGAGACAATAAATCCTGTGGGGCTGGACAGGAAACCCAGCTTGCCAAGAAGAGGCAGGATGAATATTTCCTAGAGACAGCTAGAAGTTTGAGTGCGTATTGTCCATACAGCATATTTCAAGGAGTGCCCAGGGCAAGCCTGGGAAAAGTTTTATGTCTGCAACAGTATTTCTTTCTGGAAAAACAGATTTTAAAAAAAGCCCACTGTGTATTTTTTGCTCCTTTTATGTGTGTGGAATCCATGATACACAGAAGTTGGTTCATCTCAAAACTTCAGCTAGGACCTGTTTTTTTATAGGCAGAAGATAATCACATAGAAATGCCTCCTTAGAAAATGTGCATTTGCTGTCTCTTCAGCTAGATGTGTGCATATTCCTCAAGTTGGAAACAACTTCTGGGATCTTGCTGTTCCAAACACCTTCATTAAAAACACTGAACAAGTTTTATTAATACTTTCTTGGGCTTGCAAGCATGTCTAGGCTCATTCATGTTTATGCTTCACTGCAAACACTGGCGAACTCTCTGATCACACGTTCCACCCAACTTCTTGTTCCTTTAAATGCAGCAGAGATCCTGAGACACTGGGATATTGTAACAAAACTTAGATGAACTCAATAAAATGGTGGTAGATGGCATGCTAATGACACAGTGACTACTCTGCATGTTCTGTATGAAAATATTGTGGATCCTTTTTGAAGCAATCGTTTCTGTAAGACTCCAGTAGTATTTGTAGTCTAGAAAATCCACTCCAGGTATTGCAAAAATATTACCGTGCAGTAAGAATATGATGAGGTTCAGACACAACACTATCTTACTCTGCATGTAATGGCATTGCTTTGCATCCTGGAAAAGTGGTGCAAAATTTCCATACTTGAGAAGGCACTGCTTTCAAATATGAAGAAGTTACCATTGTTGCTGCTAGTGTAAGTTCAGGGAGAGCACTCAGAAGCAGAATCGTTGGTGCCCTTTTATAGCTGGCTACATTAATCACTATGTCATTCAAATTAAGTCACTTACTGACATAGGAGCTGGTTTGTGAACATCAGGAAAAGAACTGAGTCTTTGGTCATCAGTACATGGACAAATAAAATTCCCAGACATACACAAGTCTGAGAGTACAGCATCACTCAACTGTGCTCTTTTGCTTGCACACACACAGCCACACTCCTAAAGGGCTTGCCAGTGCAGTGTAGTGTTGAATTATACAGGCTAACTCTACAAGCTAGCTCTACAGGAATTAGCTTGGGGACTGGAGTAAGTCTAACAGCAGTAGCAGGATACATTAGCTTGCTTGGCTGAGTTAGCCTGTCTGTCGACCACTATGATTAGAAGGCTTCTAGGATTAGATTGCTGGATCTAAGTCATGAAAGCTACCTTGGGTCTTTCAGCGTGATACGGTGAATCGTCACCCTCTCATCCCTCAACCCCCACCCAGCCCAGAGCACTTTGCAGGACACAGGCTACACCTACTTAGATTCAAGATCTGGATTCTTAATGGAATGAACTGGCCCAGCTTCACCGTGGAAGTCAGTGCTATAGCTACACTGATTTACACTGACAGACTCCTGGCTGAGATGTTTCAGTCTGTCAGTTGTACTTACCATGCTCTGCCAATCTGGGGGGGCTAGTCATACTCTTATTCCTTTTAATGATGATTCTGCTGCAGTTGTCTTTTTTTGCTTGTTGCGGTTAAGGCCAACAGGCACTATTATGGTCTTCTAGCTTGGTCTTGCAATGATTTTAGCTTTAAGGGATAATTTTGAATAGCACTGCAGAAGCAGTAGCAGCTTCCTTACACTGCCAGACGTCAAGGCTCAATCCCTCAGTCTGCTTCCCCCATGTTTCAACCTGCAGAGTGTTATGCTAATTTTGCTTGCAGCTTCAAGTCAGCTGAATTTCCGGCTGGCTTCAACTTAAGCTGTTTTTATTTCAAATAAGGTAAATTACCCGCTTCAGCCCAGGGCTCGGTTTCCAAGCTTCCGTTCTGCTGGTTTTCAGGCTTCACTTCCAGCAGCTCTGCATAATCCCTGCAGAAGGCATGTCCTCCGCTCCTCCTGTGCCAGGGACATGCTGCTTTGTTTGGCTGCTCCTGGGGCTGGAATCCTCCTCTTCCTCCTCCCTCTGCTCTCAGGACTTTTGGTCTGAAATCAACAGAAGTTATTTTTAACCTTTATTTAAGAGACTTCTGCTAAGAGCAGCTTGCCAGTCCCTAGAGCCTCCTCCCTGTTTGTCTCCAGACTTTGCTCCAGAAGCTCCCACTGCAGAAATGGAAAGTGCGCTTGACAGTCATCCCCATTACCAGCTACAATTATGCAGTACACCTGATGGGGCTGAGAGCTCCCTAGCAGGCCTGTGGTTGCCAGCTTGCCTTTCCTGAGGCTTGCAGGGCTTGTGAAAAATTCAGTAGTAACAAGACTGTGACAGTGTGAAGGTAATCCTAATCGGAGACTGTAGGAGAAAGTAAAACCAGGAGCATCTGTGGAGGCAAACCCTGGTGGTTTGCCATGGAACCCCAGTGTACGCAGTCAGACTCCTCTCGCCATGGAGAGAGAGGACCATGGGGAGGTCAACAGCTCTTAGATCTCCAGCCACCACAGCTCACTGCAGTACACTGCCTGTGTGTGTGTGTCAGCTGCCATGCACTTCCTAATACATCAGAGAGGTCAGCCATCTCTGCCATTGTGCCTAAAAAGCCTGAGACAGTTTCTCTCTAAAGGGATTACATTGAAATAAAAAATCCAGACAGGTGAAGGAAAACAAAATACAGAGAGATGAGGTGGCTTACTTGTGGCCACATGGCAGATCAAAGCTGAGATATCAGTCTCCCTCACTACACTGATCCCTTTAAGTGTCATGGCCCTATGGAGCAGGTTAGTGTATGCTCCTGCTTCAAAAACTTCAGGAAACCAAATATAAACGTAGAAGAAAACTGCATGAGGCATCATATTATAGCATAAAGGAATAGCATTTCTTTTCTTGCTTTGTGGAAAGCTGAAATTTTATGTGCTGTGTGTTGGCATTTCCTGTGATATTGCCACAGGCACAGGACTCAGATTGTTCAGGAGCACATTAAATACTATTTCACAGATATAACTTTGGACAGGAATCTGTTTTATGCATATGGGATGGACAGGCAAACCATCATCTGAGAGATTGTTAGAATCCACAAAATATTATTGAGGTGCTCTGCAGAAATCTCCACCCAATAAGGGTAATCCAGCCCCCATTTCTCTATGATTTACTCAAAAGTATCCATTTTGGTGTTATTTTATCCCTATTTTACAATACTTACATTTGTCTTGGTTTGCCCTTCCTATGTGCAGACAGATCATTTAGGAACACAGGATAATTGCTATTGTGGTGGACTGATCCTGTCCAGCGGCCAAGTTCCCACACAGCTGCTTACTCAGCCTTGCTCCCACAGAAGGATGGGGGACAGAAGAGGAAAAGCAAAACTGAGAAAACTTGTTTAATTGGTGAAGAAAAGAGAAAAGGAAAACTGTGCACAAACAGTCACTATGCCCCACAAGCAGAATAGTCAGTCTCCAAGCACTGGACACTTTGGAAGCCAAAAAGCTCTTTTTCTATCCCCGTTTTCATTGCTGAGCATGACACTATATGGTGTGCAGCACCCCTTTAGCCAGTTCAGGTCAGCTATCATGACCATGTCCCCTCCCAACTGCTTGTTCACCTCTTACCTATTTGTCCCAGGAAGGGGGACAGAGTGGAAAAAAGATAAATCCTTGATGCTGTGCAGGCACTGTTCAGCAACAGCTTAAACATTAGTGTGCTGTGAACACTGTTTTAGACACAAACCCGAAGCACAGCACCATTGGGACTGCTATGAAGAAAGTCAACTCCATCCCAGACAGAAAAAGCACAGGTACCTTTTAAAAGATACCCTGCTTCAGAGAAGGTTATAACTGTCTCTGAATCAATAGATAGGGGGGATTATACAGGAAACAGGATTCGTAGGTGCCTCCAGAGAATGGTCTCTTGGATATGGGTTTGCCTCTTTTCACTACCAACGCCAAGCTTTTCATTTCAATACCAAGCTTTTAGATAGCTGAAGTGAATTGAGATGACCCTTATTCTTCAGTGCTTAGCCATGAGACCTTCTCCTGTTTTCTATCAGTTGTTATGCTATACCTAAGTGGTTGTTATCTGTCCCACAACAGGTTTCATGCAGCTTATAATTTTACCTTTAAATACAGTAACTAATTTTACATCTCCCTTTCTCATATTTCTCCTCAGAACTGAATCCCAGAGGTTAAAACCATATATTTTCTTGTAGTAGTGTGTATTTTTACTGAGTAAGCCTTTTGGATGCTTCTTGGCCATGGATCCTACCTTCTCAAATGTAGAGTGCAGATTCTTTGCCTTTTGTTAAAAGTAACCAAAAAGCTGTGACTGAGCAAAAGCTCTGAACTGTGATAAATGTCACCCCCAAATAAATATTGACTTTTAAGTGTCAATTCTTAATAACGATAGCTGTCAAAGCCCAATAAACCAAATTACAGTGCAATAAAAGATATTTCACTACTTTAGTTTAAATATGTGCCGAAGCTTTTATTGTGTAACATGGAAAGACAGAGATTCTACACGGCCTTCTTGGTACAAGAGAGATATTTATTAAATTTATGTGATATATATTGTACTAATATAGCCATGTGTGTTGCATTTCAGGCATAGTTTACTTCTTTTGCTTTTCTGTCTGTTTTTAATGAACTTTTAGTGCTGTTTTCTTCATGTCTGCTTCGAAATGGCTCTCCCCACACAGGTGTGTCTGCCTTTCTGCTTTCACTGTGGCCTTTGAACTAGTCAGTCATTTCTAACCAGTTTGAAAGCAAAAATATCTCAGATACACTAAGAAGTTTAATCAAACCAGGTAGCTTTTAGTGGCCTGCTGACAGGAAACACTGCATTATAAGCTAATCTTTCCTAAACAACAGCTAATCCACATGCAAGAGGACTGCCCTGGCTACCTTTCTCTCAGAAAAGATTTGGCTGGAGTCTCTGATTTCCAGGCTCCAGAGAACCTAAGCATAAGGAGCAGAGCCAGAAGAAACCCAGCCTTGTCAGACCTTTTGGCAGCTCCTTTCGTTGTTTCTCCTTTGAGCAGGGTGGGATGACCTTGAACGTGATGGCCAAGGCAAAAACAGGTCATGCCATCTCCTAATACGAAATCACAGGATTGCAATCTTTTCTTTATTGGCTTTTTTAAAAAAAACCTTTTTCATAAGTTTTTCAAAAAGACTTATGCTTTCTCAACCACCACTGCATGGTCAGGAGTCAGTTTCCTTGAGTTGACTGTACAGGTGCCTGAAAGGTGGTGGTAGTCAGGTGGGGGTCAGTCTCTTTTTCCAGGCAACAACTGACAGAACAAGAGGACACAGTCTTAAGCTGCGCCAAGTGAAATTTAGGTTGGATGTTAGAAAAAACGTTTTTCACTGAAAGAGTGATAAAGTTCTGGAATCATCTGCACAGGGAGGTGGTAGAGTCACCATCCCTGGATGTGTTTAAAAAAAGACTGGATGTGGCACTTGGTGCCATGGTTTAGTTGAGGTGGTGTTAGGGCATGGGTTGGACTTGGTGATCTTGAAGGTCTCTTCCAACCTGGTGATTCCATGATTCTGTGATTCTGTGATGTATTTGGGGATGTTTAAAAGAAATTCAAAACCTACCCACACACAAGTGGTAGTTTGTAGTGTTCTTTACAACATGTTCTTCTCCTGCGTGTGTTTAATTTCATCCACTATCTCAGTTTTCTTAATTTTTTCATCCTCTGCAATTTCTCATGACACAAACTTTGTCACCTTTGCTCTTCACTGTGGTCTTCAGATCATTAATATCCCAGACACATGTCATATTTTTAATCTCTGGGGCATCCTACATGGAAGCCCTTTCCATGCTGAGGTGGACCATTTGTTCCTCCTCTTTGTTTCCATTCTCTCAGCTGTGGGCTTTTTTCTCCCCCTATCCATGCAGGACTTTACCTCTCACCTCGTGGTTACTAAGTTTCCTTTATAGCCTCTTCTCAGGAACTTTATCAAAAGCCTTTTGAAGGTCTAAATAAAATACAGACACTGGTTTTCCTTTATCCACTGTTTTGTTAACTCTTTTAAAGGTCCTGAAGAGGTTTGAGGTTTCTTCTAAGACAGAGGTCATGCTGGTTTGTCCCTACCATATCACCCTCATCTACTGTTCCTGCTTTATAAGAATGTCTAATGACTCCCCTGCACCAGGAGTGTGCTGCTTAAGAACAGAAAGCAGAGGGAGTTACTTGTCTGTGGAGACTTTTCCTTACAGCCTTCTAGCTGGTTGGTTTATGCAGCCTTTAAGCCCTGAGGTAAGGAAACAGGAAAACAGATTAATAGACATAGCAATCTCCCCCAAGATACTTCTAGATAAACACAGCCTTGGGCATTTAGAAAGTCGGATTTATTACACCTTAAAAGAGGTTCCTGAAAACCACGGCTGTTTTATTTTAAAGTATGCAGCCAAAGGCATGCACTTCTTTAATCTCTGCCACTCTTTCCTGATAGACAACCAAAAGCATAGGTCCCAGGGTTTAGAAACAGTTGTGTATAAACTGGAAACAATCTCAGCAAGCCTTTAGAACAATGAAGATCTCTTTGGGGGCACTGAAGTGGATTTGAACTAAAGCCAAAACACATTTCCAGTGCACAAGCGGTACAGAAACAGACTCAAATGCACAATTGATATTGGTAGGGTAATATAATTGCCAACATTTTCCTGGAAAAATGAGAATGCAGACAGTGATGTTTGAAGGTAGGTGGTTTTTTATGCTCAAAACAGCACTGAAGAGCAAACCCAGGCCTCAGTGTTTGGCTGGCGCTGGAAGTCTGGGATTCCCATCTGTGACTGTTGTTGCCTGCAAAGTGGCATTACCAGTGTACTCACTTCTCATCACTGGTTGAATGCATCCCAAGATCCCAACTCCTACCTGCAATGTACTGTTGGTGAGTGTGTTGCATATGCCCAGGTCAGTTGCATACGCCCAGCTCAGTTTAAGTATATACTTTTGGGAACTATGGAAATTTTTCATTCATGTTATCTGGGCTAAAAGTCTTTGAAAAGGTGGCTTTGTCATTCAGCATTCATCTCTTTCTTTATCTCCACAAAGGCAGGAACATGTATTTGTTGATTTGCTTTTGACATGCGAAGGAAAGACTCAATAGTCCTATCCTCATCCTGTAATATTTTTTCCCCCGAGTGATCCCATTCCCTCCCTTCCCTCAGTTCCCAACAAACAGGTAAGTACTATAATTGGAAATGTTCTGACTCCTCAAAAGGCTCCCTTCTCTTAGAGTTTGTGGTCTATAGTATTTTTTACCAAGATATAGGTAAGAAGCACCCACCACCATGGGCTTATGCTAGAAGATAAGGGACTAATTTATACCATTTTCCATGCCAGGTTTATAATTTACTAATAAAATTCTGTAAGTTTCTTTTGTGGACCCTCTGACTTTTGTTGCTCCTTTTTGACCATAAGCATTTGTGAATTTTGGGTGCTCCCTTCCCCTTAAGGATGGGACACCACAAAGGGTCTTTCTTACTTGCTAAATGTGTTACTTTTTGTTACTTGCAAAAAGAAGGACTAAACTCAGGTCTATTTGATGCCATGATAGTCTGGATTTTTTAAAAATACTCCAATGTCATTGAGAGGGATCTCAGTTCTGAAAGGAACTTCTGGTCCCTCTGGAGATGCTGAGGACTGCTGGAGAACTATAAACCCAGCACTGTTCATAGTCATAACTGCTAAAACCAGTACAATAGTTCTTGGACTGGAGCACACGGGGCTGGGGATTATAAGATTCCCTTTTCTTCAAGCTGGTTCCTGCCTCAGATACATCCACCTGTACATGTACAGGACACCCACATATGTACCCACATATGCAGGAAAAAAATCTGCTGATAATGTGGGATTGGGTCTAGCACTAAATATTTTGTCTTCCCTTCCAGTGCATCTTCACAAGCCTCCCTGGATACTCCTCGTCCCCAGTATTTGGATTTGTCTTTTTCTGCACTGCCTGAAGCACAGTTTGCTCACGCTTAGGTGATTTACTAAAGGCTGCATAACCGCTTGGAAATATGCAAGGCTGTTTTTGGCAGTGCTGGTGTAGATATTTCAGTGCCCTGCCTCAGATTGATAGTGCTGCGCAGCGAAGAGAAGGCAGCTCTGGAAAATGTTTTGAGTTCAAAAGGAAGAAGAATCTTTTTAATCATGCAGGCTCTCAGGAAACCCAAGACTCAGTGGGACAGTTTCCTCACAGTTGGGACTGTCCCAGAAAATCAGTGGCATTTGAACGCAAGATCACAGCCAAGGAAAGCGCTGCAGTGATGGAGAGGGCCCCAGCCAGTGTGAGTGAAATGGCTACTGCCTCTCCTGCCGCCAACAACTGGCAGGGAGACTTGGGGTTCAGTATTGCAGAAAGAACAGCATATTTAGCAATGTCACCTTTTCTATTTGAAATATCTGTGAGGGTTTGGATCATATAAGAAGCTTTTAAAATGAGTGTGGCACAAGGAACTATTTCAAGTCTCCTCAGATTATATTCAGGGCCTGATCCGGCAATTTCTTGCTTTCTTTCTTTTTCTCCCCTCCCCAAATATACATATCCTGACTGACTCCTATGAGATTAATTCAAACAGAGCAACTGCTGGATTAGACCTTAATCCCTTTTCCATCCATTTAAATCATCCTGAATGGCGAGGGATTGTGGTGTGTTTCAGCGCTGGCCTAAGATTCATTTTATTCTGGCATCTTGTTGCTGTTTTGCATCTGTTTTCTGTCTTTTTTTTTTTTTTTTTTTTTTTTTTTTGGTAAATTCTCTGGCTTCAGTTGTATTTGTAACTTGCGATCTTACCAATATGGTCTGGCAATGACATTTGTCTTGAGGGGATCACTTTCCCCCGGTCTTCCTCTGCAAGAGCCAGTTGATTCTTATGAAACATCCCTCTCCCATCCGCCTGGCTCTGCTCTGCAGCTTCATGGGGTGTGAACTTTGAAAGGCTCAGCTCAGATTATCCACATTTATACTGTTTTTTTTCCAGCAGTACCCCCTCCCCCCAACTAGTCACTAGCTGCCATACACAGTTAAGATGACAGCGCTGCCCAAATAGCAGAGAGTGGGCTACTACACAGAAACCTCTTTGATACAGGAGTTCTCTCAAGGGAAGCGGCGGTCACCTCCCAGCCACCAAACTCTTGTCAATCTGGGAATCAAGTTCAACAGCAAGCACCTCTCTGCACAGCCTGAACTGCGGGAGGCGGGAGCAGCACACGGTGACCAACGCAGTGACCAACTCCGCCCTTGCAGTGCGAGCAGCCCCGCTCCGTACGGCCCCGGTTCTGCCTCTGCGCAGGGACGGACCCCTGGTCGGGACGGGGGGGAGGCGGCAGGCGGTGCGGGAGGCTTTCGGAGCGCGGGGCCGGTGGCGGTGCCCTCAGGGCCGCGCTGCCCAGGGAGCGGCCGGGGCAGGGCGGCGGCGGGGCCGGGCCCGCCTGCCCGAACGCGGGGTCGTGACGCCCTCTAGTGGGGACGGCGCGGCGCGGCCGGGCGGGGAGCGGGCAGCGGGGCCCGGCCGGGCCGGGGCCGCCGTGGGGAGGCCGTGGGCGCAGGCTCCGCCGGAGGTGCTTGTGTCCGTGTGGCTGTGGGCCGAGATTGGGGTGTGGTGCGGGCTCGGGTGTGGGTGCCAGTAGGGGTGAACGAACGCCGCCACCTCCCAGCCCAGAGAGCCACCTCGTGTTTTAGCCCTGCGGATAATCCAATGCCCTGTCGTTCTCGGCCCCCACAGCCTCTTGAAGCCCCTTGGGTGGGGAGTGGGGATTTGCGTAATTTAAGAGGAAACGACTTGGCCGTCCCTGTTCCGGGGGATGTAAAGCAGCCCGTGGCAGCACTCAGTGAGAGCCCAAGCCCCAGCAGGAGAGCCAGACTGGACTGATTCCTCCAGGAACATCAGGCGCATTGTACAGGTGCATCAGGCACTAGAGGGAGGGTCTGCCCTGGCCTTCTTATTCTGCCAGGCTGGAGTGCCACATGGCGTGAGAGTGGGATAGAGTCATAGACTCGTTTAGGTTGGAAAGGACTTTTAAGATCATCAAGTCCAACAATTAACACAGCACTGCAGAGTCCACCACTAGACCATGTCCCCAAGTGCCACATCTACACGTATTTACAATTCCTCCAGGGATGGGAACTCTACTAATTCCCTGTGCAGCCTGTTCCAATGCTTGACAACCCTTTCAGCGAAGAATTTTTTCCTAATATCCAATCTAAATCCAATAATAAATCTAATAATAAACCTAAAAATAAATCAAATAGGTGCCACCAAGCCAGGTGGCAGCAGCTTAGTGAGAGCATATACCGTGATTTTCTCTCTCCTTTTCTCACGCTTGCCCTGCCTAGCTTTGGTGTGCTTTTGTTTTGCTGCACCCTGCTTTTTTCTTCTTGTGTCCTCCTGAAGATGCCTTCCTATTAAAAGCTGAAAGGTTTGAAATGATGGTTGACCTGAAAATTTTAGCTGGTTCAGGTGTGCTTCTTGTGTCTTACTGAGCTAAGTTTGCTCATGCTTAAACACAGTTTTGCATCAACTGGATCAGGAGGAACCACCTATGTGTCACTGTTTGGGATAACTAGAATAGATTTCTTTTTTGGGGGCTTTAGAAAAAGAGTGATGTGTTGGCTCTTCCAGCCACATGCAGGAGGTACTTGTGGAATTCAGAGCTGAAAGCCTTTCTAGCAACAAGCTCCTGAAGTAGGGAGGGTGCTCTTTGCTATCTGGCGTCAAACATATTTTGAAAGTGTTGTTTGCTCATTGTCATTGGTGCCAGCCCAGATCTCTGTTTGCCAGTGCTGGTGGTTTGGCATCACTGATCTAGAGTGAGATCAAACAAGGGGGAATACGGAGCCAGAGCCTCAGTTTATTTACCCTAGTGTGAGTGAATGGAGAAATGCCAGTGTTAAATGTAGGTAAGCAAATACATAATCTGTCACTTAGACTCATTTTGACACTTGGTAAGAATAACTTACAAAGCATCCTGTTGGACTACAGTAAAAAAGCAAAGACTGTCTGCATCTACTTTATCCATACGCTTCTTACTAAGGAGAAAGTTTGTAATCTAATCAATTAGCAAAATGAAACATGAATGTTGCCTAGCTCCATATCCCTGTCACCCAGTGTAACTTGCATCTCTATAATTTCCCTTCTGTGGAATGTCTTCATCCCTTCAGCACGAAGAATAACAACTAGTATATGAAATACTTTAATTCTCTTAAATTAGTTGTGTCAAGTAGAGATTGAAGGTAACCAAAATACCATCTCAAAATACATTTTAATACACCAACTGAAGCATTGAACAATATAGAACAGCCAAAGACTGTACATGTATTTTCAATACTCTTTTATTATGCATAAGATTTTTCAGTTGTTGTTACATGCTGACAGTATTCTTAGTAGCTTGACACAATTGATTTTTTTTCTCCTGGGGAACATACATGGGGTAAACAAGCAACTCAGTCCATCAGGAAAGCTGGGAGCACTGATCTTTTGTTCCTGATGAGTGTGGTCAAGGCATCTTATATTTCACCATTTCTGGTTTATATGTGTAGCTGGGGCTCTGTGTTTCCAAAGCCAAAATGATTGAGGTAACTGAAGTTGTTCTGTTCAAAATTCTTTTTTTTTTTTTTTTTTTTTTTAAATTTTTATGAAAGAAGTAGTAGAACTAGTTTTAGCTTGTATCTGTAAACCGCTCTCTTAGTGTGAATTTGAAGGTATGTCCTGTACAGTCTGCTGCAGGAAACTGACATCTGTGTTTGCAAGTAGGCAAACATTGTTTAACCCTCAGATAATGCTGTGTTTAAATGATTTAAGTAGTTTGTTTAGTTATTCATGTTTTTTTCTGCTGAGTTTCACAGATAGTCTATTGAATGAATTTGCTACCAGCTATTGAAACAGTAGCATTTAAGTAAATATCACACAGTATTTTCAGAAGGCTATTTTCTGTTTCAAAAGTCTAAATATTGAAGCAGAGACTTGATTCAAAATGTCTCATTTAGCTAATCAAGGAAAAGAAATATCTGCTCTCTGTCTGCTATTCTGAGTTTCAGCATTCTTTTGACTAGTCTTGCAATGAATTGCTGTGGACAACAACTAATTCAGACAATAATTTCAAAGGAATAACTGAGAAACTCACAACAATGTTTGCAGATAAGAAAAGGACTTTATAATTGAGTAAGTTATTCACTGTCAGCTATCCACTCAGCCACTACTGTGCAGTATCTCTTCTTCATGTGGAGCTTTAGAGAACATTAGCACCTCGCTCCTATCCCTACAGGATAAATGTGGCTTGTTGCATGTCAGACCAGTGGTTAGGTAAGACATCTACAGTAAGTGGTTTCCAGGATTTTCCTTCTAGGCCAACAGTTAGTAAACAACCCTTCAAAATGCTGTGAAAATGGTTCCATTTTCCTTTGGCCCCTGGATAATAAGTAGCAGGAGCCCTGTGATTCACTGTGTCTCGTCCTCAGTTCTTCTGAAGATGAAGTCCAGGGTTAGAAACCAGTTTCTTTTGGATTTCCTTCATGGTTGAAATTTGTTAACAAGAACTTGATTACTGCAGTGGAAGTAACTTGGGAAGTAATGGCTACTTCTGGCTATTTGCTGAAGCAATCAATTGCACTAATAGTGTAGCTGCCATCCCCTGCTGCTACTTGAGGTGTTCCTCCAATTTCAATAGCATTTCCCCCCGTAGAGTGAAGGATCTTGCAACAAAAGGCATTGCATACTCCTGGTATTTTATCAGGCTGTGGTTGGGTGACAATAGCTTTGTTGCACCTCAAACAGGCTCCATGGGGTATTTACAACCTTCCTCAACTTCAGAACTGAATTGTAGCTACCTGCTCACATCCCTGACTCCTTGCTTGGTCTGGGCTGCCCTGTTTGTGTATGTCAGCAGCATGTTGAATACTATTGCGTGAGGCTGTGGCAAGTGCCACTGTCGGTTGAAGGTAACAAATCATGCTTACATTTTTAGGAGTGTGATCAGAGACCACAGGCAGAAACAGGACTATATTTTTATGAGAGGTGTGCAAATATGAAATACAAAGTCTTGCTGTGGTACAATGGCTGTAAGAAAATAGTAGTTGGTTCAAATGAAGGGCAGGGTGATGGTAATCAAAGTAACTTTTTATTTTAATGCATGTCTTTCAGTTGGCTAATCCTATGCACATTTTTGTTCAATTATGTTTCATTTCCTCCTTCCTTATATTCTGCAGATATTGTGTAGCATGAATTTTTACATTTCTGTCTCACCTTTCAGGCGCTGCCAAAGGCAAATAGCCTTCATCCCAGCATTTTTCCATGGTGAAGAAAAGCCTTTGCCTGGAATTGGAGAAGAGAAAAAACTGAAATGAACAGCTCACTGTGACCATGCAGCTTGAGTCACTTGAACCATGTCAGATGGGAGACTATTCTTAGTGGTCTTTCTGTGCAGTCAGCTTATCTTCCAAGGAGGAACAAACCTTTTCTTTGGGTGGGTGCTTCACCTTTCACCAGGAGATTTGCTTGGCCTCTTTTACTGCTCTAACGCACTTGTTCCCTCATGTTTTTTGTATATTATCTGTGCCAGTAAAAGTACTGGATTTCACAGAATGAAGACAGTTAGTCAAACAAGGTAATCACTGAGGCTTTTATCAGTCAGTTCCTCAAAATTAAACTGAGCAACATTTATCTGGGAAAACATAGCATTGCTCTGCCTGGCGAATTTCCATTGCTCTTGCATAATGTGGATACATTTGGCATAGACATACCATGAGGTTCAAGTCTCGGGAAAGGATGCCAAGTAGTCACATCTGCTGGCTTGGGTGCCAGAGCAAACACTCCGCGTTGCCTGAGTCAGGGCTTATGCTTCTTTTGGAGTTCAGAAGAATAGTGGAGGGAAAATTATCTGCGTAAAGGAATTTCAGCTGAGTGTTTATGTAGCTCTCAGATTTCTTTGTGCTGCTCTGAGGTCTCAGCACTGATTATCACCTAGATAACTGTTCCCCCAACACCAGGATGGCTCTTTCAAGATCAGTGAGACAATATGCTGGGAAAGCACTAGGCTGATAATTTAATGTGACTTTTATGAGACAAAGATGTGGAATTCTGTGTTGTATTACTTGCAAGATCCCACCTATTTGTAAGTCATGCTGCGTGCAAGTGATTGCTCAGACATCCAAAGAAGTTAAATTTCCTCCTAGTCCCAAGAATACTGCCCCAGTGGGAGGAAATGCTGGTAGATTGCTCTCATTCACAATTGCCTTGTTAAGTTCATGTACACTTATCCCAAAGAAAACTAGGTTGTTTTTTTTTTTTTTACTTCTTCCTTGGGAACCAGAAATGGAGACAACCAATCATTCATCAATTAAATCCCCCATTTGATTTCATAACTCCTGAGAAATGGCTTGCCTTACAGATAGTATCAACATGTTCCAAGGCTAAGTGGTGGCTCACGTATGTCCTGACTATTGTTGAATGGAAAAGTATAATTACACACTTCAGTATGATAAACTTGGTGCAAACAGTTGACATTGAGAGAGCAGCTGTTTTCTTTGCCAATGGAAGTAAAAGATAGACAGTGAGAGGGTTTAAAAGGTCAATACAGAGCTTATACATCTCCTATGCTAACAGCAATAACAAAAAAATGTGCAGGTGTAAGGCTGGAGTAAAGGTAAGGCTGGGGAAATTGTCACAGTTCAAAACTAAGTATGTAAGATTCCCACAACTATTCAAGGTGTGTGTATCAGAGATTACTTTTGATTATTCAGATAAGTTGTACTTCTGTAGGCCCTCTGAAAACATAAGCAGCTGTAGGAGACATACCAGGTAGATACCACCCAGCATCACTTCACTATAGAAGGGCTGCCTTAAGATGATAATTTTGCAAGAATTAAATAGAGCATACACCACATCACAAGCAGCAGCATCATGTAGACTTTGAGGGGGAGAGTCAAGGAACATTTGAGATGTTTTCCCTTAGGAGGACTTCCCTAGAATATTTTGTGGATCTTAATCTGCAGTTTTACTTCTTAAGACCTACTTCTGCAACATTTCCTTTATCAGTTAAAGGCACAGATGTTCATGAAGCTTGAATTTCAGAATGACAAGCACACATTTTTCTTAAGCAGCCTGAAATAGGTATGTCCAAGTGTTCCTGGCAAAAATGGCTGAGTAGCCTTGGAACTGAAAATGAACAGTACCATCTGAGTTAGACATATCTAGCAACTTCTGTGTGAGCTGGATTTAACACTCAGAAAGCACATTTTGGCAGTGATGCATGGGGTTTGTGTCTCATTCAAAAATAATAATTAATTCATTCAGATATTTGATAGCATACTTTACTATAAGCAAGCATAGACTCCATCCATATGATACATCATTTGCACAGATGTTATTCTTCACTTCAAAAGGGAAGTTCAGCCAGTGTCTTCTGTGGGATATACTTTATTATGACTCTTCAGCAGAGATCAGCACAGATATGTGATAAACAGAGGCATTTGCCTGTTTAATTCAGGCTTTGTCTGAACTAAAGGAGGGGACAGACATGGTCAGTGCTTAGAGACAGATGCAGCCCAGTCTTGGTGGGTGTGAAGAGGAACAGTGCAGGTCCTATTGTGGTAAGCTTGGCTGTGCTTGGAGCTTTAAGTAGAGCTAATGGAGGGGGATATGTTACTTGTCTGAATTTCTGTGCTTATTTCTCAGCAAGCAGATCTGCAGATACTGTCAGGAGTTTACTCTCTTTGGCTGACTTCTTCCAAGACTCAAGAATGTGATCTGGATCTGAAGCATTGGAGCTTCCTCCTGAAGTGAAATACATGCTTTTTAATGCACTGCTGAAACAAGAATAAACTGTTTGAAGAAAAGTTTGTTTACTAGTCCTCAGTAGCCAAGTTAAGTTTGCAATGAGTTCAGATCAGGCTGCTCGGGGCTTCATCTGGTTAGGTCTTGAAAATTTCAAAGAATGGAGGCTGCACAACTGCTTCAATTTCATGGAGAAAGGACACTTGCAATAGTTCAGTTTGCCACCATCAAAGGTAGGAGCTCCACACACCTTTAGCCCGGCTACTCCCTCTTCCTGACAACTGTGGAGTTTCCTCTTCGTTACTGAGACTGTAGATTGTCAAGATGCTTTATCACAGGAAAACAGATTCAGTAAAGCAGAGTAGAGGTGTAAAGAGAATTGTGGGCAGTTTTAGAATCAAAATCCTAAATACCAAAGCTGCACCACTGAATTGTGCCACCACATCTGGGGACAGCTGAACCTAGCAATCCAACTGCTTGTGTCATGATTTTAAAAGTCTCTAGATGTTAGCATGAGGTATTGTGGACTGTGTTTAGAAGCCTGGAGTATTCTGTCCATTCCAACAAGGTTCCACCTTTCTCATGTCCTGCAGAAACCCTGCAAATCTTCATACTTGCAAATGATCTTTAAAATTGAAATTTTGTTTTAATCCAGCAACAATGATGGTACTTTGTACTTACTGTATTTTGTTTCACTAAATAGAATTTAAGCTATTTCTCATATGCAGAATTGCTACAAGTGGTTTACCAGACAGAAGCCACTTACGGCAGGACTATTTTATGGCATGGATACTTGTGGAGAAAGGGCAAACACAATCCACTTGCAAAGCTCCATTCTAAAAATAATCATTCAGTAAGATACATTGTAAAAGAGTGGCCCTAAAAGCAAAAGCCCCCACGTGGACAGTTCCTCAGTCATTTCTCTGCATCAGCCTCCTGAGTATGCCATCCTGACTGACCATAGGGAAGTAAGTAATTTATAACTAAAATGAAGCCTGTGATGACTAAAGATCTACATGACACTGGCGAGTTTATTTGCTGAATTACTATGCAAATTTAACAATTAAATCTTCTTTCAGCTCCTAAGGGAATAAGGGGGATTACTAAAGAGAAGGAATTTGACATGATTGGAAAAAAAAAAAAAAGAGATTAAATTGGAAGGATTCTCTGCAGTTGATCAGTTCTGCCCTGCACAGCAGGCATCACAGCAGTTAGTAGGAGTTACTACAGAGATTTCCAGGAAGATTTGTACAAAGCAGGGGAAATACAATGAGGAAATATAAAACCTCCACTGCATAAGTCAACTTTTATTTGTTTGTCTGTTTGCAAAACTGAACTATGATTTTATCTTCAAGACCTCAAGTGAACTCCACACTTCTTGCTTCTGTATTCAACCAACTCAAAATAATCAGATAACTTCAGAAAAGAAAAAAAATAAGTCAACCAAGAAACAACAACCCTCTTTGGTTTGACTGATCTGAGCCTTTCTAAACTTATTTATTTATTTATTTATTTATTTTCATTATCCCCACTTTCTAAGGTTGGTAGTTTGAACAAGAGACTTCTGTTTTGACAGGCTGTCTCCTGGGTACCCCACTGAAAAGGCCAAAGCTCCCAGTGAAGCAGCAGTAGCTGCCTTTAAACAGGAGCTGAGCACTTCTTGCTTTCCTGTGCTGCATGCAAATGGAGACGCTCAGTGTTACCATCTCGGCCAAGCTTCCCCCTAATGTGCCTTCTGCATGGCAATGGCCACTACAAGTGATCATCCACTGTGTCTGTGAGCGTGTTAATGTCCCTGACCCCGGTGCGCTGATCACCCGCGGCGGCAGGGGACTCGTCATCTGTACAAACAGCGTTTGCAGAGCCCGCAGCCTCCTGGCTGTACGTGACAGAGCTCTGCTTTATGCTCTGCATGTTCAGCAGGGCTCAGTGAAGGGCAGCTGCCCCTTCCATGCTCATAAGTAACACTTCCATGACAACACCTTCGGCTCATTAGTTTTGTTTGTTTCTTTATAGAATGGCAGTATATTTTCTAGGTTTTTTAAAGTGTGTTAAAGAATGGGCCATCATATCTGTTACTAAGCTACCCACGGGGTAATTCAGGAAAAGGCTGAAGGCTTTAAAAACAGAGGAGAGATGATCACACAGCAGAAACTATATTTACTTCATCAACCCCCACCCCACCACCTGATCCTCTGCTGCAGTGCTAGTACCAGAGCCCAATACATACATTCGTAGTCACACATGCATGAAAACGTGTTTAATAAAGTGAGAAACTCAAAACCCTAAATTGTCAAAAATCTCAGGCAAAGGTAGTCAAAATGCTGCCCTCTTCTACCTTGCTCTTTGTTCATTTCTTTGATGGAGGAAAACGTGATGCTGCCTTCCCACTGCCATGGGGAAACCAAGTTGCCTGTTAGTCCCAGAAGAGTCAGAGGGGGATGGACTCATGTGGGAATGGGAAGCAGGTGGGTTATCAGGGTGTTTGTGAAAGTCGATGTTTGAGTTGACATGTGTAGAGATTTTCCCAGGGCCACGCAGCAGCTCTGGGCTGCCAAGGCACAGGCCATGATTCACACCTCAGTTTTGACCTGGCTGTGTCCCCCTCAGTCAGGGATTTGAAGCTGTAAAATCTATGCCAGTATGAGATTTCAGTGCCATAGCTTGGGAAAAAACTCATAGTCAGTTGGCACCATGAAACATGCCCGAAATTGACACCCTAGAAGCAAAGAAACTACAGAAACAGAAATGTGAAATCTCCATTTTGTAACGTAAAATCCTTTGCTGATTGTCCCCTCCTCTCCCCCCAAAAAAAGAAATATTATCATTGTCTATGAAAGTTTACTTTCCTCCCTAAACCTCACAAAATCTGATTAAATCTTTAACCAAAGATTTGTGATAAATTTCACAACACAAATATTTCAAAGCACTTCTGTGTGGAAGATCATGCATGTGCAATGGATATTCCCATACTTTTGTTCTTTTTTGCTAAGTCTGAATGGCTCTTTTTTGCTCCTGCTATAAAGACTACACCCTAATTGGAACATGTGGGCACAGATGAGGAACAGCAGCAAAACTGGTTTTCTATTTTCTACACATACCTACCCACAGTGAGTACGGCTACCTCTCATTGCTGCTATGAGCCGTGCACATGAGCAGCAGTCAGGCAGATGCAGCAGGCCAGGGATAAGGATTCATACAACAGAAAACGCAGTAGCATTGATGCAGGGGTGGAGAAGGACAGAGGCAGCAGTGCACCTCATCTAGCCCTCAGGTAAGAGAGAGAGAAAAGGTTGAACAATATGCTGCTCCCTCAAAAGATACTGAGAGCAGAAGGGGGAGAGAAAATAAGGGTCTGAGCCCTGGTTAAAAAAAAGAAAAACACAAAGAAGAGAAAATGTCACCTTCAGGGAGGAGGTGGTTCTGGAAGTGCTGATTCAGGTATAGCCTGAACCAGGGCAGAGAGATATTGAAATGAAAAGGCTCCTGTTTACTTTAAAAAACTGCTGTGCAATGATTATCTACTTGGGACTCTGCCACTTTCTTCCCAGCAGTTTCTCCCTCCTATAACCTGGTGTTTCTTATTTGCAGTGGCAGTTTGGCTCACAAGCTTCTACCCCAGCCAGCTTTCACAGTAGTCACAAATCCTCCACTGCTCCTGCCTTTTGCTGACAGCACTTTCTGCAGTAAATATCACTGGTAGCTCAACTTTAAAGCCCACAAGATGTGGCATGCATCAGGTCACACTTCCTTTGTTGTCTATTCACCAGTGTTCTCCATGTCAGGATGGGAATAAGAAGAAAAGACACAAATTGTGACTGAGGTATGCTAAGCCTTCAATGCCTACTTGCTATAAGCCAGAATGCCCTTCCTTAGTTTTATAAGCATCATCTTAACTCACAAGATTAGGTAAAAGGAAAAAAATTACACCCTGAGGCAAATTTTCTCATTCAAGTTAAACATTTTTTTCTCTTGAACAGCAGGGTCCATGAAGGAAACGCTGATACAACCTTAACCTTGGCAGCACAAGCACTGGGGCTGTGTTAATCAATGTTAAGAGCAGAATCAGTGCTTCAAGCATCAGTAAGAATCCCCGAGATCTTTGCATAGAGTGGTACAAAAAAAGCAAAAACAAGTCACAGCTCAACAAAAAAGGCTTAGAAATTTTCCTTCCTCTGCTGAGGTTCAAAGGCTTCTTTCTCTATCTCTGATATGAAAACAATATGAAAATAAAATGTCATTTATGCACAGTCTTAAAGCTGATGATAAGTCCTATCTGCATGCAGATCTTGACAGCTTCGGGCCAGAAGAAAGTAGCCACACACGTTACTACACATGTAGAAGTTGGGTGCATGTGGCAGAACAGTTGGGACAGGAACAGCCTGTTACTAGGAAGCAGATATGCTGAGTTTCAGGTTCATGTTACCAGGAGACTCGAAAAAGTTGAAACTGAGCCTAACCAGGCTGCCAATGGCCTCTAATGAAAATTTCCATTTGGAAAGGCTTGATGTTGACTTGGCATGGCACCAAAGAAGCAGCCTGCTGCAAAATTTTACACCAATTGTATTTCTCCTAATTAAACCCTGTCTGACCTCAGCATTAAGAAACAATTTGTTTCAGGATATAACCAGCACACATAAGCAATTACATTCTGTTTGCCCTATTAACATTATTTGGCTTCTATGCTTTCCAGTGCTTAGTGTGTCTAAAATTTTTTGTTGGGTAGAGAGGAAAAGGAGGAGAGAAACAGAAGCTTGAACTGAAAGTATCATCAACTTCTAATCATATCATAGGCACCCAGAAGTAGTGATCAGATGGTGCCTTCAAGTTTATTTAGGGACAATGAAGGACAGAAATGAAGTGACTTATGCAAACCACTGAGACCATATATATCAATATCCTACAATTAAAAAAAAAAGATTGTTCTCTCTCCTAACTTGTTATTTTTCATTCAGTTCTCTAACTTGTGCTTTTCCCTGGTCATTTAGAAATACCAGAAAGAACAGCCTTTGGTGCCCTGGCTGTGAAACACTACCCCTAGTAGGACACAGGATGCACTTGCCTCTGTCTTTCTGAGGTCAGGGAGAAGTGACTGTCAGAAGACAAGTGATTTGGAGGTGAAGGTGAGAGATGGGGCCATGCTGCACCTCCAATACTAAGGGGCATCTGTGGAGAATTTTCCAGTTCACTAGGAGTCTTTCTCACTGACAAATTCAGTTCCTCTCAGGCATAAAAAGGAGAATTATTTAATACCATATAGGATATAAGAATATAGAAATCACTAGTGCATCATGGTTTCTTCACAAGCCAATGCTCTGGAAGATCTCTGTCCCTTGCATATATGTTGGTGCTCAAGGACCTACCTTAAGTGGTGAGGAGTCTGGAGGAAGAAGTGAAAGGAGAAGGGGGGTGGCCTGTTGACCACACTTTCTGCAACATACACAGGGTGGATAAAATGTAAAAGACATTTTAACATGTAAAAGACAGCAGAGGAAAGAGAGGAATGAAACAATCAAATGAGCTGTGTCTTGAACAGGACAAATCAGCTACAGTTTGGAGATTTCAACATTTTTAGTCCACAATAGGACAGGGCTAAAAACTAGATTAGGCATTTCTGTGTTTCTTAGCTGTTGTGAGACTGAAGAAGACTTTCTAGTGTTCAGATATTCAAGGAACTGTCTGGAAAATAGCAGCAAGATGTGTTTGTGCCAAGGCCATTAACCCTCTATTCTTGCCAACATCAAATTAAATAAACTGAGAAAACAATTTGCATAACACTGTCACAGCGATATACAGTCAAGGCAACCTTTTGGAAGACTGAGCTTATGAAGAGGTTTAGTAGAGTAGACACAGTCAATGACTGCACGGTCAGACCCAGGTGACCAAGTCTGACTTCTGGAAACAAGCTCCGCAGGTCTATGCACAGCTCTCACACACAGTTGTGTTGGACTCCTGTGCAGCTCTTGAGGGCCATAAGGTACAGCCTTCTGCTTTGACCTCTGTGCAAACTGCTGGCAGGTTTTCCTGGTGGTCTTCTAGAGGCTGATGAGATCCAGAAATGTACATAAATGTGTGAGCCATTTGAAAGCAACAAGACAACAGCAGAGTCTGTGCTTGCTGGAGAACATGGAATCAGCTTGTGTGAAAATGTCTAAAACAATCACTTCTGTCACTGTCTGTACCTGTTCTTGCTCTTTACAAGCAGTTGAACCATCTCTTTGAGCAGAACAGCAGCAGCCACTTCTCTGGCCTGCTTTCACTTGAACTAAGCACATCCAGGAGACACTTCTGTGCTAGATTTGTGTCCTGGCTATTTTTTATGTCCACATGACAGCAAATGGAATAGCAGGATGTGCAATCCAGAACACAAGATCTGAAACTGCGATGGGACACGAAACAATGTAAGGCACATCTGGAGTCTGAAATTTTTATGCTAAACAGTCAGAGCTATTTACAGTTGCTTCAGATTTGCTATGGATTAGCAAAAAGAAATAAAAAATGTATGTATGGGTAATTATCAAAGTGTGCTTTAACTTGAGAGATTCTTTCAGCTCTCAAGGAAACGTTTAAGATTGAGTAAAAGAAAATGTGCATTTTACACATTGCCTAACTATGCTCATTCTTTTCAATGTATTTGCATATTTAAACAATTGTCTGTAAAGAATGTGTTGTGCAATCCCACATATAAGCCCAAGAGAGCATGGCTAAATCCTATGCTAACTCGTTGAAAGCATAAATCTTAATTTTATTTAAGTACCAACTCATGTAGTTTAATTTTCTTTCTTGTTCTGATTTTGTTCCTCCATCTCAGTCTCATCAAAAACAAAACAACCACTCAAATACAACCTATCTCAACATCTTGAAAAGCTAGGAAAAAGCCCTACAAAAAGGAAAGCCCTCTAAGCTCTCTCTTGGAACTGTCTGGGAGATACAACATTTTCTTTACAGTCGATTGTGTAAATATGAAAATATGTGGAAATGGAATATATTTAGGCAAGTTTTAAAATGCATAATATTTATTCAACTCTAATAGCTTTTTATTAGGAGTCAATAGGGTCTATCAACTAAATGGGTATTTCAACCATTTTCAATAGACATATTATTTACTCAATAGACCATAATGATTCTGAAGGAGGCATTAGGGCCTATTATGCAAATCTCTATGTATTGTAGGTGTATTCAAAAACAGTGAAATTTTGACCCTGGCTGTTCTACAGATCCTGATGCCATCGCTCTTTAGAAAGCAAATTGTATAAACCTAGTTTGAATGAAATAGAAAGGTTAGAAGTGGAAATAATAGATTATTTTTGGTTGGGATACAGAGCAGAGAATATAAAAAAGTTTTAGTTCAACTTGAAGCAGTCTTTTTCTTCAACAAAATATATATATATATAAAGGAAAATTAATTGTGTCTTAGAAGAAACATTTCCTTTCCCACACAATGTTTTCACTGCTTTTTTACCCAGTATCTACACAAATAACTATATTGCATTTTTGGCTGGTTAGAATATTCTCCCAGGAGACCTGCAGTGAATAACCTGCCTGACAATGCATGTAAGCTGAAGAGGTTTGAACAAGAATTTGGACCTTTGCTAAGATGGCAATGCCAGTCACCCAGAACTCCTGTTGGTCAGTCCTCGAATTTCTTTCCAGCTATACTGCTGACTATTTGTTTCAGGCTGACTGAGAACAAATTAAAAAAAACATACTGCAGGTAAAAAGCCTGTAGAAATGGCCCATTTTTAATGGTATGGGGAAATCCTAATAGCACTTGGTAGATGGCTTGATTCAAAACTAGTAGGTATTAATGTAGATGCTTCATACAATTTCAGTGGGCTTTGGTTCTGTGTTCCTTGTTGCACACCAGACACAAATGGATTTCTTTAGGGATACTTATAAAAATCCTAGAGGAGACATATAACCAGAAAAGATACTTCTGACTCACATAAACCACATGAAGCTCTCTCAAATTCAGCTGAAAGTGTCAAAAAGGGTGTCTTTATTCTTATCAAATATTAAAAAAAGCATTTCTGAAAAAAAAAAAAATATAGGTCTATATGCAACAATTTAACACAGAGCAATGAATCCTGGACTAAGACATCCAGACTAACTCAAGGACCACAAGTAATATTACAAAAGTTTGGACAAAGTATTTTGCACATGTGTTTTTATAGCTTGTGCAAAGTGTTTAGGTACTGGGTGGATGCTATTGCCTGGTGCTTTGGCTCTCTCATTTAGAGAACAGAAAATAACATAAATGTGACATTAAAAAAATACCAAATTGACATTCCTTAATTTGCTGTGTACTGCAAAGTTCTTTTGATTTGAAGGGCTCCTTTTATTTCCTTTTATTTTAAATGCTGAAATAGTCAAAACCAAACAAATGACCAAATGGCTGGGTCTGCTTCTGTCGGGAGCAGATACATAGAACATCTGCAGAAAAACTTACGTGTGACTTACATGCAGCAACAACAATGACTTAGCTACATTCTTTATCTGTGTATAATTAAGTCTAATCAGTGTTTTTAAGAAAGGGCACAGTCGCTGGTGAGGCAGGGTTTGTAGAAAGAAGCAATATTTTGTATGAAATCATACTGTTTGGAATTATGTGCACAGAATGAATGGACATACATTCTCAGTTGCGTACAGCTGGTGTATTTGGAGAAAACCAGATGGACTTCTGTGTTCAGACCCTTCATCATGTTCTGTTCATCAGAATTAATTTGCAATTACAGCCTGGAGGATGACCAAGATTATACAACTGTGTTACATTATATGGTATCCTCATCATATCCTTCTCTGAAGACCACGTGAGGTGAGTTAGCCACACTGCCACTTGTAGCTTCCTTAGTTGCAGGTAGGTTTTCTTCACAGAATAAGGTTGCTAGTGAGCATCAGCCCAGGTCTCCACAAACCAAGAGCTGCCACTGAGAGGAGTGTGTGCCAAATGGCCATCCCATGACAGTGTAGCTGGGTACTAGTTCTTGCTGTCCCGGAGCTTACAGGAATTATTGTGAGGTAAAAATGGACAGTGCATAAGGATCAACCAGGAATGAGGCTGAATATTTAGGTATCTTGACTATCTAGACAAAAGAACCCTAACCTTCCTGTGCTTATTGAGATTTTGTTTGTGCTTTATGATCTCATACCAGCAACAACATAACTTCCACTTCTTCCACTTTCTTTTATTTCCTTTTTATTTTTTTTTTACCCTGTCTTGTGAGAAAGAGTTATTGAAATGAGTTTTGGGGCTGATGAATACCCTGGGGGTGCTTTGGCCCATTGCTTTCTTCTAGGCCATTTGCCTTTAACTCTCACTTGAGCTTCTCTTCGACAAAGTTAATAGCTGCAAGTTCTTCAGGGATGGTTTGTTAAATCATGTCCAAGAAAATAAAATATAATGAATGAACAATCTCAGGAGAAAGCCTTGACATTTAAAAAAAAAAAAGTAAATGAGTCTCAGATGTATCAAGCCATGGAATAGAAAAAGTACATTAGCAAAAATGAGATATGTTTTGCAGCAATTAGAGGAGGAGATAAAGTCTTGTCCAGGGGAACACACCTGAGTTCTTGAAAACTCAACCAAAATCTGGTTGTGTACTGCATCCTGGCATCTAACAGGCCAGACCTGAACATTGTCTGCTTGTAACTTCCCTCCCACTCTCCCAGCATTTCAATGTGCTTCATCTGCCTCTGTGTCAATGGACTTTGATATGAGGAAGCTGGAGCATAGCTTTGAACTCCACTGAACCCAATTACATCTGGTCATTTCAGACAGCTGTGGTGGTGCAACTCTGAACTAGGAGGCAGGGAGTTCATGACAGACTCAAGTGCTGCAGCTGGAGCAGCAAATTGTTCTGGTGCTGTTGTGTTGCAGGGTTTATGCTCCAGAAAAGAACTGGCAATCTGAACTCAGTGTTGCACTAATTAAAAGGAAGGCATTTTGGCAACTAGTGTTTGGTGTGTGCTGGGGTTAATGCCTTTTAATTGCCATGGCACAAGTGGTAAGTTTTATCTCAGTGTACTGCTGGAGGTATGTAGGGGATTTAAGTCACTTACTGAAATGGGCAGAATTCAGGTTTTCCCCCACTACCAATATAGAGCATAACTCTTGTCTTTGGCAATGGCACTTGCTGTTTAATGCTTGAGAGACTATAAGAATAGCAGGGGTCTTAATTTCCTAGAGGTACAGGGAATACCACATCAAAATGATATTAGAAAGCAGACTTAGTTTTGCCCATGGCTTGTGTAATTAAAACCTAGTCTGGTGACAAGGTGCTACTACACACAGTGATAAAGACACCCTTGGGCAGAGGTCTACTGAAGTCTTATGCATTGCTAAAGTCCTATTAAAGCCTTTTTTGCTTGGCTTTATTAAAACCAATTTCATTTCTCAGCCCTGAAAATGCACCCGTGTAATGTTTCCGCAGGCCTTCCCCAGTATTGATAGCTTTCAAATTCCTACTGCAGATTCTGTTCTCACAAAGACAGTGAACCAATCCTGACCTCCACTGCATTAAGCAAGAGTGGCTTCTACTTGGTTCTCATGCATGCTAGTGATTTCCCTCAAGAAAAGATGCCCAAGAAGGCCTGCCTTTCTAGCTCTTTCTCAGGTGGAAAGAACAAAAACTGCACACCATGCACATGCACAGTCCTCTTTCCCATTAAAAAGAAGAAAAAACTCGTGGCAATGTCTAGCCCTTCCACTCCAAAACATATTTCAGTTACAGGTAAAGCTCTGCATTGGATACAGAAGGGATCTGAGATCTGCTCTTGTTTTGTAGTCACATAACTGGAGTTTGTCATTACCCAAATACCTGCTAAACCTGTATTTTTCTTGTGCTTACTATAGCTACTGTATGAGAGGTTTGGGCTCTTTTTACTTTCCCCTTTTAATTGTTGGAATTTTTTTCACTCTTTCTAAATAATTGTAAATGAAGGAAAAATATTCTTGGGATGGACTCTGACCATGCCCATTGGAATTTAAGCCAACTGAATTGTTCTATCATCACATGTATTTGCAGTATTGATTATTCCTTGTACCCTGTATGAAAAGCTGCCACTAAACAATAGTGAAAAATTAAATTTTCCATGTTAAAATAGTTCTAAAAAAAATTTGTGGTAAGAATGGTGAAATTCCCATGTTTCTGATCACTCTCTTCATCTTGAAAGGATAATTTTCAGGTATTCAGACTGAAAGTGGGAAAGGATCGATTAAAAAAGAGTGTTATGAGGAGACACTCCAAATTTTTAAGCTGCAAAACTAAGCCAAGTTCATAGTTATTGTTAGCTGAGAAAAAGTTACTGGAAAGTAATTGTAACAGAATTAAGAGAAAATACTTCCGCCCTAAAAAATCTCAAAATACAGAAGAAAAATGTACTCAAATGATAGCAAGTCATAAAGGCTCTATCTAAGAACTCTATCTTGCTTGTTTATCAAGTTTAAGAAAACATGAAAAATACTGATTTCTTAAATTCTAAATAGCATTTAAGACAGAGAAAAGTAGCAAGGAGAAAACAAAACCTGAAAAGTCCTATTCTCTTACCTCCAGAATTGCCAGTAAAAATCATCTGTGTGCCCTTCAGGTGCTAAAGGATGGTTTTTCTGCCTTAATGTTGTTTTGCTAAAAATTATTTCTGTTATTTCTAATAATTCTAATAATGTCCTTGCTCTTTTAAAGACATCTCATGCACAAAAAATTTGTGGTATTCATCTAAGAAAAGTATACAATGGCCAGAAGCAGAAGTCAACTACAAGCAATATGAAACTGGACTTTTTGTTCCATATCTCTAAGGCTATGTACATATTTAAAGAGTCCCAAGACCAAAACTTCATTTTGTTTTTACCTGAAGAAATATCACCTGCAATACTACACAGGTCAGGTGAATTTTGAATATGGGAAGGTCAGGTGAATTTTGAGTATGGGAAGGTATTTTATATCTTCTGATATAAGGAAGTTAATTTAATTGCTTTAATCAAAGCAAAATGCAATCCTCAACAGAGTGTTAATAACCTCAGCCTCAGCAGAAAGGCATTTGATCATGTAAAGTGGGATTTCTTCTGGATCATAGGCAAACCTCACTCCAATGTAATGTCAGATGCTGAATTTTTCTCTCTGTAATGATAACATTCAGTGTAGCAGCAGATTACATTCCAGGAAGGAGGAAACAGATCTGGTTGGTTTTGTTGGCATTTTTATGCTCAAGCTGCAGATGCTCCAGTATATCCAGGAATATTCTGAAAGGGAATTGAATTGAATGAATTTTGTATTCATTTTTTAATATATAGAAGCACCCTTAAATGTTTGAGTACATTATAATTCTATTGCCCTATGGGTCTGGAATACACACATGGGGTCCTATAGAAGTCCATGTAGTCACAGAATGCTACAGAATATGACATTTTCTCATTAAGATCATCTGTGATTTTTTTCATATGTCTGTTTCTGCTGTCCAGTTGATAAAACCAATTACAGCTCATTCAGTTTTCCATCTACTATAGTTAGAGTTGACACAGTGAGAGGACAAAACTCCCAGAGGGTATAAATGCTTTGAAATCAGCATATTAAGGGTATCATTTCAGAATGGTTAGGACCAAGGATTCCCACTGAGAACAATGGAAAAGAATGTTTGCTTGTTTAATTGTCTTCTTTGATGCCTGAACAGGCTGTGAAGTCCCAAGGACTTATGAAACATAAGCTTCAGGTTCTAGCCTGGGAGCATGTATTGTGAGGAGTCTTGTTTCCTGCCATATGGGCATGTGAGAAGGTCTTTTAATTTCCCTTCTAAAAGCAAGACGTAACACCAGCTTCACTAATCTCACTTCTTTCTTCTCAGTCTGTGCCTAGGTTCACAAAATCTGTCTTTTGTTTTTAATAAGTAAAAAAGAAAAACATTGTAGGTGGTCTTCTTTGGGTCATTACTGCAAATAGAAATACAACAATTCTGTTACAAAACTGACAGTTTTTATCAGCAAGTTGTCCTAATCACTTGAGAATGGTCAAAGGACTGCTGTGTTCTTGCTTCTTTTAAACAAACTGTTATTTTCTTCTTTTTTTTTTTTTGTTTTAAAAGGGTTTTGGATAAGGTAGCTGTTGCCCCTCTGTTGTGAGTTGTGTCTCTCACTGGGTACTGGAACTTCAGCACCATGGTCATGAGTTGGTAGTGGTGGTGATTCCCTTCTTGAGGCACCTCCTATGCTCTTCAGTGGCCTTTTTTGTAGAGGCAGAGAAATTTCAGAGCCGACTTCAGGTGTGCTCTTTTAATACCACTTTTCCAACTGCTCTGTGGTTCAAATGAGTTCATCCATCCCTGACACTTGCACAAAAACACTCTGGAAATGTATTATTTAAAGCCTGCCTTCCTTGGTGTTTCAGAAATAAAGGTGTAAGCTTGCTTTAGAGGCATGAGAAAATAAATATTTCCTTTGCTCTTGTAGGAAGAAGTGAAAGGCCAGGCTTTGAGCTGCGTGTGTACCCCCCAGAGGGCCCTTATGCCAGGAGATGTGCGAATTACCGGAGATGATATTGTCTTCCTCATTGCATCTGAGGATGCTGAAGCCACCAAGGAGTGTTGTGCTGACACCTTGTCACTACTGTCACCAGAGGGATGCTGTGACGTTACCGGAGCAATCAGCGTGTCCTGCATCACACCTTCACGTGGGCTGGGGAAGTGGCAGCTGCTCTAAAAGGTAGAAGTCCCTTATAGATTTATGACACTTCCATGCTTTCTGTTATTGCCTGTTTGACCAGGTGCTCAAGGTAGAAACCAAATAAAGAGTCTAAAATGAACACTGTATGGCAAACATATTTTAAAAGGCCTTGTGAAGGACTGTGGTCTGGACATTTAGCATAAAGAGAGTGAAGAGGGCTGGCTGGGTCTTATTTGTATTTGCATTAAATGTGCTTTTTCATTTTCTTATAAATGCTTTGTTGAGGGGTGCTCATTTGAAGAAAGGTGTGAAGAAAACCAATTTTAAGGGTCAAAACTTGTCTCTCAAGGGTATGGAATTCTCCAATTTTCTAAGCCAAAGTTGGAGGTTTTCTTTTTTCTGCAAGTCAACAATTTTGCAAAATATAAGCCTGGGAAGGCTCTCAATAGATGAGCTTTTCACTCTGTTACAGAATGAAAACAAGTTTGAAAGCTTATGAACTGGAATTGCTGGTCTCCAGGTAGCAGTACACGGTGAGCATTTCCCTTACAAAAAATCATATAAATACTCCAGAATATTGCAATAGCAATCCCAAGTAGAGCTGTAAAACCAATGTACAGAGGATGTGTTGGAGCAGAATGGTGACAAACTGCAGTAGTTTCGGGGAAGCATCTGTGCATGCGGTGGTGTGGAGTACAGATGCAGTTGGTGTGTCACATGTGAGCAGTACCTCTTGTTGGAGCACGTCTCTGTAAAGCAATAGAAAAGAGCTGAGCTTTTTGAAGCATGGTATGTAAGAACATCTGCCCTTCAAAATGACAGTAATGCATCAGGTAAATGGAGGTGAGCTAGAGCTTCATGCTGCATCTGACATAATTAAAGGTGATGAAAAAGTACTGCTGTTGTAATGGGGGGATATGGTTTAATGCATCCATCACAAAAAATGCCATTGTAAGAAGAGCGGAAACAGAAATAAAGATGCACCAGATTTGTACCAGCAACAGAATTTCCCAGTACAATTTCTGCAGCTTTCAGCAGACACTTGGTAGCACCTCTGCAAAATTACTGTTATCTCTGGGCATGTTTGACGTGTCATGCTACACTTCCATGGACTCTGTCGGCTTACATCTTCTTGCAAGGGAAAAATCCTGTGCAATGGCTTAGCCCTCCAACTTCTGTTCTTAGATTAAATCTTTGGGTAACTCTCAGGACAGTATGAGAAGTGACAGCCTTAGATCAGTTCAGGAGACAAGGGTCTTGTAGTATTAGCTCCCCCTCCCGCCCTGTGCTCATAAAATAGCCTCCTTCCCAAACCCTATAATAAAATCGTTTAAATAAAACAAGGCCTGCATCAAAATCCTAAATGGATTATGAAAATTTAGAATAATAAAATAGGAGTGACCCAAGTAACAGTTTCATGAGGAGACAGTGAAACACAAAACAACAACAACCAGCAAACAAATAAACAAAAGATAAGGCTGGGAAAATGACTGCACAGATTGCAATTTAGATAGAATGAATGCATTAAGACCAGCAAGGAACCCATTTAAATATTCAAGGTGAGAAAGAACCAGAGTATGCACCAGAGTTTTGGTTGCCTCAGTCATTAACCAAGCACGAATTTTAAAGATGTTCAATAAAGGGAATCGACAGTTACACACAGTTAATATGGAATGAAGCGACAAATCAGAGTAAAAGGTCACTTCCAATTGCTGTACTGTGGCCGAAGAAATATGATGTGGTGATATTCAGGAACAAGAAAGAAAAAATAAATAAATGGAAAGGAGGCAAGTTAAGAGACAGAGCCTGTATAAATCTTACAACTTATCCACATTACCAGAAATAAAAATTAGCATCCACTGGGAGATGTCACTAAAGCAATGCAAGGCATGAAGAAAAGCATCCTGGAAAGAATAAAGGGGCAGCACCCACTGAACGTTTTAATGTAAAGTGTAGCAATTTACTATAAACATAGACTCCCACCCGGTTCCTGGGTGAAATGGCTCAGTGCCGTGGCTGACATGCCATGGGACAAACAAACCTTGGCACCTTCTCTGTCCAGAAAGGGAAGGACTTGATAATACCTAGTCAAAGCCTACAGTGAATCAGCTCCACTGTTGGCAGCTTTTGTATCCTTCTCAAGCTGAAAACTTCCTAATCTGGCTTTCTGAGTTGTCCCTAGTCCTCTCCACTTCACCAAACTTTAGACAATGTTAAGCCTGTGATGTCCTTCAGACTTCCTTGGGAATTATTGGGTCCCTCTTGGTGGATGACCAGTGCCATGAAGAGCCATGGTGCATCAGAGCTTAGGCAATGGCACGAGCAACACATTGCTGCAAGCAGAGAGGTTCTTGGCTGAAGCCTGCTGTTGAGAGGGCAGGAGTCTCACAAGAACTGTTGACTGTGTGCTGTGGAGAGGGAGCTGCCAGACAGCAGGGCTTGGATGGTGAGGTCTCTAAGCAGGGTGGCAGATCTGGGAATTCCTGAAGGAGAACAACTGTCTTTGCTGACACTAACACTTTTGTTGCATTCAGGAAAATGGGTCTTGAGGTAAAATTTTGTCTCCATTTTTGGAGGGGGATAAGTAAACAAAATTATTTTAAGATTAAACCCAGAGTACAACTGACTTACGCTGCTGATTTCTTATGCAAATAGAAACAACTCTGCAAGGCTTTGAAACTTTGGCTAATCATTCAGCCAAAATTGCTACTCTATATTAATAATAAAGACATCTATTGATGATTATGTTCTGGATTCACTAATCCAATCACAGAGGCCTTTTCTCTGTAGTTTCTTTGTACTCATATTTCTTACTCTTTTTTTTTTAATATAAAAATAATTGGAAAAACCTCAATAAATAGATTGCAGGAACAGAGAGGAATTCCATTACCATACAAGTTCTTCCCCTTTCAGCATTTGCATGATAATCATTTAATAGCAGAATACAATTAGGGCAGCTAGGGAAAAGTGTATGGCTTTGTGTTATGTGATATCACCCTTATTTGCCAATACTGTGAGTGCACAAATGACCCACAAAGATTTCACTTGAAAATCCAGATTGGATACTGGTGCAGGTGTTACATCAGGATGTTTTGTGAATAGAAATGCATGTCTTAGAACTGTTCCAGGCTCTTTTTGTCCTCAAAAGAGAGACATGAACTGAGATAGCTGTTTTATTTTTTATTTTTCCTAGTAATTTTACAGACAGGATTATTTGTAATCCAATTTTCTGGAAAGAACTAGTTCATGCGCAGCAATTTAAAAGTTCCCTCCTCCTTTTCGTTCAAAAGCTGCTGTGCTGTTTTCTGCACACAGCCCTTTGCTCTTGCCTCTCCCAGTGCTGCCTTCTCTTGTCAGGGTCTTCCAGGTTCCAGCTGCTGTAGCATTATGGATGCCTTCTCCTGACCCTTTCAGCTCAGTAGAGAAGAAGTTATCACTTGAAAAGAAAAAACCTGGCCAGAAGAATATGTTGTTCCAACTCTTATTAATCAGATACAGAGGACATCTGCCAGGCAATTGAGGATACTATAGTAATGGCCTGGAAACAAAAGAAATGGGTCATTTCTGCTCTGTCTGCCCCCTCATTGTCTCCTCCCATCTCCCTTCCAAACTGTCACCTATATATCTACCATGTTCCTGCTGCACACAAGGCGCATCCCTGTATTCCCCCCATCTCCATCATCTCTTCCATTGCTTTTGAGTTTATACTCTTCAAGACACATCAGGAGATTTTCTGGTCTTTGTCAGATGAGGGACAGACCAGCTGTGCTGCAGATGTAGAGAAGTGAAGATTGCTACAGCCTTGTGACATCCAACAGGATTGTGCAGACACAGATTTTCCTTTTGCTTATTTCCTCTTTTTTTTTTTCCTACTGCTGAAACCCTTTTTCAGGGGGATACTATTTTGCAAAAATTTAGTCTTATGAGCTGTATTTCTCAACTGGGCAAATTTCTGCAAATTCATGTGATAAGATTATTTATAAGATCTTTAACAAGTACTATTCATTTCACAGATTATGACTGCAGCCTCCACACAATGGATAGTGTTGGCAGGGGAAAAATAATTCAGTCAGAAGGCTCAAGAACTAATCTGTCATATTTACAGGGAAAAACTCAGTAAGGAGGTTCCTGGAAGACTAAAGTTTATAGTTTTGTGTGCAGATGATATGGAGTGCTGGTTGCAGTGGTGAAAATGAGGTTGGACACAAGCTAAAATGCTTAGCTTTTTTTCACTTTGCTTTTGTGACAGTCTTTTTAATAGTGTGCAACTTCACTTTTTAGCAAAGAAGTTTATAGTTTTGTGGGAAGTAATTTCACATAGGCAATAGTCTAGTCATACAAGTATTGGGTTGCCAAAGGACTTGGATTCTAGCAGTCTTCCCTTTTCTCATGCCTGTAAGGAAAGATGTGCTCTGCATTATCAAAGGGTGATTTTCAACGTCCTGCAAAGCCATTCCACAACATCTAGTATTGTTTAAAGTTGAATATAGCTGATGAAACAAAAGCATGTTGTTTGCCCTCTGCTGTTCTGGAAAACAACCCTGATCCATGTTCTTGTCTTTAGGTACCAGAGCCTCCTTGTGACTCTGCTTGAGTCCTTCTCTGCAATGCAGTAGCATCAGCCTGCATGGTTTCCATCCTTGCTCCCTGCTGCCATTCCTGAGAAACACTTGGGTCACTGCTGGGCCTGCTGCTCTTCCTGCTGTGAGGCAAAGCAGAGGCAGGGGTGCAGCAGCGGCACTGCATGGGTCAGAGGTTTCCCCCTTTCCTTGATGAGCTCTCAGGGGAGCTCACAATTATCCAGACGCTTGTGGGCGAAGGAGGAAGCAAGGTAAGCATGGGGGATTGCAAGGGTGACTCTGCATGTCCCACATCTCCCAGGCCTTCCAGCTCCAGGCTGCTGCAGGATTCTGGGCAGTGCAGACAAGGGGTGATATTTTCTCCTCAGATACCATGTGCAGAGGTCAATGGCAGTAGCTTAATGCTTATTATTTTTGCTTGTAACTGGTATTGATAATATTCAAAAGGAAAATGTGAATCATTACTTCTGGTTGCTTTTACTAACTTTCTTTTTTTAGGTTACACATATTTATGTGCCAGTTGCATCAATTAAATAGCAAGCAATCCAAGCACATTTACAGTCTGCCTTTAAAATGCCAGTTCCATATTGTACTTTCCAATTAAGCATGAGCAGATTAATGGGATGCATTGTTCTCTTGGGTTAACTCTACCATATTGTCATTAGGTGGATACGCCCTCATGAATCCAAGTTTTCTTTCTGTGAAAGGAAAAGAAAGTGCATACTCAAAAAGTAGGGCAATTTCTACCAAGCAGAATCAGCTGAGAGGAAAAAAGAAAAGCATCCCCTCACTCCCACTTTTTTATTTCAGTTGTTGTTTAATTGTTTCTTCGACCCAGTGGTTTAGTGATTTCACATCTATTTAATTAACAGAGAAATGGATAGGGTGCACTGGAAAACAAGAAAGGAAGATCAGATAGACAAATGGTCTCTGTGAGTTCACAGTTCTTAAAACAGATGTTCACCTCCGCTGGCTATGGTATATCATTATCTCCAGGAACCCTGAAGAGAAAGCAAAATCCTTCTTTACTTGTAGGAAAAATAGAACAGTCTTACAGGACTAAGCAGATACACCAACCCATTTCATCAGATCCCATCTCACTGCTGTTGTATTACAAGTCAACAAGTGTGTGTGTTTGGGGAAACTGAGACTGCAGATAAACATTGGAGTTGTCTGTGGAATGAGGGACTAGGGAGATGTGATGATGAGGTGGTGTCTAAAGCCGAAGCAACTAAATGGTGGGAGGCTGGGACAATTCCTGTGTTATTTATTTGGTGTAAAGGCAAGATGGAAATTGGCTCTTGGACCTCTTACTTGCTTTTTGAACAGGGTCAGCTTATTATTGAAGAGGGTCTGCCTGACTATTCCCTGTAGCTGCCTGAGCCTCCTGACTGAAGGGTTAGGGAGTGTGTGGAAAAGCATATTGCCTCTTGCTTTCTTTTTTAAATTCTTACTATACATTGGAGACATAAATAGGTAAAATATCAATCCAGTGCTAAGCAGTCTTCATCCCTTCTGCCAGAAAAAAAATCAATAATTCCTCCTGTCCTAGGGAGATAGACAAAAACCAGATAAACAGGAGCAGTTTGCCCATGCAGTCAAATGCATACGCAAATACATGCACCGACGCACCTGTGCAGACTGGTCACTCTGCC